>NC_140594.1:182176828-182776828 GCF_964204655.1 Triturus cristatus | reverse complement strand
AAACACAAAGGGCCAGCTCACGGAACACTCGTGGAGTGTAGGCGGGCAATCTTTGGTGCAAAAGCTGCTCGGGTCAGGGCTACAAGTAACCCAAAGCTCAGCTGCAGGAGTCGTTGGAAAGCTGATGCTTGTGCAAATGGTCGCGGTGTCCAGGGGTTCAGGTTGCACGGTCGCCACGAGGGATACGGCCCTCAGACTTGATGTGGGCGCTGATCGACCTCTAAGACCACGGTAACCCACCTCCTGTTTTCTTCGTAATCCGTCGGGAGCTTCGGAGATGCAAACTGGACAGATGCGTCTTTGGTGCCTGCCTTGAAGGGGAGTAACTCCTTTTCTCCAAGGGAGATTCTTCAGTCATCCAGTTCAATGTAGATCGTCGAAGTTCCAGGATTCAGTATCAGAGTTTCTTCCAGGTGTAATCTAAAATGTTGTAGCCAGGGGTTCCTTTCTTATACCCAAGGAAGGGGTTGGACAAACTCTAGGGACCCACCTATGGGAGGATCAGGAAAGAGGGGTGGCTACACCCATTTCATTAGTCCAGTTTCGCGCCAGAGCAGGGTCTGGTAGCCTCTGCAACCGGTTTGAACTGGACTATGCTCAGGGACACCAAATGTGCCCCCAGTGCTGAGCTTCAAAGCACTCTTGGAGTGCACCCACCCAGCCCCAATACAATAAAGCCTGTCTGGGAGGTGGTGACATCTCCCTGTGACAGGAAACCTATTGTCCAGACCTCCCCTGCCGGAGTTTCATCCAGCAGCAGGAGGGCAGACTCGTGTCTGTGGCTGGCAGCATCCATTTTGTGATGCTAGGGCTCTGTTAGGTTGTAGCGGGTATACCGGTGCTGTCATGTCTCTCCCTCTAGAAGGGCGGGATCATACTCCCACACCAGTTACTGGTGTGGGGGTATGATTCCAAGGTGATTGACACCAAACATGACATGTTTCCGTGCAGCCATCCCAAAGTTAGCATTTACCGTTTGGTTATAAGGCACTTAAGAGTATATGGTCTGGCTGCATCACAAACAACCCCGGAATAAAGGTTCCGAAGGCTGTAGAGGGCCTCTGCTCATGCATGGGCACCCTCTCACATAAAACCTAGCACCCTGCCTTCAGGATTAGTAAGACCTGCCATAGGGGTGACTGATAGGTTTATATGTGCAGTGATATGGAGGAATATAGTGAACCTGTATCTCAGTATGGGGTGCATGCACCCCCTTACCCAGGCTGCAGTAGCAGTCCTGTGGTATCATTTTGGAAGGCTTCCCAGGGGTGGCATAATACATGATGCAGCCCCTGGTAGGTCTCTGGGTACCTATGCCCTGGGTACATAGTATACCATTTACTAGGGACTTATAAGGGTACTCCAGAATCCAATCTGGAGTGTACCTACAGTACTTGTAATCATTTTGGAGAGGAAGCAGCTAGGCTGGGGTCCTGATCAGCAGGGCCCCCGCCAGACTAAAATCGAAAAACAGTGAAACATCAGCAAAAAGTGGGGGTAACTATAAGAAGCAGATCCTACTCTCCTACACATGCCTATTGACCTGTGCCACCGGATAGTACAAATCAATTCTAGTCTGTTTGCTAGCCCAGGCTAGTCTTACCATTAAGGAGTCCAGTTGTCTGAAGAAGGTTTTATTGAGGGGGATTGGAATATTCTGAAAAAGATAAAGTAGTTGAGGAAGGATGACCATTTTCATGAACACTATTTGCCCTAATGTCAGGCGTAGTTTAATCCACCTTTTCTACCAACCCAGTAATGTTGAACATGCATTTCCCCTAATTTTCCTTCATGTGTAATGATACTGAACACCTAAGTTTCATCTCACACAATTCTCTTTATTGGCTGAACTAAAGTATTTAAATAATGTTATCATTTATATGGGGTTGATGTACATAATTTAACGTCTGCTTGTCGATGAACAAAGGTCCATACCACCAATGGCGGGGGTTATTTAATGATTACACCTGAAGATTAAGATATAGAAAACCCCGTTCCATCACTTGCAGTTCATAAATTACAATCCTAATATAGCACTCTGACCTATGAACTGTAATTAAAACATGCATGCAAACTGCATGGTATAGGTTAGAACTTTATGGTCCCCCCACCCCCCCATTTTTTTATTATCCTAATAATGCTAGAAAGGGTTTGTTTAGGTTGAAAAACATTCTCATTAGTAATGCCGATCACTTTGTTGCGTTTTAAATTCTGAGTTTGTTTCACCAGACCAAACACTTTTCAAACATACTGCCTACTAGTAAGGATGACATGCGATTCCTACACCTTGTAAATCTCATTGTCTCATGTAACATTCCCTATAGACTGATTACACACACATGATTCACTGTCTCTGTATAATGTGTGTGTCATATAAAGTGCTCTGACACCTACACTGGTATGAGTATCACTATGAAACAAATGAAATGTATGTGAGAGAGGAACTATGGAGAGATCATAGACACTGTTGGAGGGTCTTTGAGGTCACTCAGGGGGAGGGGGAAGCGGGGGGCCAAAAAGATTGTTGCACCGGGCATGTGATTGGCTACAACCTTTGAACACTGTGTTGGATCGATTGGGTCGTTATGATGCTAACATCAAGTGTGATCTAGGACACACCAGTGCCCCTGCTATGCTGTGTACCAGTTTCCAGAGCCCAGTTTTGAAAAGGAGGCAGGAAGTGAACATATGCCATTGTGTTATCTGGCACAGCGTGAAGAAGGCGCCATTTAAGTCTCTTGCTGGGTTCCTACTTAAGTGTCTGCATATTACAAGGGTCTGTGTGGTTGGCTTTCTCTTTGTAGCAGGAGGCTTGGAACCGCTGTCTGTGTCCTGGTTGCTAGGTTACTGCACAATCAAGCATCCAGGGATTAAAGACCACTTCTGCAACAAAAGAAATGGAGGGTCGTACTATGGCTGGAGCAATGCACATCACAAACTGCAGTCGTGAGCTATTTAGAAAAAAAAGGCAGTGGATTCCATCTAGGCGACTTGTAGGGATCTTTAGACCGGCCTCGTGCTAGGTCAGTGCTGCAGTCAAACACAGCATCTGTTCGATACTCCCGGGAAATGCCAAAAAAAAGCAATAAACACGCGTGTTCAAGCACACACATGCGTGCACATAATAAGTCTGCATAAAGAAGCTGCAGTAGGGAAGATGAGGGGCATCTCTGCGGGAACAAATTTGGCAAAATGTGATTTATGTGATATATACCGCATGGTATGTTTCGCAAAACAACCACACTGCATCCTCTACATCAGAGGTCTTCAAACTGTGGGGCGCGCCACCCTGGGGGTCCGTGACGGCATTCCCAGGGGGGCGCAAATGCCTCAGCAAAGAATTGTAAGTGAAGATCGCCTGGAAGTGTGGCCTTCTTTATTTTCTTGCATTTCCATGCCGTTTAATTTTACAAACAGACTTGAAGTGTAAAGTATAGAAACCCCTCAATATGGGGGCTGGGGTCATTGAGTGTGGTGGCAGGGTCAAAGAGGTGGCTAAGAACAAACGATTCTGTAAGGATTTTGTTATTTTATACGCAGTTACAAAGGCAACAAAGTAACCCACACACTGAAATAAAAAATAAATGCAAGTTAAAGGTCCTGTTTTTCTGGGCAAATCGCTTAATCTCCCATGCCTACAAACGAACGTGACCTTGTGTACTGTAATTTGTGCTCATGTAAAGTGCTGCAACATCTCGGATCAAATTTGCGCTATATAAAATTACCACAAAAAAAAGTAATCTTAGTGTGCCTAATGTGACCTCTCACATTGGTTAATGTGATCACTGTTGATGTCTGTGTGTTTGTGTGTGAGACCAGACAGGCACAGAATTGTATCCCAGTTGGCGCAGTGTGTAATACTGACATGTGTTTATAGTGCTATGAAGTCCCAGCCTGCGACAGAAAGCACTGTGAATATGTGTCATTATTAATTAGTAACGACAGAGGAGAAACACAAAAGGAACAAGATCCATGGGTAGTGACAAAGCTAAGGCTCAGAACAAGGGGCACTATGTGGGTGCTAATTTTTTCATTTATAAATGAACAGAGGCGACTTCCTCAGAGAGATGCCCCCCTAGGAAGGGTGCGGTATATAGGTTTTAAATTTATTTTTTTAATAAAAGGGCCATCACAATCATTAGTGTAACAGGTACTGAGGCAAGGGTGTAAGTGACCACTGTCCCACAATTATGTCTTCCTTACTATGAAAAAGGTGCTGTAGGGGCCCATTGTCCTCGCTAGCATTAGAGACCGGATCACACTTACTGCTTTTTTTCCCCACACTCAAGGCCAGAAAGTATGATTGGTGCTGCAGGTAGAGGGGCACCAGGGCCCCATGGCATGAGGAGGCGAGTAAACCGCAATCATGGCAGTTTTTCCACCCTCCTTGGCTTGCATTAGGGCCCAATGCACACTTGTAAGTCAGTGTTGCTTTCAGCCTCGGAGCAATGGCTCAAGGGAGGGGAAAATTGAAGCAGAGATGGCTCCTTAGTTTAGCCTCACAGAGATGGCAGGGAGGGGGTGTGGCAAAATGGGAGCCCTGCTTTTAACAAATGGCAGAGGAGATAGCTTCTGCCATGCTTAGCAATCTATCATTAGTGAAGTAGGTCAGGTGCAGCAGTCAAGGGTTCTGAGGGGCACACTGCATCACAATTATCACTTTCACTTTAAAAAGAGGTCAAGAGGACTTGTCATATGTAACTTTAGGGCACCCTTGCAGAAAAAAAGAGGGATATCATGTGGGAGCTTCTGTTTGTTCTTGAAAGGGACAGAGAGCCTGCTGCATGGTTGGCATGATGGTTAAGCAAGGTGGGGAAGAGGTGAAAGCAGCAGAGGTGATAGCCTGCTATGCAGGGCCTCAGTTATCATTGGTGCTGCAGGCGAAGTTGCATTGGGGCCCAGTAGTGTGAGGGGTTCACAACACCCCAATTATTGGGAGCAGTATTTTTGGGTCAATTAGTGGTTTTGTTCGATGTATTTGCGGTTTTAGAAGTCTCACATTCAGTGTGGACTGTGAACTACAGTACCACTGAAATGATCTCATAAGTCTTGTCCACTGTGCTCAGCCCGTTTCTACCGCTCCCCCAATCCTTCTCATAAAGTTTTGGAGGGGGGCCTGAATTCAAACCAACTTGCTTAGGGGGGCTCAAAGCAAAAAAGTTTGAAGACCTCTGCTCTACATCGACCTGCCACTGCATTGTAAGGCAAGTATATCGTTACTATAACCTAGGCACGTTTCCCACCATTGACCACAGAAAATGAAGTAAACCTTTAGTAAACAGGCCAGGACTTGCCATTCACACTATCTGTGTTAAAAACCAACAGGAGACTAAGAAGCGAGAGACAGCGTTGGAAAGTAACAGAAAATCTTTCAGTTTCTGGAGGAAGTGCCGAATTGGGAGAAAGAAACATCCAAGGGTATAATTTCTCCCACCAAAGAAACAGCCAGCCTGGTGGGGGAAAAACGTTGGTTGTCACCGAAAGCTGCCCAATGCCTCTTTTGCCATTGCAAAGAGGACACTGATGCTGCGGTTACCTGTGCCAGTCGTTTCCTTCGCCCTCTTTCTTTTCAGTGAAGAGCAAGAGGAGGGCACGTGACAAGGGCGGGAAACAGCCTTTACAACGAAGGCTGAACAACTAGAGTACCTGACTGTTACTGAGAAGTGCTTCATCTTTTCATGGTTTAAAAATGCAGTACAATTACATTAAATTGAATAATAAATGTACAGCAAAACTGTGGCAAGAAGCACAAGCACTAGTCTTGCTTTGACAAATGCAATTTGGTCGCCACTTTTGGTTTTACCAATGCTGGATGCTTCTAACATGAATTGGCAATGGCAATGCCAGCGAAGGCCACATGAAAGTGTTTTTGCTATACTTCTAATATAGCAACGACTTGCATGAAGCAACGTGGTGTGAAACCAAATGGCAGCCATCTTGAAAGTATAAAAAATAATACTGCATCACGCCATGTTGTGTAACAAAATGTCACAACCATTTTAAGAGTATGAAAATATTAATTTCTATACTTTCATGATGGCCTCCGAATGTATCATACCCTACTGCATCAAGCAATATTAAGGCGCATTGAAGGTATGACTAATACACTTTCAAGATGTCAAGTCGCCAATATTGGCATTGCCAGTGCCGGTGTACTTTAAAAGCATCCAACACTAGAAGCGGCAGACGGCACTGAGCAGGAGAGAGAGGCGGCGGGAGAGGGGTGGCTGGAGAAAGATGGGGGGAGGCAGCAGAGATGCGGAGAAGAAGAGAGAGACGTAGAAGAAGGAAGAGAGAGAGAGCGACAACACAATGCCACAGCAGTGATCCATGTGGAAAACTTGGAACGAGGGTGGGACAGAAAGTGAGGGTGGGAGTAGTTGGGAGGAATTGAGGGAAAGAACAAAATTCCATGTCAGGACCGAAGGTTCTGATTATGATTCTCGTTCCTTTACTACCAAAATTTCAGCAGCCAATCATGTTAAAATAAACAAAATGACATCACCAATGTACCCCTGTACGTCACTTTTCACATGCTCCCAGTGGCTGCTCCTCGAGGGAGTGCTGCGGGGCGGGGGAGGGGCAGGGTGGGGGGTAGTAAACTCTGGCATACAGCCTAACGGAGTTAATTAAATAAATAAAACAATTTACATTGCGGGCGCTGCATCGCCGAGTTGGCGTTGCAGCGCGTGCAATGTAAATTGTTTTATTTATTTATTTATTTACATAACTCTGTTCGGCCGTATGCCGGAGTTTACTACCCCCCACAATGCCCCTCCCCCGCCTCACCCCAAAGCACTCCCTCAAGGAGCCGCCAGTGCATGCTCCAATCATAGGAGAGCAACCAACATAAGTACAGATGCCACCATTTTCTGTCCTCTTTCTTTGCTGCTTCACAGCCAGATAAGTACCTCGTATTCTTTATGGTTGATTGTGGTTAATTACTTGTCATTTCCTGTGCTGTGCTACTCTGACACCACGTGAATGTCTTTTATACTCTTCGCAGACTGCTTTTCTGCATTACGAGGCTGATTGGGACGCCTCAACTCACTGCTGTGTGTTTTTACTGGGGTGCGCTGCAGCGTGAAATGCAAGCACCCGTAACCACACACGCCATTCTTTCATGTGGCAGCATGTACGCCGACTGCCTCTGATGCTGGTGTAAGCCACAGTGGAGCGGGAGTGGACCACGGCCGTCTCGGGCGAGTGTAGTCCTATTTCTATAGCTCTGAATAGCACCACAGCAAGCATGTGCAGAACAATACCGGTGATGCAGCGGTAATTTCACGGTAATTTCTGAATGAAAAACCTCTAATTCACCGCTGTAAAGGTACTGGACCCTTGCCACTGTATATTACCTTCAGGAGACTTTACATAAACATGAAAAATCAAAAATGCATTTAATATTTAAGCCAATAAAGAGAGTTGTGAGTATTTTAAAGGGTTCTATTTTCTTAGTTAAAAGTGAAGTTTTTCTGACCCTTTATTCACTAGTCAAATATCAATCAGGTTACAGAATTTGGAAATTAGGAAAAATAGCATTAATACAGAACATATTACTGTCTGCGTATGAGCATCACATGTAGTAAAGAAAAATGGGGCGCAAAATGTCAGTCAAAACTCTTAAAGAGTTTCTAAGAAAAGAGTGAGTCTTGCAAGGCTAATCAATAATTAATAAATGGCAAACATCTCCCTTAAAGAGAAATAAATGCATAAGATAAATGAATCTTTTCAAAAACTAATTAATTAGTCAAAGCATGAACCTGTTCTATCCAGCTCCACTCTCTGCCCTGGTCTGATCCTCTGTGTCTCTGTGCTACACAAGGAGTAAGACAGCCCCTCCTTCACAGACCATCAGAGGAATGTGATCTGCCTTGCCAAAAATATGGCGTGCAAGGACTCTCTGAAAAAATATGAGCAAAAAACCCCACCTCTCCTCGGACGAAATCTCCTCCCAGGCTGCAGCAATCTCCTCCCAGGCTGCACCTGCGACGTTTCTCGTACCTAACCCATGTGATGTCTGATCTCGTCTGTCTCTTCTCCTCTACTCCCTCTCAGACTTAGGCCCAAGGCTTAAAGAGAACGCCAAAAGCAAACACGCCCCCTAAGAGGTCATTATTAATACTCTAATTCTTGGCTGACTACACTAATAATTGTTGCAGTTTTCAGTAAAGCTTGCACTGATTGGCTACCATAGATGACATGAGGGTCTCACCATCCTGTTCTCATTGCAAATCCGGTTTTGACAAAAGACGCGTTAATGATAAATATAATCATATATTTCAGCAACATTTACTAGGAAAAATGTTTCATTCCAGCTTCCTGCATCCTGTGACATCGCACGCAGGATAAGCACATTCCACAAACACTGGTACATTGGCAGAATAGCAAGAATTTAGAGTTCGCAGTGGCCTTGAACTAGGTCTTCACTCGAGGCACTTGGCAGTATGTAGCTGTTTTCTGCGCATGCTCTTTCATTCAATAATATTCACAGCCTTGCTGGATTCACAGGCAGCCATTTTATCTTAGGCCCAAAAATAAAACAAACTCAAAACAGTATTAATTTTCGAAATAGAACCCATTCTATTTACCACCCCCGCACTAATACCTTGTATTATTTTTCCTAGCAAAAGCTATTAGTTTAAAGTAGCTTTTCTATTATTTGTGCACAACATGCAAAAATGTGCAACATAGCATAAAACATGCACTAGTGCAAATTTTCAAAGCGCACACAGTTAATACATACTCATAGCAACATGCTCTAATGTTTTAGATAGATTTTCATGCAAAATGCTTTAGCCCCTCGTGTAGTGTTTGGTGCATGGTTAATTAACACACATTATAAGATGTGTTATGAATGGAATATATTTGTCTAAATATGCAACAAAGCCAAAGCCTCTTAAGACAGGAATAGGGAGTGTAATTTATAGGGGAAAGAGCTGGGAAGAGAGAACACATTCAATAATTATCTTCACAGCTAAAGAGGCCACTAAAATCACGAGTTTTCTCTACACTGCAAAAACACATGTTAATTCAGCACAATCGTTTTAGAATGAAAGCGTTGACCAGGCCTCATTTCATGTCTTTCATTTTGAATGCACCAAAGTGCACCTTTTAAAAAACATTTGACTAGCCTCATTTCATAATCTCATGTCCCATGTGTTTTCCACTTTGCACCAAAATCTGCGTCATTTTAAATGCAGTCTGTCTGAAGCACAAAAATAAAGCAATGCCTAATCTTGATGAAATCTAGCTCTATCACCGGATGCTCAGAAAAGCTATTGGAGTGTTTGTGGTGTCCCTTCAGTTAATTGGTGGCCTCAAGTAATTGCTCCCCTCACACCCAGAGTTTTGTAAAAATGCCGCGATTTTAAACAAAAGTGCCCAAAAATGTGTTTAAAAAAAATGCAGTTCACCTTTTTGCTGGCTCTGTGCTCCCACTGATTCAGTAGAGAGGGTGAGCAACAGGCTAGCAGGCATCAGGGGTGTTAAATGCCTCTGTTGCCTGCCTTTGAAGTGCACCTAGCCCCCTCCTGAGCAATAGTCTGCAGGCCGCCTCACATGTTTGTGTGCCCCCTGCAGACTCTAACCCCTAACCTCCCACATGTCTCTTAATTATTTTTTTACCTACCCTCAACCTTCTCTGCAACCGCCCTCCCCCCACGTTTCCCACCCCTCCATCCCCACTGCCCTGCATGCATAGGTTGTCTGATGCCAAAAAGAGCAGGTTTCATATAGTAATCTGCTCTCTTTGACATCAGACACTCTCTGATTCCAGGCACTCTGCTGCTGGAGACTCTACAATGTCACAGACTGTGACATAGCACAGTTTCCAGCAGTGACAGAGCACAAGCCTTCAGTATTTTTGTGGCAGGCACATTCTTTGCCCACAAAAAACATATTGCACATTTTGAGGTTTTGGGCTGCAAACGTTGCTTTACTTTTGCAGCGAAATTTGCCACTAAAAACTGCATAATCCGGGAGGGTCTGAATAGTGCACAGGGTTGTATAAATTGATGCAGGCTTAGCCTAGAGTGTGGTTTCCAGGCATCTCTCTGCACACCTGATTTGACACTCCCCTTTCTCTCTCTAGATCTTCTGGGTTAATTTTTAGACCACATCAAGAGCATGGCACAGTGGGAGCCTTATGAGGCTGATGTGGAATATTACCCTGATGATGCTGGTGATCATTTGGAGCAGTATTTGGACAATGCACTTGATTGCAGTATACAGCAATCAGTTAATAAGGCCCACGTCCGGGCATTGGGTCCTAATGTGATTATGCACATCAACAGAGCTGGCAACCGTTAATCCTTTCAGCATGAAATAAGATTGTCCTTTAAAAAAAAAGCAAGATGAAAGCAAAGATGCATTTCAGAAACTGTGCCGTAAGAGAGACACTAAACATGACTACAGTGCCCCCTGGGGGGAGCGGGGGGGTGTGGGGGGGGGAGAGTCGTCTCACTCATGCAGCTCTTCCTTTGCCGATACCCAGGGATGACATTCGTCATCACATTCTGATGACAGCGATGAAGAAATAAACCTGGTCTCATTAAGAAAAAACGCTCTTCCTCCAAGACCCCTCGAGTACTTACCTTTGAGCCCACAGAAATCATTTACCCCAGGGCATCAAATAGGGCCCCTCCACAGGAGGTTGGGGAATATTATTTATTATTATTTATTATTTATGGTTTTATAAAGCGCGTAGTCACCCAGTGGGTATCCCAGCGCTGAACCTTTTTTACTCGCAAAGGGGGTTTGGTCAGTAGAAGTGACAGCTTAGGGGAAGAGTAGGGTTTTGAGGGATTTTCTGAACCGAAGGAGGTTGGGTTCCGCTCTGAGGCTCAGAGGGAGTGCATTCCATTTATTTCCTGTGTTGACCGAGAAACGGCGGCCACCTATGCGGGCCTTTTTCACCTTGGGAATCGTAATGAGGTTTCCGTGCTCCGAGCGGAGCGCTCTGGTGGGTCTATAGGGGGTGATCCAGTTGTTTAGTATGGGAGGGCCGGTGTTGTGTAATACCTTGTGGGCGAGACAAAGGGCCTTGAAAGTGACCCTTTCCCTGATAGGGAGCCAGTGCAGCCTCCTAAGTGCGAGTTTGGCAGATGATCTAGCCGGGGTGTTCGTTAGGAGTCGGGCTGCGGCGTTTTGAGCTTTTTGCAGAGTCTGAAGAGTGGATTCTGGAGAGCCCAGGTAAATGGCATTGCTGTAGTCCAGCCTGGATAAAATTAGGCCCTGGATCAGCATGAGACGCGGCTGGAAAGGTAGTAGCGGGAGTACCTTCCTGCAAGATTTAAGTAGACCGTAGCATATGCCGGCCGTCTTTCTTGCCTGTGTCCTGAAGGTAAGATCGGTCTCCAGCCACACTCCGAGACTCTTGACCTCCTTCTTGGGAGTGGGGGGTTCACCCATGCAGGCAGGCCAGATGTTAGAGGGGAGGTTCGTGGTTTTATGTCCTAGGAGCAGGATCTCCGTTTTGGAGCCGTTTAGTTTCAAAGCAGAGTCACTCATCCACTGATGTACGTTGGAGAGACAGTCGTGGAGATTAGAGGGCTCTAGCTTGGGGTGGGAGAGTGTCACCACCAATTGTGTGTCGTCAGCATAGCTGACGATAGTGACTCCGAAGGGAGAGACGAGTTCCTCCAGTGGGGCCATGTAAACGTTAAACAACGTGGGGCTCAGGGATGAGCCCTGAGGCACGCCGCACTGGAGGGGGATGGAGGGGGAGCGGCTTTCGCCTTCCCATACTTGGTAGGAGCGTCGAGAGAGAAAGGACGATAGCCATTTCAGCGCTCTGTCTTTGACCCCAATATTCTCCAGACGTTGGGTTAAGACCTGGTGGCTGACCGTGTCAAAGGCCGCGCTTAGGTCTAGGAGGACCACTGCCACTGATCCTCCTGTATCGATGATATCCCTAGTTCTTTCTACTGCTGCGAGGAGAGCAGTGTCCGTGCCCTGACCTGGTCTAAAGCCTGTTTGTGAGTCGTTGAGGAGTTGGTTTGACTCTAGGTAGTGCGACAGTTTTTTATTCGCAAGTTTTTCGGCGACTTTACCTATCCAAGGAAGGAGTGAGATAGGTCTGTAGTTGGAAAGGTCTGCTGGGTCAAGCGACGGTATGTGTAACGCACCTCTGTCAGAGCTTCGCTAAGGACGCCTCCAAACTAAATGTCCTCATCCAGACCTGGTGGGTAAAGTCGCAGATACACCAGAAGTAGACCCTACCATGGTCACATTTATGAAAAAATATGCAAAGGACCCTAAGAAGGGCTTTGATCGGGCATGTCATAACTGCCAGGACAAGCTCCTGGACACGTCTGGCCCCCTGACGAAGATACTCAAGCTGGCATACCAAGCCAAAGATTCCACCTCCCCAGTAGACCCTGAGCCATTTGTCAGTTAGGAAATACCAACTGTGCTATCACCATAGAATGCTGGAGATCTATCCTCATGTGGATACACCTCAATCTTAATGATTTGGCCACCTCTGAAGCCGGCCCGGTGGCCAAAGGCCTGTTGATCGGGGCCCCTTTGTTAAAGAGATAGTCAGATTTTGCTCCACTTACTCCACTCTAAACAAGGCCCTAATGTCACTTAAAAAGGTGATCAGCAGAAGCCTTTTTGGCAGGGCGGGCAAGGCCCGGTAGGACGTGCATCAGGCCGGGGCTCCTTTTGAGGCTCTCAACAAGGGTACTACCCCAGGGGTAGAAGTGGCTTGTATGGAGAACAAGCGGAACCACCTTCTACCCCACGCGCTACACAGGAGGTCGCCCCTGCTTTCGACGCTGCAACCGGCATGGACAACAAGGTGTGAATCAAGACACTGGATATTCTGGTGAGAATTATTACTTTTTCCAAGGTGACCTTGGAGGGGACGAGTAGGCTTGTTTGCATACAACTGGAAGCAGATTCAATCTGGCCCACCAAAACAAATGTATTTCCCTCAAACAGAGCAGTCTTTTATAGACTCAGAAATTCAAGCACTGTAAGAAAAAGGGGCAATTTGTCTTTCGGTACCTCCCCCCACGGGGTTCATAGGTCCCATTTTTCTGGTTGAAAAGAAAGGGGGTGGATACCAGTTAGTTCTCAATATGAAAGATTTCAAAGTCTGGATATTGTACAGACATTTCAAAATGGAGGCCATTCATTTGCTAAGGGATATTCTACAGGAAGGCGACTTTATGGCCCGGCTGGACCCGAGGGATGCCTGTCTTTCCGTCCCATTTTCCCACCTCACAGGAGGTTTCTGCAATTCCTGTGGTGGGTTCAATGTCTGGAATTGGAATTGACGTCCCTGCCCTTCAGTCTCTTATCGCCCCTTGGTGCTTCACCAAAATGATGAGACCGGTGGTGGAGTCGCTGACAGCTTGTAGAGTTGTGTACCTAGACACTCTACTCTTGATGGCACAGGATTCTCAGATGCTCAAGATTCACCTTTCATGGACCATTTAGCTTCGGCAGAGTTTAGGTTTTTTAGTCAACTAACAGACGTTGGTATTGTCTCCTGCACAACTAATGGAATGTCTGGGTTTCCAGATAGACGCGGTCCAAACACAATTGATTCTTCTATCTCAGAAGATTTGCAACATCAAGAGGGAATTGAGGGCTGCATTGTGCAGACAGACTGCATCGTTGAGGTCAATTGCCAGGTTTGTTGGCCTTATAGCCTCCTCGATCCAGGCCCTTTTTCCTGGTCCCTTTCCCTACAGAGCCCTTCAGATGTTAAAAATCCAACATTTAAGAAAGGGGCTCACTTACATGGAACAGGTTCCCTTTTCAGACAAAGCAAGGACAGAGATAATGTGGTTGGATCACATGGAGTCCTTGAATGGCAGAGCCATCTTTGGCACCACCCCAGACGTTGTGATAGAGTTGGATGCCAGCTGTTGAGGGGCGGGGTGTGGAACACTCTCGACAGGAGGTTTTTGGTCGGACGTAGAGCTGAGTCTCCATATCAACTGCCTGGAACAACTGGCGGGCTAGTTCGCAATCAGGCGTCTCTCTCCCGTAAAGACAGATTGTTGCATATTGCTGAGGATGGATAACATCTCAGCTGTTGGATACGTCAACAAATTGGGGGAGACGAAGTCCCATCTACTAGTGGAGATTCCTATGGGTTTCTGGCATTTCTGTCTCAGTCATCACATCTCCATCACAGTAGAACATCTCTCAGGCAAGAGAAATACTATAGCCAATTGGAATTAGCATCATTTACGGGTATTCAGAGACTGGAAGCTGAACCCCTGTGTGTTCCAATGCATTCAGAAGTTGTGGGGTATGTGCAGATTGGATTTGCTTGCATCTCAACTCAATTGTCAACTTGCAATGTTTTTCAGTTGGCGACCAGATCTGGAAGCCCAGGCTACAGACGGGTTCCTCCAGGACTGGTCTCAGTTCCGGGGTTACGCCTTTCCCTCGTTCCTTATGATACCCAGAGTTATGACGCAACTCAGATGTCAGAGATCATTCTCGTGACTTTATATTGGAGGACTCAGCCTTGGTTCCCGGTAGCCCTATATCTAGGAGGTGCTACTCCGGTTCAACTTCCGGCCCACAAATAGGGTACTGATCCCATGGGGGCAGAGTGTTCCACGGTGATACATTTCCTTTCTGATCTGGCTTCTTCCGGTTTGCCATACAGGACTATGAATAATTTCATACTATTGCAGACTAAGAGGTGTGATCACCTCTTAGTCTGCAAATTAATGAGGGGCATTCGGATGTCCAATCCTCCAAGAGCCAAGTACTCATCCATTTGGGATGTAAATGTTGTCCTCAGATTCCTGGAGCAATGGCCGGCAAACAGATATGTGTTGCGCAAACAGCTTTCGGCTAAGCTCACTATGCTGTTATGCCTAATATCATGTAAGAGGGTATCTGATGTTCGTGCTCTGGATTTGGCAGGCAGGGTTGTTTTCCCAGAAGGTGTTACATTCACTAGCATTCGTCATACCAAAGATTGGTCTACAGAATCTACATTTTGAAAGTTTTACTATAAGTCTATTGTGGATGTTGCATCTGTGGGGGTAACACAGCTTTGAACTAGCATATTTGGAGCCTCTGATCCTGACATAGAAATGAAAGATTTTCTAGCTTACGCGTCAAGAATTTTCATTTCTATTAGGGACACGGAGGCGAGATTAACCAAACCATTAGATGCATTTCTTGTGTTCATTTGTACATCTTGGATTTTTCATAACAATGCGGTGATGTAAAATTGTGGTGATTTCTTCTCCCACCCTGTAATGTTTACAATATTCTCTATGGCCGACTTCCATTTGTAGGCTTTATGTTTGCTCTTTTGCATTTCAGGAAATTAAGGTATTGTACCATGTGGGTGGAAGCAAGCGATAGTCACCCCACTACTGAAAAAACCTTCTCTTGATCCATCACAGCCAGCTAATTTCTGTCCAATATCCCTTCTACCATTTCCAGTCAAAATCTTGGAAAAACTGGTTAGTAAGTCCCTGTCCAATTTTCTGGAAGAACATCTGATCCTAGATAGGGACCAGTTTGGCTTTCGGCCTGGGCATGGGACGGAAACCGCGCTGATAACTGTCCTGGACAAACTCCGACTGCGAGCCGACAGTGGCAGTTCCTCAGTGCTGGTGCTGCTGGACATGTCGGCCGCTTTCGATACGGTCAGTCATTCAGTGCTGCTGGCAAGGTTAGAGGGTCGGGGGGTGACGGGCCGCGCCTTGGAATGGCTACGGTCATATTTGACTGATCGTCAACAGGCAGTGACCTTGACGCCATTTGTCTCCCCTTGGTCCCTGGTATGCCATGGAGTACCTCAGGGCTCAGCTATTAGCCCAATACTTTTTAATGTCTACTTAGGGCCCCTGATCCCTTTAATAAAATCTTATGGGATCGAGGTGGTTAACTATTCAGATGATATTCAACTAATGTTCTCCTTGGAAGGAGAGCATGCAGTCCCTCTGAGTTCCTTCCAGGCCTGCATGAGGAAAGTCTCTGACTGGCTGAGAGCCAACTCACTGCAGCTGAATGCTGGGAAAACGGAGCTACTGCATTGCTGTGCAGCCAAAATGACTAAACATCTCCTGGGCGAGTTTCGGCTCTGGCCAGAGGACGCCCCAATAGCGGCAGCAAAAACAGTCCGTAACCTGGGGGTTATGATGGACGAAGACCTCCAGCTGCAATCTCAGGCGAATAAAACTATCGGCACCTGCATTGCTTTGTTGAGAGCTCTTCGTCAAATTCTTCCGCTTCTCCCTAATGAGGCAAGGCCCCTGGTGGTCCAGAGTGTGATCCAGAGTAGACTGGACTATTGTAATTCACTGTACTTGGGTGCTCCCCTCTATATTGTACAGGGATTGCAAAGAATACAGTCTGCTGAAGCCAAACTGGCCCTCAGGAGACAGCGTGATTCATCTGTAACACTGGCATTAAGGGATCTCCATTGGCTTCCTGTCAAACAAAGGATTAAGTTTAAGTCATTGGTCACGGTCTATAAAGCATTACATAATACTGGCCCGCTACCATTGCGTGAAAGATTTTCTTGGTACGAACCAAATCGACTCCTCCGGTCCACCAGCCAAAGCCTGGCAGTTGTTGCCAGAGTAAAACTCACCAAGATGGGAGGTAGGGCTTTTAGCACGGCAGCAGCCCGCCTCTGGAATCAGATTCCCCAAGAGCTGCGGCAGGCTAAAACGTTGCTGAGTTTCAGGACAGATCTTAAGACATGGCTTTTTGGCCTAGAATAGTTGACATCCTTCTTGACCATCGACTACTCGTTTTGTACTGTCCCATGTTATCATAGTCTCTCAGCGCCAGGATACCCGTAGGGTGGCAGGTAGCGCTATACAAAAGTTTATACAATACAAAAAAAAAAAAAAAAAGGAAAGGACCAGAATAACGGTTGAGCACCTGTTTCGGGTCTGGTTAGCTGAGCTACCTTGAGAGGGAATTGTGTATGGCTTGTTGCCTTCTTCACTCCTGGAGGTCCAGTTCAGAGATCTGTCACTGGCCCTGATTGGTTGTTGAACATCCCTGTTGGATCATCTGGAAGCTGTCAAGTTCACGTTTAGATTTATTTGGACTCTGGTGATTATTGCTTTGTTTTCCGGTGAAGTTTTCCCTACTAATGATCTTAGCCTACAAAGAAAGAGGACACAAAATGGTGGCATCTGTACTTATGTGGGTTTCTCACCTATGCTTGGAGCATGTGATATGTGATGTTCAGGGGTACATGGGCAATGTAGTTTTGTTTATTTTATAGAGATTGTCTTCTGAAATGTTGGTAGTAAAGCAAAGAGAAGAATAATCTTTGGCTCCATGTCCTTAATAGAATTGAAAATTATTGACGCGTAAGCTAGAAAATATTACATTGTGCTTTATTTGCAGAAAGAGCTGTAGGAAGGAGAGGGACACACTACCAATTAGTGCTAAAAGAGTAGGGCGGAAAGCCAACCAATAACGAGCAGGGCCCTTAGATAGACAAGTAAGCCATCCTGTAGTAAGCTTGACACTGACCCAAAGCCCACTCTGTATAGTAATTTATGTTATACTTTCTGTGACAGACAACTGAAGCTGTCTGTAGCGAGACTGCAAAAGCAAGGTATTGTTCTTTTTTAGGTTAATTTTCACATTTGTCAAGGCATAGGAAAGTTGAAGTACGGATTAAATAAATATTTTATGACTTCATCTTACTTGGAAAATATTTTTATTGTTCCCTGGAAAATACTTAACGACCGCATGTTCATTTCTATCCTACGGTATACCCTTGTTTTTTATATAAGTTATTTATAATAATAACAACATAAATTGGCTTGCTTTTTTGTTATCGACAGCATGAAGGTTAAATATTAATTGTTTGCCTGCTAATGAGCGGTGTTCGAAATGACTTAATTATTCCTGGCAATGCCTCCTTCGCCCACATTATTGTCCAGGCATCTGCCTCTCTAAGCTCGCAAAAATAGAAATTATTCAATGTTTTCCTCGAAACGGTGAGTTGTCTGCCTTTGTACGATCACTAGTTATAAATACTCCCCTGTTTGGATGGTTAGGCCCTCAGGGATAAAATTCAGATTTTGGACTACAGGCCCACTTTTAAATTAGTCAGTATCCGTTTGGAGAATTTCGACAGTAATTGGGAGGAAATGTGTGTTAAAATTGGTAACACATCATTATAGGTGATAACTATGTGTATTTGCCTCTACAGCAAGGAGGCACAATGGGATGAAGGACAATTGATAAATGGCAAAGTCCAATCCGTCACACCTTTCCACATTTTTTACATCCTCCACTCTTCTCCTTCCAGGGCCATTCCAATGCTTGTTGCACCTTCCGGTCTATTGTATCCCACCTAACAGCTGTTGTTACCGCCCTTTCACTCACTCATTCCAACTTATCCTTCACTCTTCCATCTCTTGCAACACAAGTTACACCATTCCCTTCTGTGTCACTTCTTGGATAAACTCATCCCGTCTTTGCTTCTCTCAATTATTCCACCATATTGTGCTTCTATCCCTTCTCTTTCATATCTTCCAACACTTATCCCACTTTCGCATCTCTCGTATGTTATTGTACATTCATAAAAGAGTGTACATTCAACAAAGTTTATTGGATCCAGATATATTAAGGGCGGGCCATGGTATGCCAGGACAGCAATATTTTGGATCCTAATAAACCGTAAACAGCCAGGTATTGAGCATTTCATAATTTCCATATGCAGTTCTCTACTTAATTATAGCGGCATTGCCACATTGTTAGGTCATCCTTGACAGAGTACCAAGTATGTGGGAGCAAAATGGAAAGCTGTTTCCAGGGATATGCAGGGATTATAGAGGACATAAACAAAGAAAAAAACTAGCTATTGGAAATTGGGTTTTGGGCAAGCAGAGGTATGCACCCTGTCCAAGCAGGAATCACAATCCCAGTCAAGGTTAGTCAGATACACACCATAAACTAACCTTTGCTCATCCTCTGGTAGCTTGGCGTAGAATAGGCAGGCTTAACTTGGGAGGTAATGTGTAAAGTATTTGTGCTACACTTCAAACGGTAACAGTGAAAACACCACTAAAAGACTCTGCACCACGTTAGAAAAATAGCTCATATTTTTATGAAAAAAATAAGACTAAACCAACAAAAATCAAATAAGTATAACTGTAGTTATGAAGTTTTAAAGAATAAATGGAAATATAATACTTAAAAGCTTAAAGCGCCACCTGGGGACATCTGGTCGCGCTTAACTGGGGTAAATCCAAAAGTTCAGGCCGACCTTGATTGAGCGCAGGTCAGATACAGGGACCAGTCTTGGCCTGCTGAAAAGTACCTGGGATGCATTGTCGAGATGCAAAAAGCACAGAGGTGAGGATTCGGTATTGAGCCAAGCAAATCAGAGATGCGCTGTTGTCAAGCCGAAGGATGGAAGCAATGCGTCAAGAACAGGAGGTGATGTGCCTCACAGTCGGCGATGTAAGATCCACCGTCCATGCAGTGGTGGCGATGCGTTAGCATTGAAGGGGATACGCCAGTTCCAATTAGCGCAACTTCCAAGGGTCCAGGACAGGATTGACACCACTTGGCAGAGCAAGACGTGCAGCAGGCAAAGTCCAGGCACTGTTACAGGTAGATGAGAATTCTTTGATGTCCCTGAGACTTAGAACATGGGCAAGCCAGCATGCCCTTGGAGTCACTTTGGGTTCAAGTGAGTTGGGTCCAGTCCTTCCTCAGCAGGGAAGAGAGTAGCAAGCAGCAGCACAACAGAAAAGAAGCTCTTCCAGAGCAGCAGCCCAGCAGAGTGGCAATCCTTCTAGCAGCACAGCAGTCTTTCATCCTGGCAGAGTTTCTTCACAGGTCGAGTAGTGTTGGATTTGGTGGGGTCAGAGACCCTGTCTTTGTACCCAGTTGTGCCTTTGGAGTGGAGGTGACTTCAAAGAGGGTCATAGAAGTGCACAGAGGTCCTTCCTCCCAGCTCTGGTTCCAGACTCTCTACAGGGGGGTATGCACCCCTTTGTGTGGGGACAGGGGACAGCCTTTTCTGGTGTGTCAGCTGCTCCCTCCCATCCTGCCCAAGATGGGCCTTCAGGATGTGGATGGCCACTTAGTGACACCTAAGCACAGCACCGTTTGTGTGTGGCTATCTAGAGGGAATGCACAGAGTTCAGTTGTCACCCACTCTAGTCATGTATAATAGACGGGCTGCAGGCACACTGGGCTAAGAGCAGAAAAATGCTATTTTTCCAAAAGTGGCATTTTTAAAAGCGTAGTGATAAATTCATCTTTGCCAGTAAAGAGGATTTATCATTACCATTCCAATGATATGAAACATGACAGAGCTACTCCTTCTCAAACTGGAATTAGAGCTGACAAGTATAATAAGGAATTCCCAATGTTAACCTATTAAAGGGGTAGGCCTCACAGTAGTGTAAAACGGATTTTCGTGTTTTTCACTACCAGGTCATGTGAAACTTAAAAGTACATGACCATCCTTTTCGTTACACAACCTAGGGCCTACCTTAGGGGTGAATTATATGTAATAAAAGGGGAGTTTAAGGCTTGTCAATGGGTTTGTAATGTCAAGTCAACATGGCACTATGAACTGCACACACAGGCTCTGCAGAGGCGGACCTGAGACATGTTTAAAGTGCTACTTGTGTGGGTGGCACAGCCAGTGCTGCATGCCCACAAATGTTTTTTTTTTAAATATTTTTATTAATTTTCAACACATCCAAACCCCCACATATAGGCCACATTGTCAGTGGGAGACTTTCCCTTGGTACATTGCCAAATTATATATTATTGACCATTTGAGTATCATCCTCATCTCATGCCATGCTACAGATAACTATCCATCATCCTCATTTCCTGTTGACATTAACATCAGTATATACAATCGACTCCGTCTCAATAACTCAATGCTCTCAAACATGGTGCCCCCTACATGCTCTTACCCCTCCCTCCCCCTACCCCCTAACCCCATCCACCGGTGTGCTCCAAGTATTTTACCTAGAATAATCAGTCATCATCCTCGTGCTAGGGTGTGCGGACCTCTGAGCGTATGAAGGTCGCGCTCCCAGTTTCCTTTAGCTCCGTTCCCGCTCCTTCTCCCCTGTAGCGCACCCAAATCTATCTATGCTCTGTGTACTCCTTCATTGTCCCCAGACGCCTCTAGGGAATCTGTATCCGAATCCGGCTCTGGGACCTTCAGCTGAGTAACCAATGGTTCCCATGCCTGTGCCGTTTCCATCGCTTTTTCATTATTCGCTCTCCTGACCTGTTGCAACCGAACCATACTCTCACTAGCCGCCCAGTTTATGAACTCCGCCCTCCAGCGCGCTACTCTAGGGCCCTGCTTCTACTTCCACTGCCTTGTCAGCTCCCGTTTAGCCAATAGGAGCCCCAGGTCAATGAACTTACTCGTTAGCTTAGTTCGCGCCGTGTGCGGAAACCAGTGCAGTATGCATGCCCCCATATTGGGCTCTATCTGCCTATCTGTCACCCCACCCAGGACTTAAACCTCCTCCTCCCAGTACGTGCCAAGCTGCGGGCAGCTCCACAGCATATGTTGTAAGTCCGCTGCCTTCCTATTGCACCTTGGACAACATGCTGAATCCACTTGAAAATATTTATTTATCTGCCCCGGGGTTAAATATGCCCTATGTATAATGTAAAAATGGATAAGTTGGAACCTGGCGTTCCGCGTGCCTTTCCATGCCCTTTCCACTATTTTAGCCCAGGTTGTCTCAGGGATGTCCTTCCCCAGATCTGCCTCCCATTTCTCGCGCAACTGAGTCAGTGGCTGCAGTCCCTCCGTCACCATTCGCCTACCCAGACATGTTACTGCCTTTATCGTCCCTGCTGCCATTACCACATATTGACAAGTCAGAGATATCTGTGGCTCCGAGAGCCCTTCACCCCAGTGTTTCTGAATTGCAGAGATCAGTGCAGCATGCAGCAAAAAGGCACCCCTATGTAAACCATACCTATCCTGTAATGCTTGAAAAGGCAAGAGGGCCCCCTCCTCATATAGGTCCCCAACCATTTGCAGCCCCATCTCCTCCCATTCTGCTAGCGCCGACCAGTCTCCGCCATGCGGTAAGGCCATGCACATGCCATGGGGAATCTACGGAGCGTATGGTTGAATATTGCCGCTCCTGCGCTTGCATCTATTCCAACACGCTCTTAATGTTTTCTCCTCGATCCTCAATGATTCCACTCGCAGTCGCTGTCCAAGAACTATAAACGATAACACATGCTTCGGAAGCCAGCAGTCCTCTGAGCCAACCGGACCCCTAAATTTCCGAGCCACCGCCTGCGTGAGCCACTGCAACTGGGCCGCTAAATAATACACCTCGGAGTCCGGGACTGCCCACCCTCCTTCCGCTCTAGGCCTCATCATCTTAGCCAGTGCGACTCGCCGCCTGCCACCCCCCCCCACAGAAATCCACCTACCATGGCTCTAAGTGTCTTAAACACCCCACCCGGGATCCAAATCGGCAGCGTCCTGAAATAATATAAGAGTCTAGGCAATGCCACCATTTTCAGTAGTGCTACTCTACCCGCCACTGATAGCGGCAAGGTACTCCAAAATGCCATACTCCCTTTGACCCCTCGCACTGCTCTATACACATTACCCTCCAATAGGTCCGCCTGCTCATGGTATATGTTAGTCCCCAAGTATTGCAGGCAACAGGGCTCCCACCTTATTCTCTCCAGCCTAGTAGGGGGGTCCATCGCCCGGGCTGCCGGAAACAAGCAAGTCTTCTCCCAATTCACGCACAGCCCCGATACCTCCCCAAATAACTGCAACAGTTCCGTCGCTCCCTTAAGCTCCTCGTCAGGACCGGCCAAAAACATCAGCAAGTCATCAGTGTAAAGCGAAATGTAATGTACTTCCCCACACATCTCCAGCTCAGCATAATGCCTCCCTGTTCTAGCTCGCATCGCCATTGGTTCAATCGCCAATGCGAACAGGAGCGGTGACAACGAGCAGCCCTGACGCGTCCCTCTTCCCACAGAGCAGGGCGGTGACAACATCCCCCCCATTCGTACACTGGCAGTCGCAGAGTCATACAGTATTCGGGCCCATCTCACAAATGCCTCCCCCAAACCCATTGTGCGCATCACCTGAAATAGATACAGCCACTCCAGGCTGTCAAACGCCTTTTCTATGTCCACTGATAGAATCACGGCAGTCGAAGTCGGAGCCTGATATTCCTCCAGCATTCGCAACAGTCGTCTCACATTAATAGCCGTGTTGCGTTTAGGTATAAAACCCGATTGATCCCGATGCACCAACCTCGACATATGTGGGAGTAGACGGGATGCCAGGATCCTGCTCAGGATTTTGTAGTCGGTCGTCAACATTGAAAGCGGACGGTAAGCCTTCACATCCGTGGCCTCCCTCCCGGGTTTCAAGAGTGGGATGATAATAGCCTCCCTAGTCGTCTCAGGCAGCCTCCCTATTTTATGCGCTTCCTTATAAACCACCTGTAAACGCGGAGTCAGACATTCAACGTACTTGGCATAAAATTCTATGGGCATGCCATCCACCCCAGGCGTCTTGTTGTGGGCCATGTGCTTAATCGCGCTCTTGATCTCTCCCACCGTAGTCTCACTGCCCAGCACGTCTCCCTCCTCCTTACTCAAGCTCGGCAGAGCCACCTCTTCGAGATACTCCCCTATACTATCAGCACCCCTAGTCAGTTGAGTACTGTAGAGCTCAGCATAATATTCCAGGAACAATCTGTTTATCCCCGCCTGCGTAACCACCACCTCCCCCATGGGAGATGCCAAGCCCAATATCGTCGCTCCCCTGGGCACCGGGTTAGCCAACCATGCCAACAAAGTGCTCGCTTTGTCTCCCTCCGCATGCATCCGTGCTCTATAATTCTTATGGTCATAGGAGCGCAGTTTCTCCACCTGTACCGCCACTGCCTCTCTAGCCTCCAACACCTGAGTCTGCGCCCCTGGTCGATCTCTCTCCACTTCCCGCAATCGCCGTTCCACTCTCTCCAGGTCTGCCAATAATGTTTTCCTTACTCCCACCACCTTACTAATGCAGATGCCCCTAACCACCACCTTAAACGCATCCCATTCAATTGATGCCGATGTCGCCGTCCCCTCGTTCTTTTCAAAGTATTGTGCAATACCCGCCCCCAACTCCTCGCTAAAAACCGGGTCCTCCAATGCCTCCGGTCTGAGCCGCCAAGTCGGTATAGGTGACCTCTCTTGGTTCCATCGCATCCGCACTAATAGCGGGTTATGGTCTGAGATCGTTCTCACTAAATACTCGCTCCCTATCACCTTGGCGTGAACATCAGGTGTACCTAATATTGCGTCCAATCACACATGCAGGTCCTGGAGGCCAGAATAATAAGAGTAATCCCTCTCCTCCGCATGCTGGGCACGCCAAATGTCGACCAGTCCCCAATTAGCTTGCCATGCTCTCCTCGCCTTGGAGATCTTATGTACTGGGGCACTCGGAAGCGGAGGGTGGGATCTATCCCTATCCACACCTTCTATGGAATTGAAATCTCCCCCCAATATTACCGCACCAGTTAAATATGGTGCCAGGCTCCCTGACAATCTCTCAAAAAAGGAGGGTTGGTCAATGTTGGGAGCATACACACTGCACAGAGCCACTTCCACTCCATTTAGCCTCCCCATCACCGCTACAAACCGTCCTTCTGGGTCAATCAAGTGCTGCGTTGGTTGAAAAGGGACACCTGCTCTGACCCACACCAGTGCGCCCCTGGCAAAGGCCGAGTAAGTTGTGTAAAATAATTGCCCCCTCCACCTCTTCTTCAATGCTGCCCCCTCAGAGCAACTGAGATGTGTTTCCTGTAAGAGCGCCACCTGCACCCCTCGTCTCACTAGGTAGGCATGCACTTTGTGTCGCCTGTGCATTGTGTGAAGCCCCCGCACATTCCATGTAATACATTTCAAATCATGTATCGACCCCATTTGTCCGACAATCCCCCCCCTGCACACACCCTCCATCTAAGAGCACACCGGTGTCCCTAACTCCCCCCAACCACCGCCCAACCCCTCCCCAACTCCCTTCCCCCCAGAACAGGCACTACAACGTTAGAACCCATCCAAACTACTGCTCAACTGCTCCCTCAATACCCTTAGGTACGCCCTTAGTTTCAGAGATTCGGACACGTAATAGGCCTCCAACCTGCGTCCGACCCCCGTAATAACGAACCAGCCCCCACAGGAGCCTCACATCAACACATCATCTTCCCTGAATTTTACACCACCCCCGCATTGCCCCCGGGCCAGAGCAAGCAGGCCCCCGCCTGCTCAACACCCATCTAATCCCCTCCCAATCTTCCCCCAGTGATTGATTTACTTTCCTTTCCCATGTCCGGCCAGGGCCTACATCACCCATCCATTAGCTCATCCGCCGTCCCGGCGGTCACATGAGGCATTTGCAAGCTTCTGGAATCCGATTGTTCAGCGTCCTCTTCCAAGGACCCCCCTTCCGTGTCAGTCTTCGCTGGGGGTGACCCCCCTTCCACTTGAGAGATAGCCGAGATGGCCTGCAAAGCGGCCGCTCTCTCCCTGTCCGTTTGAGTCTCTGTCGGCTTCTGAGCCGCTGATTGACGTCGCCGGTTACGCCTCAGTCTGCCCGGACGAGGCCCCTCCGCCCCGCCCCCAACTCCACTCCCCGCTTCTCCTATACCCGCTTTATACCTCTCCAGCCAGTCCCAGGTCTCTTCTGGGCTGTCCTGGAAGGGACATCTTGCCATCCACTGTGATCTTCAATCGGGCCGGATACACCAGACAGTATTGGATACCCACATCCCGGAGTGCTCCTTTCACTGCCACAAACGACATTCTGCGGCGCTGTACCTCAAGCGTATAATCCGGGAATAATGACACCCTACTGTTGTCCACTGTATATGGCCCCGCCGACCTTGCCTTTTGCAACAGGAGATCCTATCCTTGTAATGAAGCAGCCTGGTCACCACTGGCCTTGGTGGCCTCCCGGGTGCCAAGGGCCTGGCAGGTACTCTGTGAGCCCTCTCCATTGTAAAGAATGACGACAATCCTTCCGGTGCGACAGTCCCTTTTAGCCACTCCTCCAGATAGTCCACCATGCTGGATCCTTCCACCCCTTCAGGTAGCCCCACCACCCGGATGTTGTTCCTTCGATTTCTCCCTTCGGCATCCTCTGCCCGCCTCTCCAGAGTCCGCAGCCTACTTTGAAAATCTGTCATCGTCGCAGCCATCGACTTTTGAGCTGGTTCCAGGGCTCCTATGGCCGTCTCTGCTTGTTTCACCCTGTCGGCCAGTTTGGTGTGGTCTGCTCGGAGCAACCCCAAGCCCTGCGTCACATGTGCAATGTCCAGCTGCAGGGTCTCCCTGGTGTCTGTTATGGCCTTTAGTATACGATCAACCTGTTGCTGGGGCAACCCCTCTGGCCGCTGCTGCTGACCCTCTCGCATTTCCCGAGAGGTTGTGTCCTCTTCCTGTTCCGCGGGCGCTCCTGCCTGCTTCCCTCTTGGTTTCCCCATGCTCCCTCCGATCACTAGCTCCGCAAATCCTCCAGGTGGTCGGCTATGCGTCACACCTCTCGGTGGGTCCTCACTAAGCGGCCCCCCCTCAGGTGGGTAAGCCGTCCCTTCAGCGCTCTCTGCACTCTTCCCCTTCTATCGTCCCTGCCTGCTGCCCTGAATTCCGGATCCAGTTCCGCTCCGCCTGGGCCCCTCACCTGGTTCCACGACCGCTGCCCCTATTTCCAGCCGTCTCCTCTTAACCGATCCCCCTCCAGCCAAGCACCTCTCCAGCCAGGTCCAGCCACCTGTGGCCGCTCTGTCGTTGTCGCCTCCCCAGAGCTTGGGGCTATCTTCCCAGTGCTCAACAGTACCTCCTCCTCTGGGGCCTCTACAGTCCAGCTAATCAATCAGGAGAAGCACGGCCCCTCCCACATTGCTCACTGACCTCCGGGGGGCCCAAGCCGCCCCCAGCTGCGCCGGCTTGTTCCCGCCCGTTGCCTCCAGACCACCAGTGCCGCCCTCAGGGAGAGAGTGGTGACACGGAGGGGATGGGCGCCGCCGCTCTCCTCACTCCGCTGACATCCGTGATTCCGCACCACCTGCCCTCTCACGTCGCTGTCTCTGCGGCCGCGGCGCTCTTCTCTGGCTCTGTCACAGCAACGGCCCCCTCATCAGCTGGTATGCTTCGCAAGTCACTCCCACCTCCATCTTGCGTCCTCACAGCCTCATAGCCCAGCCAATCGATCTAGAGGAGCGCCGCCCCCTCCTCGTTGCTCGCCATCCTCCGGGGGCCCAAAGCACCCCAAATCGCCCCCAAATGCGCCGGCTTGATCTCACCGGCCGCCAGTATGCCACCAGTGCCGCCCTCAGAACCAGTAAGATGGGGGGGGAGGAAGGAGCGCTGTCACCCCCCTAACTCCACTGCCAGCAGTGCTCCAGCTCCACCTACCCGCACACTGCGCGATCTCCGAGGCCGCAATGCCATCCTCGGATTCCACTCACAGCGGCAGCCTGACTGCATCATTAGTCGCTTCCGCCACCATTTTGCGTCCCCGCCACCTCCAATGTCTTTTGTGCCCCAGGCGCTCGGCCATCCGACATCCCCTATTTGCTTCAGCGAGGTCAGTCAGGGCTTCCACTGGGGGGTTCTTTCCTCGTTGGTGGCCCCTGCCCGTCCTCTCAGGCTGCGCCGGTCCCGCAACCTGTTCGATCCCGGGACCTTCACGCCGCCATCTTGGGTCTGCTTCCCCAACTCAATCTTCTCTCGGCGGCGCCCCCGCCTACTCTGCTTTCATACCCGCTGTTCCTGGGTGCGAGTGCTTCGAGCCCCACTCTCCTTCCCCCTGGGGGCTCGGGGGGCTCAGTTATTATTCCCAATCAGGATAAAAGACGGAGTCGGGCGCGGAGCTCTGCTCTCATGCGTCCGTTCCCATCCACCTAGTGGCCAGGCCCCCCTGCATGCCCACTAATAACGTTTAATTTACAGGTTCTGGGCACATGCAGTGCACTCTACTAGGGACTTATAGGTAAATTAAATATGCCAGTTGTGGCTAAGTCAATCAAACCATGTTTTAGGGGAGAAGCACATGCACTAACCACTGGTTGGCAGTGGTATAGTGGAGTGCTCGGAGTCCTTAAGCCAACAAAAAGAACCCAGCAACACTGGAGGCAAGCAGGCGAACCGTTTGAGGAAAGACCACCCTAAGGCTGCCAGGCCTAACACAAGCATTTTGAGAAAGGAAAGGGACTCATTTGGGAGTTGGCAGATATGAGACAGCTGACACAAGTGATGAACGCCCAATCTGCCAATCTTATGGCTCCTCTCTCCCCTTTAGAAGAACGAGAACCAGAGGGTGCCCTTTGGTGGAGTCTCAGCTGTTTACATCAGCAGAAACCTTTGACCTGGCGGCCTGCCTGCAATTGGCTGCTAGGTCACAGTTACAGTTGTCATGTCCAAATTATGGCATGGCAACCAATAATAATTTTCTCTGCCCAGATGGCTAACCCTAATATGGCAAGGACTGTAAGTAAGTAAGTTATTTTCGATTGATAAAAATCGTCCAAATTAAAATTCATAGATGTGGAAAACCCTCCCCAGAGGCAACCCACGATACAAAAGCGTTCTACCCTCATTGCGTGCATGCCCACCTGAGGCACCAAAACTGCCTTTTCCCTGAATTCCACGGGGTTGTAAAATATCCAATCCACATTCCTTCAATTTATATTTTACAGAAAAGGAAGGATACCAGCCTAAGAAACCCAAAAGTTAGGCATACACCCTGGAAACAGTCTGTAGCAATGCACACTAATATTATTGTGTTACAAAAAAAATACTTAAAACAATGTGTCATTGGTGTCCTATTACACATCAGAACTTAAAATTCATGTGATGCATTCCACCACGTTATAAAATACAGTCTCAGGGTAAAGTGTTTCCAACTAAAAATCCAGCTGTATGTGATCCACACCATCTCCTTTCACCACTTCTGGCTGATTCCTTTCCAGTAATAGCTGTTCTGCTTTATTCATAAATGTAATGACAATTGGGAAGTCTCCTCTAAAGCAGACAATTATTGATTGATCACGTCCCACCTACGCTTTTTCAATGGTCTTCCTGCCCGCCAACTTGGCGGCCCATCTGCTGTACTTAGATGTCTGCGGGCCTATGGAGAGAAGACAGTCAGAGGTGCGTCGCCTCCATCAGAATCTTGCTCCCATGTCAACAGCATCAGAGGCAGTGGCGGCTGTCGGAGGGAGTCCAGCCAAGATTCCCACCGTCCCGATTATGATGCGCATTTCCATCCAGGCAACTGTGATGGGGAAACCTCCAAACTCGAGTTGGCGGAATGGAAGAAAGAAGGTGAAAACGTACGTTTTTCCAGTTTCCCACTTCCGTTTTGAACCCTATTGTCCAGATCCTCCCTGCGTTGCAGCTACTTCCCCATGATGCTCAGCAACCCTACTGTCGCCAGAATCTAAGGTAGGCTTCTATGTCACTTGTCTCACTATGATTCTTGTGTTAACATTTGCTTTTGCCTTGTATACTTTAACATTGCTCTCACATGAAATTTGCTTAAGTGTTCATCCAACAAATTATCGTGGTTAAATGAACACACCTGTATTCACACATAATAAATATTTTTGGGTGGTGCTGTTTGTGGATGTTGGGCTTGTGGTGCATGTGGGTGTACATTCAATAGTGTGTGTATGTTGTTGGTGTGCAATGCTATATGTAGAAAAAAGGCATCACACATTACTTACACATACATTATGACACATTCACAACATATATATGTAGTAAGATAATGATGAGTAGTACTTACCCGTCTACACACCACTATGGCCTCACTCCATCAGGACTCCGCCGCCAGAACACCACCAGCACGACGAGAACATCTAAATAGGCTCGGGGCAAACCCACTGGCATGATGGCGCAAGAGTACTGTGAACCAGCAGAGAAGACCGCCACCGCCAGCTGTCTATTGCTGCAACATGTAAATATGGCGGGCGGATGGCCGTCAGCTTGATGGAGAACTTGGAACAGCCAACACGGCGAGACGATGGTAGTACCGCCAAGATCTAAAGAAGGCCCACAGTCTGCAACTGTTCACTAGTGGCGCATCCGCCCATTTTGGTAACCGGTTTAGTGAGGCAAAAAAAAAAAATTGTAATTGCTTCAGCCTCATTTTGAAATATCGATTTTAACTTTCAGCAAGGTATTTTTGATGCTGAAGTCACTTGTATGAATTGATGGACCTCGAACTGTGGCTTTTGTTCCTGAAGTTTGCTTTGTCTCTCAGGAATACGCGAAATCTGATTTCTTATTTACCATCAGTTTAAAAGTGTTTTCTACTTGCTTTTGGGTACCATTTGCTATCTACTTTGAGGTCTTTTAAAGCAGATGCATTTTTATCATCTAGGGATTGTGTGAGGTCCCGCACTGCATCTCTTTCTATATGTATGCTTTAAGCGTACCAGCCTCGGCATTTACCAAAGAAAAAATGTACTTGATTAATGAGGCCTTCTGTACTACCTGCTGGTCCATAAGCCCAAATTTAAGCCTCATCTGAGCTTGAGATGTATTGCTAGGGAGGATGAACAAGCACCCTGAACACCTTACTTTGGGAGAGGACTATGAAGAGGGACACCTTGACTTGAAGTAAACTAGATGACTGGGAAGTAATTGTGGTCCCTCGTTTTTCTGCTGACACTCGGATGACTTTCCTTCTTACTCAGACTAGCTTGGACTAAGGCACACACAATTTATCTCGAAGTTCCGAATTTTAGGAACAGAAAAGTTTATACCATCAACATTTACTTTGCAGGAATCATTAAAGCTCAGTGTGAAGTATCCTATAGCCCAAGAGGATGGATTTTCAGATAACTGTCTTTGCCACAGGGAGCGAATGCAGAGATGACAGTGCTGGTGAAACGTGGTCAATCTTCCGCAGCCCCTAATACTAGTCAACAGCAGCATGTTGTTCTCAATGAAGCCAATGACTTGCTTTAATAGATGTCACTAAATAAATGCTATTGATATATTGCAGTCAGATTTGCACTTATGTATTTGCCATTATTAGGCAATTGTGTAATTCAAGGTAATGAAATATGTTTTTAGCTACTTTTAATTGGAGAAAGCAATGGCTCAATACAGCACTCGCTCAATAAAAAGTCCATTTTATTGAAAACCAGTCAATGTTATTTAGTTCGAATCAAGCTGAGCCAAAGTTGAAAATCCTAAAGGCGAATTGTAAAAGTTGATGTATAGCACTCTCTTCATACTTGGATTGAGGTTTACAAAACGAGTAGTCATTCATTATCCGATTATTGAAAGTCATGCACCAGACATATATTTCACATTGATGGAAAACCCAGGTACCACTACCATTACAATATGTAAATGACCTGAACAATGTAAAAATGAAGAAGCTCCATCAGTGGTGTAATAATGGTACAATAAGGTGCCGAAACCTGTAGCTACCCCCATAACATCGGTCTTCGAGGATACTCAGATGGGGGACACATAACCAACTGCTATCGGTCAAACTAAAAAGACTGGAACAAGCTTACATCCATTTCATGGATCTCATACTAAGTGAATCTAGAGAAGAAAGGGGTGACTGAATGTGTCAAAGTCATCAGAGGGATAATGGGAGATCAATGCTTTGATACCGCTGCCATCAACCTTCAACCACACATCAATCAAATGTTGAGGATCCATTACCAGCCTGAATCAAGCTTGAAATGGATGAAGATGAGTGAATGGGCTTCTTTTTTTTTTTTTTTTTTTTTTTTCGAAACCGTTTATTACAAGACTCAAAAATATACAAATATGGGCCTACAACCTTCCGGCCGGCCGCTAGCAATGAAAGGAGCATACGATATACATTTATAAAACACATGGTGCTGCGGCTGAGCATGCACAGGAGGTAACATCGTTGCGAGCCACACTATCCAGACCCCACTATACGGTTCCATTTTAAACTTAAAGAACAACAAATACAAACAAACCCACAAGGCAATCCTCAATCGGAAATAGCAACACGTGCTCCCCTAGAGGGGGGATCCTAGCCATCCATAGGAATCTCAAGAGGGGGGAGAGATCAGAACTAGGGCTGGGTACACCTAATGCCCAGGTACCGGGGGGATGAGTTGGCTAAGGGGACGGGGCCGGCGACGGATCAGGCAATAACGGTGGAGCACAGATTCCCCCGCGGTAGGCGTTCCAGGGGCCCCACACTTTCACCCATGTCACAGGCTTACCTCTCGCTACATACACCACCTTTTCCCGAAACATGCACCAATCCATATGTTCCTTCCAGGCCGAGACAGTCGGGGGCCTCTGGGATCCCCACAGCTGGGCAATATCACGCTTGGCAACCATATACCCCAGAGTCACCCACCACGTCTGCGGCACCGAGTAATCGGTAGGCTCCCACACATTCAACAGGCATCTCCTCGCCTCGGGCAACAGCGCCACATGCGTGACCACTCGCAGCACCTCATGCACACCACGCCAGAACCCCTCCACCTCCGGGCACTCCCACAAGATATGCAGAAAAGTCCCCAGCGCACCACACCCACGCTTACACAAACCGTCCTCAGCATAGCCCATATGCAGGAGCTTTGGCCCCGTCATGTAGACCCTGTGGAGTATCTTGAGCTGGACGAAACGAAGGCGAGCCGGTATGGCCACCTCTTTCGGGGAGGCCACCGCGGCGATCCAGTCCTCGTCGTCCAGCTCCAGCCCATCGGCTACCCAAGCCTCACGAAGGGCCGTCAACAAGTCCGAGCGGTCGTTGATCAGTTTTTTGTAGATCAGTGAGATCGTGCTGTCAGGGACGTGTCCATCCAGCACTCTATCCTCCAGGGGGGAACACTCCGGGATGGAGGCAACGTCCGGAAAGACGGAGCCCAGTGCATGCCGGACCTGCAAATACCGAAAGTACTCGCTGCCCTGCAACTGAAATTCCGTCTGCAGCATCTCGAACGTTTTAAAGCCTCCCCTCGTCCAGAGATCCCCCACTTTGCTAATGCCTATTAAGTCCCACTTCTCAAAGCCCTTCGAGGTCCACAAGGAGCCCAACCGCTCAGACGCGTATAGTGGTGACGCCCGGGTCAAACGGTCCTTCCACCCCATAGCTGCATTGGCCGCGTGCCACACTCGCACCATGACACGCGTGGGGCCCGTTAGGCGAGCGTTGGGCGCGCTAGAGTAGAGCGCTCGATTATGGTCACCACCTGGAAGTAGCATCCTATCCATTTCAAACGCCGGGTTTAAGGCGGGCCCATATAGGCCCTGATTAATCGCAGCTAGCTGGGAGGCCCAATCCCCCCGTCATACCATGGGAGCGTAAGCTTAGCCAGGGCAATACGTGGCCTCCCGTCCCAGAACAGGAGACGCTGCAAACTCTCCACTTCGCGGAAGTAGCGCGCTGGGACGAGGTCCATAGTGTTCTGCAACGCGTACAGGAAATGCGGCAGCGACATCATTTTAAACAATGCCGCCCGGCCGAGCGGCGAAAGCGGCAAACGCCGCCAGCGCGCGACATCCTCTTTCAGACGCTGGAGGGGGGGAAGCAAGTTCCGATCATACCGAGCCTCCGGGTCCAGAGTAATGAAGACACCCAGGTACCTAAATCCCTGCGGGCGACCTGGATCGGACAGCCCCGCGGGAGGATAGGAGCCTCCCCTGTTAAATGGTAGCGGCAGTTTCAGTCGATAACCTTCCAAGTATTTGCCCGGCGATAATCGCCTCTCATACCACTCGATAATTTACCAATAAAAGAGGCAGGCGCCGGAGACTGGAAGGCAGGAAACAAGGTTTTATTCCGTCGGAGCAGAACACATCAGATCAGACAGCAAGGTATCGTCACGAGGTGCTCTAACCGCATCTCTGAGACCTGGTCTCTTATACACTGGTTTATTGCTTTATTACACATAGTACATTCTTGAGATTCTTTTGAAGTACGGGGGAATATCCCCTGGAGCCCCGGTTCAGATCCGATCCCACACATAGATACAGTAGAAGTTCCCACCCTACCCGCAGTGGGAGATGGCTATCGCGCAGCAGGGAATTCCGCTAATTCCCGGGGTGTGTGCAACTGGCCGGGTCTCAGGGGGTAGGGGCTTTGATCTACTGTAATCCCTTTGATGTGGGGTGTTTCCCTTACAGTAGGGGCAGTAAACTGCATCCGCAGGGCTAGGTGATGGCCTGGGACCAGTTCAGACAATGGGGCGCAGAGGAAGGGGGTTATCAAAGGAGAGGCATGACCATGTATGGGTTGTCGGTTGGAAGTGGTTCCGTAGCAGGGTCGCGCAGAAGGAGAGGGTTTATGGCCTGTATGAGAGAGCGGGGGTGGCCAGCGCGCGGGGGATGCTTGCAGCGCCAAGGGGACCGCGCTGACGATTGACAATGAGTGGGGAGAGAGTGGGGTGTCTAAAATGGCGGCCGCGCATTCGCTGTGCGTGACGCTGGGGAGAGGCAAGATGGCGCAGATGATGTTCAGTTTGCACGCTAAATTTCCACAGTCCTCCCTTTTAACATATCTCGCCAGCTTGCCTAGTTTGGATCTATCCCCATAATACCCCGTACCTCCACCTCGTTCAGAGCTTTCATCCGCTCGGTTTCAAAGTCCAAAGTCTTAGGGCAGATGCAGTTCATAAAAAGCGAACATAAAGGTGGCAGACACTGAATCCCCAAGCAACATCCACATAGTATCACAATTGGTATCAGGATAAATGAAAACAGCCTCCATCCCCAACCTTTAATAGTGTCCCAAAACCAACTCCCCAGCGACCATTCTTCTTGTTCTTGATGGACCTCTGCGGACAGTCTGTGGAGGTGTTCAATTGCTTTGTAGACTGAGGGTGAGTTATCCGGTACGTAGGTACAACAGCTGGACCCAATGATGCGGCATGCTCCTCCACGATCTGCTAGAACCACGTGTAGAACAAGGCGGTTCTGGAGAGCCACCAGGCGGACGGCCTGAAGCTCAGCGGTGTTGTTGGCGAGGGCGCCAGCTGTAATGTTCATTGCCGTTTCGACTGCCTGGGTTAAGTGGCGGATGGCACGGCTGTTTGCCATTGGACCCCAGAGAGGAACAAGGCCTTTGACTGCGTCCATGAACTGTGCTCCGGTGGAGTCGGCCTGAACAATGTCTTTGGCCCGTTTCTGTCGGTGTTGGTTTGCTGGAGCCACATACGTCGGAGGAAGGACAAAGGCGATGTAGCAGGTGCCTCCCCAACCTTTCGGAAGCCAGGTGTAGGCCTTAGTACCGCAGATGAAGTACATATTCGGGGAGGCAACAAAGGAGGGTGGGTCAACTGAGTCCAATGTTCGGGTGATGAGGCAGGAGCTGTGGCCCACCAGCTGTGCCCCCAGGCCTTCGAGGCATACAGACCCAGTGATGTTGATGACGGACAGGGCCACTGTTAGGGTGGCGGCCGTTCGTTTCCGGAGGTAAGAGAAGGTGGGTCTGGCTGGATTGTTGAACACTTGCATTTCAACTCGTTCTTTGGCAGGGATGTCCATGTGAAAGGAAGTGTTCGATCTCAGAGGGCAGAAGAGGGCAGAAGTTCTTCCAGTTTTGTTCAGCCAGAACCCATGGTAGAAGTGTGACATGGTTCTGCCGGAAGTGGCATTGTCCTTGTAGCTTTCTTGCAGGAGGATTAGCCAGGCGAGGCAGGAGCCATGGACAGAAAAAGGTGAAGGGATAAAAGGGATAGAGTGTCCAGTGGCATGTGGTAGCAGTCCACAGATCCAGCAATTAGTGGCGTTGGTAGCAAGATTGTGTTGGTGGAGCAACTGTACAAAGGAGTTATTCCAGAACTCCTTACGCCTTTCTCGGAGTTGGGGTGAAAGCGAGATCAGATGATGTTCTTTCGTGGTGGTAGGTTGAACGGTGGCCAGTAATGTCTTATGAGCGGGTGTGCTCTCCTCCATGATCCAGAAGGCGACCATGAGGAGAAGGCAGAAGAGAAGGGTAATGAAAAGTGCAATAGTCTTTAAGCTGTGCATTCGGTCAGTCTTTGGGTTTCTGTAGTGGATCTTCGGACGTCCGGTTGCTTCCATCATCTTCATGTTGGGCGCTTCCATCACCTTCAAGAGACTCGGTAGCGGGCAGAACCACAGACTTTGTTTGGTTTCTCTCCTGGTGGCCTTTGGGGTGACTAGGCTACCGCTTTGAGATTTTCACTTAGCTTGTGGTCTGCTTAGCCGAAGTTCTCTCCTTTCGTCGCAAGTTATACCCTTCTTTGGATGGCACAGTGGGATCAGGATATCTTACTAACTCGAGTGTCTCTGTATCTGGGCAGCGGCTCAGGGATGGTCGATCTTTGTCCAGGAGTTCTTCTTGGGCGGTGATGCTGTCCGTGGTTGTCAGGGTCGGTGATACCTTCTTGCAGTGGTGTGCATGCAGCCAATTGCGTTTCCCCTCCACTCGAAGAGCTGTTCGGGTGGTGATCAGGACTTGCAGGGGACCCGTCCACCGGGGCTCCAGACTCTTGGTGCGTTGGAAGTTACGCACTAAGACAAAGTCGCCGGGTTGGATGTCGTGTCCCGGGCCCCTGGAAACATCGGGAATGGCGTGCAGCACCTGCTGATGGATAACAGACAATGTCTTAGTTAGGTTATACAAATAGTCAGACATGAGGACGTCCGGGACGTCGTGGATGGACGATGGTTTTGGTGCAGTCCAAAGGTTCATGGGCCGCCCGAAGACGACCTCGTAGGGGGTTAAGTGGTGTTTGGTGAGGGTGGAACGCATTGATAGCAATGCTAGCGGGAGAGCGTCTGGCCATCTTAGCCCTGTGGTGGCGACTATTTTTGCTATCTTAAGCTTCAATGTGGCATTGTGTCGCTCAACCAAGCCTGCAGATTGGGGATGGAAGACCGCGTGGAACTTCTGTTTTACACCCAACCCTTTTAAGATGAGTTGGATAACTTCGGCTACGAAGTGGGGGCCATTGTCGCTCCACAAAATTCGACAAAGGCCGTATCGGGGGAAGAATTCCTTCAGTAGTACTTTTGCAGTAGTCATAGCGGTGTTGTCGTGGGTTGGGTAGGCTTCCACCCACTTGCTGAAGGCACACACAACGACGAGCACATACTTTAAACCTCGGCACCTTTCTAGCTGGACGTAGTCCATTTGTAGGACTTCAAAGGGGTGATTGGGGACCCCAAACCCTCCCCGGGGTACAGCAGTTCCTTTCCCAGGGTTGTGTTGGAGGCATACTAGGCATTGTTGGACCAGTCGTTTGGCTGAGTCGGGTATTCTGTCGTTGTGCCAGACTTTGGAGATGAGTTCGATCATGGGGGCAGACCCTATGTGTGCGGGGGAGTGTGCCATGGTCAGCATGGGGATCAAGTATGAGTCGGGTAGCAACCATTTGTTCGAGTCTTTAGTTCGCCAACAACCGTCATCGTCCTTCAATCCTACCCGGGCCCATTCAGTTAATTCGTGTGGTGTGCTGGCTAATTGGATATCCCTAATCGTTTCCCTAGCATCCTTCCAATTCTCAGTTTGTGACCTGGTCACGTACATGCGGGTCGTGGACCTATTCTCGGCTGTGGTTCGGGCAGTAATGTCAGCTAGTGCATTTCCCTGTCCTACAATGTCTGTCACCTTCTTGTGTGCCTGGCATTTGATCACAGCCAGCCGTGTGGGGAGGAGGACTGCTTCGGTCAGGGCAGAGACTAGATCTCCATGCAGGATGGGTGTGCCATGCGAGGTCAAGAATCCCCTCTCTTTCCATAAGAGCCCAAAGTGGTGAACTACCCCGAAGGCATACTGACTGTCTGTGTAAATGTTTGCGGTTGTCCCTGCTGCCAGGATGCAGGCTCGTGTGAGGGCAATTAGTTCAGCCGCCTGTGCGGATCGCTGGGTGATGCGGGCTGTCTCAACAACGGTTCGGGCCGTGGTGACTGCATAGGCAGCTGAGGTGGTGCCATCGGGGAGCTTGATACATGAGCCATCCACCCACAGTTCTCCGTCAGGGTTCGGGAAGGCAGTATCCCGGAGGTCAACCCTACTCTTGGTCTGTTCGTCGGTGAGGGTCACACAGTCATGTATAGGGGACGCATTGGGGTCAGTGTCAGGGAGAGGTAGTAGAGTGGCTGGATTCAGAGTGGTGCATCGTTTCAATGTGATGTGGGGTGCAAGCAGAGTCAGTTCGTACCCAGTCAGTCGTGCGCTAGTCAGGTGTTGAGTTTTGGTTTGGTTCAGGAGGGTATCAACAGCATGGGGCACCAATACAGTGAGGGGGTTCGAGAGCACGATCCCCTCACTTTGTCGGATAGAGACAGCAGCGGCGGCTACTGCTCGAAGGCAGGCGGGCAAGGCTCTGGCTACGGGGTCGAGAGTGGCAGAGAAGTAGGCACAAGGGCGTTGTTTAGGGCCTATGGACTGGGTTAGGACAGACAATGCGCATCCCTCCTTTTCGTGGGTGTAAAGGGAGAAAGGTTTAGTGTAGTCTGGGGTTCCTAGGACTGGGGCTGAGCAGAGGGCGTCTCGTAATTCCTTGAAGGAGGATTGGCATTCGGGTGTCCAGGGGAGGGGGAAGGGGGTATCTTTAGCCAGTAGGGAAAGCAGAGGTTTTATGATAAGACTGAAATTTGGCAACCACTGACGACAAAAGGAGGTGAGGCCCACTAGGGACCGCACTTGCTTCTGAGTTTTGGGAACAGGGGTTTCTAGGATGGTTTGAATTCGGTCAGGGGTAAGTTTCCTCCCATCTTTGGATAGTAGGTGGCCTAGATACGTTACTTGGGGCTGGCAGAATTGCAATTTCTTTCTGGAGACCTTGTGACCGTTCTCCGCAAGGAAGCGAAGGAGGTGAATGGTGGCCGTGACGGCAAGAGGGGTGGTGTCGGCCGCCAAAAGAATGTCATCGACGTACTGTATCAATGCCACTCCATCGGGTAGTTGGACTGCATCTAGTTGCCTCTTGAGGGCTTGGCTGTAAATACTGGGACTCTCAGTATAGCCTTGGGGTGCCCTACAGAATCTGTACGAACGGGCTTTTAAGGTGAAGCCGAACAGGTAGCGGCTGTCTGGGTGGATGGGGATGGAAAAGAATGCGTTCTTGAGGTCAATAACAGTAAAGATGGTGGCGGTGGATGGAATCAGGGTGAGGATGGTGGTGATGTCTGAGACTACGGGGTACTGGGGTATGACTACTTTGTTAACCTCTCGCAAGTCAACAATGAAACGGTAGGCTTTCTCATCCCCCTCGCCTTGCTTCTTTACAATGGGTAGGATAGGGCTGTTGCAAACATTACTCACTACTTCTTCTACCACTCCTGCCTCGACCAGGGACTCGATGATTTCCACCAATGCCTTCTCGCCTTCGGGGGATATCCGATACTGAGGAAGCTTTGGGAGCACTGCGTCCGGTCGGACGGTTATGTGTACCGGGTCGATCACCATGCGCCCTACATCTGAGTCGGTTTTAGCCCATAGATGTGAAGGTAATGTGTCGAGTAGGGACATATCAGCATCGGTTATAGAGAGCATACGCCGAGTGTGACAGGGTCTGAACAGATCTGGGTTATCGTGTAGGATGACTCGAACTCCGTCTGGGGAGCATCTGATAGTGGCTCGAAAATGTTTTAGCAAATCAAGTCCCATAATAGCATCGGGGGTGTTGGAGGAGAGCAGAAAGGTCGTGTCAGTGGTGTTATCTTCCAAGTCAAAGGGGATTGGTGCTGATAAGGGGTTAGTGGAGGGCATTCCGTCAAAGCCTATTGAGGTTACGTGTGAGCCAGACAAGGGTGCCCTAGGAATCAGTCGTTTAGATAACGCACTACGTGTCGCCCCAGTATCTACCAGGAATGGAGATTTTGTGCCCAAGACCTTAGCGGTGACGTAAGGGCCTTGCTGGTCAACACGGAGTTCGACTGGATCCCTCCCTTGCCCCTGGCGGTCCTATGCGAAGTCATGAGTGCTTTCATAGTCGGACTGCTGACACTGGTTTTGTCGGGGGCGATCAAAGGTGTTTGGTCTGCCTGGCCTGTCGTTGATGGTGTTGTTCGTGTGCCCTCGTCCCTGTTCTCTATTTCTGGGGTCATATGCTGCGTCTCTGGGGCCCCTATTCTTGTTCATTTCCAGAAGGACCGGGCACTGGGATTTCCAGTGTCCGAACCCTCTACAGAACGCACATTGATTTCCATCTAAGTCCCTCCGTCCGTTGTAGGGTGTAGGTGCATGGTCTCTAGGGGGTTGCTTTCCAGGGGCGGTTGGTTGGTAGTTCTCCTTCGGGGGTTCCCTTCCTATTGTCACCCCTTGCAATTGTGCTATCATCACCCTCTCCTTTAATTCCTTTTTCTTCTTCTCTGACGCCCTATCGTTCTCGTTTTTCTGGTTTTCGTAGTATTGGGCCATCTGGAGAATGGCTGCGGGTTTGGAGGCTGCCCAACTACTCTCGCTGGTCTGTAGTTTCTGGGAAACTTCTGGCGACAGACCCTTTACATAATTCTGGACAAAGAGGTGGTGTCCGGTTGCGGTGGTCATGTCTTGGCCACTGTAGTCGGAAAACACAGTCTCGAATCGGGAGAAGTATTCAGACACGTCTTCCTGGGGTTTCTGGCGGCAAGCCGTCACTATCGACCAGTCTACCTTTCTTTCAGGGATTAGAGTCTTCAGCTTTTGTACAATCTTATCTGGGAGCTCTAGGATGGCTTTCGGGGGTTTCTGTCCTGGTTCTCGCTGTTTATCTATGGTATCGAGTTGTACCCAGGTATATCCGAACGGCTCAGCGTGGTCAACTTTCCGGATTTGTTTCCACACATCAGCCGGCAGACATAGCCCAAAGAACAAGTCGATATCTGCTAACGTCATTATCGTTGAGCCTAAGGCTGTACCTAATTCAGTGTAGAAGGCAGTCGGGTTCTTTCTCAAGTCGGGTAGGGTCTTTCTAAAGGTCAAAATATCTTGCCGGTCCCACGGCTGGTAGACCCAGTTATATACAACCCTTCCCTTCGCATCTTGGTGGTTGATGTCGTCGTGTGTTCCCTGACCCCGTGGGGGGACCCAGTAGGGGGCAGCTTCTTTAATGGGCATCATGGCATCGGCCCTTCCTCCCTTGGGTTTAGTTGCTATGGGGGTTTCTGTTTCGGTTGTTTGTCCATGTTCTTTAAGATGTCGGTAGACCTCGAGTGTACGAGTGAAGAGGTTCGCTACATCGCCCTCTCTTTCTTCCCCGATGTCTATCTTTCTATATAGGGCCGCTAAGCCTTCGGGACCTTTATCGTGGTACCTATCCTCATATGCATTCAGGGCGTGATAACAGAGCCGTACGACAAAGTGTCGTCTGCGGTTGTCGGCATACGATTTATACACATCCGTTATATACTCCTCACTTTCTTTTCGCTCCACCAGCGTCCCTACTATCCTATCGATTCCTGCTCGTTCATCCTTGGTTAATCGATTCATTCTGGTGGAATCGTTCTTTCTCATCTCATGGTCATCTAGCGTTATAGCCGACGTTGGGTTCAGTACAAGAGGCTCAGCCGGCGCGGAGGCCGTGAGGGCCGAGGCCCCTGTACTGCCTTCGTTCGTGTTCGGGGGTTGTGGGTGTTGCACTACTGGTTGGGAGGGTGCATACGGAGGGGGCATGTAAATGGTCGGGGGACCTAACAGTAATTCGTCATTCGTTTGCTGCTTGGAGGACAACACAGGGTAGAGCAAAGAAGGGGTCCTAACAGCGTACTGGCCTGAGGTTTCGGGCTCCTGTCTTAGTTTAGTTTCCCTTCTCTCTTTTATGTCTTCTTCTAACTTTTTAGCGGCAAGGTGAGCTGCCTTTCGTAATTCCTTTTCTGCTTTTACTTCTTCCCTCTTTTTCCGTTGCGTTGCTTCTTTGCGCCACATGCCGATACTGTCAAGCATAGTAGGCGTCGTCTTATTGCTACGCAGAGCTATTTCTAGCGCTTCTATCTTATGGTCGTCGAAGGATCCCATCAGTGGCCACTGACTTTCGGGCTCCTTCTTGGTATATTTATGCCACAGCTTGCTATAAGCCACGGCGACTAGTCCATGTTTAGTGAACATGTCCTTATTAGGGGTGCCTTCCAGTGGAGCCGGGTGGTTCACCTCTAATAAGCGGTCCGGGCAGAACCAACTACCAATCAGTGGGGAGAAGATAGGCATGACGGGTTTCAACGGGGACAAAAGTCAGCACTACCTATCTTTTCACTGCTTGCAAAGACTAGACAGAATATCTCTATTCCTCGTTATTTGTAAGCAGAGAATACCTCCAAAGAACCAATATCGAACAACTAGTGTTCGGACAATCAATCAATCAATCAATGGGGAGATAAAGATAGGCACGACGGGTTTCAATGGGGACAAAAGTCTGCGTTACCTACCCTTCACTATTTGCAAAGACTAGACAGAATATTCCTATTCTACGTTATTTGCAAACAGAGAATATCTCAAAAAGCACTATTCTTCAAAACAATCAATGTTCGGACAATCAATCAATGGGGAGATAAAGATAGGCACGACGGGTTTCAATGGGGACAAAAGTCTGCGTTACCTACCCTTCACTATCTGCAAAGGGAGAGAGAGAGAGTATTTCTACTCCTCCCCGTTTGTAGACAGCGAATATCTCAAAAAGAACAATCAATGAGCAATACTAGTATTCAAACAATCAATCAATTATTTCGCACTTTTGTCGTGTTTCACGACCTTACCCGGACCGCATGGACAGTTTCTCGTCTTCCGCCTCCAGCGCCCGATCGTCCTCTATTCTCCGTATTTGCCGCGGCACTCCTGATGGTTCCCAGTCAGGACCGTAGATCACTCGAGAGAGGTCTGCTCGGAACCAGTGAAGTTCGGATGATCGGCTGCCAGACGAGGGTCTATTGGGCAGGAGCTCTCCCGATCGTTGCAGTCGTTCACTCTGTCGTCGGGACCTCTCCCACTGGATCCACGTGTCGCTGATGGGCCCCACGTTTGGGACGCCAATTGTTAAATGGTAGCGGCAGTTTCAGTCGATAACCTTCCAAGTATTTGCCCGGCGATAATCGCCTCTCATACCACTCGATAATTTACCAATAAAAGAGGCAGGCGCCGGAGACTGGAAGGCAGGAAACAAGGTTTTATTCCGTCGGAGCAGAACACATCAGATCAGACAGCAAGGTATCGTCACGAGGTGCTCTAACCGCATCTCTGAGACCTGGTCTCTTATACACTGGTTTATTGCTTTATTACACATAGTACATTCTTGAGATTCTTTTGAAGTACGGGGGAATATCCCCTGGAGCCCCGGTTCAGATCCGATCCCACACATAGATACAGTAGAAGTTCCCACCCTACCCGCAGTGGGAGATGGCTATCGCGCAGCAGGGAATTCCGCTAATTCCCGGGGTGTGTGCAACTGGCCGGGTCTCAGGGGGTAGGGGCTTTGATCTACTGTAATCCCTTTGATGTGGGGTGTTTCCCTTACAGTAGGGGCAGTAAACTGCATCCGCAGGGCTAGGTGATGGCCTGGGACCAGTTCAGACAATGGGGCGCAGAGGAAGGGGGTTATCAAAGGAGAGGCATGACCATGTATGGGTTGTCGGTTGGAAGTGGTTCCGTAGCAGGGTCGCGCAGAAGGAGAGGGTTTATGGCCTGTATGAGAGAGCGGGGGTGGCCAGCGCGCGGGGGATGCTTGCAGCGCCAAGGGGACCGCGCTGACGATTGACAATGAGTGGGGAGAGAGTGGGGTGTCTAAAATGGCGGCCGCGCATTCGCTGTGCGTGACGCTGGGGAGAGGCAAGATGGCGCAGATGATGTTCAGTTTGCACGCTAAATTTCCACACCCCGGAGAGAACATACACACACGATTTAGCCCAGTTGATGACCAGACCGGAGTTACGACCGAATGAATGCAAAACATCAACCAGTACTATGAGTGATTTACGTGGGGAAGCTAGGTACAAGAGGATGTCATCAACGTATAGGGATACGCGGTCCTCATACTCAGGGGTCCAGCGGAGACCACGGATGGAAGGCTCCCACCGCAGCCACTCCGCCAGGGGCTCCAAGGCAAGTGCAAAGAGGAGCGGCGATAAGGGGCAGCCCTGCCGTGTGCCCCGGCCCAGCTCGAACGGAGCCGATACTCTTCCGTTCACCACCACCTGCGCCAATGGGCCCGAATACAGCAATTTGACCCAACTGATGAACCCTGGGCAAAATCCAAACTTCGCAAGCATCGCCCAGATATATGGCCATTCAAGCGTGTCAAACGCCATGGTGGCGTCTAAGGACGCCAAAATGGCCGGCTCACGTATGAACGGGGCACGTGCGAGCACACCGTGCAAACGCCGCAGATTAAGGGCTGTGTTGCGATGGGGAATAAAGCCAGACTGGTCCTGATGAACCAAATCGCCCACCACGCCGACCAGCCGATTGGCCAGTACCTTGGCGAGAATCTTGGGCTCCGCATTCAGTAGCGAAATGGGCCGATAGGATGTAACCCGGTCCCGAGGTCTCCCCTCCTTGTGGATGACCACGATTGTAGCCAGACGCTGGTCCAGCGGGAGGGAGCCCACCGAGTGTGCCGCCAGGAACATAGCCCGGAGGTGGGGTGCCAGCGTATCCGGTCGCAACTTGTACTCGATAGGGAGACCATTCGGACCCATGGCCTTGCCGGAAGCGACCGAGCGTATGGCGAGGGCGATCTCGTCGGAGGTGGGAGCGGCGTCCAACGACACCCTGTCATCCCCGGAAAGGGACGGCAGCGCGATATCACTGAGCAGGGCACGGGAATCCTCTTCCGAGCAGGGAGACACCGGGGAATACACCCCACGGAAATAATCAGCGAAACAGGAGACGATTTCTTCTGGCTCAGTTACACACACACCATCCGTTTTCTCAATCAGCGGGACCACACGATTCGCTCTCTCTTTTTTGTCCAACCACGCTATAAGTTTACCAGCCTTATCACCCACATCATACAGTCGCCCCTGTTGCTCTCTACTGAGGCCCCTGGCCGCCTCCGTGACGAGGGCCCTATAGGCCGCTTGCTTGAGTTGGAGGACATGTAATGCGGCATCCGTCACCCCACCTTCTAAATTACCCTCCAAATCGGCTATTTCAGCCTCCATCCGGGTCACCTCCTCCCGCTCGCGCCTCCGGGCATGGGAAATAAGGGATAGGGCCTCCCCTCGGAGTACTGTCTTGAAGGCCTCCCATAGCGGTACAGCCGAAGGCACGGACCCCACATTCTCATCAAAATATCGCTGAAGGGATTTAATCAATGCAGCGCGAATGGTGGGGTCGCGCAGGTACCAAGGATTAATTGGGACCACCCTACCCTCACCCCTCGGAAAGACATCAAAGTGCAGTAGGAGCGGGGAGTGGTCCGAAGTACCCCGTGGCAAATGGCGCACCTCTCCCACCCTCCCAACATAGGCCGCCAGGACCAGGACATAGTCTAGTCGTGAGAGACTACCATGGGCTCCCGAGTGGAAGGTGTACTGCAGCTGCGTGGGGTGTTTTAAACGCCAGCAGTCCACTAATCCAAATGTATCCAAGAGGCCGTGTAGCCACGCCTGTGCCCGGGGGAGGTCCCTAGGGGGGTGACGATCCACAGTCCCAGATACCACCGCATTAAAATCCCCCCCCACAACTAAAAGCCCCCCCGGAAGGCCAAGGAGAAGGCGCCCAAGGTCCGCAAAGGTGGTCGACTGCAGCCCCGGTGGGATGTATACTGACACAAAGACAACCACTTTGCCCTCCAGTCTTCCCACCAAGACTGTGTAACGTCCCCTGTCATCGTGGAGCACCTCATCAATCTCCAACGGGAGCGAGTTCTTCACCATGATGCCCACACCCCTTGAGCCAGACGTGAAGCCCGAGTGAGCCACTAGGCGATAGCCACGCCGATTCATGGCGCAGAAGGAGTTGCCAATGAGGTGTGTCTCCTGCAGAAAGACAACATCGGGCGAGATTCGCTTCAAAAACTGCAGGACCACACCTCGTTTGATCCTGTCCCCCAGTCCATTCACATTCCAAGACAACAAAGTTAATTCCCTACCCCCCATCATATACAGAAGCCATCATTCGTCCCCCGGAGAGCACTTTAGAACTAACACAAAAATACGTTTGCCTTGTGATAAAAACGAACAACACCCCATCCCTACCCACCCACCCCAACAGAACTCCCCCCTCCCTGCACCCCTGCATGAGCCCGAACAGCCCCCCCAACGTGCAGTGTGCCTGTCGCCCCATATATAGTTAGACTAACTAGACCCCCTAGAGGAGGAGGGAGAACCCCCAATAGACCCAACACAACCTCCGTAGGAGGGGAACTTACAAAAATTGACGCAGAATCGAAAGTGGCATAATTTTCGTCCAGAGTGAGGCCCAATATTAGACCCTCAGTCCCGATCCAGCGTGCCGTCTCCCCCCGCCGCCCCCCCCGCCCCCCCGATCACGATCCCCGGGCAGAGTATCCAGCCAGTCCCCGGCCGCTTCGGGACGATCAAAGAAGTGCGTGCGACCATCCACCTCCACTCGCAGCTTGGCTGGGAAGAGCATGGCGTATTTGAGGTTTAGGTCCCGAAGACGGCGTTTGACGCCTAGGAAGCTCAGTCTCTGCTTCTGGACCGCTGGGGTGAAGTCAGGATAAAAATTAAACTCCATATTGTCAAGCTTGACCGGTCCATGCAGTCTGGAGGTTTGCAGGATAGCGTCTCTGTCCCGAAAATTGAAAATCCGGGCGATGAGAGGTCTCGGAGGGGCTCCGACCTTCGGCCTTCCCCCGGGAATCCTGTGGGCCCTCTCCACAGCGAAGAGTTTGCTCAGCCCCCGTGGCTGGAGATGGGTAGCAATCAGGTCCTCCACAAAGAGATCCGCCGCCGCCTCCTCGCGTCCCTCGGGCACCCCGATAATGCGGATGTTGTTCCTCCGTGCCCGACTCTCGGAGTCCTCCAGGCGTCGATCCATAAGCGCACTCGCCTGGCTAAGCCGGCGCACCTCTGTTTGCAAGGCCGCCACATCTGTCGTTAGGCCCGATGCGGTGTGGGCCAAAGAATCTACTCGGTCGTTGGTTTTGGAAAGATCGGCCCTCACCAGGCCAACATCCACGAGGACCGAGTCGATCTTCTGCGCCAGTGTATCAAACCGCTGGCCCACCGAGGCCTTCATCTCGGCAATGGCGCCCATGACATCATGCAGAGTCAGATCTGCGGGCAGGTCTGGGGCATCAGGAGGGTTCTCAGGGGACTTGCGCGGTCCATCGGGAGATCCCTTCTGGAGGGTATAGCGGTCCATACTGTTGGCCTGATGGACGGCGCCACGCCGGGTCGATTTGGTCTTTGCCCGGTCTCCATCTTGTTTCGTGGCCATGGCCACCAGTCTCCCAGTCGCACCAGCCACGTCGTGTAGGGCAGGAAAGCAGGGCCACGAGCTCCGGGGGGGGCCCCCTCAGAGCAGCGGGGTGGATCACAGCCTGCAGGCAGGCAGGGTCTCCCAGCAAGGCCACACCAACACCAAGGGCTCCGCGACCCAACCTCGCAGAGACGACAAGGGGGTGTGAATGCGAAAGTGAAAGTGCGGGGTACGCGAGTCGCCAGGCCCTGCCTGCCGCTGTTGTTCACTTTGTCACTGGACCACCCCACAGCGCAAATCCGGGGTCCGGCGAGGGGAAGGCCGCAAACCTCAATCGGTGCTCACTCCGGTGTCCGAGGTCCGATTCGGAAGCGGGAAACGGGTGCCACCTCAGCTCAGGTTCACCAACATAGTCCCCTCATCCAGGGCAGGATAATTTCAGGATAATCGTAGGAGGTTGCGGAGGTCCTCGGGAGCCTCGCACCTACGCGGCCATCTTGGTTGCGCGCTAGGCTCCTCCTCCAGTGCATGGGCTTCTTAATCCTCCCTTACCTCTTTCAACATGTGTTTCACCTTTCCTGGTCTCCTTCATGTCTACTACCTACCCTTTCCTCCTATTTGTCCAATTCTTGTCCTGCCCTTCCGTGTCTCTTAAACATTCCAACACTTGTTCCACCCTTCCCTTCTCCCACGTGTCTCATCTCTTCACCTCCCATCCATTCCAACGCTGGTCCACCCTTCAGGTAGATCTCATCCAATTAAATGCTTGTGTCATTCTCTTTATCCTAACTCCTTCCAGCACTCATCTTCTCTTTTCCAACAGCTATCTCAACCTTCCCCTCTCTGACATCTTCCAACACCTTTCCTGCCTTCCATTCTCTCTTACCCCTTTCAACACATGCCCACCAATTCAATTCAATTCAATTAAAACTTTATTCGGATACAAATTTTGTGTCCATAAAAGTACACAAAAAATTTAAAACAGATTTTTTTTTAAAAGCTTAAAAATAATTAATATAAATCACAGTAAATCTTATATGTGAATAATAGGAAAAACACATTTTTACAGATTATTTCTTTCAGTTTGGATCCCAATCCCACTCAAACATTTTATAGTTAATCATAGTTTGCACGGTATTTAACACAAACCTTTAAAAAACGGGCTATTGGCAAAATGCTACACTCAGTGTCCAAACATTGTAAAGCAAGAAGGGCCGGGCGACACTGGCGTAAACCTATGAGTTTTAATAAGGGAATGATCCACTTCTTACGTGGGAATTCATAATAGCTACAAAAAAAGACTACGTGCAATGGAGATTGTTCTGATTGTCCATTACAAGGACAAAGGGTTAGGTTACTAGACCAATCTTTTGTCTTTGGGAATGTTATCAGCCGATGGAAAGTATTAAACCGAAATTGTGTTAGGAGATATTTTTCATAAGAGTTAACACTAGATAGTAAATACGGTTGGATCCCAAATGAGACTTGTATTGAAACAAGATGGAGGTTTGTGGGTTTGAGAATCTCAGTTGTTAAACGAAGCTCAAATAAATGTGATAAGCACACATTTTTCAGTTTTTCACGTGACATTTCAATTATAGTCTCAGGGAACTTGAAAAAAGACTCCAGGTTTACGTCTCTCAAAAGATTATGGACATAAAGCAACCATGGAATGTTTTTCCACTTTTCCAGAGTAAGACAATCAGAGATAAGCAAACGGATCATTTTACACTCGTTAGTTTCCCAAATGCGATGCCATAGGAGAATTGGTTGAATAGCAATAAGGTCGGAAATGTAATCCTCCCCCAACTCCATATGGCAACCATAGGTTGGCGAACTTTTGGGAGTAGCCAAAAGATACCGGAAAAAGCCATTTTCTACTTTTTGGATAATTTCCGTGTTAACGTAGCCCCAAACCCCGGCCCCATACATTGCCACTGAGCGGCACTTAGCCCTATAGATCTGAATCAACTCCCGCGGGGGACGCTGGCCTAGTTTTTGCGCAAATGTGACCAAGGCTGTTGTAGTTCTAAGAAACCCCATCTTTCTGGCCAGAAGGGCTGGACCCCAACTAGAGGAATTGTCTATCAAAATACCTAAATAGGGATAGGAAGTTGCGGTCTCCAGGATGGTATTATTTATCTGGATACCGCCAGAATGTTTGAGACGTTTCCCCAGATACATGACAAACGTTTTCTTTATATTTACTTTTAGATCTAGGCTTGCCATGAAGTCACAGTATCTATCAAGAAGTAGTTGGAGTTGACACGGGGTCCAGGCCATGATCACCGCGTCATCTGCATAAAGCAGCGCGGGTATTGGACGATGATCAATCATGGGCAAATCCTGGCTTCCTACCAACATCGCAGCCTCCAAACCATTCGTATATAGATTAAAAAGAAAGGGTGCCAGTACGCATCCCTGTCTGACACCCTTAGCTACTGGAAATTATGTTGTGACTTCCCCCCCCAAACCGTACCGTACTTTTGCTGAGGCCCCTGTATAGAGACTCTGAATGAAACTCACCAAAGGGGGATCAACCCCCATAGTTAGAAGGAGTTTCTAAAGTTTGGTATGGGAGACGCAATCAAAGGCCGCCGAAAGATCGACGTAGGCTAAATGCAACCTCCCCTTTTTAGCCCGTACATATTTACCTATCAATAATGAAAGGTTTAGTGCCTGATCCACTGTCCCTAGTCCTTCTCGAAAGCCATACTGAAGGTCAGAGACCACTTGATTGCTTTCAGCCCAGTCTTGGAGTCTTTCAAGAAGTAACCGACCCATCACCTTTCCTGTAGAGTCCAAAAGGGAAATTGGACGGTAACAGGCGGGGCTATTACGGTCGCCCTTCTTAAAAATAGGAAGAAGAATGGAAGTTGTCCAAGACTCTGGTGGGCCAATTTTGATGGCTGCTTCGAAAACCTTTGTAAGAATGGGGGACCATAATTCTAAGTTGTTTTTAAATAGGTCCACGGGGACCCCGTCAGGGCCTGGGGCTTTGCCACATTTAGAGACTTGCAATGCCGTGAGTACCTCGGTATGTTCAAAATGAAGGTTAAGGTTAGAGGAGAGGGAGGGTCTTCTATGATTTTGAGTGGCCAGCATCTCCAAACTTTCTGGGGGGGGTTCTGTCGGAGGATCCTCCAGGATACCAAAAATCCTAGAATAATGATCAACCCAAGCTGCCTCACCCACTGCTACCTCAATCCGTGGGATCTCTTGTTGGTCGGTTAAAAAGGGTGTTCTTACTGTTTTCCAGAAGGTGGCTGAGTCCTTAAGTGAACAGCTCTGATGTAGCTTAGCCCATAGTTCCTTCTTGATATCCACCTTACAGGATTTGAGTGCTTGCTTATAGCATTTTCTTAGTCTTATCACTTCCCCTTTGTCCCTTACGGTATTGGTCAGAGCTTTCTTTAGTGAGAGGTAGGCGCTCCTTGTTGCGGGATTAAACCAGCCTTTTTTTGTTTGATTAACACCCTTAGTTTTACGGAACAACTCTCTCTTAATTTCGGATGTAATGACAGAAAAGCTGGCCAATACCTGTTCGGGGACAGATTGTAAGTTTAAACATACTTCGATGTGTGGGAGTGTACGACTCAGCACTGCTGAGGAAATCTTTTCGGCATCCACTTTATCCCATTTAATTGCGTAGCCATTTAGTTTATTTACCCTTAGTGTTTCTTGTGTTAAAAGGGTACGCTTACTGGGGAGTTCTGACAAATCAGGAGTGGTGATCATGAGGATGTTGGGGAAATGATCACTACTAGGATCGGTACCTGTTCGAAAGCTACGTAGCTGCTCCTTAGAAGATTGCGAAACCAAAACAAAGTCAATCAGACTGAATAGTCCCCTGCCGTTAAACGTGGGAGTAAAAGGAACTGGGGGTGAGACAAGATCGTTTGCAAAACCGAGATCAAGATTAAATATTATCTCAGTCAAAGTGTTCCCTAGTTTTGTATGAGGAAAATGCGTTATATTGTAACCCAGATCATCAACAATACCACAATTATTTGTATCACCTCCCTTACAGAGATTTAAATTGAAGTCCCCTCCCCAGACACCTGTCAGAATGACTACATACGGAGCTGCTTCCGGGGGGAGGTCTACTAGCCTAGTCCTCGGCTCTCTTGATACATCTAGTTTTGTTTAAACACCTAGATCAGGGGCAAATTTTAGGTTTATAGGGTTCCCACCCCCCTGTGTGTTATTCGCCCTGGATTCAGATGGTAGACGTGATACACGGGATGGACTTAGCTGGGAGGATTTTGGTTTAGAGGAATTAGTGTTCTTTACCCCTCCCTTTTGGGGGGGGGAAGATCGATTATTGTTTTTTACACATCTCTTTTCCACGGGGACAAGGGCAGGCTTTGATGGGGCAGATGTCGAAGATGGTAGTAACCCTTTCTTTGGAGTAACAAATGTAGGGGTTGGTACTGCCGTTACCAGGGATACAGATGATGGAACACTATTAGGTTGAGCCTTATGTGCTACTATGTTCTCCCTGACTACTTGGTCTAGGGAGCCTAATTGGACAGTGAGTCTGTCCAGTCTCTCTATTACTGGGAGAATAAAAGAACGTACTATTTGCTCAATAGTCCCAGTAATATTGGTAGTAGGAGTCTCCTTTGATGGAATGGGTTGAGGGGTAGGCAGGGCAGATGTCGTGTGCAATAATGGGGTGTATTGTGCGTGGTTATTAACAGGATCAGAAGTTTGGTTGGAATTTAGATTTGGAGTTTGAGTAGGCCTACTTAGTTTGCTCCTTAACGTTCTACCTCCCCACTTTCTCCTTCTTTTTGTTGGCGGGGGACCTTGGCGAATATCAAGATTGAGCTTCTGGGTGCGTTTCTTTTTTTGGGCTATCTCTACCACAGGAGGCGAAGTAGGGGCTCGAGGCTCAACAAGCGAGAGAAGATTACAGGGAGAGGTAGAGATAATGACACTTATTTCATTTATTTCATTAATAGAATCAGCTATAGAATCAACAATAGGGTCTATTAGATTGGTTCTGTCCCGGAAAAGCAATGGAGTGCTTTCAATAGTAGAAGAATCACATACTGTTGGGGTGACATAGATGCTGTCACGGACCGACGTGCTTGGTCGTGTTGAGTGCGGGGACGTGCGCATATTCTTAATATGGTCAATCGAACGTCGCCTGTCAGCACGCTGTTCAGCGAGAGAGTCCTCCTTGTCCATGTCCGGGACGGTTCTAATCACAAAATGATCCAAAGTGCCTTTAACAGTCTTTTTTACGAGGGGAGTTTTACCCGATATACTCATTGTTCGTAGTATTTGGAAAAAAGAGGGACAAACAAATTGGTATAGGGGGAGTAATGAAACACCCACGGAGCCTTGAGCAAAACTGTAGCAGGTAGCACAATTTAACTAAGTCACAATCATTAAGGAAATACCAATACCAATACGGAAAGTTCGATTTGCCTTACTTGAGGAGACCGTTCCGAGGGTGACAGTAGGGGGGCCCAGCCCGGCCTTTTCCGGCCTAGGGCTCCGCCCGGCACCGCCCGTGCGCGTCCGCGAGGCGGCGGTAGCTGCCTCCTTTTAAGCGCCTCCAGGCGCGTCGAACCAGGAAGTGGTCTGTGTCCCTCGGCAGGCTGGGAGCCGTAGTCCGCCCCACTCCGCGGCTGAGCGATGGCAGGTGCTCAGCGGCGGGGGCGACCACAGCGTCGGGGCTCCTGTCAGGTCAGTGAAATGAGGTGAAGTCAGCTCTGCCCTCTCCTTGACTATGTCCGCAGAAAAAGCGTCCCAAAGCACTCACAAAAGGGCACCACACCGGTTTTTAGATAAAAATAAAAGAATCTTTATCTAAAATTGGGCGAGATCCAAAAATATGGCAAGAATATTCCACGTACAGCAATAAGGTTTCCAAAAAGTAATGTGTCTAAGATTGTCACCAATACCTGGTAGTCGCTGTCTCTTAGGTGGGAAGTACTGGGGCAAACAACAGTTCCTCAAGCGTGGTAGGTTATGTCCTGCTCGAAGTATTGATGAGCCTATTCCGCTTTGGAGAACAGTACTTTACATTTAGGGCAAAACAGTGCAGAAAACGCCTCTGGGCTCCTACTAGGGTTAATACGGTAATTCTCGGCTCCGATGTGGGGTGAACAGGTACGGGTCGTAATAGTCACTCAGAGTGGGGGCCTGTTATCGCCTTAGTGTTCCACCCATCTCCGGCCCGCAGTCCCAGTGTAAGCAAGTTCCCCCAAACCAAGTAGGCTCCAAGGGAACGGCCTGCAATCATGCAGCACAGTCCCCAGCAGTTGAGTACAGTATGCCAGTTATCGCTGTCCCGCTATTACTTGAAGGGAAGTTGCCCCAGCCTTCAGTGGGCCGCTAGTGAGTTGCGGCAGTCCCCCGCAGCCTTATTACTACGTGCCGGCAGTCTCCGACCCTCACACCACTGCCCGGCTAGCCTGCAACCCGCCTGAGGCGCCCACGCAGACAGCGGCCTAGCGCACACCGCTACGTGTTACCTGGGGTCGGGGGCGAGGCAGGCACCGGCGGGGAGCTCCTCTGTCCTCCGGGCACTCGGTTCCAGGTACGGCTGCACGGCAGAGGAGAGGGAAAGCCCACCATCTTTAGTATCTTTTGTTTCTTCCAAAACCTGTTCGGCATTCCCTTTCATGTCTACCCCTTTCTATACTTGTCCCACCTTCCCATCCCTCTCAGCTTCTGACACCTAATCCACCCTTCTGTCTCACCCTTTCTAGCAGGTGTCAATCCTTTGCTTCTCTCTCACCTTCCAGTGCTTTTCACATACTTCCTTCACTTTTCAGCCCTTCTCACTAACAAGACAGTTGCCTTGTGGAACCCAAAGGCATGTAGGCAATCTCAATCTTTGTGACAAGTTTTGCCATTGACCCTAGATCCACAGATTCCAGGTACTACTGCAAGCCCTCTGAATGGCCAACAACCTCCTTTTTAGGCTCTGGCTTTCAGGCATATCAAGGTCAATCTTTCAAGATTTACTCATGAAGTTGGTGTGTGTTAGAATGCCTAGTTCAGTTACCACTGGCACCACGTACAATAAATGGAATGTCCATGCAGTGCTGCATATGTGTATATAGTGGCTACAGCATCACATGAACCGTGTAGGAGAACAACAGATGTTATGCTTTCTGAAAAATAAAAAAGATTTTATTTTCTTTAAGTAGACACATGTTTAGTAACTTCTGGTAGTCGCGCAGCATTAATAAATGTCTTAAGTAATGTGTTGTGGATAAACCATATCGCAGTCTATGCTCTTCAGGGTGCTGCCTGAATTTGTTACAAGGGTACAAGATTAAATGCAATTTTAACTCACTTCCTGAACTAAGTGCACTCTTCTGCAGGCCGCAAATGGAGAATGCACTGCACGGACACTATCAGTGCTGTGCAGCCATCTCTCTCTCTCTCCCTCTTTTCAGTGATGGCCAGGGTGATGCAGTCTATGGAGTTCTTGACAATGAGCAATGCAAACTGTCCTGGCACATGACAAAGTTGGTGCTAGGCACAGTGTGACTCGGGGGCTGAGTGGGGTGTAAGAAGGTTGCAGGAACAGAGGTGCACACGTCCTTGCGATCAGTTTAGCACCTCTCATAGGGGAGAGCATTAAAGGAGATATGACTCAGGATAGCATTAAAGGAGACATGGCTTAAGGTAGCATTAAAGGAGACTTGGCTTAGGGCAGCATTAAAGGAGACATGGCTTAGGGTAGCATTAAAGGAGACATGTCTCAGGGTAGCATTAAAGCCGACATGGCTTAGGGTAGCATTAAAGGAGACATGACTCAGGATAGCATTAAAGGAGACATGGCTTAGGGTGGCATTAAAGGAAACATGGCTCAGGGTAGCATTAAAGGACACATGGCTCAGGGTAGCATTAAAGGAGACATGGCTCAGGGTAGCATTAAAGGAGACATGACTCAGGATAGCATTAAAGGAGACATGACTCGGAGGCCCTCGTGTTCAGGTCAGATGCTAACAGTCCTGGGGATGGCATTAAAGGAGACATGGCTTAGGGTAGCATTAAAGGAGACTTGGCTCAGGGTAGCATTAAAGGAGACTTGGCTTAGGGTAGCATTAAAGCCGACATGGCTTAGGGTAGCATTAAAGGAGACTTGGCTTAGGGTAGCATTAAAGGAGACTTGGCTTAGGGTAGCATTAAAGGAGACATGTCTCAGGGTAGCATTAAAGCCGACATGGCTTAGGGTAGCATTAAAGGAGACATGACTCAGGATAGCATTAAAGGAGACATGACTCAGGATAGCATTAAAGGAGATATGACTCAGGATAGCATTGAAGGAGACATGGCTTAGGGTGGCATTAAAGGACACATGGCTCAGTGTAGCATTAAAGGACACATGGCTTAGGGTAGCATTAAAGGAGACATGACTCAGGATAGCATTAAAGGAGACATGACTCGGAGGCCCTCGTGTTCAGGTCAGATGCTAGCAGTCCTGGGGATGGCATTAAAGGAGACATGGCTTAGGGTAGCATTAAAGGAGACTTGGCTTAGGGTAGCATTAAAGGATACTTGGCTTAGGGTAGCATTAAAGGAGACTTCGCTTAGGGTAGCATTAAAGGAGACATGGCTTAGGGTAGTTTTAAAGGAGACATGGCCCAGGGTAGCATTAAAGGAGACATGACTCAGGATAGCATTAAAGGAGACATGACTCGGAGGCCCTCGTGTTCAGGTCAGATGCTAGCAGTCCTGGGGATGGCATTAAAGGAGACATGACTCAGGATAGCATTAAAGGACACATGATTCAGGGTATCATTAAAGGAGACATGACTCAGGATAGCATTAAAGGAGACATGGCTTAGGGTAGCATTAAAGGAGACTTGGCTTAGGGTAGCATTAAAGGAGACATGGCTTAGGGTAGCATTAAAGGAGACATGTCTCAGGGTAGCATTAAAGCCGACATGGCTTAGGGTAGCATTAAAGGAGACATGACTCAGGATAGCATTAAAGGAGACATGACTCAGGATAGCATTAAAGGACACATGGCTTAGGGTAGCATTAAAGGAGACATGACTCAGGATAGCATTTAAGGAGACATGACTCAGGATAGCATTAAAGGAGACATGATTCAGGATAGCATTAAAGGAGACATGGCTTAGGGTGGCATTAAAGGAGACATGGCTCAGGGTAGCATTAAAGGAGACATGACTCAGGATAGCATTAAAGGAGACATGACTCGGAGGCCCTCGTGTTCAGGTCAGATGCTAACAGTCCTGGGGATGGCATTAAAGGAGACATGGCTTAGGGTAGCATTAAAGGAGACTTGGCTCAGGGTAGCATTAAAGGAGACTTGGCTTAGGGTAGCATTAAAGCCGACATGGCTTAGGGTAGCATTAAAGGAGACTTGGCTTAGGGTAGCATTAAAGGAGACTTGGCTTAGGGTAGCATTAAAGGAGACATGTCTCAGGGTAGCATTAAAGCCGACATGGCTTAGGGTAGCATTAAAGGAGACATGACTCAGGATAGCATTAAAGGAGACATGACTCAGGATAGCATTAAAGGAGATATGACTCAGGATAGCATTGAAGGAGACATGGCTTAGGGTGGCATTAAAGGACACATGGCTTAGGGTAGCATTAAAGGAGACATGACTCAGGATAGCATTAAAGGAGACATGACTCGGAGGCCCTCGTGTTCAGGTCAGATGCTAGCAGTCCTGGGGATGGCATTAAAGGAGACATGGCTTAGGGTAGCATTAAAGGAGACTTGGCTTAGGGTAGCATTAAAGGATACTTGGCTTAGGGTAGCATTAAAGGAGACTTCGCTTAGGGTAGCATTAAAGGAGACATGGCTTAGGGTAGTTTTAAAGGAGACATGGCCCAGGGTAGCATTAAAGGAGACATGACTCAGGATAGCATTAAAGGAGACATGACTCGGAGGCCCTCGTGTTCAGGTCAGATGCTAGCAGTCCTGGGGATGGCATTAAAGGAGACATGACTCAGGATAGCATTAAAGGACACATGATTCAGGGTATCATTAAAGGAGACATGACTCAGGATAGCATTAAAGGAGACATGGCTTAGGGTAGCATTAAAGGAGACTTGGCTTAGGGTAGCATTAAAGGAGACATGGCTTAGGGTAGCATTAAAGGAGACATGTCTCAGGGTAGCATTAAAGCCGACATGGCTTAGGGTAGCATTAAAGGAGACATGACTCAGGATAGCATTAAAGGAGACATGACTCAGGATAGCATTAAAGGACACATGGCTTAGGGTAGCATTAAAGGAGACATGACTCAGGATAGCATTTAAGGAGACATGACTCAGGATAGCATTAAAGGAGACATGATTCAGGATAGCATTAAAGGAGACATGGCTTAGGGTGGCATTAAAGGAAACATGGCTCAGGGTAGCATTAAAGGACACATGGCTTAGGGTAGCATTAAAGGCGACATGACTCAGGATAGCATTAAAGGAGACATGGCTTAGGGTAGCATTAAAGGAGACTTGGCTTAGGGTAGCATTAAAGGAGACATGGCTTAGGGTAGCATTAAAGGAGACATGTCTCAGGGTAGCATTAAAGTCGACATGGCTTAGGGTAGCATTAAAGGAGACATGACTCAGGATAGCATTAAAGGAGACATGACTCAGGATAGCATTAAAGGACACATGGCTTAGGGTAGCATTAAAGGAGACATGACTCAGGATAGCATTTAAGGAGACATGACTCAGGATAGCATTAAAGGAGACATGATTCAGGATAGCATTAAAGGAGACATGGCTTAGGGTGGCATTAAAGGAAACATGGCTCAGGGTAGCATTAAAGGACACATGGCTTAGGGTAGCATTAAAGGCGATATGACTCAGGATAGCATTAAAGGAGACATGACTCGGAGGCCCTCGTGTTCAGGTCAGATGCTAACAGTCCTGGGGATGGCATTAAAGGAGACATGGCTTAGGGTAGCATTAAAAGAGACTTGGCTTAGGGTAGCATTAAAGGAGACTTGGCTTAGGGTAGCATTAAAGGAGACTTGGCTTAGGGTAGCATTAAAGGAGACATGGCTTAGGGTAGTTTTAAAGGAGACATGGCCCAGGGTAGCATTAAAGGAGACATGACTCAGGATAGCATTAAAGGAGACATGACTCGGAGGCCCTCGTGTTCAGGTCAGATGCTAACAGTCCTGGGGATGGCATTAAAGGAGACATGGCTTAGGGTAGCATTAAAGGAGACTTGGCTCAGGGTAGCATTAAAGGAGACTTGGCTTAGGGTAGCATTAAAGCCGACATGGCTTAGGGTAGCATTAAAGGAGACTTGGCTTAGGGTAGCATTAAAGGAGACTTGGCTTAGGGTAGCATTAAAGGAGACATGTCTCAGGGTAGCATTAAAGCCGACATGGCTTAGGGTAGCATTAAAGGAGACATGACTCAGGATAGCATTAAAGGAGACATGACTCAGGATAGCATTAAAGGAGATATGACTCAGGATAGCATTGAAGGAGACATGGCTTAGGGTGGCATTAAAGGACACATGGCTTAGGGTAGCATTAAAGGAGACATGACTCAGGATAGCATTAAAGGAGACATGACTCGGAGGCCCTCGTGTTCAGGTCAGATGCTAGCAGTCCTGGGGATGGCATTAAAGGAGACATGGCTTAGGGTAGCATTAAAGGAGACTTGGCTTAGGGTAGCATTAAAGGATACTTGGCTTAGGGTAGCATTAAAGGAGACTTCGCTTAGGGTAGCATTAAAGGAGACATGGCTTAGGGTAGTTTTAAAGGAGACATGGCCCAGGGTAGCATTAAAGGAGACATGACTCAGGATAGCATTAAAGGAGACATGACTCGGAGGCCCTCGTGTTCAGGTCAGATGCTAGCAGTCCTGGGGATGGCATTAAAGGAGACATGACTCAGGATAGCATTAAAGGACACATGATTCAGGGTATCATTAAAGGAGACATGACTCAGGATAGCATTAAAGGAGACATGGCTTAGGGTAGCATTAAAGGAGACTTGGCTTAGGGTAGCATTAAAGGAGACATGGCTTAGGGTAGCATTAAAGGAGACATGTCTCAGGGTAGCATTAAAGCCGACATGGCTTAGGGTAGCATTAAAGGAGACATGACTCAGGATAGCATTAAAGGAGACATGACTCAGGATAGCATTAAAGGACACATGGCTTAGGGTAGCATTAAAGGAGACATGACTCAGGATAGCATTTAAGGAGACATGACTCAGGATAGCATTAAAGGAGACATGATTCAGGATAGCATTAAAGGAGACATGGCTTAGGGTGGCATTAAAGGAAACATGGCTCAGGGTAGCATTAAAGGACACATGGCTTAGGGTAGCATTAAAGGCGACATGACTCAGGATAGCATTAAAGGAGACATGGCTTAGGGTAGCATTAAAGGAGACTTGGCTTAGGGTAGCATTAAAGGAGACATGGCTTAGGGTAGCATTAAAGGAGACATGTCTCAGGGTAGCATTAAAGTCGACATGGCTTAGGGTAGCATTAAAGGAGACATGACTCAGGATAGCATTAAAGGAGACATGACTCAGGATAGCATTAAAGGACACATGGCTTAGGGTAGCATTAAAGGAGACATGACTCAGGATAGCATTTAAGGAGACATGACTCAGGATAGCATTAAAGGAGACATGATTCAGGATAGCATTAAAGGAGACATGGCTTAGGGTGGCATTAAAGGAAACATGGCTCAGGGTAGCATTAAAGGACACATGGCTTAGGGTAGCATTAAAGGCGATATGACTCAGGATAGCATTAAAGGAGACATGACTCGGAGGCCCTCGTGTTCAGGTCAGATGCTAACAGTCCTGGGGATGGCATTAAAGGAGACATGGCTTAGGGTAGCATTAAAAGAGACTTGGCTTAGGGTAGCATTAAAGGAGACTTGGCTTAGGGTAGCATTAAAGGAGACTTGGCTTAGGGTAGCATTAAAGGAGACATGGCTTAGGGTAGTTTTAAAGGAGACATGGCCCAGGGTAGCATTAAAGGAGACATGACTCAGGATAGCATTAAAGGAGACATGACTCAGAGGCCCTCGTGTTTCGGTCAGATGCTAGCTGTCCTGGGGATGGCATTAAAGGAGACATGACTCAGGATAGCATTAAAGGACACATGATTCAGGGAAGCATTAAAGGAGACATGACACAGGATAGCATTAAAGGAGACATGGCTTAGGGTAGCATTAAAGGAGACATGGCTCAGGGTAGCATTAAAGGAGCCATGGCTCAGGATAGCATTAAAGGAGACATGATTCGGAGGCCCTCGTATTCAGGTCAGATGCTAGCAGTCATAGGGATGGCATTAAAGGAGACATGATTCAGGGTAGCATTAAAGGAGACATGGCTCAGGGTAGCATTAAAGGAGACATGGCTCAGGATAGCATTAAAGGAGACATGACTGGGAGGCCCTCGTGTTCAGGTCAGAGGCTGCAAGTCCTTGGGGTAATAACAATGCAGCAGTAGGGTGGGACACCTCATAGGCCTTCCTGCACACATCAGGATAGTTCCCTACAGTTCCTGTTTGGGATGGGCAGCGACCACAGGCTTCCTGGATTGGAAATCTCTGTAGTGTACATGAAACTCTTCATGGCAGCTCGCTCGTTGCTACGCCGGACTGAGTAAGGCAGAATTCTATACATGCCGCCAGTGAGCTGCCATTCTTTTGTGTAGACTGCAGCAGCGTCTTTTCATCTGACATTAGGTACGTTCCCTACTCCTTTAGGGGAGACAACCTGAGTTTAACCCCTCTGATACCAGCCTTTCTCTTCACAGGTGTTCACCTGTGTAACACCAGATCAAAATGTGACCTCTGACTGAGCCTAAGCAGTGGCTCGAGCCAAGTGATCACTCAGATTTAAAGTTGGCCTAAAACCTCTGGAGGACACCAATCATACAAAAATGCATTTGCCTTAAGTGTGGTGCACCTCAATAACTACCAGTACAAAGATGAAGTTTCACTTTGAACCAGTATACTTCTGTCCAATAAGGGTCAGTCAATGGGTCATGGTGAGCAAGACATTGGATGTGTGGAAAGGCCATTGTCTGCAGCTTTGGCTAGGCCCATCGCCGTCATTTATTAAAGTTTTTCACGCTTTGGACTACATGCTGGCCTGCTGCAAACAGTGTGGTCCAGGCAAGGTGAACACACAGGAGCCTTCTTATTTCTTGAATATGTCTTGAATGTTTCAAACCAGGCACATACTTGCCTTTCAGTGGTTTGCACACCAAGAGAGGGGCCAGTGAAAGGAAGACCGCAGCTGCAGCGATCTCTAAGCGCCAGGGAGTACATCACAGGATTAGGTTCCATGTACAAGATGGGGGAACCCAACCTAAGGGCTTCCACCACTCATGCACCCAAGCCCTACTTCAAACACCCGGTGTGATCAGGTGGAAGCATGGGGCCCAGTCATGAGACACTATCACACTTATACGGAGAGAGCCGGTAGGCAGTCTTCCCACTGGGGCAAAGGTCAAATGCGCTCTATCCAACATATCCGACCAATTCTTTATCAGTAGCCATGAACCATCATTCATTTCATGGTCTGGTTAGGGTGAAGGTAGCCACCCATGATAAAAGGAGTACCAGGTTGGGTTTATCCTCATCATCTAAAGTCTAGCACTCTGTGGGCAAAGAGAAAAACACGTACTTGTCATATGACCTGCGTCGCCAGTACACAAACACATACCAAATCTGCCAAAATGAGAAAAGGAGGAGCAGCATGGAACAGGGCTATTGTCGGTGGGACATTTTACCCTTCACACGTTGCAGTGTTTTTCGCAGTCGATTCTGGGTATTCCAGTAGATATACAATGTCTCGGGAGTTAGGCCCCCCTCATGCTACATTTGACCCAAACAGTCTTGTCCAATATATGCTTTCCGACAAGATACGTTAACCATTACCAAACAGTGTAAACAGCTGGGTCGAGGTGACTATCGAATCCCTTAGTCGAGTACGAGCTTAAGAGGCTGGGCCAACTCAAGGCCAGACCGAGGAATGCCTTAGCCAATGCTTGTCCATCCTCACTGATACCAAAGCCACTCCACAAGAGCCCCACCCTTTTCTTTCGTCCCTCCCAGCATACGTCCCACCCTTCCTCCTCTTCTACCATTTCCAACACTTATTTCTTCCTCCCGACTCTCTCTCCTCTTTCGTCACTGGTTCTGTTCTCACTTCCCTTTCATGCTTTCTAAAATATGTGCCACCCATCTCTACTCTGTCGTCCCAACCCCTCCCTCTCTCAACATTCCAGCATTTCTCAAATTCCCTTCTCTCTTAAAACTTCCATTTGCCCCAACTTATAAAGCTTGTGTCATTCTTTCATCTCTTTCAACACTTGCCCCACTACATCTTTGTGCTTGCTTTTAACAGCTCACATCCATCCTCTCTTCTACTTTCATCTCACCCCTTTTAACATCGTCCCACCATTCCCCCTATACCCTCAGGTCCAACACTCAACTAATTTTCACTTGAATTTCACTCCTTCTGACGACTGTGCAGCAATTTCCTTTTCCCATGCGTTCCTTAACATGCTGCACCTTCTGAAGTATTGCTTTAATAAAGTTCTGGTCTTAGCTATCTCAAAATGTCTGTCTTGGTGTGAGGATACCACTCACAAAAGTCTCTCAGTTCTGGTCTTATGGTATAATGTTGCATACATTTCAATAAATCATTGTAATGTTTTAATCCATGAAATATCAGCACCGGGAACAACTCGTGCGAACCTCCAGTGTGGCTTCGATAGATGGGTTACCTGCAAGTAACAAGGTCTTAACTTATGTTTGTGTGACAAAGTATAGATCTTACCCTTGTTTCATCCTCGGCAAAACATAATAACAAATCAATGACCCTCATTACATAGTGGTTAAGGCAGCTGCTCAGCTGTGCGCGAGACACCTAGTGGAATTGAAGGTTCCTGTGGTCAGTATGCATCCTAATGGCTTCTATCAGATAGTGCCTGCATTCCTCACCTGTGGCCATAAACTTCGCCTACAGGTGTGAGTATGATCAGCAGGCGACAGTAGGACTAACAGTTCCCATGGGATAACTTTGGCCAGTGGCTGGATGCGTCAGCTGGTGCAGCCTCTGCAATCCAATAGAAGTGAAATCCTCTTGTAGGCAGGTGTGTGATGATGAAATGAGAGAAACACAGTCCTTGCCACTCTGTCACTGAAAATGTGCACAAAAAATCACTTGGGGACATATTGATGCCCTAATTTGCGTCGCAAGCGACGCAAACGTAAGCTATATTTTTGAAGCCACGCAAACCCACTTTGCGTGGCTTTGAGTGGCTCCAAAAATCTGAAATAATGCAATGCAGTGCAAACCGCTGCATTGCGTTCCTCTGCCCTGGGTAGGCGTTCTATGGGCATTGTGTGGGTGTTCCCATGCAACTCCCCTTGGTTTTTGATGCAGTCCCAGATTTGCAAAACATGGTAAACCTGGGAATGCAGCAAAAAGATACGCCTCCCCAGGTGAGGCCCAACGAGGAGAAATATCTTTCTTCCTCCTCATTACTTCCTCTTCCTTTCAGGATAGTTTTTGAAGGTGCCCCTTCCTGCACAAAAACAACCCTGCCCACAACACAGGCAGGCACCCTTGCAGTGCCGTGCAAGGGTGCCTGTGTTGTCGCTAGGATGCCAAAACGGCGCTAGCGCAAGGGTAAAGCACAGGGATGTGCTGTAATGGATAAATACTGCGCATTATTGCCTTTGTGACGAAGGGACTTGCTGGGCTGCCCAGCACTACAAAATTCATAAATATGCCCCCTGATTTCACAAAAGCTCATTCGAAGAAGTGAGGGAATTATGGGCTGAAATGAATGCATTGAGCTCAAATAGAAGGCTATTGTGAGTGTTCTTCTGTGACTAAAGCTGGGTTTTCTCTGTAGGAGCAGGGCGACTGTGTTTACCCTCAGCTCTGAGAAGACCAACAGCGAAAGAGAGAACAGCGAGTGACGCTGAAAACTATTTATGGAGGGTGGATGAACTGCCGGGCAATCACGCTGGCTATCTAGTTTTTTTTTTAACAACCTTTTATTGCCATTTTCAAGTATTTCACAATTTAGCAGTACTAAAGATCGCGTTCTTGTCTACATTTATAGGGTTTACACTCTCAATTGCCATTGTATTACATAACACATGGTACTGCTGTCGGTTGGTTCATCTGTTTACACTGCCATGTTGCTGTCTTTGTTCCACATCAGCACATCAATTATGTTTAATATCGTACACCCCCCGACAATCCCATATCATATGTAGCAAGTTGTCTGGTACAGTTCTGCATCTGGGGCAATTTGCTAGTGCGTTAGGATAGATCTTGTTCATCTTATAATGTGTATTTGAACATTGGAATGTTGAGCGCTCTATTGAAGACAATGGAGTGCTCCGGGCTGCTAATGCCTGGTAGAAGCCCGGAGCATCAACATTCCAATTTGTGTTCATGGCTGTTGCTGTGAACAAAGACCTCACGGAGGGGGTTGGGATTTCAACCCCCTAAGGTTCCATCAGGCCTTTGTTTTACAGATTAGAACATTCTGCCCTCTAGGGCCGGAGTGTTCTAATAGCCTTAGAGCCCTCTGAAGCAGGCTCTATTGGCCATAAAAGGCCCGTCCCTGGGGCATTTAATGGCCAGCAGAGCCTGCTACAGTGGACTCTATGGCTATAAGATATGGTTAACGCAATACGCTGCACTGGATAAACCTAAACTGCTTATTTCGCAAGACCTTTATTGAGTATTCCCAGCGCCCTTTGCTATTCCTTTTCATGAAATACGTGGTCCACAAATTTCTCCCATTTGTCCCTTAGGGCCTGCCGGGAGGTGCCTGTGTCTTCAAGTAGAGATATATAGCGTCAGGTTATCTGTTTGCGCCCGCGACCTATCCTATAGATTTTTTACAGTACAGCATGCGTTGACGGCTCTTGTACAGTAGTATTCAATTTAGGTCTGAGAGCATACACTATCTTATTATAAAGGCGTAACGGACCTCTGTTTATTTGCCAGCCATCTATCAGTGTCTGGAATTCCATCAACATTCCTTGTGAAAGAGATGGCCGATGTTATCAATGCCGGCTTGGGGGTCAAGTTACCGTCTGCATTTGGGAAGCCTTGCAATGGTATCAATTAGTCAATCAATCAATCAATCAGGGATTTGTGAAACTCACTACTCACCCGTGAGGGTCTCAAGGCGCTGGGGGCGTGGGGGGTGGAGGGTGTCGGCCAGCTCCGCGTCAACCAAAAAGCCAGCTCTTCCTGAATGCTTGCAGTGTGGGGGTTCGTCTGATGCTGAGGGGGAGTTTGTTCCAGGTCTTAGCCGTGATGTACGAGAAGGAGCTGCCTCCCGTTCTGGTTCTGTGGATGCGGGGAATTTTGGCCAAGGCCAGGTCCGCGGATCGGATGCTTCTCTTGGGGGTGTGGAAGGAGATTCTTTCATTGAGGTATTGGGGTCTGGTGTTGTGGAGGGATTTGTAGGCATCAGTGAGAAGCTTGAAGGTCACTCTCTTTTCGACAGGGAGCCAGTAGAGGGTTTGTAGGCACTGGGTAATGTGGTCTTGTTGTGAGATGCTGAGGACGAGTCTGGCTGCTGTGTTCTGAACAGTCTGGAATTTGTGGAGTACAGATTTGTTAATCCGGGCGTATATGGCGTTCCCGTAGTCCAATCTGATGGTTATGAGTGCGTGTGTGATGGTCTTCTTGGCTTCGGGGGGATCCACTTGAAGGTCTTGCGGAGTATGTGGAGGGTGTTGAAGCACGTGGAAGATACGGCTTTGATCTGTTGGTTCATGGTGAGGGAGGAGTCGAGTAGGATACCGAGGTTGTGGGTGTGGTCCGTGAGTGTGGGAGGTTTGCTGAGGACGCGTGGCCACCAGGTGTTGCCCCACGCAGAGGGGTGCATCCGGGGACAAGTACTTTTGTCTTCTCTGAATTGAACTTCAGGCAGCTGCTGCTCATCCAGGATGCGACGTCCTTCATTCCTTCCCGGAAGCTGAGTCTGGTGGTATCAGGTTCCTTGGTGAGGAAGAGGATGAGCTGGGTGTCGTCGGCGTAGGATACTATGTGGAGTCTGTATTTTCTGATGATGGTTGCGAGTGGGGCCATGTAGATGTTGAAGAGCGTGGGGCTGAGTGAGGAACCTTGGGGTACTCCGCATCTGATCTCTGTGGGTTCAGAGAGGAAGGGTGGGAACCTGATTCTTTAAGTTTGGCCAGCGAGAAAGGAGCGGATCCAGTCTAGGGCAGTTCCCTGTATGCCATCGTCGTGGAGTCTGGCAGCTAGCATGCGGTGGGAGACGGCGTTGAAGGCTGCTGAGAGGTCCAGTAGGATGAGTGCTGCTGAGTGGCCTTGGTCGAGGAGAGTGCAGATGTCGTCCGTGGCAACAGGGAGGGCGGACGACATGGTATTGTCAGATCATATGGCACTGCTGGCTTTGTAATAGCAAGGCTCCTCTGCAAGCATTTTATTGTTGTTCTGAGCATTAAAAGGAAATCCTTCTTAGTCTTAGCAGATCGGAGCATGAGCGCCTGAAGTGCCTCCTCCTGTATTTTTGCGCTTCTCAATCCGGTGTCATATGTGTGGTGCCCTGTTATCACCCATTGGAGTTTTGCCGCTATGTAATATGCTCTAAAATCTTGTGTACCCATACCTCCTCTTTCGGTTAGTAGCTTTAATTTAGCTACGCTTCTCTTCATAGTCCCAACCTCAAAATCAATGTGTTTAGCAATGTGTCGAGCTTGACAAATATCACTCTTAGGAGCCCAAATGGTAAGTTGGCAAAATAATATAGCAGTTGTAAGAGCATTACCATTTTGGCAACTTTTATGCACCTTGATAATGATAGAGGCAGTACTGTCTGGAAGGCCAGTTGCAATCTCACTAATTTCATAGTGTGGCCTATGTTGTGCTCTATCTAATAGTGTGCTTCCGTGTGATATACGTTGATGTCTAAGTATCTATATGTATTGGGATCCCATTGCATCGTTCTCCCCGATAGCATTACTTGACTTGGAAGCTCTGGGTATCTCAGGGGAAACACACATAACTTATGATTTAATTGCAGTCCCCATAGCTTTTCAAAGGCCATTAGGATAGTTGCTATTGGCATCAATTCCGTCTCTATGTCGCGAATGAAGAGCAACATATCGTCCTCATATAATGATATGGAACATATCCCACAGTGCTTGCCCCATAGCAGGGCCCTGCCATCTAACATTACACACCAGAGGTTCCATGGCTAGGTTAACTGGAATTGCGGACAGAGTTCATCCCGGCCTCATGCCCCTGGATAGTCAGTATGTGCTTGACACATGCCACCCCATTCTCACCATAGCAGTGGGCGTTGTATATAAAAGCTTCCTCTAGGATATCAATTGCACTATGATTTTAAAATGGCGAAGTATTCTGCAGATGTATACCGATATGACTGCGTTAAACGCCTGTACAGTATCCATTGGCAGGCATTCCGTGATGGGCAATTTATCCCTGGCATACTCTTAGATGGGATATAGGCGGCGGGGATTGAGTGTGGTATTTCTGGTGGTGGGATAAATCCATTCTGCTCTAAGCAAATTAATTCAGGCTTTGAGAGGAAGATCTTAGCCAGTATTACTTAATATTTTGTAATCCGTATTTAAGATGGAAAAGATGACACATCTGTTTGTTCGTGGCCTGACATTGATATTGTGGTGTTTATAGTCTCCCTGGCCATCTATATAGAACTGAGAACACACAACCATAAAATGCATAGAGATTAATGGGGATTTGGCTCATCACACTCTGGTGAAACAGATTTCAAATGGCATGCTCAGATGATTTTACAGTCAAAATAAAGGGTAAACCCATATATAGTCACTGGGACCTGGGTATAGAACAGTATGAGAACAGTGGTCCCAGTGTATAGAATCATTCAATACAAAACATTTAGACAAACAATGTACCAAGAAACCTTTTTAAAGGGGTTCAAATGCCTATTTAATCACATTGAACACAAATAATTTGTTATTACTGAGCTCCATAGTACAGACAATATTTGAATATCATAACAGTGCCCAGGAAAGAGGAATGGGGGTAGGGAGGTGAGTGATAAAGTGTAGGATTTGGAAGGAAGTGAATACAAAAATTAGATGCATTAAGAACAAAATCAAATTTGTCGGCAAAATTAACTCTCTGCCGTATTTACATTCCGATCAAATCATGAATCTAATATCGACAATTTTTGAAAAAGCCATATATATAAAGAGAATCACAGTACATCCTGAACTGGTGATAATATTGGCAAAGATGTTGTGTCGACGTTTCGACCCCTTAAGGCATGTAGGTACTCATTGCGACCTTACGGGATGGGGTCTTCATCAGGACTGGGGTGCATGTGGAAGGGGGGGTGTGTGGGCACCTAAAAAACAAAGTTAAACATGCGTAAGGCTATTGGATCTATAAAAAGGAAAAGAATCTAATCAAATGGTTTTAAAAGGAGGTTACCCTATCTGTCAGAAGACAGGATTCTGAGATGTCAGAGGATCATCAAAGGTAGAGGGTAACAGACTCCTCGAGGGTAACGACAGAAGCGGGAAAGGCCGATGTATCCACCTAAAACGAACATGTGAGTTAGTGGATAAGGTGGAGATTGAGATTTCAAAAAGTTCGCTCAATTATTAAGCGCATAACTTACTGCGTCGCAGAAGAGCTTTTCTGTCGAGTTACATCAGGAGGCTCCTATTAATCAGCACTCCCGGGAAGAAATCCATTGTGAACAAGGCAAACGGGGATAAGTCACCACTAATTCACCATCAAGGAATTAATCTAGTAAAGGGAAGGGAGGGAGGGAGAGGAATTAACAACCAGAAGTCAAACAGGACCTGCATAGATCAAAAAACATGAATGAACGGCCATAATGTGCGCGTTGCTGTCAGAATCACGAAGGTGTCGTGATCTCAGAAATAGGACCCCAAGGGTTCTTAGGTGTATTAAAAAATACCCAAAAGGTTGGCCGGTCACTGCGGAAGGTAGGACCGTGTCGAATAAAGGAATAAACAAAAGTTAAAAAGAGCGGCTTAAGTCTAGGGTGGACACAGCACTACATTAAAAAATATACAGTTGTCAAGGAGTTAAATGGGCAAACTGTATAGAGCGTTGCCGAAATCAGATTGAGCGAAGCTACAGCGATGCTCTTACCCTGCTTCTCCGGTCCCGTGTGAAGGATGAAAGGGGAAGCGAGCCGAGTGATCGTAGGCTTACTTAAGACGCGAGATCATCACGTGATCTCCGTTACCGTGCTGGCGCTAGATGCCGGTGACTTAGTGTAATGGAAAACAGACTTTGGTTGGAAGGATTAACGGGAGCGGTGGACGTAGTTCTGTGGTTGGCAAAATTCTCTACAAGGTGAAAGTTGTCCTAGTATGGTTCCAACAAAGATAAACTAAATGTATATATACACACGTTATAGCAGCAAATAATAAACATTGTTCATAGGTAGTTTAAATATAACAATCAAATATCAAGTAAAGTTTATCACAAAATCATATCGCATATGACAATAGTTCCTACAGAAAGTAAATGAACTAAGTACTCGCTAGTATTAGTTGAGAAGCAATGAAAAAAGGGTAATTAGGAAATGATACAGGAAAAAGTTACAAATCCCTAGGATGGCCCAAGAAGTTAAATTCTAAGGACTGCTAACTGGGCATAGCTACCATCAAGTTCATTTAATCCATTGATTACAGTGTCCATTTTAGTCATCCATTTCGATTCTCTTACATTTAGAATAGCTGAGAGATTGCCGCCTCTGGGGCCCACTTTTACCTTTTCCAACACCAACCATTTGAGATCATCAGGCTTGTGATTTTTTATGACACAGTGTTCAACAAGGGGTGCACCCATTACATTACACCTAATACGGCTGTGGTGTTGCAGAATGCGAGATTTGACTTTTTGTTGTGTCTGTCCAATGTATAAGAGTCCACAGGGACACATAATGCCATAGACTACATGAGTAGAGTTGCAATTGGTAAACGAGCTCAAAGTGATCGAGTGTTCTTTGTAGCAAAAAATTTTGGTGACAACAGTAGATTCACAGGCCTTACAATGACCACACTTGAAATGCCCCAACACCGGTGGCAAGTTCCAAAGCTCTTGGATGGTTGGCACTGTAGCTGTTTCAAGGAAGGACCGAACTACATAGTCTTTCACACTTCTGGCTTTCTTGAAAGAATGCATAGGTGGGGTGTGTTGGTCGATGTCATCCGCTACCAATTTCCAGTGTTGGTTAATCACTTTCTTGATTGCGTTGCTACGTGTTGAAAATGTAGTAACGCAAATCATTCTCTGCAAAGCCGAGTCTTGTCTAACCTTGGGTGTTAGGAGAGTTTCTCTCGGGTTGTACCAAGCCCTCTTACGTGCTCTCTTGATCAGCCTCCTCGGGTAACCCCTAGTGATTAGTCGGTTACTGAGATCTTCAGATTCTTTGAAATAGTCATCCTTTTTGGTACAGTTTCTGCGGATCCTCAAGAACTGACCAAAAGGTAGATTATCCCTTAGGCCACGTGGATGATGGCTGTTGTATCTTAGTAGGGAATTTCGTTCGGCAGGTTTGCGGTACAGTGTTGTGTGCAGTTTATTGTCCTCACTGTAAATCTTAATGTCCAGGAAAGGAAGCTCATTGGCATCGGAGTGTATGGTGAACTGAATATTATCATTACAATGATTAAGCCACTCGTGGAAGTTCGCCAGATCAGCCGCATTCCCATTCCAAATCATGAGAATATCGTCGATGTAACGTCTCCACAGATCAACTTTGTTAGAAAATGGATTGTTATTGAAGATGAACGACCGTTCAAAGTGATCCATATAGAGTATTGCTAAATCTGGAGCAAAGGCAGCTCCCATGGCTACGCCCTTGGTTTGGACGTAGTATTCTCCTTGGAAAACAAAGAAATTCTTATTCATAGCAATCGTCAAGAGTGAAATTATGAACTCCGTTGGTACTCTCATCGGGGATGGTCGTTTGTCCAGAGCTTCACTAATCACAGCCAAAGCAGGTATCTGTGGAATACTTGTGTAGAGGGACACGATGTCACAGGTCACCAGTAGCTGGACGTTGGGATCAAAGGCTAATTGATCAACCAGGTTGATTGTCTGCATCGTGTCCCTTAAGTAGGCTTCCGTGTTTTCCGCCAGTGGTTTCAGGAAAACATCCACATATTTGCATAAAGGTTCCAAGATGGAGCCACATCCTGACACGATAGGACGTCCAGGCGGTTTCTGGAGATCTTTATGTATTTTAGGCAAGGTGTATATGGTAGGTAAACGGGGATGTCTCTGGTTGAGGTAGTCAAACTCCAGTTTACTTAGAATACCTTGCCCATACGCTTCAGTAGTGACTTTCAGAATTTCCTCTGCTAGGTCATTAGTCGGGTCAGATCGTAGTTTGGAATAACTGACTCCATCTTGAAGCTGTCTCAAAATTTCATCTTTATATGTTGATGTATTTTGGATAACGATGGCTCCACCTTTGTCGGCGGCCTTTATGACAATATCTCTATTGTTCTTCAATTTAATAAGAGCCGCCCTTTCCAGTTTGGTAGTATTTGGGATGGTATATTTATGAGTGGCTAGTAATTTCATGACATCAGTTAGTACCATGCTCTCGTACGCCAAGATTTTACTGGTCATTGCATTGGCGGGTGGAACAAAGGTGGAAGGGATCCTCAATCCTGTAACTGAGTGTGGTAAAGTAGACAGGGACTGCTTGAAAAAGTATCTTAAACGGATCTTCCTGAAAAAAGCATGCAGTTCGACCCTGATGTCAAAATCATTTGGATGGGCTGTGGGTATGAAAGAGAGTCCCTTGGATAAAATGCGTTCCTCGTCTTCAGACAGTATATACGATGAGATATTCACCAATGGGTTCTCCTTCTCTACCATCTGTATACTTTCCTCCTCGTTGATATTTCTCCGTGGTTCTCGGTCTGAAAGCGAACCTGCTTCCCTGCGGATGCTCTGCCCCTCTCCCAGTTCATAGTGTTGGATTGGCGGCCTCTCTGTTGTCCCCTCTGCCAGGTGCCTCGTCCCCTGGGTGGTCTCCATTGGCCTTCCTCTAAAAAAGAGGGAGGGTAGTAGCCTTGAGGAGGATACCAATTGTCGTGGTAGTTCTGGTCAGAGCTGGTGGATGGTTGCTCGTTGTCACTTCCAGAGCTGATGGAAGAATTAGAGAAGGTAGTAAAATTTCTTCTGCCTCGGTACGAGCCTCTGCCCCTGCCTGTGAATCTCCCTTGGGTGTCTTGCTTGTAGTAATCCTCGTTAAGATAAGGGTAAGTGTTCTTTTTCTCGTAGAAACGAATATCTTTAGCAAGTTTTTCCAACTTCTTGCTCTGAGTTGTAAGTTCAAAATCTTTTAAACTTTTGGTCAGGTTAGCCAGAGCTTCTTTAGCATTGGATAAGGTGGAATCTGCTGCGATCTCCTGTTTGAGGGAAGCAATTTCTCTCAATAGTGTTTGTACCTGTTCGGCTGCAGTTTCCACTCCCAAAACCATCCAGTGGCGTGAGGCGTTGTTGGCAACAAAACTGAAGCCTTCCTTAAATTTAGGAATGTCAACAAAAATTGCTGGCTCGTTTTTTATCTGGAGTCCCACAGGTATCACATTTGCCTGAAGGTATTTGCTGAGTAAATGGCCATGAAGGCGGGTACGTATTAGTTTTTTCTCAAGACGTTCTAAACGTGTCACCTTGTCATTCAGGGTAAAGTCAATATTGGGGGTGTCTGAGGATAGGAATTGATTAGCAGGATCCTGTAACAACTGATTGATATATTCCTCTGTGTAGGAAAGAGTCTCGCTTTCTGCCATCTTATTAAGGTGATAAATCACCAAACGGAACCTCGCAGGTCAGTACCTGCTCTGAAGTAGTCAAAATAAAGGGTAAACCCATATATAGTCACTGGGACCTGGGTATAGAACAGTATGAGAACAGTGGTCCCAGTGTATAGAATCATTCAATACAAAACATTTAGACAAACAATGTACCAAGAAACCTTTTTAAAGGGGTTCAAATGCCTATTTAATCACATTGAACACAAATAATTTGTTATTACTGAGCTCCATAGTACAGACAATATTTGAATATCATAACAGTGCCCAGGAAAGAGGAATGGGGGTAGGGAGGTGAGTGATAAAGTGTAGGATTTGGAAGGAAGTGAATACAAAAATTAGATGCATTAAGAACAAAATCAAATTTGTCGGCAAAATTAACTCTCTGCCGTATTTACATTCCGATCAAATCATGAATCTAATATCGACAATTTTTGAAAAAGCCATATATATAAAGAGAATCACAGTACATCAGTACAGTACATCCTGAACTGGAGATCGCAGCAGATTCCACCTTATCCAATGCTAAAGAAGCTCTGGCTAACCAGACCAAAAGTTTAAAAGATTTTGAACTTACAACTCAGAGCAAGAAGTTGGAAAAACTTGCTAAAGATATTCGTTTCTACGAGAAAAAGAACACTTACCCTTATCTTAACGAGGATTACTACAAGCAAGACACCCAAGGGAGATTCACAGGCAGGGGCAGAGGCTCGTACCGAGGCAGAAGAAATTTTACTACCTTCTCTAATTCTTCCATCAGCTCTGGAAGTGACAACGAGCAACCATCCACCAGCTCTGACCAGAACTACCACGACAATTGGTATCCTCCTCAAGGCTACTACCCTCCCTCTTTTTTAGAGGAAGGCCAATGGAGACCACCCAGGGGACGAGGCACCTGGCAGAGGGGACAACAGAGAGGCCGCCAATCCAACACTATGAACTGGGAGAGGGGCAGAGCATCCGCAGGGAAGCAGGTTCGCTTTCAGACCGAGAACCACGGAGAAATATCAACGAGGAGGAAAGTATACAGATGGTAGAGAAGGAGAACCCATTGGTGAATATCTCATCGTATATACTGTCTGAAGACGAGGAACGCATTTTATCCAAGGGACTCTCTTTCATACCCACAGCCCATCCAAATGATTTTGACATCAGGGTCGAACTGCATGCTTTTTTCAGGAAGATCCGTTTAAGATACTTTTTCAAGCAGTCCCTGTCTACTTTACCACACTCAGTTACAGGATTGAGGATCCCTTCCACCTTTGTTCCACCCGCCAATGCAATGACCAGTAAAATCTTGGCGTACGAGAGCATGGTACTAACTGATGTCATGAAATTACTAGCCACTCATAAATATACCATCCCAAATACTACCAAACTGGAAAGGGCGGCTCTTATTAAATTGAAGAACAATAGAGATATTGTCATAAAGGCCGCCGACAAAGGTAGAGCCATCGTTATCCAAAATACATCAACATATAAAGATGAAATTTTGAGACAGCTTCAAGATGGAGTCAGTTATTCCAAACTACGATCTGACCCGACTAATGACCTAGCAGAGGAAATTCTGAAAGTCACTACTGAAGCGTATGGGCAAGGTATTCTAAGTAAACTGGAGTTTGACTACCTCAACCAGAGACATCCCCGTTTACCTACCATATACACCTTGCCTAAAATACATAAAGATCTCCAGAAACCGCCTGGACGTCCTATCGTGTCAGGATGTGGCTCCATCTTGGAACCTTTATGCAAATATGTGGATGTTTTCCTGAAACCACTGGCGGAAAACACGGAAGCCTACTTAAGGGACACGATGCAGACAATCAACCTGGTTGATCAATTAGCCTTTGATCCCAACGTCCAGCTACTGGTGACCTGTGACATCGTGTCCCTCTACACAAGTATTCCACAGATACCTGCTTTGGCTGTGATTAGTGAAGCTCTGGACAAACGACCAACCCCGATGAGAGTACCAACGGAGTTCATAATTTCACTCTTGACGATTGCTATGAATAAGAATTTCTTTGTTTTCCAAGGAGAATACTACGTCCAAACCAAGGGCGTAGCCATGGGAGCTGCCTTTGCTCCAGATTTAGCAATACTCTATATGGATCACTTTGAACGGTCGTTCATCTTCAATAACAATCCATTTTCTAACAAAGTTGATCTGTGGAGACGTTACATCGACGATATTCTCATGATTTGGAATGGGAATGCGGCTGATCTGGCGAACTTCCACGAGTGGCTTAATCATTGTAATGATAATATTCAGTTCACCATACACTCCGATGCCAATGAGCTTCCTTTCCTGGACATTAAGATTTACAGTGAGGACAATAAACTGCACACAACACTGTACCGCAAACCTGCCGAACGAAATTCCCTACTAAGATACAACAGCCATCATCCACGTGGCCTAAGGGATAATCTACCTTTTGGTCAGTTCTTGAGGATCCGCAGAAACTGTACCAAAAAGGATGACTATTTCAAAGAATCTGAAGATCTCAGTAACCGACTAATCACTAGGGGTTACCCGAGGAGGCTGATCAAGAGAGCACGTAAGAGGGCTTGGTACAACCCGAGAGAAACTCTCCTAACACCCAAGGTTAGACAAGACTCGGCTTTGCAGAGAATGATTTGCGTTACTACATTTTCAACACGTAGCAACGCAATCAAGAAAGTGATTAACCAACACTGGAAATTGGTAGCGGATGACATCGACCAACACACCCCACCTATGCATTCTTTCAAGAAAGCCAGAAGTGTGAAAGACTATGTAGTTCGGTCCTTCCTTGAAACAGCTACAGTGCCAACCATCCAAGAGCTTTGGAACTTGCCACCGGTGTTGGGGCATTTCAAGTGTGGTCATTGTAAGGCCTGTGAATCTACTGTTGTCACCAAAATTTTTTGCTACAAAGAACACTCGATCACTTTGAGCTCGTTTACCAATTGCAACTCTACTCATGTAGTCTATGGCATTATGTGTCCCTGTGGACTCTTATACATTGGACAGACACAACAAAAAGTCAAATCTCGCATTCTGCAACACCACAGCCGTATTAGGTGTAATGTAATGGGTGCACCCCTTGTTGAACACTGTGTCATAAAAAATCACAAGCCTGATGATCTCAAATGGTTGGTGTTGGAAAAGGTAAAAGTGGGCCCCAGAGGCGGCAATCTCTCAGCTATTCTAAATGTAAGAGAATCTAAATGGATGACTAAAATGGACACTGTAATCAATGGATTAAATGAACTTGATGGTAGCTATGCCCAGTTAGCAGTCCTTAGAATTTAACTTCTTGGGCCATCCTAGGGATTTGTAACTTTTTCCTGTATCATTTCCTAATTACCCTTTTTTCATTGCTTCTCAACTAATACTAGCGAGTACTTAGTTCATTTACTTTCTGTAGGAACTATTGTCATATGCGATATGATTTTGTGATAAACTTTACTTGATATTTGATTGTTATATTTAAACTACCTATGAACAATGTTTATTATTTGCTGCTATAACGTGTGTATATATACATTTAGTTTATCTTTGTTGGAACCATACTAGGACAACTTTCACCTTGTAGAGAATTTTGCCAACCACAGAACTACGTCCACCGCTCCCGTTAATCCTTCCAACCAAAGTCTGTTTTCCATTACACTAAGTCACCGGCATCTAGCGCCAGCACGGTAACGGAGATCACGTGATGATCTCGCGTCTTAAGTAAGCCTACGATCACTCGGCTCGCTTCCCCTTTCATCCTTCACACGGGACCGGAGAAGCAGGGTAAGAGCATCGCTGTAGCTTCGCTCAATCTGATTTCGGCAACGCTCTATACAGTTTGCCCATTTAACTCCTTGACAACTGTATATTTTTTAATGTAGTGCTGTGTCCACCCTAGACTTAAGCCGCTCTTTTTAACTTTTGTTTATTCCTTTATTCGACACGGTCCTACCTTCCGCAGTGACCGGCCAACCTTTTGGGTATTTTTTAATACACCTAAGAACCCTTGGGGTCCTATTTCTGAGATCACGACACCTTCGTGATTCTGACAGCAACGCGCACATTATGGCCGTTCATTCATGTTTTTTGATCTATGCAGGTCCTGTTTGACTTCTGGTTGTTAATTCCTCTCCCTCCCTCCCTTCCCTTTACTAGATTAATTCCTTGATGGTGAATTAGTGGTGACTTATCCCCGTTTGCCTTGTTCACAATGGATTTCTTCCCGGGAGTGCTGATTAATAGGAGCCTCCTGATGTAACTCGACAGAAAAGCTCTTCTGCGACGCAGTAAGTTATGCGCTCAATAATTGAGCGAACTTTTTGAAATCTCAATCTCCACCTTATCCACTAACTCACATGTTCGTTTTAGGTGGATACATCGGCCTTTCCCGCTTCTGTCGTTACCCTCGAGGAGTCTGTTACCCTCTACCTTTGATGATCCTCTGACATCTCAGAATCCTGTCTTCTGACAGATAGGGTAACCTCCTTTTAAAACCATTTGATTAGATTCTTTTCCTTTTTATAGATCCAATAGCCTTACGCATGTTTAACTTTGTTTTTTAGGTGCCCACACACCCCCCCTTCCACATGCACCCCAGTCCTGATGAAGACCCCATCCCGTAAGGTCGCAATGAGTACCTACATGCCTTAAGGGGTCGAAACGTCGACACAACATCTTTGCCAATATTATCACCAGTTCAGGATGTACTGTGATTCTCTTTATATATATGGCTTTTTCAAAAATTGTCGATATTAGATTCATGATTTGATCGGAATGTAAATACGGCAGAGAGTTAATTTTGCCGACAAATTTGATTTTGTTCTTAATGCATCTAATTTTTGTATTCACTTCCTTCCAAATCCTACACTTTATCACTCACCTCCCTACCCCCATTCCTCTTTCCTGGGCACTGTTATGATATTCAAATATTGTCTGTACTATGGAGCTCAGTAATAACAAATTATTTGTGTTCAATGTGATTAAATAGGCATTTGAACCCCTTTAAAAAGGTTTCTTGGTACATTGTTTGTCTAAATGTTTTGTATTGAATGATTCTATACACTGGGACCACTGTTCTCATACAGATGATTTTACAGGCGTGCTTCCCTTGTCACCATTCCCACCACGAGATATCGCTGCTTCTGAGCATTAATGTGTTAGGTCACGCATTAATGGTATTAGGAATGATGTCTTCCCCATGGCGTAGAACTACTTGTCATTGGTTCCCATGTTCTGAATTAATATGTTTTTTCATTTGATGCAAGCATTTCCTTACCCTCAAAGTTGCACTCTCGAGGTTCAATAAAAAAAAAACATCTACTTTGATTTTGGCAAGTGAATACTTTTTGTTATTAACCCCGATCACTACTCTCCTTCTACTCTACCACTAATAGCCCTCAAAATTCACTAGTGATCTCTGGCACCTTCTTTCTTGTTCCTTAAAAGCTCGTCGGAGTCTGGGGATGAGGATTTATTTTTAAGTATTGGTTCCACATATGGGGAAAACTTCAAAAGAAAGCATATACTCATCATATAGGTATAGAATTTAGGCAGAATGTCATGATGGCCATTACAATTTACATTTGGACTCAAATCAGGATGCCTTTGAAGTTTGTGTCATTCCCCACTGGTAGTGTGTTGTACTTTGCAGGATCAGGGGATAATGCCCGTGGTGCTGGAGCTAAGCTGGTGCAAGGGACACGAGTTGTGACGACTGCCCATAATCCTTCCCAATCTAATACTAAATAAATACCAGGTAATGCTGCCTGCCACAGGCTCTCTACCTGCTCGCTAACAATTTTATGCCCAGTAGAGATCACAGAGGAACCCAGTACACTCACTGTGCCAGCGCAGAGCAAGTACGAGTAATCCTGCATGAGTGGCGGAAGGTAGATGGTGTTACTTCAGCCACTCGCTGTCAACTGTAGTTATGCAGAACTCACAGTCTAAGAACTTTAAGAGATTCTATTGCAATGAAGACCCCAGCACAAGGACGAGTTGCAGCTCTTCCCAGCTCAATCCTGTCAGGACCCTGTCATTCTTTATCTCAGGGACAAAAGAAAAGTCACTATGAATGACCCTGACTTCGACCCTGTTCCTCTGACATTTGCAAGGTAATCTGTGGCAGAACCAAGGGGAAAGGTTAGACAGGGACAAGAGAAACAGGAGGAACTAGAACATGGGAAGACATGGAACAAGAAAAGAGTATTAGTACACATCTACTCTGAGCGCCTGGAGATACACCCACTACCCACTTGGCACAATCTTCCCCTTCTTAGTAAACCCAGCTCTTTGGTCATGAACTTCTTCACATAAGTTCAATAGTCCCAATGTCCTGATGAACAAGGCTTCTTTGTATTCTAGCAAGAACTCCCACTCACTACATTGCTCCAACCATGTCTCTGAGTGTAGCAATATCAGCCAGTTCAATTTGTGGGTGGAAGTCTCCAACCTCATACCACCGAGACACTGGGAAGATGATCCCACAACCTGCAGAGGAGCCAGAGACTCAAGTTCCAAACAGCCAGAGTCCTCAGATCCACCACAGCTCTCAAACACTACCTCAGGAAACAGCATGAGGGAACAGTCACTCTAGTCTTCAACCCAATAAAGCCCATTTTGTAGGGGGCATGGATTCCTACTCCGCCAGAATTAAAAGGGCCGTACTAGAGTGCTCACTATAAGTGTGTATCAAGGCAGAACATGACCCTTGTGAATTAAGACATCTACACATATTCAGCAGTTAATACGCATATCCTACATATAAAACACCAGAGAGCAATGTGATTGGGAAGATGACAGTCTTGAGAACCACTGCCCATACTATCAGGCCCACCACCAGAGCCACAATCTGCCATGGCCATGCCTTCTCCTCTCAGAGATGCTAGTGATACTCACTCACAAGAAGCAAACTAAGAGATCCACTTCAGACACCAGCAAAGGGATCATGAACAACATCAAACACATTGACAGACACTAATCTTTAGCATTCACCCCAGAACAACACACAACGCATTTTTCACAGGTAATGGTTCTGCTGCCAAAAGATCAAGGGGGACCATGGTGTCACTCTTGGAGCATGGAGGAATCTACACCGAATGGTACACAAGAAGGGTCAGGCCATGGAGGAAAAAAGGACTTAACTCCTGGGCCCAAACTTGATAAAGAAGCCATTCACAATTGCACTCCTCACATATGTCTCAAAAGTTTGAAGCGAACAGACATTGCATCGAGACTGGCACAGATTCAGGAGGAATACACTGGATTGCCAGCACTTTAGATGAGAGAGTCCAGAACATAAAGAAGATTAAAAAAGCCTGCAGGTGCATACCCAAATTGTAAAACCAGAAGCCAATATGACCCCCCAAAACACCCCCGGCAAATTTGAAAGTAGCAGATAGAGATAATCTTGAAGAAGGCCTGGTTTGGCTGTGTTCCCAGAAAATGTTAATGAGAGTTGGCTCACATGATAGCTAGGAAAGAGATTCCTAACAAAACGATGTTGTTGGGGTTCCAGAATAGACCCACTTGGTTTGCCTTCAACCACATGGTCTGCATGGGCATTTTGATTTTAGTCTCAGGAGCCAAAACATAATAGGGGGACGCAAATAACAAGTCTGGTCTACTGAGGAATCCAAGGCAACCCACGGGTCCTTAGTGACCAAGGCTTCACTTCAGCAGATGGACCTGGGGGACGCCATGGGCATAGTCATCATGCAGCCTATAAATCACATACAGATTTTTTTTCATATAGTTCCTAAGACCCTTTTTGGGGTGTGTTTTGCTCAGAAACTGAGGCCTTCTTGGTTATCAATACTAATTGACCGCAAACTGAACTGAGCCCTTTAGGCCCTTTCCCACATCCAAATCTAAGTTATTTTGGTATCCTTTACCACTAAAGTAAATGCTGACACTTGAAGCATGTTCTTCCACCTCCATCTTTTCCATTGGATACTCCCCACACTAAAAACTCATAATCATATTTCTCTCAACATATCAGTGTCCCTCTGGAACATCAGTACTGCCACAGAGTACATGCTGAACTCCCAACCGAAACCTTGACTAATCTGCAATGATCATTCATTTGAAGGGCTTAGATCACATCACCACAGCCTTGAAGTATCTTGACTGGCTGCCTGGCAAAAAACAGACTACATTTATAATCCTTGGCCTGGTATGTAAAGCCCTTCGTCACTTAGCCCCATCCTATCTCTCCATAACCCCTGACCAGATGCCTAAAGCTGGCATCACATCACCGTCTCTAACTACAACCATCAAAATGTAAAGGATTTGGGAGAAAGTCTATGCGCCAACAAGGCTTCTCTCTCTGAAACGCTCTCCCATTACGCTTCCATCTGGGTACCAACATCAGATCTTTCTGGAAACACAAGAATACCCACCTCTTTCACCACAGGGTTGCAATTTAATGAGCTTTACTGGAATGCAGCCTTTACTCTCCTTGTGTGTCCCTAAAGCACTCTGTAGTCTCCATTTGTCACATGAGGGCTTTACAAAAACACTAAAATAAAATAGGTTGAAGCCATCTGGTCATATGGTGTCTAAGTCAGAGCAAGGAACTAAAAAGTAGTAGAGAGCACTTCGGGCTTATGCTTGTAAAAAGGCTGCGCCGCTCCCTCATAAATCCCCATGTACTGTATGCAGTATCCCGAGGAAATGTTGGGAATAAGACTACTGGTCTGGTACTTACAATAGGTTCCAGTCAAAGTACACACATTCCTTCAGTGATGGTCTTTAAACTTGTGGCCCTACAGCCACCTGTGGTGTACGTTCGAGTGATTAATAACTTTAAATGAGTCCCAGTGTAAGAGTCAGCTGGCAGGTAGTGGGTACCCCATGAGTAGGACCCAATAGAAGAGGGCTTTCATCCTAGAAAACCAGTTCCTGCACACAGGAACCAGATCAAAAAAAGGTTTACAGACCTTGCTTTTTCTCACATGAAGATCTCAAATCTCTTATGGATGCAAACAGCAAAAATGGCTCTAGAATTCCGAGTTGCTTAGCGATTGCCCATGCTGAAAGATGGCCACAAAGCAAATATGAGTGCATAGGGTGCTAAGCTTACAAGAATCGAGTATCACTTTATGGATAAGTTTCTAGTCTCTGGTGGCTCTCCACCTGATCTCTGTTTTCTTGTACTGCCCGCCTCTTTTCATTTAAAAAGATGAATGGGTGATTGTGCTACCATTACATGCTTTGGTCTGGCAGCCAATCTCCACATAACTCTTTTGTTACTCACGGATGCCTAGGTTGAAGCACTAAGTGAAGTGGAGCAGACATCACTGCTCCTTCTCTACCTTGCTTCTCAAAAGAGCCTGAGCAGGTCCAAGCAACACTTCTAAGCTTGAAACACGGGTCGGCGATGGGCGGCCAATATTGCTTCCCGCTAGCGAGTAGCTTCAGTGATGCTCCTCCCCCTCTCGGTAATGGCGATTCTGCGGGTCAGATGTGGAGAACGCTGATGCCGGATGCTCCAGTTTGATCTCTTCCTCGCTTCGGCTCTGCTTCACGGCATTTTTCGAGTGCCGTTTACCACTCACCAACCACTTTTTGGAGCTGAATCTGGCTGGCACTGGGGAAAACGGAATCACTCGATGTTTTCTCTTCAGCTTTTGGGAGGCAACGGTTCCATCTTGCGGATGTCTTTGGCTTAGCCCTGTGGACCTTGTGTGTGGGGCTGGCCGCTGTAGCTAGTTCTTTGCTTCCTTCCTTTTTGGCATTTGTGAGCTTTCTGAATGCCATTTTCATCACGGAGGCACCTGTTTCAGTGTAAAGGGGAAAAAAAGAGAGACCGGTGAATGAAGGTGGAATTGTGCTGGCTAAACCGGCGGCTTTTCAACTCAATCAGGAGGTGAGCATCGGGAGTGTGGCGTATATATAGCTGCTCTTACCGGATTAATCCTTTGGAGAGACTGATTAGTTCTGGCTTGCGACTTGCTCTGAAGGTGCTAAGCTGCGAACAATTGTGGAATTTTTATTTTTTATTTTATTTATTTATTTTTATTAAGAAATACACTTCTGGAGCTGGAAGGCTGAAAAAAAAAAAGGAGCTAATTTAAAACTGTGTTGAGTAGTAGTAGGAGGAGGAGGGCGCGAAAGCGGGATCAGTATCCTCGGTGATAAGAATTTAGAACTCGGATGGTAGAGTTAATCTAATAAATTACACAATGAGGAAATAGCTCAAGCTGGCGGCTGCAGCAGCGAAAGTGGATGTCGCGATTGCTGCAAAAAATAAAGCACGTTCAGCAAAAGCCAAGCTGAACCAGTCCAAGGGAGGAAACAAAGTGCACCATGCTGAGTCCTCCGCTAGCTCTCAAAGTTTAGAGTTTGATAATCCCCCTTTAAAAGAGATAAGACCGATGGAGTCTGCAGAAGTTCCTCCCAGGGACCAAAACTCGACTATTTCTACTGGGATTACTAATGCTCGGGTAAATCAGGAGCAGAAAAATGCTAGAGACTTTCCTCTTTTTGTTAAGAAGGTGCTACTTCCCATTACTTTGACTAATAAACCGAGAAGTGATTCTTTCGAACAGGGTACTTTGGGGGCAACAGGGGATTCCACAACCGGAGCCACACCTATAGAATCAGTACCTTCTTCAGGGTTACTCTCCTCTCCATCTCCAGGGTTGCCTCTTTTAGGAGGACATTCCTTACAGGCACAGGCACCATCTACAGGCTTATCGACTCTATCTTTACTTAATGCTTCCATCGAGGCAATGGCCATTACGACTCCACTCCTCCAGTCTCCGCCCGTTCTTCTCCATACCAGTTTAAATGACCTTCAGCCGCAATAATCAAACAGCATCATCTTGGCCCAAGCTCAGGGCCAGCCAGATAGGCAAGTTCAGTATGCTCCGTCAGAACAGCAAGGGCTCCTAGCTCCTTCAGGTACCAACGTCTCGCTGGAAAGTAGCTCTATTTTACTAGATCCTGGGTCTGATTTAGATATCAGTGGGTCTCAGCAAGGAAGCAAAAAATCAGACTTCATATTCCAGGATGAGAAGGCTGCCTCATGTCAGATGGATATTAAAACGATGTTAAATATGATTCTCGAGGAAATTCGAGACATGAAGAAAACACAGCAGTTAGAAATTTTATCGATCCAGCAGCGACTGGGAAAAATAGAGGAAGCAGTTGCTAGTCTTCCGGGTCGTGTTCATGAGGCTAAATCAAGGATTTCTTCTTTAGAAGACCAAATGAATAGTGTTCTTCAACAAGTGGATTTAGTTTCCCGTGAAAAAATAACTATGGAGAACAAGATTGAGGAGCTTGAGGATTTTTCACGTCGCTCTAATCTTCGGTTAGTTGGTGTACCGGAACGACTTGAAGGAGGGGATATTCTTAAGTGGGTTGAGACATTTATAAAGAAGGCTGTGATACCTGAATTTTCGGGGGACCTAACTTTAACAAGGGCTCATCGGGTCCCTACTCATCTTGCTCCTAATGAGAAGTTCCCCCGTACGATACTGGTTAACTTTGCAGATTACCGCATTAAGGAAAAAGTATTGACAAAGGCAATCCAGATGAGACAGTTTGAAACTGAAAATGGAGTGAAATGCAGAATATTCTCTGAAATGTCAGCAGCGGCGGCTAGGAATTTGTCAAGCTACTTTATTTGTTTAAAGCTAAAGGGGCACAAGCTTCGATTGCACAACAATCCAAACTTAAAGTTCTAGTTCACAGGAAGTTTCATCTATTTACCCGTTTAGAAGAAGCACAGTAGATGCTTAAGGCAATTTCAATTGGAAGATAACTTGCTGGATGTTTTTCTGCAGTTTTTGTCTTCTTAAGAATTCTTTTTTGGGCACAGTTGCTTTAAGGATTTGCAGAGTCTTGAGCTTAAAGAATAGTTTTTGTTTTAGGGAGGGTGGGAAGTCACTCTTTGGTGCAATAACAGGGCACCAGTACGGGCACAGGGGGGGTTGGAGTATGTGGATAGCGGGTTTAACCACATTTCATATGGGGAGGAGGGTTTTTGTTGAGGGAGGGCTAGGGTGGTTGGGATTAATAGAAAAAATGAGCAGGTGCTATCCGGAAGGCGTTAAATGGTGCAGGAATCAATCTAGAATAGTCTGGCAGTATAGTGAGTTTTTTATATTTTGCTTCTTTTTTAGTATTTATCTGATAGAATGAGTCTATCTAGTATATGTCAAATTCTTTCTGCTAATATCAATGGAATACTGAATAGACGTAAATACGGTGGCTTAATAAGGTTGTTAGTTACTTTAAAACCTCAAATTCTTGTTTACAGGAAACTCATCTGAAAACTAATACCCCAAAATGTTATATTCCAGGAATGTTTTCAAGGTGTTTTTTTGCTTCAGCGGGTGTTGCAATGCGGGGGGTTGCGATTTATTTTTCTCGTGAATTCGACTGGGAGTTTTTACAGGAACAAAGGGATCCCCAGGGGAGGTGCATCTGGATACAGGTGTCACTGAATGGTCAGCTTTTGAATTTTGTTAGCTATTATGGCCCAATATCTGATGACGAATTTGCATTACGTACACTTTATAAACTTTTGATTGGGGTCTCGGGGCAAATTGTGTTTGGAGGTGATTTTAATTATATTCAGGATTTGAAAATGGATACTTCAAATAGAGGGAAAAAACAACTGAAAACTAAAACTAAGAAGCTTTTTGACGCTTTGGTAGAAGATCTTCAGTTAATTGATGCATGGCGTTTTCTTAATCAAACTGTTCGTCAATATACCTGTTCCTCACGCCAACATCAAACTGTATCTCAAATCGATTTTTTTATTGGTTTCACGTTCATTGATTGTTAGAGATGCAGATATTGGTATTAATGTTTTTTCCGATCTTGCTTATATTCAAGTATCTATAGAAATGGGTTTCTCCAAAAAGCGAACGTTCAAGTGGCAGATGGACCGCCTTCGCCTTCAAAATCCAGTATGGCTTGAAGAGTTTAGATGCTGGATAAAAGATTTTTTCTCCATTAATGAAGGGACTGCTCATATTTTTTCTGTCTGGGGGGGGTTTTAAGGCCGCTGCCCACGGGCAGAAGATTGCCGCCTCCGCTAAGAAAATTAGGGAACGTTCAGATAAAATAGCACAGCTTCAGCAGTCATTGGTCCATGCTTCTAATCCGGTAGGTTCCTTAAATCAGACTCAGTTGGATCAGGCTAGGAAGGCATTAAGAGATTTTTTCATCTTAGAAGAAATAAATAGCTCCCAGACATACTCGCAGAAAGTCTATGAAGAAAGTAAAATGGTGGGTAAGATGCTAGCTTGGTCAATCAGGGCTCGACAATAATCTGCTTGCATCATAGAAATAATAGATCCCCAAACAAATTTATTAGTTACTGACAGAGCTGATATTCCTCGAATTTTTATTAATCATTTCCAACAAATATATACTACTAAATACCCAGTTAATTCGGAGATGATTCAGGAGAATTTGGCTCCACTTCAAATGCAGAGAATATCTCAACATCTAGTGACGACGCTACAGATGAGAATTACAGAAGCCGAGATATCGGCAGCTATCAAGTCTTTGGCTGGAGCTAAGGCTTGTGGCGAGGATGGTATCCCGAGCGAATTTTATAAATGTTTTGTGAAGGAGCTGACCCCTTTTTTGGAAAAATTATTTGATCACATTAAAACGGGTGGGCTGGTTTCTTCTGAATTTAAAAAAGCGATAGTAATTAGCTTTGTAAAAAAGGGTAAACCGGCCAACAATTTGAATTCTTATCGACCCATTAGTTTATTAAACACCGATTATAAAATTTTTATGAAGATCTGGGCACAACGTATCACTTCAGCAGCTAAGGTAGTGATTCATGGGGATCAAACAGGGTTTATGGCGGGCCGTATGATGACGACTAATACCCGCTTTTTGATTCAAGCCCTAGATTACTTTAATATTAATAAGACACCTGCCTGCACTATGATGGTGGATGCAGAGAAGGCCTTTGATTTAGTTAATTGGGATTCATTATTTTATGCACTTTTTAGGTTTGGATTCCCGTCCGCAGTAATAACTATGATTAAAAATATCTATTTGGGTGCACAGGCACAGATAATAGTCAACGGTGATCCGGCAGGGTAAATAGAGATAAATCGTGGGACCAGGCAAGGCTGCCCTTTATCCCCCCTTTTGTTTACTTTCTTTATTGAACCCTTAGCTATCAGATTACGAGCTAATAGGAACATTAGATCCCGAATCATTGGAATGCCAAAATTGAAACTTTTTGCTGATGACGCTATTTTATATCTAGATCCAGAAAAATTAAATTTGCATTCAACAATGGTAGAATTTAAGAAATTTGAACAAATAGGGGGTTATAAAATCAATCCCTCTAAAACTGAAATTTTAATGTTAAATTCTGGGTCAGCATGCCTCCCAGAAGAACTAAAACAACAGGCAGGGAAAACCGATCCCATACGGTATTTGGGAATTTATATTACAGGTCATTATGGGGAATTGGTCAAGAATAATTATGAAGCCACCAGCATAAAGATCCAGAAACTGTTGGATAAATGGTCTAATTTTCCTTTGACTTTGATAGGACGTGTGGCATTGATTAAGATGTCTATTTTACCTCTTTTGATATTTTTGTTTACTAACATTCCGGTAAAGATGAAAGTTAGTTATTTCAAAGCGATTGATTCTATGATTCGGGCATTTGTGTGGAATAAAAAGAAAGCTAGAGTTAAGCTGCCAATTTTGCAATTGGATACTCAGCTGGTTGGGATGGCACTTCCAAATATTCGTTCATATTATGATGCATCATTTTTGGATTATGTAGCATGTTTATTGTCTAATCCGCATCGAGCTGACAACTTTTTTATCATCAAAATGATCCAAGAGGCTGGAACCCAACTTCCTACTTTTTTGAAGACATCTAAACTCCCAAAGAGAACAAGATACAAAACGTTAATAGATTTCTCAAATAGACTTGATATTATCTTTAAACAAAAAGATTTTTCTGGCTTTTTTTCACTAAAGTTAACTGAATGTCGAGAGCTAGGTTTATATATTAATTCTACTCAATTGAAAAAATGGAATGATGCTGGCTTGGGGATTGTGAATCAATTGGGTATTCAGGGTAGGTTGATTTCTTGGGAAGAAATACAGGTTAGAACTTGGGTTCCAATAAACCTTCCTTTTTTGAATTTATTCAAGTTAGTAATTTTTTGAAAAAATACAATTTTATATTCAACATCCCCCCAGGTAGAATTGCTTCTGCATTATATGTTTCGAGATTATCTGGAGTGGGCAATTGGTATCGTTTATTGAACTCTCAAGATAAATCCCCTTTGGTGTTAAAGATGCTGGAGAAAGTTGAAGCTCATACACAATGTGTTTTTTCTTATCAAGAATGGCAAAAGATTTCAACTTTAGGTAATAAGGCTTTGAGAGCTGCTAACTATAAAAGAATGGCTTTCCTTGCCCAATGGCTGGCATACTATACTCCAGAAGCATTAAATAAAATATACCCAGAAGTGGTAAATAGTTGCTTTCGTTGTGGTACCTTAGCAGAAGGGGGATGGCGACATATTTTTTTTTCTTGCCCCAAGTTAAAAAAGTTCTGGGAAGATATTTTTGCTTATTTTAGTAGGGCAATTAAGAAAATGTATTAACCCTCAGCAGAAGCTGCTTTGTTCGGGTTAGATATTAGGGAGGCTGTACTTTCGAAAGATGAAGGATGTTTTCTTGCAATTGCCATGTCGGTTGCCCGTTCTTTGATTTTACAAAATTGGAGAGCATTGGAAATACCTCTTTTTGAGAAATGGTTGATTAAGATGAAAAGGACAATGTCTTTCGAAGAAGCTTATGCCAAACGGGTGGGGACAACTAAGAAATTTGAGGGTTTGGGATTATTTTTTTTGATTGTTAATTTGATGACGGTATTTTCTTTTTTGGTTGTTATGTGTAATCACTAATGAGTGAACATGGAATTGTGATGTTTTCAGTTCAAGTTTTTTTTTTCTCTCTTTTTTCATTTTTATGTGTAAATAATGTGCTTCTTGATGGCTCTGCTCAATAAAAAAAAGGAAAAAAAAAAGAGTGACATAAATACTTAGGGCAACAGATGTTAAAATGAGAAGCAAAATGTTTGGGATTCTTCTAAACTCAAGATATTATCTTGAACTAATTACAAGTTTGTAAACAATGTCTATGAAATAAATGTTGCTTTGCCAAAAAAGTAGCAGAGAGCACTTTGGGCTTATGCTTGTAAAAAGGCTGTGCTGCCCCCTCATAAATCCCCATGTACTGTATGCAGTATCCCGAGGAAATGTTGGGAATAAGACTACTGGTCTGGTACTTACAGCAGGTTCCAGTCAAAGTACACACATTCCTTCAGTGATGGTCTTTAAACTTGTGGCCATACTGCCACCTGTGGTGTACGTTCGAGTGATTAATAACTTTAAATGAGTCCCAGTGTAAGAGTCAGCTGGCAGGTAGTGGGTACCCCATGAGTAGGACCCAATAGAAGAGGGCTTTCATCCTAGAAAACCAGTTCCTACGCACAGGAACCAGATCAAAACAAGCATTGGCATAGCCAATAGGTCTCGCTTTTGGGACCTTATAAGTATTTAGTTATGCAGCACAATATCTTTGGGGCAACAACATTAACTGTTGCATGGTTAAACACTTATAAGGTCCCAAAGGCGAGACCTATTGGCTATGCCAATGCTTGTTGTGACTTGAGGGGCAGCTTATGCTCAAGACAGAAGGACTGATTTTTGTGACTTGAGGGGCAGCTTATGCTCAAGACAGAAGGACTGATTTTTGTGACTTGAAGGGCAGCTTATGCTCAACACAGAGGGACAGATTTGGCTATGGCGACAAGCCACTGATAAAGGCTATAGGCCTGATATGCTTATTTTGAAAAGTCATGATTAAGGCAGTAGGACTGACTTAGTTATTGTGAGAATGACATTCTAAAGGCAAGTGGTGTTTTGATGAATTGTCATTACCTTTTCTTAAGGCACGTAGGCAGATATTGTGTTACTGGGAACCTCAGACTACCATAGTAGTAGGAAAGTACTTTGCTGCAAACAAAAAATCTATTAAAAAAATGATCATTTACAATGCCAATTGCTCTACCTTTTACAAATCCGAGACCCACTGCGTTGCAAATGCTTGTTACATTTTGGACACGCACTGCTATCACTGTCTGCTTTCGAGCTCACGGACAGCGCGGCTGCCCGTTTCCTTGATTCAGCGCCTGTTTTCCGCTACACAGCTCTAGTTTCAGAAAGATTTATAGGGTACTAGAAAGACAGAGGTGCCCTCACCCAACAGGGGCGTCATGTGGGGACGCTACTTGGACTTTACATTCCGGGACAATAACACTGCAAATTAGAAATAGGATACATATTCACCAAACTCCACCCGGTGAGATTGAACAACCAATGAATAATTGACTCCCAGACGGACATCAAATATTTAGTCGCTGCTACAACTTTTATCGAAGCACCAGAATAGGACAACTGTCCAAAATCGTGTGGTTGCCGCACGTGAGAGAGTCGCGGGGCATGCTGGGCTGTTTGATGGCTAATAATGCTCTTAAAATAAAAGGACACAGGGAGGCGGTGCCTGCGGGCCTCCGGGTTCACAAGAAATTCACAGGTCTTAGAAGGGGTCACCTCCTTTAGTGTGAGTCCCTTTCCTGTTATGTCAAATGCATAAAGTATGGCCTTCCAGGCTACCGTACTCGGTACTTTTAATTATTTACCTGAGAAGGACGCCAAGAGTTGCCTCTCTCATCCCGAGTTCCACCACACCCTTCTCCCCGTCTAGATTTACATTTCAAGTTAGCACGCAGCTGAAATAATTTTATTAGCACCTTTTGGATTTCTAAATGGCACCATTTGGTTTGAGATCTCTCTCTTTTTGTTTCATTTGGTGTATTCGCTTTTTTTGTTCATACCCCACTGAGGAATCGGAAAGCTTCACGTTTTGTATCCAAGTATTGTAACGACGACTCAAATGTCGACAAATTATTATCAGTTGCGACGACTAGCAGTCAAAACTTACAAATCATTGTCCTGTCTCGTAATCAGGCACTTGCCATTATTCCACTCCGTTGAACAGAATGAACAAGACAAGCCTGGCGGAGCGTGGCGCACGCGCTTGGCGGGGGAGCGCATTCCAGGCGGGGGAGCGGTCCCTTTGACGTGCGATGCCAAACGGATTGCATGGCGGCACGATGCGCTTAATTGTGCGCGTGCTCGCCATGCAATCCGCTTTTCGGAGCACTATTGGGAGCCCCTTACAATAGTCTCGCTGTGCAATCGCTTACGCGATAGCAAGGCGAGACCGAAAAAGGTTTACAGACATTGCTTTTTCTCACATGAAGATCTCAAATCTCTTATGGATGCAAACAGCAAAAATGGCTCTAGAATTCCGAGTTGCTTAGCGATTGCCCATGCAGAAAGATGGCCACAAAGCAAATATGAGTGCATAGGGTGCTAAGCTTACAAGAATCGAGTATCACTTTATAGATAAGTTTCTAGTCTCTGGTGGCTCTCCACCTGATCTCTGTTTTCTTGTACTGCCAGCCTCTTTTCATTTAAAAAGATGAATGGGTAGGTGTGCTACCATTACATGCTTTGGTCTGGCAGCCAATCTCCACATAACTCTTTTGTTACTCATGGATGCCTAGGTTGAAGCACTAAGTGAAGTGGAGCAGACATCACTGCTCCTTCTCTACCTTGCTTCTCAAAAGAGCCTGAGCCGGTCCAAGCAACACTTCTAAGCTTGCCTTTACAGGCAGAAATAAGCTACTACAAGGCTCATAGGATCTTGTTTTTAAAAACTCCAGTCGCATTAAGAAACCTCTACGATGATAATAAGTAAATTGAAAGGAAAATGTTTTAGCAATATGCAACGTAGTGGTGACCCTTCACTATTTTAACCATGAAATAGTAGTTTTCCTCTCTAAATTCAGAAATTTTGCACATGCTCACAATTTGAAGGGCCTTTTTTAGCAGGCAACAGTGAACTTTGGGGGTCATTAGGATGGCGGGCAGACTTGAGTCCGCCCGCCATCCTAGCGGTAACAGAACCGCCCACCTGTTATGCGGCGGTCCCGCACCCCTAATCATGATGCGACCGCCACCGCAGCGGTCGCATCTGGCAATTTAACATTGCGGTGGGTGCTGCTGGCTGCAGCACCCGCCGCAATGTTGAATTGCCATGTTGTGCATTTCCCTGCACAACGTGGCAGGTACCGCGCGGTACCTACCACCTTGTGCATGGAAATGGAGGGGGTACCATGGGTAGCCCCCAGTGCACCACTGCTCCCCCCAGCCCCCCACAGAAGGGGCCCGTATCGGGCCCCCCAAAGCCAGCCTCCGCCAGCCTTTCCATGGCAGTTTCATCGTCATGGAAAGGCTGGCTGACGTCAGCACCGTGATCGGGCAGGCGGGGCCTTCGAGGCACTGCCCCCATATCCTCGGCCTTTTCCACTCCGCCAGGCAACCGTTATGATTGCCTGTGGCGGAAGCATGGCGGGTGGGCTTTGCTTGTGCCACGCTTGCGGATCTATTCCCCCTGCAATACTGATCTGGCGGGGGGAAATGGGCATGCAGATGGCGGAGGGACTGCCACTGCTGGGTAATCTGGAGGCGTAGCTAAGCTGCAGCACTAGTTGGCCACCTGACATCGGAGCTCCTGAGGGTGAGAAGATGGCATGGCACTATTGTTATTGTCTGGACACACCTCTTGTTGGGGGGTTTTCAGACGCTCATGCTTTTCCTCATGACCACTGGGATTGCTTGAGCGTTTTACAGCGTTTTTAGACGTACTTTGCTGCTTTTTTATCTGGAATGCATTGTTCCCTCAGCCAGGGCGCAATGCAACGCCCATTTGAAAGTGCTCCTGCGCTTGTTCTTCTTTCTTTTTCTCACTACTATCTCGAGGGTTTCACTTCGACTTGCATTTGTAATGAGACCTTTCACTTTTACAAGGGACTCGCAGCAGCTCCCTTTTTAATGCATGGGCATTCATGTGGTCTAACTCAAGAGCTGCATATTCTACCTATATGTGACTGGAGCACACCATCAGCCTTCTTGGATGCTGTAATTATTAGAACTTCTCCTGCCGAGTTTTGGCATTCTTCCTCCATCTTTACTTTGTCCTATTATTCTATGGGGAAAACAAGACACCTTAAACTGCATACTACTACTGTGCCCTTATCTGATAGCCTTGACATTCTTTCATCAACACAGTTGCCTAATACAATGTTTGACATGGCTTCTAAACCAGGTAATATGCCTTCAGCTATCCCCAAGCAGGGTTCTTCAGTTAAGTCTTCTAATCCTATTCCTGCTACTAAATGCCTGAAATATAATCCCCCATAGCCTGATAAAGCTTCTTCTTCTATCTCCACGGAGATTTTACTTGATGAAATTCGTGCTCTTTGTCCTCATATGGAAGAGACTAATAAGAGGCTGAAAACTTTCTCGATAAACAGATTTCTGAAGTGGAACAACAAATTAGTGATCTTCAGGACTCCAGTGCTAGAATTGACTCTAAGCAACAAGAAATTTCTTAGCTAAAAAGGTAGCAGAGGAGTTTGAAAACATGAATAGAAGAAACAATTTAAGGATTTCTTGCCTAACACAACATTCCAGAGGCACAGACTTAATTTCATTCTTTTCTTCATTTCTTCCAAAACTTTCATTTCCAATCTACCAGAAAACTCAATATTCAAAGAGCACATAGACTAGGTCATCGGACAGGATCCCTTTCTTCAAAACCAAGAAGTGTTAGCCTTTTTTCCTTGAATATCTCGATCTACTTAATGTCCTCAATGCTGCAAGATCCAAAAATATGCTTTGCTTGGATGGGTCACAATATCTTTCTTAACCAGGATTTGTCAAGGGAGACTGCATCTAGACATAAGGCCTTTCTGGCTCTCTGACACGCTCGCTGTTTAATGAATGCCTGATAATGGTTGGATCCATCCATGCTTCTTTAAAGTACCTTTCAAAGATAAGACAATCACATACTAAGATCTGGAGAAGCTCAAAACATTTGTTGATCATAGGGAAGATGGATGTCTCTAAACCCTCTTCTTCACAATACATTTATTCTTATTTGAGGTTTAATGTAGTTACTATGTGGATACTGTAGTTAACAGCCACTTATGTTTTTTCCTTTCAGGTGCTGTCTGTTCAATTCCTTGTTGTGCTATAAGATTGTGTCATTATGGTGCCACTCCTGTAGCTCCATGGATGTGTCTTTCCTGTTCTGTGCTATTTCAATCCCAACCTTCGTGTTCTACTTCAGGTACGTTTTACAGTCACTGTTCTCTTGGTATGTACTGTTTACTTCCTTTTACAATTTCCTTGCATATCTTTTCCCGTGTCTCTTTTTGGTTTCTATTTCCCTTTCATGTTTCCTTCTCCTATAACAATACGAAGTTTTTCTACTTGTGTATTATTTACCAATCGACCGTTCTACCTGTGGTGTTTGAATTTATATCATTCAGAGTTGTCTTATGGAATGTTAGAAGTTTGAACAATACTATTAAAAGACAGAGTCTTGTCTCATCAGGCCAGACGTAAACTAAATCTTGCTCTTCTTAAAGAAACCCATTTATCTGATTTGGAGGCACATAAATTGCAGAAACAGGAGGCAGGTAAAGTTCTTGTTAACCCTGCATTTAAAAAGAAGAATTGAGTAATTATACTGTGCAATAAACATTTAAATGTTACTTTTACATCACAGCAAACAGATACTGATGGGTGCTGGATAACAACTGATTTATTGGTCAATAATATTCCTATAACTGTTTTTAAAGTTTATTGTCCTACACAACCTGACCACACTTTCTGGCAGGACACAGTTAAGAAATGTTTAGAGTTTAATAATAAATATTTCTTTCTGGTGGGTGCCTGTAATCAGACTATGGATCTTTCACAGAAAGAATTTCTAAGGTGCACTTTATTCCCCCCAAAAATGCACAAACAGTTTCAATCTGCCATCGGTCAATTGTCTCTAATGGACTCCTGGAGACTCAATAATCCTCTCAAGAGAATATTCCTTTTTCCCCCTACTCATAATTCCCATTCCAGATTTGACTATATTATTCTCAGCTTCTCTTTACTACAATATTTAGTTAGTTCTGAGATTGCATCCATACTGATTGTAGACCATATCCCTGTGATTACACATATGGATTTTCTAACATATAAGAAATGATTATTGTTGGAGATGTAAAAACGGTTTACTGGAAAACTCCCAATTTTTTTTTTTTTTACAAAGTTTATGTCAGACTTTTTTCATATCCATGAAGCCACTAGTTCCGTTATTCACATATAATGGGATACATTTAAAGCATCAGCACAGAATTTTATAATGCATTTTGTCTTCAAACAGAAAAAGAAAATGCTTTCAGGTTCCCAATTATCCTTAAACAAAATAAAGTCTTTAGAACATACATTTGACACATCCAGCTCCAAACAGGTGTTAGAGGATTTGGTTAAAGCAAAGTTAGCCTTTAACAAGTCTTCTACCCTTAATTCCTCCATGAATATTCTTAAATCTAGTGCTAGATATTAAGGAGGTCAAAACAAAGCTGGCATACTTTGGCGAACTACCTTAAACATAAAAAAAGAACAAATGAAAATGAAGGATTTGTTAGATAGTTCTGTCTCTCATATTTTTAAAGATGAGGAAATTATCTGAAAATAAGCAAAGAATTTTAGACACAACTCGGAAGCCTTCTACTGACCAGATTGATTTCTCCTCCTTAGAACATATTATCTCCATAGCTGATATTGCCTGATCAATTTTGCTCTTTAAAAAAGGGAAGGCACCTGTTCCAGATGGTTTTTCTATTTAATTTTACTCTAATATTTTGCTCCTTAAATTATTGGAACTATATCAACATCTTCTCTCCAGTGGTTCATCTAACAGTTCATTTCAAGAGGCAATTATTTGTCTTATTCACAAAGATGGTAAAGACCTCTCACTTCGTAAAAATTATAGACTCATTTTACTAGTTAATATTGACTATGAAATATGTGCAAAGATTCTGGCTTTGCGATCGGATCCTCTATTAGTAAGCTTATTAGAAAGAAACAATCAGATTATAGTAACGGTAGATTCCTGTTTGACGCCGGTTTCTTAATGTTTTAACTAAAGCATATCTTTCAAATAAACTTTTGCCGGCCATAACTATTGATGCAGAAAAAGCTTTTGACAGAGTTGATTGGAATTTTATTTTTGCATCGTTAAAATGGTATAGTTTCGGCCCTGGTCTCTTTGTTATATAATTCACCAAGAGCCTGTGTTCGTGTTCATTGTCCAATGTCCCCTTATTTTTCATTACATTGAGGACTCTGTCAAGGTCGTCCTTTTTCCCTTTATAACTTATCCTAGCATTAGAGCCCTTTTTATCAAGACTCAGAGAAAATCCTCAAACTTCTGGTTTTAAACATGGATCTAATCAGTTAAAATTGGGCGCATACGCAGACAACATCCTTTTATTTCTCTCAGTTACTGAATGACACCTTACCTCTATTTTGAGAGAAATCAACCAATTTTCACTAGTTTTAACTCTGATAAAACTTAAGTTTTACCACTAAATAAATACTGCACCAAAGATATCTTTACTTCCTCAAATTTTTCTGGGGCCCCCATAGGATTAAATATTCAGGTTTATGGATTGCTAAATCGATTAAAGAAACTGTTCATATCAATCTTAAAGCATTTTATTTATAAAAATAAAAATCTCTTACCAGTAGTTGGAATCCCCCGTTTCTTTCCTGGTGGGGTAGATGAGACTCAATTTAAATGATGCCTTATCCTTTAATTATGTGCCTCACCTCTATGCTGCCAATTAAAATACTTTCCACTTATTTAAAAAAAAAAAAAGGATTCTATTCTCTCAAAGTTTATACGAATAACAACAATCCCAGACTTGCTATGGCAAAGCTCCAAAGAGACGGCTCATTGGGTGGAGTTAATTCTCCAGATTTCCATGTAGATCATAAGGCTTTCACTTTAAAACAAGCTTCTTTTTGGCTGGCCGATGCCAACACACCTTTTTTCTCATTGTGGGTAGATATTGAAAAATCTTTTATTCATACTTTTACATTTAAATAATGTTTTACTTTTTCAGCTAGACCTCCTTGTTTTCAACTTTTATTTTTAAATGTACCTGCTAAGTTCTTGAAATTTATTTGAAGTATAGAAAATCACCAAAAGATTTCTTCCCCCATTCATCCGCTTGGTATAATTAACATGTCAAAATCAACCGCAAATCCATTATCTGGCACTCCTGGAGGAATAGAGAAGTGTCAATTCATTAATTCAAAACTCTAATATTATATCCTTTTTTAATTTCCATCAAAAATCACGCTGCCCTAATAGTTTCCAATCAAAATGTGTTCCTTTCTAAACTGAAATAATGACTTAATCTCTACTGTTAAATAACAAGTCTTCTCACAGTTCACAGGAGAAAAAACTCTTACTGCTGAAATTACTACCCACACATTATACTTTAGATATGATAGTTTGCTTTTTACTCCAACATCCATAGCAACAACTATAAAACCAATGCCTCACGTTGCTAGTCTTGTACGGTTAATGATTCTGACCTCATGCACATGTTATTTTTCTGTCCAAATATTCCATCATTTTCGAAGCAAGTTTGGTGCTAAACTACTCATATTTTTTATGTAAATTATCCCTTCAGTATTGTTCATGTATTTTTGGTAAGTTTATCTGATATATGGTTGCACTCTGCCTTTAATATTAAGTTAATTAACTTGCTCTTAGACATTGCATTTCAAATTATAACTACCAATTGGAAGAATTCTTTCAATGTATCGTTTAAAGCTTGGTGGCATTTGGTATAAAATAATCAGATTAGACACAACGTATATACGGCCTGCTTCGCGTCATTGTTGAAAGTTGTTTTGGTTACCTTTACAGACTTTTTAGATACTTCTAGTATTTCTACAGTATTATAAACCTCTGTAATTTTATACACATTCTGTTCTTTTTTTATCTTTCTGTATTTTCCACTGCCTTCTCTTATATTACTTGAGGTCTATTTTTTCTTCTTCAATTGTTGCTTCTATCTGTTAGTCATATATTTCCCCCTTCACCACCCACCTTTTTTTCCACTTTTCTTTTTCTCTTTCATTTCTTTATTTCCCTTCTCCGCTTACAGGCTTATTCAGTTTCTTGCTTCCATTACATGGAGTTCTGTTTTGATCTTTCTCCGATTGTTTTCACTTTTGTTAAATGTTATCCTATATATTGTTTATTTTGACTTTTTATTAGCATAGGACTGGTTCAATTATTTTACAATCTTTGTAGTCCTGTAACTTACAAACTATATTATGCATACTGAATAAAGCCTTTTCAACAAAAAAATGCCTTTGATCTGCTATAAAAGAACAGATAATTATTTTGCAGCAAGAGCATCACCTTTTTGATTCTAAGTAGAAATTCGTTTACTAATCGAGATTTGGCATCATTTGGCTTTCATTCTTACATCTAGATTCAGTGGTATATCGCCCTTATCCTTTTTAAAAAAAAAATTTTAAGTATCTTTATTGAGCACCTTGTAATAATAAAACATACAGCGCCCCAATGATAGAGCTCAACAAAGCACTTTTGCACAATGTAGCAGTACAAGCCATTTTTCATTTCAGAGAAATAACCTGCATCAAACAAGCTTTCCACTCTCACCCACCCCAATCCCGGCATTGTGAACATAAGTCTAATATACCTAGGTGAAATACGTTGTGACACATGACATTACTCAATAACAGTCCCATCTCTCCCCACACATACAATAGCTCTATATTACAACAAGTCATCTCAAGTCTGGATTCCCAAGAAGGTACCCCGTAAGGGGAGCCCAGAAGTCCTTAGGGCACGAGGCCTCAGGCAATTCCTCCGCGTAAGTTTCCAATTGTTCCTTACAGTAAAGCAGGTCAAGGATCCACTTCTTAACTGTTGGGACAGTTTTAGCACCCCAACATTGCGCCACAGCCCTTTTGGCAAACAAAGTGGAGATGGCCACCAGCCGCCTATTGCAGGGTTTAAGCTTCTGTACCCAGCCCAGCAGACGGATAGCAGGCATACACTCCACAGATTCCATTACAACATCTGTGAGCACTTGCGTGACCTGTAACCAAAAGTTATGTATACCAGCGTAGTTCCATGCGAGGTGCATAAAATCCGCATTAGCCTGCCCACTGAGGAAATATGAATTTTGTGACCAGTTATGTCCCCTATCGTAGACCCCAACGGCTCCATGTGCATGCTATAAGTACATGTATGTTCCCTCCAGTTCCAGTTTTGAAGACGCAAATATATGTGCGTCCACCGTCAACATGTCCTCTTTCAGATCCGCCATGAATGGGTCAGATATTCCATTCCTAAGTATGAAAGGCCACCGACTTTATGTGGTTCACTTTCCACATTTTACAGATTCAGGCGAGTAGGCCCAGAATTCTGTCATCAAGCCTTTTCCTGCCTTCTGCCTCTGAAAGCTCCAGTCTGAGCCTGCATCTGTATCCATGAACTTTGTCCTACTCTCTGCGCGGCTAACGGTGCCTGATCCAGCCTGTTGCCTGCCAAAAACTGTATTTCACCTTCAAGATTATCTACTCCGCTCCTCATCCGATGCATTCCTGTCTAGTAGTTTAGGTAAACATTCCTCCAGCTACCGTGCAAAGGGCCAGGCCTCGCTGTCCTCATGCAAGTAATTCATAGCCCCCGTTACCATGGAATATTCCTACCCCCTCGCATCTCATGTAGACACTTAGACGCTTGTACACGCACTAACAGTCAGTATAGAATAGATTCTATCCTAGAGACCTTTCCTTTTGGATAACACAGTTCTTTAAACATAGGATATTAGATATGATTTGGGATTAGGTTGACATGACCCCCAGACTTCTGTCTCCACATGTAGAGCTAAATGTCAAGTCCCCTTCACCCTCTAGTTGCACGTCAATCACACGTCATGCGGCTGCGCGCGCATCTCTGCCAAATATTTCTGCTGACATTGCAGGATTCTTTTATGGATCCACCCACTTGTGACATCATGTATGATGACGTTTATTAAATTACGCCCATATATCCGCCTCTATTAGTTACGTATGCACATTTTATCTGTACTATCAGCTGTTACGCCTCTTGCATCTGTTTCACTGTAATGCATTTTCTATAAAACTGCTTATCTGTCAATAATGTATGCCCTTCCTTCCTGAACTTTCGTGGTGATGGAATAGAAAGCCTGCAATTCGAATTGTATTCCTTTGTATAGGAATAAAGCCTTTTAAAACCTCTAATACCACGGATTCTGCCTCTTATATTTACTGGGTTATTCTTACTAGACTTTACCGCATAAAAAATATTACCGGTAATGAAATATTTACCACATAAATTGGCGCCCGAACAGGGACACTTTCTCATCTCACGCGCCGGCGGTGCGTTGCAGGCCCGGTCTCCTGCCACAGCTGAACGGACAAAAACGCGTACCTGCAGGATTTCCTGTATCTCCCTCCGGCCAAGCGGGGGCGACTGAGGCTGCGATCAACACCCAGACGAGGCGGTGAGAAGTGCGAAGTATCCCGACCAGAGCCTAGCTGAGAGAGCAAGATCCGAGGTATACAGAGGCCCACCAGGTTCCGAAGTTCCGAAGTTCCGAGTCCAGTCGAGTCGAGTCCAGTCCGGTCCAGTTTCAGTTCCGTTCCGAGGCCTTCCGTTCCGAGCTACCCGGTGAGTACCATTACCGGGGAGGCATTTAACGTGCACATAGTCTGTGCCGGTCAAGACGGGTTTGGGTACACAAATCCGGTCTGCACTGTTTCAGCAGTGTATCTGTACTGTTTAGCAGTATATATATAGTATGTCTTGCATATAAATAAGTATTATCTAGTGTCAGTATTATGTCAGTAACTAGTTTTCTATTAGTTATCATCGTTCGTTAAAACTGTTAAGTGTTAAATGTTTTAATACGTTTTATATATTGTGGTGTGAATGACTGTTCATTATTGTGTTCCTTGTATAAAGTGTGTTCTAGTAATAAGGTCTAAAAATGCCGCTCTTTTCGAAACTAAGACAGATCAAAACTAGAAAAGGTGTACTTGAAGAAGCTGTTCCCATCCCACCTAGGGACACTCCAGGGTACTTTATGTATCATAAGCATGGCCTAGATGCCGTATTATTTCTTGATTTATGGGTGGACTACACCAAGGATTTGCCAGAAAGTCAGAGATGGCCCGCAGCGGGGACCTGGGATGCAGATTGCATCATGAGAGTGGAAGAAGAATTATGGAAAAGAAAGCCAGACAGTCACAGAAAGATGCCATTGAATTATGGCGTAAAGAATCATATAGACGTACAGAAAAAGCGCTCAGACAGGAAGAGAAAGGTAGAGAGAATTCAAATAAAACCCGAGAAAATCTATTACTTGAGGAAGGTACCCGAGTAAAATCAGAGCAAGTAGATAGACAAAGAAACACTCTTATGAATGGTATGTATCCTCTTCTGGCCGAAGGGTTACCTAAGGCTACCCCGGAAATACCAAGAGACTTAACTCCTCCATTGCTCCCGATAAAAGCACATCCCAAAACAGCAAAGGACGTTTTCCTTTCCTCCTATTTAGATGACGTAGCTCCCGAGTATGCTAATGCCATACCGCACATACCGCTTGCCGATGGTGTTCAACACCAAGAGCATCCGTCTGTATCCCCGCAACTACAAACTCCTACGCAAGTCCCAACAGGTCCGTCCGTTTCTACAGTTTTTCCCGCATCTACAATCTCTATCCTACGCCCAACGAATCCTTTCGTGCCTAGCACCTCAGATGGTGCTACAGGAGGTACGACAGACATGTTTGCCACCCCGCCGCGAAATAAACAGACCCTTAGAGATTTAGCACTCCAACGTACACCCCAATTAGCGACATCCGACATGTTTAAAGAACAGCTTGTGGATTGTAGATACGATCCAGTGCCAGGTAGACAGGACAAATTGCTCATATCATCACTACGTATACGACGAGCTACATTATATTTAATGACGATACCAGGAATGGGTGAACACCTAGACGAAATATATCGCTTTGTCCAAACAGGGCGAGGTCCAGAAAGTATTAATGAAGCTATGGAATACCAGAAAGTGGATGTCCAAAGACAACTACTACGTTTTTTCATAAATTGCGTAATTAGGAATCAAGACAGGCCTGGGGCAGATCACGATACCATGCAAAGACTTGCCAAATGGGGTCAGAACATATCAGAAGAGAAACATGATAGACAGGCGTGTATAATCGCCATGTGTCGAAAGATCCGCAAGGAAGTAGAACGAATACATAAAGAAAGACGAGAAACAGACAGAGTAGAATCAGAAGAAGAGGAGGAGCAAGAATCAGAACAATTAGATACGATAGCTTATGTAGGTAGAGGAAGACCCCATAATAATACTAGAGGCTTCAATGATCCGATACGTCCGATACGTCCAGAACATAATAGACATTTTCAAACCCCTATGTTAAATACAAGATCCCCTGAACACCTATTCCAAGCCGCTGATAAATTACTCCGAGATCGAAGGGGGTACCATATGCTCGATTCCATGGACGAGCAAGAATTAGCCAGGTCAGCAGTACAATGGGCTGACAGTCCCAGCGAATACAATGATGATGTACTTGCACACACGTTTCTGAATCTTGATCCATACGAACAGCGTTTAGCTAGTATATACATGATTCAACACCTCCTTATATTATATAAAAGCCAACACTCCGATCCAGGACCCTTACCTGACATATTGACAGAACTACTCACGAATATATGGAGAGGGTCAGGTACTGATTTGATTAAAGAAATTCTAGAATTTCGAAACCAATATTTAACTTTCGTATGCCCAGAACACGTTCCAGTTCCCATTATGGGAAGAAAAATGTATCACATAGATAGACAGAACCCGTTACGCGAAGTGCACCCAATCAGAGGTGACGGTAATAACTTTACGCGCGTGTTTGTGTACACGCCTATAACTAAACTGGAATTATTAGAAATGAAGAAAGTAGTACCCAGCCATGACAAGGATCCAGCAGGTTTCCACCGTGAGATAAAAGACATGTTACTCATGGGAGAGTATACCTACCCCGACATTATGAAAATATTAAAAGTCCTATTACCCGCCGGTGTTTATGAGAAACTAAAAGAAAAGGAATGGGAGGTGGGAGACCAAAAGATAGATTGGACAGCATTAGAAAACGAAGAGAGGGCCCGAGCTGCAGGAGCAGGGCTTGGGGAAAAGACTACAGCACTAGTAGGGCTACTAGTGCAGGTACTGCCACGTTTATTAACTACGAAAAAGGAAGACTGGGGTGCAATCTCAGCCTGTAAACAAAAGCCAGATGAAGATACTAGTGATTTCTATTCCCGATTTGAAAAATGTTTTGGTATAAATAGTGGCATAAAAGCCAGTAGCGAGTCATATCCACATCTGTTTGTGACAAAATTAGTTGAAAATTCTCTGCTGCAAATCAAGAATAGAGTATTGAAATTCGAAAGTACCTGGCAAGGTAATACCCCATCACAGATGTTACAGATGTTACAATATCACCACAATAGAATTAGAGAAGAACAAGAACATGAACAAAGACGTATGAAAGATACAAAAATGAAAATGCTTGTTGCTCAGTCAGTTCCAGCTGATGGTCACCTAAAGGGTGATTCCGCAGGTCCTACGAAAGGGACATGCAACTATTGTAAACAACAAGGTCATTATATACACGATTGTCCAGTCCTGAAACATAATATTGCCACAGGTAGAACCCAGGAGAGACCACGTCCACCTAGACAGGATCAGAATCAACAACAAATCCCTCAGCATGCACAACCTAGATTAGCTCCGCAACAACTAGCTCCGCAACAGGCAGCTCCACAACAGATCGTAGCACCACCACAAGCGCAGCCTATTGCTGCAACACAAGCAACAACACAACAGATGTATCAGTATGCACAAGCAGATTATCCCGATTATCAGCGATACACATGAAATAGCCTAGAGAGGGAAGTTGGCTTACCCCTTATAGAGGTTCCTGTAGACCAAGAGGGACCTTATGTACATAGTGAACTATTAGGGGAAGACAGAAAGTTTTTACTTGATACAGGGGCAAGCAGAACAACTATAAGACGCAGTGAAGTTCCAGGGGCACCCCTCTCAGGCTCACAGAATATTTCCCTTGGATTCTCAGGAAAACCTATAATCAATGACGTAACACAACCTCTTCCACTTACGGTCGGTCCATTGACACGTACTACAGATTTATTGCTTACTAAATCATGTCCAGAAAACTTGTTAGGCATAAAAACATTGAAAGCTCTAGGAGCTATAATATGTTGTTCTCCGGAAGGAGTACGACTATTTTTACGTGACTTTAAAGGTCACTACGTGTCCAGAGACATGGATCACCGACTGCAGAATTTACCTACACATTTATGGGCACAAGGCCTCACTGATGTTGGTTGCATGAACATTACACCATATCGAGTTACACTGAAAACAGGAGTAGTACTACCACAAATGCGACAATACAAGTTACCACCAGATGCTGTAGTGGCTTTACTGCAAATCATTGACGAGCTCATTGCACAAGGAGTGATTGTCGAAACCGACTCCAATGTATGTAACTCCCCGATAATTCCGATTCTTAAAAGAACGGATCCAAAGGCACCACCAGTATATCGATTAGTTATTGATCTGCGCGAATTAAATAAATGTATTGTACCACAATACCCTGTGGTCCCAGATATCTCTTCATTACTAACAGCTATTGACTCAGAAGCAACGTTCTTCACTGTAATTGATCTCAAGAATGCTTTCTTTAGCGTCCCAATCGATCCGGAAAGTCAATATCTGTTCGGATTCAGTTTAAATGGACGAAGTTTTAAATTCACACGCGCACCTCAAGGATTTACAGAAAGCCCCAGCATCTATAGCCAAGCACTGAAACGAGAACTTGACAGTATCCACATGCCAGTTAACACTGCCTTGCTTCAATATGTCGATGATCTGCTGATCACCGCCCGAAGCGAACCTGAATGTGAGACAGCGTCACTGACGGTTTTAAAATTTCTGGCCGACAAAGGGCACAAGGTGTCCCCTTCTAAGCTGCAATTCTGTGTCCAGCGAGTTGTTTACCTTGGGCACTCGCTGTCCAAGGAGGGAAGGCAGCTTACACCTGATCGCATCCAGTTAATTGCTAACATGCCACCACCCAAGACACAAAAGGAGGTGCGGGCTTTTATAGGCCTCACTTCATACTGTAGGCAGTGGATCCCTCAATATGCATTTCTAGCAAAACCACTCATCCAGTTGACAACACAGGAGGCAGCCACATCGACTGTCCTCCCTTGGACTCCAGAACATACACACGCCTTTGAAAGCTTAAAGAAAGCTTTATGCCAAGCACCTGTTTTAGCAACACCATGTTACAGTAAACAGTTTACACTCTTTGTTACAGAACGCGAAGGTACTGCCTTGTCAGTACTCACTCAGGAACAAGCAGGATCACACAAACCATGTGCTTATTTCTCTAGTACATTAGATCCAGTAGCTCAGGCTCTTCCTGCGTGCCTGAAATCAGTGGCAGCAACAGCTTTAGCAATCAGACAAAGCGATGCCATAGTGTTAGGACATCAATTGACAGTACAAGTACCACACGCAGTAGAGGTTCTTTTGAACCGCACACAAACACAACACTTGACTATAGCGAGACTCACCGGTTACGAATTAACATTGTTTCAGCCACACATAGAAATCAGACGTTGTAATACGTTAAATCCTGCCACACTGTTACCAGTAGGCGGAACAGATCCATTGGCACATGATTGTGTCGAAGTCATTACTATCACGACGAAACCTAGACAAGACTTGACAGATATCCCTTTGTCAGATCCAGACTTAACATTGTATGTAGATGGGTCATGTATGAGAACAAGTACAGGAGAGTTAGTGGCCGCTTACGCAGTCACAACAGACACTGAAGTCATTGAAACAAATTGTATTAACACTTTGTCAGCTCAAGCAGCAGAGCTCATCGCTCTGACACAAGCCTGTACTCAAGCCAAAAATAAGAAAGTCAACATATACACAGATTCACGTTATGCATTCGGAGTCGTCCATGACTTCGGCGTACTGTGGCGAGAGAGAGGTTATTTAACTTCTCACGGTGCCCACATCCAACACGGACCCCTCATTCAAGCCCTATTAGACGCGATTCATCTACCTACTACAATATCGATTATGAAATGCAAAGCCCATACAAAAGTTACCGATATCATTTCTCAGGGTAATGACCTAGCTGACAGAACAGCTAAACAGACTGCTCAGAATCAGACTCACACAACTGACATGACAAAGACAATAGTTCCGACACCAACACATTGCATGACAGTTAAGGATCCCGCCCTTGATGTAATTGACATACAGACACATGCTACACCAGAAGAAATAAAGAAATGGACTGAATTAGGAGGGATCCAAACGGATCAAGGATGGATGACGAAGGAAAAATCTATATGGTTTCTTCCCGACTCCATGGTTCAAGTCATCATTAACACAATACATAGTCCAGCGCACCTAGGAGAAAAAGCTATGCTAGACAGCATTCAACACATCTGGTTTAACAAACATTTACGAGCCGCAGCTAAACAAAAAGTTCGTACCTGTATGATATGTTGTCAGTTTAATCCAAGTAAAAGCATCCCCGTAGAGCAGGGTGGATTTCAAACTCCCGATCATGCTTTTGAAGTCCTCCAGATGGATTATATCCAGATGGAACGATGTCGAGGATTCAAATATGTTCTCGTAGTTGTCTGTGCTCTTTCCCGTTGGACAGAAGCCTACCCGGTTTCAGATTACACTGCCCCGACTACTGCCAAACAGTTAGTTCGAGAATTCTTCCCACGGTACGGTTTACCACGTGTTGTCTACTCAGATAACGGCCAGCCGTTCTCATCCGAACTAATGAAACACGTTTCCCTTTTGTTAGGCTACCAATGGAAATTCCACTGTGTCCGACATCCCGAGGCAGCAGGTCTCGTGGAACGCCATAATCAAACTCTGAAAATTAGATTGTCCAAAATATGTAGAGAAAAAGGTGTCGATTGGATAGTAGCCTTACCAGTTGCGCTCTTTTACATGAGAATGGTAGCACATTCTCGAACAGGGCTATCCCCGTACGAGGTGATCTTCGGTAGACCACCAAATATGTGGGGGACGCCTATACCTCGCAAAATCACTGATGTTGACTGTAATATGCTGACAGATTACCTGGCTTCCTTGATGTCTGCACTACAATCTTGTCGTTCACAGGTAGCCGCAGCTTTTCCCGATAATACTGAGGTGAAGCCCCATGACGTGGTTCCTGGCGACCTGGTTTTGGTCAGGAATTTTGACCGAAAGACCCAACTGGAGCCTAGATGGACATCGCCAAAATTGGTTCTACTAACTACAAGGACAGCCGTGAAGATTGAGGGACGTAAAGGGTGGTTGCACTCGAGTCATATCAAGAAATTTTATGGACTACCATCTAGTGTGAACGCTCAGCCCTGCATCCCCTCACAGACAGACTCAAAGCTCCCCTTGGCTGAATTAACAAACACGGAACTTTATAAACTAAAATTAAGGTCTAGTAAGTCAGACAATTTGATTGTTTAAGTCCTCTCCAAGGTGAATCGGTTGAATTTGTCTCTGACATGTGTCCTCTAGACCGGAATAGAGAAAGAAATCAACAGATGCAGCTTAAGAAGCATGCATATTGTAAATCACTTCGTAGTCACTGCACAGTAACATTATTAATTTTGTTTTTTCTAAGTCTTCTGATCATCATTGTCAGCATACTATTGCACATGTATTACCCTATTCTTAAGCGTGTTTACAATGTAACTGCAGAACATTCTTTTAGCGAATTACCTCCGCATGAATTGTCCTATAGATTTGCGCTGCGCAACAACACATTCATTAGTATGTTACATCATTCCCATCAGACCAGCAATGCCACAAATTGTTGGATATGTGGCCGACTCCCTCCCTATCAGAACTATAAGGGAGTTTTGCCCCTCTTTCCATATCCGTTCACACACAATGGCTCCTGTGGAGCATGGTTTAGTTTGATTAATTCCCTAGATTCAAATTCCGCAGTTTATCAAGACAACTGGGTATGGGGAAACCTGAACCTAGTTTTGCTTAAAGTCTGCTACCCTAACAAGGAGGGACTTCCCAAAAGAACAGGAACTGATCTAGAAAATGAAGTATATGGATTAGGTAATTTTACACTTAACCTCATGATCCTGAACGTTGAATCTGAAGCTACACCAATCTTGCCCGCCATGTCAGTATTCCCAGTAAAAGGGGAATTATGTGTAAGAAAGAATGGTTCCATACACATGGGCCATAGTAAATGCACCACTGTAATAAAATTCAGTGATCAAGGCAAGTCTACATTTAGAGCTTCCCGTCATTCCTACTTTATATGTGGCCAGACCGCATATATACGTCTACCTCTAGATTGGGATGGTACCTGTTACATAGCATTCCTTTTACCACCTGTTTTCCTAGCTCCTCCTGATTATCACAGAAATACCCATTTAGTACACAATAGACAGCAGAGAGATCTCCCAATTGTCGATTACACTGAAACAGCATGGGAAAAATACACAGATTTCAATAAAGGTTTCTTTCCCTATATAGGTACAGTCACTAATAGTAAGCTGATACGTAGATTAACCAGAACCCTTGAAGCAGTAGTGAACGAAACTATTTCCGCCTTAGGCAATTTAACGGAAGAGCAGTCTGCTATGCGGATTGTTGTGCTTCAAAATCGTCTTGTCCTTGACGTCATCCTGGCCGATAGGGGCGGAGCTTGTAGGGTCATCGGATCAAGTTGCTGCATTTTCATACCAGAAAATTCGCCGTCAGTATATAAAGCCATAACTCGCCTTCATAAGATTGTAAGCCAGATACACCAGAGTCCAGGCACCTGGACTTGGTCCGGTTGGTTCTGGGGCGTGTTGTCAGCCTGGGGATGGAGAATCCTATCCTTCCTAGGTATTGGCTTTCTCATACTATTCAGTTGCTGCTTATGTCTACAATGTGGGCTAGCGATTTGTGGTCTGTGTGCTACATCGTGTATCCCACATCCAAGTTTTCGTTCAAGATCCCGGAAGAAGAAAGAAGAACAAATGATGCTATATGAGCAGATCAATGGATTGATGAAGATCGATATCTCCTGAGGGTCCGTAGGGGACAAGGAGGGAATGAGGAAATATGAATTTTGTGACCAGTTATGTCCCCTATCGTAGACCCCAACGGCTCCATGTGCATGCTATAAGTACATGTATGTTCCCTCCAGTTCCAGTTTTGAAGACGCAAATATATGTGCGTCCACCGTCAACATGTCCTCTTTCAGATCCGCCATGAATGGGTCAGATATTCCATTCCTAAGTATGAAAGGCCACCGACTTTATGTGGTTCACTTTCCACATTTTACAGATTCAGGCGAGTAGGCCCAGAATTCTGTCATCAAGCCTTTTCCTGCCTTCTGCCTCTGAAAGCTCCAGTCTGAGCCTGCATCTGTATCCATGAACTTTGTCCTACTCTCTGCGCGGCTAACGGTGCCTGATCCAGCCTGTTGCCTGCCAAAAACTGTATTTCACCTTCAAGATTATCTACTCCGCTCCTCATCCGATGCATTCCTGTCTAGTAGTTTAGGTAAACATTCCTCCAGCTACCGTGCAAAGGGCCAGGCCTCGCTGTCCTCATGCAAGTAATTCATAGCCCCCGTTACCATGGAATATTCCTACCCCCTCGCATCTCATGTAGACACTTAGACGCTTGCACACGCACTAACAGTCAGTATAGAATAGATTCTATCCTAGAGACCTTTCCTTTTGGATAACACAGTTCTTTAAACATAGGATATTAGATATGATTTGGGATTAGGTTGACATGACCCCCAGACTTCTGTCTCCACATGTAGAGCTAAATGTCAAGTCCCCTTCACCCTCTAGTTGCACGTCAATCACACGTCATGCGGCTGCGCGCGCATCTCTGCCAAATATTTCTGCTGACATTGCAGGATTCTTTTATGGATCCACCCACTTGTGACATCATGTATGATGACGTTTATTAAATTACGCCCATATATCCGCCTCTATTAGTTACGTATGCACATTTTATCTGTACTATCAGCTGTTACGCCTCTTGCATCTGTTTCACTGTTATGCATTTTCTATAAAACTGCTTATCTGTCAATAATGTATGCCCTTCCTTCCTGAACTTTCGTGGTGATGGAATAGAAAGCCTGCAATTCGAATTGTATTCCTTTGTATAGGAATAAAGCCTTTTAAAACCTCTAATACCACGGATTCTGCCTCTTATATTTACTGGGTTATTCTTACTAGACTTTACCGCATAAAAAATAGTACCGGTAATGAAATATTTACCACACCACATCGCATGCAGCATGCACTTTCTCGCAAGCCGAATCTGCACAATTGAAGCGGGGTATAGTAGAGCTGATGTAAGTATTTCAAATGGATTATACTGAGATTGCAGTTCGCAGTCAGCCGCCCAGTCAACGCACAACCGAATTTCCAGGCATCTTGCGACAGTGAGGTGCAGAAGACAGCTTTCCACTCATTGTATGAGGGGGATTCAATGAGATCAGCTTCCCTAAGGGACGCATTATACAGTTTTGTTATCAAGCCCCTACACTCTGCCCCTGCTAGCACTGCCTGCAGTGCCAGCAGTGTGCGCGGTTCAGATGGATATGCAGGGTAAATATCTTGGATTTCTTGCCGCACCCGCACATAAGTGAACCCCAGCATCAGACCCGCGCCGTGTCTACTCTGCAGGTCTTACAGCGCCCGGAATTGGCCCTGGTTATATAAATCACCAAGTCGAGTAATCTCCACCTCCCCCAGTGGTTTCAAGGCAGCCTGTTCTTGCGCAGCAGAAATGTCCAGGTGTGCATTGTGGTAGCTTTGGGGCATAGAGATAATCCAAATGAGCTCTTTTGGCAAGGGTGTACCATGCCCAGGCCGTGCAGTGAACAGGACTAATTTCAGCCCGCAGTCCCCCCCCCACCATCCATTAGGGCAGCTGCAACCAGCGGCATCGGGAGCACAGCGTCCGCCTCGATTGCCAAATGTGGCTGGAACCTTTGTGGACAATACCAGAAATGCGCAAACTGCGCCTGAGCGCATAAATAATAAAAGCGCATGTCAGGGGCCTGAAAACCACCGCGCTCAAAGGGCTGTGTCAGCACGCTCCAGCTACAACGGGGCTTCTTACCCCCCCAGACAAACGTTAGCAGGATTGACTGCAGCATATTAAACATTACGATATTCAAATGGATAGGGATGTTAACAAACAAATAAAGACGTTTGGGTAAAAATGTCACTTTTATGAACGCAATGCGATCTGCAAGGGAAAGAGGCAACTTAGCCCAGCGTGCAGCTTAATCGGTAAACGTGTTGACAGCACGGCCATAATTACCGGTAATCACTACCTCAGTATCTCTGTGGAGCCATATACCCAAGTACTTCACAGGGTCGAACGCCCACTTCAAGGGAAAGTCCAGTTCGATCTCCTTGGTGTCCGCCGTCAGCAGAAACACAGTGGATTTAGCCCAGTGAATGCCTAGGCCCGAGTACCATTCAAATTTGACATATTCTTGCAGTAGTTCTGATAAGTATATGGTAGGCTCGCGTACATAGAGCAGCATATCATCTGCATACAGCGACACCACTAACGGTCGCTGACTAAACCGCAAAGCCGCCTGGGCATGCCGCTGATGCAATTTACAAGCTAAGGGCTCCAATGCGAGTGCAAAAAGCATTGGCGACAGGGGGCAACCCTGCCGCGTGCCACATTTGATAGAGAAAGCTTCAGATACCCAACCATTCATGCAGATCCGTGCCACTGGAGATGGATCCACTTTAAGAAGAATTAAGGCAGGCCCATCCGCAGCAAGACGGTAAACATATACTCCCACTGAAGAGAGTCAAACGCCTTGGACTCGTCGAGCAGGATGGCCACTGCCTGAAAATCCCACTCAAAGTAGTGTAATGTAGCAAAAATAGTGCTAAGGTTGTGCGTTGTGGATCTGGAGGATACAAGTCCCGTCCAAGTTAGGAACTAATGGCTGAAGTCTGGTGGCAATCATTTTAGCCCAAATGTTGGCCTCAATATTAATAATAGATAGGGTTTGTAGGAATCACAAACATCCGCCGCCTTGTCAGGCTTCAAAAGCATTACAAGTAGGGCCTCCCTAAGGGAGGGAGGTAGCGTTCCCTAATTGTACGCCTCAGCAAATACCTCCAGAAGCCGCGGCACTAGGTCATCGTCATAGGCTTATAAAACTCGCTAGGAAGGCCATCCAGACCCGCCACTTTGCAAGTAGGAGTGACATAATCACCAATTTATTTTCCTCAACATTAAACGGCTATGTGAGGTACTCTTGTTGGTCAAGTGACAGCCAACCAAGCGCCATTTCGTCCAAATAGGCGTTGATTTCAGCCACAGATGGCTGATCATGTTCCCAATACAGATCAGAGTAAAAATCCAGCACCATCCCGCTAATTTCTGAAGTGCCAAAGTGCGCCACTCCCTCACTGTCCAGCAGTTCGGTAATGTAAGCCTGGCTACGAGGAGCCGCCAGCTTCTGCGCCAACAAGCGGCTAGGCCGACCGCCCTCCCCTTAATAGCGAGCAGTGCTCTGGCGAGATCTATGCACCATTTCTTGATCCACTGTCTCATTATGTTCCGAAACGAGATCACAAATCACTGACAGTGTTTTGGGGACAGGATTCCGAGCGTAGTCAAGTTCCAGAGCGGCTATTTCCGCAGCAAGCTTCTTAATTCTGTAGCGCAGATCTTTAAGGAGCCCATCCTGTGCCCAAATACATACCCCCCGAACTGTATCCTTGAACGCTTCCCAAAGAACCCCGGCACTTTCCACAGTGCCCTCATTTTCCTTGAAGTAATTATGAATTGCTTCGCCAACTGTATGCTTAAAAACCGGATCTGTCAAAGAGGACGGTTGCAATCGCCACAAGAACGGCGGTCTCTCACAATTAGGAACCCTCAGTTCAAGGAGTACAAGGGAGTGATCAGACAGAGTTTTAGCAAAATGTTGAACGTCTACCACCCAGGTGCATACAGCCTCAGACAAAAGCCAATAGTCCAATCGGGCCCACGTGCCATGGACAGTAGAGATAAAAGTACTCTCCCTGGCACCAGGGTGCCTCATGCACTAGACATCATGTAAATTCCCAGCATCCAGGAGCCCCAGAAGTGTGTCGCAGAGCCCCGCTCCCCTCTCTATCTGCATGCATGTCCAGACAAGTATTAAAGTCCCCCCCAAATGATTTCAGCAGTGGGGAATGCAGAAATACGGTGCCACACATCCGCAAAGAAGGAGTGATCATCCACATTCGGTCCATAAACGTTAACCAAAAGAACACTCGTGCCACCAATTGTCCCATGCACAATAGCCAGCCTGTCCTGCTCGTCTTTCTCTGTGCTATGGACCCTGAATGGTATGCCCTTCTTGAAGAGTATCATTTCCCCCAGGAATAGGAGGAATAAGAGGAGGCTACTTTCACCCCCGCCCACCGTGCGCCCACATTCTTCTCAGAAAGCTGAGTGAGGCGAGTCTCCTGCAAAAAGGCCACCTGGACATTCAACCTGTCCAGACATGCTATTACAGTGCGAATTTTCTTGGGACTGTTAAAACAGCGTATATTCCAAGTGAGGAATCTGAAATTACTACCTGTATGCCATAGGAAACATCGAGAGCATACAGGTATGAGATCTAACTTTTAGAGCAAGTCCCCAGGGTACATATTTAGTACAATAAAAAAGTGCCAACTGTACCCAACCCCTCCCCCGTCCGACCTCCCTCCCACTTTGGCCTGCCCAACTTGCCAAAGCCATCCCAGTCTTGGCTAAACAAAACCCAACAGCAACAACAAAGAGAGTGCATAGTGTGGGGATCACCCATACAGTGGGTGTCAGAGTGCTACTGGCCTCCTACAGTGTAGGAGGTGGCTGATCAGGTCTACTACCTGTGCTAGGATCAAAGGGCGAATATATAATCATAAGGCATCCAACCCAACAAATATGTAAGAAGATATCTCCCCCCGGGCCATACATGTGTGAGAACAGTGAACTTAGAGACATGAAGCAAGTAGGGGAGTCCCACCAGCAGGATGGCTAACAAAGAAGACTTATTAACAGCCCACAATTAACATCATTGTTCCTCCTCATCCTGGCCAGTCGTGGCCTTGCGCCAACGCCGCTTCAACTGCTTGGCGTGCTCCATCGCCGCCTTAGGGGTTGTGAACATTTTGAAGTTCCCCTCCGGCCCCACACGCAGATGCGCAGGATACAACATGGCGTATGGGATGCTTTCGGACTGAAGGAATCTTTTAACGGCACCAAACTCCCGATGCGCAGATTGAACTTCGACAGTGAAGTCTGGAAAAAAGGACAGTGTGTTCCCCTGATAACAGATGGTTACCTTATCTCTGGCCAGTCTCAAAATTACATCACGGTCCTGGTAGTTCAATAGGCGAGCAATTATAAGGCAAGGTGGAGCGCCCGGAATTGGTCGCGCTGCCAATGAACGATGGGTGCGCTAGACTATAAACATGGAGGACAAGTTCTCAGGGTCAAATATTTCCTTGATCAGGGTTTAGACAAAGGACTCCATTCTACCAGTATTCGTGGATTATGGAAGGCCTGTAATCCGAACGTTATTTCTACGGGACCGGGCCTCCAAATCTTCGTTCTTGGTCTGTATGAGCGCTAATACCTTTTCCATATTTAGCGTCTTGCTGGCAACCTCACTGAGACCATCCTCCATGGTGGAGACCCTCTGTTCCACCTCCCCCATTCGTGCGTTCTGCTTTTCTAACTGCGCAGACATATGGCCCAGTCTGTGATTGATGGTTGACATGCTACCCTCTTTGGACTGGAGGCTTTTTTGCATTGCCAGCAACTTGGTTTCTAACGTGGTTAGGACCTCCCCCTGTACCTTAGCCTCAGAGTCCGAAGCTGATTTTTGCTGGGTCCTACCAGATTTTCGAGCCTCAAACGTGAGTCAAGGTTGTAACTTATCCAGCTTCCCCATAGTGGATGGTGGGGAATACGGGTATGAGACTGCAACTCCGACAATAGGGCACTAGGGACGCAATTTGGGCACCACCACGCAAAGGCACCTGGGGCGCAAATTCCAAGTAACAGGCAGGGAGAAGGATTCTAGCGGTGCAATAAACTAGCAGCAGTAGACTCTCCCTGCCGCACATGAGTGATTTGCCTCCCACGTACCCCAGCAATCAGAGTATGAGCCGCATGATGTCTCTATCAGCAGCGTAGGAGCTCGGAAAGTGCGAGGAACCAGCGGCCGGCCAGCAGCAAACAGCTCTGGAGACCTCAGGTCCAGCACAATTGTAATGCAATCCCATGCGGGCCCCAAACAACACACACCACGCCCACAGGCCGCAGCTCACAGGGCGCTGCCCAGCACTCAGGCCCACACCCGCTACCGCAGCCACAGGCCCAAGTAAGGCCGTGCCGCACTTACCACCACCTGCCACAGGCATCGACAGCATCCTGCAGCAATGGTCCGTGCGCTCCGGGGGCCTGGTGGCAGCGAAGCTCTGTCGCGCTCCGATCCTGTCCTCGGGGTAGAGACTGCACCGGTGTGGGCAGTGATGCAGGCAACAGCATCCCCAACCACCAAAATCCTCGGACACGTCGTGCGGTGACTCCACGTAGCTCAGTCCAGTCAAGTGCTGTGCTCGCAGCCGCATCCCAGGCTCCGCAGCTCTTCCACTGCGATATGGGCAACAACCTTCGTTCAGAGCGGGCACATGCAGGCCGTCGCACTCCGCGCCTAGTCGTGCGGTAGTTTTGTTTTGGCACGAATACGGGCCTGCTCACCTCTGCCGGCCCCTGGGCCACACAATCAGCCAGCTCCAGTGTTCTTCATCAGGCAGGAGTCTGCACGATCACCGCTCAATATATGCCGCCCTCAGCTCCCAGCACCGCGGTCGACGAGTCGAGTCAGTTCCGGGCACCGGCAGCCGCCATTTTATCTCCTGCCCGCCATATCTCGCTCTTCAGTTTCTGGCCACTTAGATGCCCACAGGGGATCCGGAAATACCCCACCAGCAGCAGGGGGATTCGCCGTGCAGGGCAGTTGGTGTGTGGTCAGCGATGCGTCGTTTTAGGCAGATACTGGGTGGATGGGGGATCAGCCGGGCAGAGCTACACTAAAGTGCGGCCATCTTCCCTGGCATCCTCTAGCGTCCTTCCGCCCAAAGTCGTAACAGTGGTCTAATATTGGGGTTGTAGGAACATCTTTTGAACTTGGAAACAGATTATTCATGTCTATTGTTTTGCTACGTTTAATGAAGTCTGTAGTTTTGCCATGCTGTTCTTTATGTGACTGCAGTATCACTGCCTTCTGGTTCATTTTGAAAAGCTCTCTTCTCATTAAAGTATTTGATTAAATTGCACCTTTATTTCTTTTCTTAGTCTATCCGGTCCTTGCAGATCGGTCTTTGTTTTGCAGGTCAGTTATCCAAATGTTCTGTTCAATTTCGCATCCTTACATAATTTATCCATTTGATTTGGTGGGGCTGAGGCCACACCTCTTTGATATGTTGCTACAGCATTATTACTTTTCTTTGGGACATCAATGCTAGATCATCCTCTCTGGCTGATCACAATCATGCTCCAACTTAACTTTTCGTGTGTTAGGGTTGCCTTAGCTGGCTTGCTGACCAGCGTTCCAGGACAGTATTCCCACGAACGTGGGCACTATGGTATCCAGTGTTGTCTTTTCAAGATCCTAAGCAGTTTTTCAGGGCTTTCCCTTTTATCTCCATTCAGCAATCCTTTGGACAGAAGTGGAGAGCATTAGGTGTCCTTTTTCAATCACAAATGATTTACTTAGGAGTTTGTTTCTGATGGAATTATTGTTTTTTCTTCTGCAATGGTGTAAGCCCTGGGGCAGTGGAATACTCTGTTCCTAGTGTTGCTTGTTTACCAGTCTGGTTATGGGAAGGGAAAAAAAGAGATGGTTGTATTCCCAAGTCCATGCATAAGTCCAGTTCCCATTTCAAATGTGCTAAGTTTCTGGTTACAAAAAGCGGTTGCAATTTGCAACTCTTCTTTTTGTAACCAGACACTTATTTTGTGAACCGGCCTATTTACTAATAGGTCGCTTAGCAAACTAAGAAACCAGAGTGGGTCGCAGACCCTACTTGAACTGCGACTTACTCCAACTGGTCACAATCACAGGGATATTGATCTTAACTCCGATATGAGAAAGCTGACATTATTTGTCACAACATTACATGGCAAAATATGGGACAAGAGGATGCTTTATAAAGGACAAATAATTTTTACAACTTGGACAAGTAGATATTTGGTCAATGTCCACACTGCTGACATTTTATTAATCAGAATCTTGAAAAGTCTTTAATTTTCTACACATCGAGAAAGTCGCACAGATGGACCAAGGCAAGCATTCTGCCAGTAAGTACAATTCATCGCAGCTGAATGACCCTCTAGAGAATTTCTAAAAAAGCAGGACCCACAGAAGCAGCATGATAAGGGAAGGGTTGGATTGCATTTTTGGGGGGTAACCCAGAAATTAGAGCCTTTAACCCACTTACTTTTGAGTACGGTCTTATCATATCTTATAACAGCGGCACACTCACATATTGGCCACACAGGCTATCTATCATATGTGGGGCTGCTTGCTGAGTGGGGGTGGCATCACTGCTCTGCTGTGTCAGTGAGGTCTACATGGGCTTTGACCGAAGATGCGCACAGTCCCTGATGCCTGGAAAACCAGTTTATCCAGCCATCAGCACTAGCACTAATGAACAGAGGAACATTTCAGATATTTCAAATCCAGTTTCAGGAGTGAACTGATAAAGCATTTTATTTTTATTGGTCACCTGATGTCATATCACTGAAAGATTTACTCTTCTTATTAGTGTGCAAGATTGATTTATAGAATGGTGTGTGTTCTTTGCAAATACATTTATTATTGGTGAAATCTTTAACTTGCAATACTCCAGTTACATAAAAATAAACATATTCATTCATATTATTTAAATACAAATACCATGATTACAAGTTCACAAAAACTAGATATAGTCATTGCTGATCTTGGCACTCAATTTCTCAATTTCTTACAAACAAACCTCTAAAACATCAAGGTATGCATCTTTCAAATAAATTACTTTATAAAAACGGAAACGAAATAGAATACTTTGGTGGATCAGCCTTCCAAAAATTCCCACTTCAGTTTTAAACGGCTCAAAATACTGTACCTATAAGTAATGGCAAAGACAGCAGTTGAGCTTGTCCCGTGTCTTAATGGGAGACCCTGGAACCAGAAAACTTTGGCCCACATCCCTGCTTCTTCCACATGACCATGCGGAGTGGTCCTGAAAACACCCATTAACATCTCTGTGCTTTATCTTCTATAACCAGTTAAAATCGAAGCAGGGGTGATTGATTACTTCGAATATGCAGCTCAAAATCAACCATTAATATTTCAACGGACTACAATACTGCCCCATCTAAAATAAGAATATTGATTAATTGTGAAGTGCATATCACAAGCAGTTTTTTTTGCCTTACTAATGGCAGGACCACTTGTGAGGTTATTGACTCAGATCACATTTATTGGTGTTTTATTAGTTTGTCAGCAAAGGCACAAAATAAGGACATATACTCAACCAATTCGGCTTTTTTCAATATACTTTAAAGGGCTTGTTATAAAAGGAAGTGGTATACACTTTAAAAGAAGGGAGAGGTGCAAAAACAAATGTCGGTGGGTCAAAATACATTAGCAGGCCCTGGATAAACAATTGAGCCATCAGCCATGGTCTAGCTCCTACGCCAACAGCTCAGCATGAACCTCCAGGGCATGTCCCAATTGAACAGTAAAATAAGGAACCCTAGACTGGTTTAGCCCTGTTGGGTCTCTAACTGGCACATGCATCAACAATGCCATTTGCGATTCCTTATTAGCGAAAAATAAGGATTCGCTAATAAGGAATAGCAAAAGGCTATGCATGTAGAAATCGCTTACAAAATAGCGATTTCTAAACATTCCTTAATTGCGACTCGCAAATTGCGAGTCGCAATTAAGGAATACCTCCCCATTTATTCCTATGGGCCTAGAGGCCCATAGGAATGAATGGGAAGACATTCTCAATTTGCGATTCTCAATTAGAGAATCTCAAATTGCTCATGCAATTTCAAGGGTGCCAGGGTGTCAAAAGGACACCCTGTTGCCCCCCTGAAATCTGCATATGAATACATCGCACACACACATGCCCCAAAGGCATGTGTGTGTGTAAAATGGAACTTTGAAAAATGCACTTTAGTGCATTTTTCAAAGTTTTTGCAAATTACCATGAAGTTCAACTTCATGGTAATTTGCTCCCCCTATTAGCGAATTCGCTAATATTTTTACTTTAATGCATTGCATTTAAGGAATCTCAATTTGAGATTCCTTAAATGCAATCGCAATTTAAGTAATCGCAATTTAGAGATTACTTAAATTGCGATTTTTGCATTTGGGATGATGCATCCCAAATGCAAAAATACCGGTCGCAAAGGGGCAGATTCTGAGAATCTGCCCATTTGCGACCGGTTTTTGCTTTGATGCATGTGGGCCTAAGTGAGGTGCAACTTGAGTCCTCTGGCATAGTTCAGACTGGGCGTCTGCTAGTGGAGCAGGGCCAGCGCTAATTTGCCAAGGGTTTGCTCCTGTAGCGGCACAGTGAGGAAAAAGATGAACTGAAATTTGACCGTGAGTAATTAACAGTCGCTGACATACATTAAAGAGTTTCACCAATCACTATTTTATTTGACTCAGTATGATGCTCTACGTGTGACGGGTACTGCCAGATGTAAGCCCCGCATCTCACAGCTGCGCCATCTGCCTCTCAATGGAGAGGTTCAACAAAGCTGAAAACGGTCCGGAGTGGCTTCTATTCTCATTCAAAGGGGACATGGCCCTACAGTTTGGGCTGGATTCGTCTCATTGGACAGGAGTAAGGCTGATTTTAATTTGGTTGCTACCCACTTGGAGTGACAGAGAATAGAAATTGACAGGAAAGAGGCCTAGATCAATGAAAAGTGGCTGGGATTAATTTAAGCATTGATCCATCGCCGTTTTGTTACTGTAAATGCAACAGGTACTGATTTAAATAGAATTTAGTTCTGGTGCAACAAAAGGGGTTTAAAAGAATTAGGGTTTGATAATTTACACTTTTAAGTAAGTTTTATATTTTTCAGTATTCACAAACTTGGGTGTAAATTTACTACAAAAGTGTAAGCTGCTTGTCTTCTCAACTGTGTATAGCAACTGGCTTACTGCGGGCAGGTGGGAAACATCGTTCCCTAAGCTCCTCCCTGGACCTCCCTAAACCCCTCATACTGCTCCCTAATCCCATCCACTTTTGTATTAAGTCTGCCCCTTTTTAAACCTCCCCGGTGTACTTCCCACATTTACTACTAAAATGCATACTTACATGTGTGGAGACTCCGCAGCCGGGGTGGAGAATTCCACACACATATGTATAGGTAATGCAGAGGTTTAAACTTTGCACATAGTTTATTAGTAGCACTTTGAAGTATGGTATGTGGTATAAAACATACTACAAAATGCAGTTTATGAATCAGGCCCCTAGTGTCAAGTGAAGCTATTCCTTACTGCCAGAAATGACATGGGAACATTTATTCGTAGCTGAAAAAAATAAAAATAAATAACAAGACCTCTTAACCCAGAGCGTTTTTCAAGACATAAATCTTCTTGTTGAATATGCCCCTTTCCTGCTAGAAGCATTACATCACTCTAAGACTGGATTGTTCCTTGCCTGCGCCACTCTTTCATGACCCAATGTCATAAAATACAAAATTGTAAGTAGATCTAAAAACAATTATTAAAAAATCCTAAAAAAGATACTGTCTCGCCCCCCCACCCATTTTTTTAATCTCTCTGACACACGTCACCACACACACAAAATTGCAATACAATTTAATCACTTTGACACTGGCACAAACGCCAAAGAAAGGAAGAGATGTGGACCAACATTGGAACTAGGTAACCAGGTTTGGTTCCCGGTGTTGCCTCAACATCCTATGATTTGGGGCAAATCACATATTCTCCATCTGCAAAAAAAAAAAAAGAAAGAATTTGTCCTTGTAATGTAATCTGTTGCTCATGTAAAGCGCTCCAATACCCTTGGGCAGAGGAATCGGCCTCAGTTCATTTGGAAGTCTTCACTGGTGAGGCTGCAGGCGTCCCCCGTGGATTTGGCGCCTGCTCCTCTCTCTATACTGCTGTCCGGACAGAGGCTTCTACTTCTGGTACTTTTGGTGCCGCTTGAAAAGAGCGCCCTCCTCTCCGCTGTATTACCTTGTCCGAAGCTGCCTGGGGTTGAGTGGCAGCGTCCAAGTTTCTTGCCATCTGCAATCTCAAGTAAGTTGCCCGTTTTCAACGTCAGAGTCTGAAAGTGTGAGGTGGAGGATGATGGGTTTTCTTGGTGTATGGCTGTACTGGGCTCGATGACTGAAAAGTAGAAGAGAACCATTATTGACTAGGAGTCTTGATCGTGCTATGTCCCTCCTAACCTTTCAGCAGTATTTTTTGAAATCATATATAAAGCATCAACATTAAAAAGCCACAGCTTACAAGTAAGGCTCCCAGTTTCCCATTGTTTTTTTTTATTTTTTATTATAATTCTGTTTATTATGATCAAATCAACGGTAGATACCATTATGCGACATGAGCAAGAGATTATACATCCTCCATATCTCCCACATGGGCTACAGTGAATCAAATATAAATATACAATATACGACAATTAGGAGGTTTCAAGAGTCTCATCGTCATTTAGTGATGCTGGTGGGATACAAATATTCCCGCTATACAAGTTCCAGGGCCCCCATACTTTACTCCACTTTCCGGGACACCCCCTGGCTACATATACTGACTTTTCACGGAACATACACCAGTCCAAATCTTCCTTCCATTTATCAAGCATTGGCGGTTGGCGGGTTCTCCAATTTTGTGCTATGTTTCTTTTAGCCACCATTAGAGCCAGGGTCACCCATTGCTTAGTATGAAGGGTGATGTCCGTTGGCTTCCAAATGTTTAAAAGGCATCTGCGGGCTTCGGGCTGCAAGTCAACTGTGAGCACATCCCGGAGAGTTTGACACAAGACTTGCCAGTATGACTGTATATAGGCACATTCCCATAGTATGTGGATAAACGTACCTACCTCCCCACATCCACGTCTACACTCACCATTATCCGTTCCACCCATCCATACCATATCTGGTTCAGTGATGTATATTCTGTATAGAATCTTTAGCTGCACCAACCGCAGCCTAGCTTGGACAGCCACTTCCCTTGGGGAGGAGACCGCTGATTGACAGTCTTCGTCATCCAATTCAATGCCGCCCTTGACCCATTTGTCCTTAAGGGACTGGAGTGGGTCCTCCATATTATTTATCAGTTTTTTGTAGATCAGTGAGATAGACCTCTCGGGAAGATGGCCATCCAATATCCTATCCTCGAGAGGGGATGCTTCGGGAGGGGGGGACCTACTAGTGATATGAGTCTGGAGTGCGTGCCGAATCTGCAGATATCTATAGTGTTCAGTACCGGCCAGTTTATATTGCTGTTGGAGAGCTGAAAATGAGAGGATAGCGCTTTTCAGAATTCCAGAGGGGAGTTGCCAGTGTGAGCCTGCAGTCCCACCCCATGTGTTTAGTCACTTAATGCCAAACTTGAACTGAGTGTGCGGTTGGACCCGTAAGGGGGAATCTACGGGGTTTGGAATAGAGTGCTCTACTGTAGTCCCCACCTGGGAGGAGCCATCTGTCCATGGCGTATCCCGGGTCATCATGACGACCATACGTCCCCTAGTTGATCTCAGCCAGGTGAGCTGGCCAATAATATTTCCTAATGTCAGGAAGACTGATGCCGCCATCATACCAGTTGAGGGTGAGTTTCGCTAATGCGATCCAAGGTTTTCCGTCCCATAAAAGATTTCTTTGTAGAGCTTCTATTTCTTTAAAATATGATTTGGGGACTGGTTCCATTGCATTCTGGAGGGCATAAAAAAAACGTGGTAAAGCAATCATTTTAAAAAGAACGGCCTTACCTAAGACGGAAAGAGGCAGAGCCTCCCAGAGACCAATATCGCTCTTTAATCTCTGAATAGGTGGCAGAAGATTACGAGTGAACCGGAGCGTAGCGCTTAATGTAATGAATATACCAAGGTACCAGAAGCCTTCTAGAGCAATTTGTATCGGGCAGCCTTGCAGAAGAGTTAGCGGGCCACCGTGCAAGACATAAATCACAGATTTAGACCAATTTATGGTAAATCCGGAATACCTGCTGAATATGGCAAGAATGTCGAGCAAACATATCAAAGAGACTCTCGTGGAGGTCAAGTACAGCAGTACATCATCTGCATACAACGATATTCTATCCTCCCAGTCTGGGGCCCAACGCATACCACGGATCATCTGATCTCTGCGAATCCATGCTGCCAACGGCTCTAAAGCCAAGGCAAAGAGAAGTGGCGACAGTGGACACCCTTGAAGCGTTCCACGGCCGAGCTCAAATACCCCTGATTTACGATTATTCACTACGACTTGGGCCATGGGTGGTGTGTATAACAGTCGGATCCAACTCACAAACTGGGAACCAAATCTCATCTTATCCAAAACTGCAAAGAGATACGGCCACTCCACCATGTCAAATGCCATGGTGGCATCTAATGACACAAGGACTGTGGGTTCCATGATAGTTGGTACCCTACCCAACACCCCATGGAGCCGACGCAAGTTGAGGGCGGTGGTACGGTGGGGCATGAAGCCGGACTGGTCAGGGTGTACCAGGGTATCAATTACTTTGACGAGACGTATAGCCAGCATTTTAGCTAGAATCTTAGGCTCAGCATTAAGCAGCGAAATCGGTCTATAGGGTGTGCAAAGAGATTTGGGTTCGCCTTCTTTGTGAATGACCACTATTAGCAATTCTTTGGTCTACTGGAAGTGCCCCTTTGTCCCTACTGTCTCTGAGCATTGAATGTAGGTAGGGAGCTATCTTATCTGGTCTCAACTTGTACAGCTCAATCGGGATATCATTTGGTCCCGAAGCTTTGCCAGACTTAATCGCACGTACTGCCTGGGCCACCTCATCAATCGAAAAGGCGGATTCCAGGTATTCACGATGTTTGTCAGCTAGGATGGGGAGCTTAATATCTCGAAGTAGGGCAACATTGTCTGGCTCTGTATACTGCCCCTCTGTTCTGTAAACTACCTGATAGTATTCTGCAAACCGGTCTGCTATGCGTTGCGGGTCTGTGATGGGTTCACCATCTTCGCCTGTGAGTTTGAGTACCAGTCGTGAAGCCCATTCCTTCCTGTCCAACCAGGCAATCAACCCCATGCTCATAGAGTCTGATCTGCAGTTCTCTGCCCTGTGTCTTAGCCCTATCCGTCACTATCCTTCTGAATTAGTCTTCTTTCAAGCTTAAAAAGTGTAATTTTTCAGGGGTCACTATGTGTTCTAGTTCCTCCTCCAGTTTAAGCACTGCATCCTCAGCTGCCTCCAGGTCTTTCTGCTTATCTTTTTTCATACTCGTAATAAGGGATAAAGCTGCCCCACGGACCACTGATTTATAAGCTTCCCATAATGTCTGAGCTGAGTATACGGATCCCTCATTTTCCAGGAAATAATTATCTGTGGCCTGAATTAATTTCTTACGAATGTCAGGGTCACACAAATACCAAAGGTTAATGGGAGCGATTCTCCCCACACTAGTTTGCCCCAGAAACCAATCGCATCCAGACAGGAGAGTGGTCTGAGATGCCTCTGCCTAGATGGTGGACCTCTCGGATATCAAAGGCCTGCGCCGCCAGGACCAAAATATAATCTATGCGGGACAAACTCTGATGGACGCCGGATCGGAAAGTGTATTGTACACTGTCTGGGTTATGCATCTTCCATCAATCTACGAGTCCAACTGCCTCAAGAAAATTGGAAAACCACTGCTGCGCCGGTCTGATGTCCGGGGGGGGGGGGGAGGGGGTAGCGATCCAGCGCACCGGACGCCACTGCGTTAAAGTCTCCCCCTACAATCAGGAACCCGGCGGGAACGTCAGCAGTACTGCACCCAAATCTTTATACGTCTCACTCTGAAGGCCAGGGGGGACATATACTGAAACACACGTGATAGTTCGACCCTCCCATTGCCCTGATATTCCCACATATCTACCCCTATTATCGGTCCATGTAGATTGCGCCGTGAAAGGGAACGATTTCCTGACCAATATACCCACCCCCCTGGAACCTGTTGTGAAGCCCGCATGCGCTGCCAATTTGTATCCCCCTCTATTCATCGCTTGGCACTTGTTGCCAATTAAATGGGTTTCCTACAACAGGATAATATCCGGGGCTTGCCGTTTGAAATACTGATGCACCATACTGCGCTTGATCTTATCTCCCAGCCCGTTGACATTCCAGCTAAGGACTCTAACCCCTACTCCCGCTCCATGTCTACATTCTGCGTAGTCAATTTCACCGTACATTCCAAAAACACAAATACAAACAACAAGAACATTCCCTCCCAACTGCCCCCCTCCCTGCTCCCCTGCACTCTGGGCTTGGAACTGCCCACGATTAAACTTGCAGAGTGCCTTCAAATAACTAAAAGTAGAAGTGCGGGTACGTGGTGCCCCCCCACCCCCCAATTCAAAAAGGAAAGTCCTCCCAATCTCACAATCTATATAGGTAACTCAGACCACCACTCAATGAGATACATTAAGAAAGACTCCAACTGTCGGACGTCGCTCGCTAGCATGGCCTCCCTTAAGATTCCAGGCACAGCTCGCTTAGATCTGTTTGGAAGCCCACTCCCGGACTCACGCCACTCACCAGTTCCCACCCACCCTCCCCATCAGTCTCCCCACTGTGTCAAATGTTCCAGGTGTCAACGATTCTCAAGCCACTCTGCTGCCGATTCCGGATGTTCAAAAAACCAGGCTCGCCCATCAGCTTCGACTCGGAGCCTGGCTGCGAATAACATGGCGTATTTGTAGCCTTCATCTCTCAAAGCCTTTTTAATTCCCAGAAAAGAGCGTCTCTGTCTCTGAACAAGCTGGGTGAAGTCCGGGAAGAATGTGATGTCCGCATTTTCGTACTTCAAGGGTGGTCCCGCCCTGGCGTGTTGGAGTATGACATCTCGGTCACGGAAGTTGAGTACCCTTGCAAGGATCGGACGAGGGGGGGCCCCGGGCTTAGGCCGACCCCCGGGAACTCTGTGGGCCCGCTCGATCACGAAGAGTTTCCCAAGGCCTTTGGGCTGCAGATGTTTCAGAATAAGTTCTTCCACAAAGAGATCTGTGGACTGCTCTTCTGATCTTTCCGGGATGCCCAGGATTCGTACGTTATTGCGGCGTAGACGTCCTTCATAGTCATCCAGCTTGGATTCCGCAAATTTCCCGAAAGATATTAAGTCTTTGACTTCTCGTTGCAGCTCAGAGGCATCCTTCACCAGACTCGCAGTCTTCAGCTCCACCTGCTTGACTTATTAATTATTTTTGTTCATATCAGCCCGGAGAAAGTTAATGTCAACAGTGATGGCGTCCATCTTGTGTTCTAGGGAGGTTTTGATATCCGCAATCGCCGCCATAACATGCTTCAATGTGGGTTCCTGCGTTGCTTCTCCTTGCACTGCGCTGCCCTTGCTACCAGGAGAGGAATCAGGCATAGATGTCTTTGGGAGCGTACATCTGTCCAGCCGGTTTTGTTGCACTGGCATGCTGCCTCTTGATGAAGACATGATATCACTGGGTCGCACCTGATGTGATAACAGGGAGATTGAGCACCCCAAGGTAGTGTGTCACTCCAATTCTCCACCGGACCCCTTCAGCTGTCTCGTGGGCTCTGGACGATGAACCAAAGGTGAGGCATAGAGGATCCGGTGGAATTAATGGCTCGTCTGCACTGTAGTTCAGTGTCCCACTGAGGGTATGTCTGCTACAGTCCAGAGTGGGGGGCCGATGCGCATCAAAGCGGCAGTGACTTACACTCTCAAAGGGGCAGCAGCGCTTACCAGGTGACGAGGGATCGTATCAGTCCTTTTCAGACAGGGGCCAGGTCAAGCCTGCTGTCGGGTCGACAGCACCAGGGCGCCAGCAAAGGCAGTCAATATGTTTACACTCCTTGAAAGTGCCACAATACCAGGGTAGATGGCGCCATCGCAGCGAGCTGATGGTGCCACAGATGTAATTGGTCTACGTCTGCGGGTTTTGCAACCTTATTAGCCCTCAAGAAAGGGCCTCACCGTCTGTGTCCCCAGGGCCATATGCAAATACCGTTGCAGGCGCGAGCTCGCCGTCGCGGAGTGAGCGATTCCGCCCCCAGCTGTTAGACGCCCTTCAAGCGTCGTTCACCCCCAGTTCAGGCTTTCACTCTGCCTCTATTGTCCCCCTGCAGTGCCTCCACGATGTCCAGCTCACCCGCACTTGGAGGATCATTCAGCCCCACGTCGTTGAGGTAAGAGGGTGGGAGGGGAGGGGAGGGGAGGGGATGGCCCGGCTAGAGCCCAATACACTGCTCACGTTGCCTCTCTAGGCTCTCCAGGCTGACCCTGGTGTCACCTCTTCTGCGCACCGACTGCCTCTGAAATCGATGCCCCGGCGCTCTCTCTTCCCCCAGGCCCCGGGTGCATCCGAGCCTGTGCTGGGCCTCCTGGCGATGCACTACTTCAACCGCAGCACGGGACGTGCCTCCAGTGTGTATTGGTACAAAACCCCCTGCCGGGGGTGTGTCTAGAGCACTCCTCACCTTCCGCTCCATCCGCTACACGAGGCCCCGGTCTCTACGTCCCCACCAGGCCGCACAGCAAACACCCTCAAGCCGCAATCACTGGACTTTCTGCAAGGTTAGTTGTCCTGCAAACGTGGAACGGATAGTTTCTCCTTCGGAGACTGCGAGATTAGAGCACGGATAAATGCTGCGGATAGACGAGGGAGATGAGGGATCTGCAGAGCTCCGCTAAGCAGCGGCCATCGCGCTTCGCGACTAGTCAAGCCCCCCAGTTTCCCATTTTTATTGATTTGTACAGATAAGTACAGACCGAACACCATATATTTCCTTGTCTAGATGTATTTTTAAATATGGATACAAATTCTTAGTGCTGCTCGCCAAAACTGCAAAGTCAATAGATGTACATTCTGACAGCCCAGGGAGTTTAAAAAAAACATAATGTTTTCTAATTAACATTAAAGAGCTGCAGATGTGAATGTGTGTGAGCTACAATGTCCATGTTTTGATCTGAGTGTACTTATATCGTATATGGATACATACAGCATGAAAACATGAACAAACATGTATTGGTTCCATATATACAAAAATATATATACCAGCTGCAGCTTTTCACACAGCCCAAACTAAATGTGAATAAATGCAGATAACATAAATAAATACAGACAGAAATGTCAAAAAAATATAATACCCTAAAACTGGGAGTAGTTCTAATACAAGTACTGCTCATTAGACTGATCAATATGTTAATGCTCCCAACATTATTTTTTTTTAAAAAACGGAGAGAAAAAAGGGAAAATATAAGAACTACTTCAAGTAAATAGCCGGAATAGTATCAAACATTAAAAAATGTACCAATTAGCATGGCATGAGTATTCAATTAAAAAATGTGCCTTCATAAAACTTGAAAATATATTTTAATGCAAGATTATGGCTCCAAGATATCTCTACCTTGTGTGAATATACATTTGATGCTGTGGCACAAACAATAAGACTGAGTTTCCAAAACATTAAGGGTCTAATTACGATGTTGGTCGGAGTTGCCTCCGACCGACACAGTTTCAGGGAAGGAACCACCTGACCATAGGTCGTCGGTTTCAACAACCCCATTAGAATGCGACCGCACATGGTGCGGTCACTAACTTCCATTTTTCAATGAGAGCTTGTGTGGTGGGCCAAAACCGTCTGCAGCACAAGCTCCCATTGAAAAATGTAAGTTTGTAAACATCCCTGCACTGGTGTCTGACACACGATGCAGGGATGTTTGGGGGGACACCATAGGTACCCGCAGGCCCAAAGGCAGAGGGCCGGGGGCAAGGGGGGCTTTCTAGGGGTCCCCAAAGTCAGTTTCCAACAGCCAATCCATGTCGGAAAGGACAACATGAATTGTCTGTCGGAAACCGACATCATTATTCCGCTGGCGGCAACGACCTCAAAGGATTAGGAACGCTTTCTGACTGGCCGATGGGCGCCTTGAGCCCTTGGGAACCTCGTTGGATTCCCTCGCCAGTTAAAACTCTGACCACTGTCATCATAATATGCCGGTTGGACTTTAAACCTACCAGGTAAGTCAGAAAGACTCTGACCAGCGGTTGGAGGCTATCCAACCGACATCATAATCGGGCCCTAATTTGTGTATTCATGTGGGTTAGTTACAGTGAAGGGAACAACAGTAAACATATCATTTAGTTTAACAGGTGAAGGCCTGGACAATAACGTATAGGAAAGGTAATTTGGTTAGCTCATAGCTCTTCTATGATACATATACATATGATACAGCACAGTGACCGCTGAAAATGATATAGGATACTCTAAAGCACCCCTAAATTTTGTTCTATTTCAACAGTTGTGTGGGTTCAAATATGTAGTTCTGTCATATAGTCTGTCAAACAAAAGAAGCATTGATGTTTCGACACGAAGTCTGATTTATGACCTGGTCATCATCAGGACGAATAGGCGAGGCTACTTCCTTTAATAACGGTTCTACAAGTAATATAAACACTGGCCAAATGGTATATAATATATCTTCTAAATGAAAAGCATCCAGTATATGAGTGCACACCAAACCCAATCAACAGTGGGTAAACACTATGGCGCATAGAGCCCAATACGCAATTAAATGTGAAGTCATACACTGTAAAGATTTATCACTGTAAGATACCATTATAATAGGTGTAACAGAAAACGTACTATAAGTGCAATACATATTGTCCAAACTAGAGAGCACAGACGTAGAGACAGTACAGTGGTTTATAAAAATCACACACCGTGGTAAGATGTGAAAAGAATTTGTCACAGAAAAGGGGCACTTTGATGGTCATACCTTTGAGTGTAAGGAAGCCTCAGTACGTTAGCCATGCTTTTATAGTGTGAAGAAAATCCAGTAGTGCTATTTACAAAGGGAACATGTCACCAATAGTGAGGTTAACCCAGGTGCAAAAGAAGAAGCTTACCAACAGGAACAAAAACCTATTAGCAAAACTAAGGATCTCATTAAGCTCAGTTTGGAAATAGGGGATTATAATAACAGTAATCAAGACCAAGATGTGCAGATAAACATAGCTTTCATTCAAAATGTATTGTAGTGTGAGAAAACTTATAAGGGGCATCAGTGAAATCTTTCAAAAAATATATCAATCAATCAATCAGAACATTTGTAAAGCGCACTACTCACCCGCGAGGGTCTCAAGGTGCTGGGGGGGAGGGGTGCTGCTACTGTTCGAATAGCCAGGTCTTGAGTAGCCTCCTGAAGGTTAGAAGGACCTGGGTCTGTCGTAGGAGGATGGGGAGGGTGTTCCAGGACTTGGCCGCGAGGTGGGAGAACGATCTGCCACCGGTGGTCGCTCTTCGGATGCGGGGGACGGTGGCGAGGGCGAGGTCGGCGGAGCGGAGCTGGCGGTTCGGGGTGTAGAATGGGAGTCGTCTGTTGAGGTATGCCGGTCCGGTGTTGTGGAGTGCCTTGTGTGCGTGGGTGAGGAACTTGAAGGTGATCCTCTTGTTGACGGGAAGCCAGTGAAGGTCTTTCAGGTGGGGTGTGATGTGGCTGTGGCGAGGGATGTCGAGGATCAGGCGTGCAGAGGCGTTCTGTATGCGTTGTAGTTGTTTCAGGAGTTTGGCCGAGGCTTCAGCGTAGAGGGTGTTTCCGTAGTCCAGCCTGCTGCTGACGTTTTTCTTGTCTCGGTGGGGATCTACCTGTATATCTTGCGGAGCATACGGAGGGTATTGAAGCAGGAGGATGAGACGGCGTTGACTTGCTTGGCCATGGAGAGCGTTGAGTCGAGGATAAACCCCAGGTTGCGTGCGTGGTCGGTGGGTGTTGGTGCTGCTCCCAGTGCGGTCGGCCACCAGGAGTCGTCCCAGGCTGAGGGGGTGGAGCAGAGGATGAGGACCTCTGTTTTGTTCGAGTTCAGCTTCAGACGGCTGTTCTGCATCCAGTCGGCGACGGCTTTCATTTCTTCGTGGAGGTTGGTTTTGGCGGTGAGGGGGTCCTTGGTGATGGAGAGGAACAGCTGGGTGTCGTCAGTGTAAGAAATGATGTTGAGGTCGTGCAGTCGGGCGACGTGGGCGAGCGGAGCCAAGTAGATGTTGAACAATGTCGGGCTGAGGGATGATCCTTGGGGTACGCCGCAGATGATCTCGGAGGCTTCGGAACGGAAAGGGGAGAGGCGTATGCTCTGGGTTCTGCCGGAGAGGAAGGAGGTGGTCCATTCCAGAGCCTTGTCTCAGATCCCTGCGTTGTGGAGGCGTGTGCGTAGGGTGCAGTGGCAGACAGTGTCGAAGGCAGCTGATAGGCAGTGGTGTAACGAAACTTGAGGGGGCCCCTCTGCAAAGTACATGGATGGAGCCCCCCCATTCTCCGCTCCACTCAAGATCTCTCAGACCAGAGACCTGCCATACTGCAGGGGCTGCGGGGGCTATTGCTACTCCACTGGTACCAATACGGCCGTTATAAGTAACCCTGGATGGTGGAGTTAACAGTTGGGCTTAGTCTGCCTGCAGTCTATTATAGGTGGTGGTCTATCCACTACAGGGTCCCTGCCATCAGTACGCTCTGAAGTTTGCCTATTTTAGGTGGGTTTCCTAATGCAGACTTCGGTCAGGATATGCAACATCGGGCCCACTCTTCGTTCGGTTTTTCCAAAAGTGCATCCACTGTTCCTTCTCTTTCACACCTCCTTCCTCCCTCTGGCTTTCTATCTCTTCCTTTCCAGTATTTCTGAGCATCCTATATTTTCTTCATTCTCACCCCAGCCTGTTTCTTTCTATCCTCTATCACTTTTATCTCCAACTTTTTCTCTCCCATCCCATCAAAATCATTCCACTATGCTTTTCCTATCTCCTGTACAGTATTTATCTCCCTTTCTCTGCTCTTTTTATGCTATCTGCTTTGTATTCCCTTCGTCCATTTTCTCACCCTCTCCATTCCCTACCTCTCTTTTCCACTTTTATACCCCAGCCGACCTTGTCCCTATAGCACCTTGTGATTTCTTTCCTTCATACTTTCTCGCTGGGTCCCTTGATTAGCGCTTCCAGTGCATTCTTATCCATCACTATGCTCTTCATTAATCCTGTACAGACCTTATTGCCCTTCTTCTTCCTCATAGTCTCCCAGAACCCCTAGCCTCAAAGGTTGTATTTGTTTACTCCAGGGTCTTCACTGGTGTCTCTAGAGAGGCCAGATGGTGCCTGTTCCCCAGTGCTATTTGTCCTGGCTCCCGTAGAGCCCACCGCCACAGCTGTTCAATGTATTGGGTGACGACACAGAAAAAACTCTGCACCTTGCCACACACATTAAATTGTCCAACTACCTTTTGTAGCAAATCGGTGCTGTTTGATTACATTGTTTGAATCAATCTCTCTCTCTCTGTCTCTGTCTGTGTGTCTCTGTGTCAGTGTGTCTCTGTGTCAGTGTGTCTCTGTGTCTGTGTCTCTGTGTCCGTGTCTCTGTGTCCGTGTCTCTGTGTCCGTGTCTCTGTGTCTCTGTGTCTCTATCTCCTTCTACATACACACACACACATGCAAAAAGGCCACTGAAGGAGGAGAGGATTTTGCTGGAGTGGGGGACACATTCTTAACTCTGACCCACCGCAAGCACTTTTTGTTTTGGGCCATTTATAATAGCCTTGTTCAAACCCCTTCACTTCCCTTATCACTCATACAGCAGTCTCGTTGTATTCGGTACAGTGACATTGCAATGTTGTTGTGGACTCTTATGCAAACAAGAAAAAGATCCCCCACCAGGTCAATACCTCATACCCAGATACATCCACATTGACATAACTCCCAAAATCCCCCAGGCATATTCAAACATAGGAAAAGGTAAAAAAAAAAAAAGAATATTGCATGAGGTGTATCTATTAGGTCAGCACATTGGCTTAAATGGGATGTACACTTTTCTTATGGTCAGAGTACGTTTATCAACATTTTCCATCAGCTGTGACATTAGTAAACCTGGTATTGGAATCTCTCCCTGCTGCCTTAAAATTTTGCTAATTCATTGGTGTTCACACTCCGATAATAAATTGTAAAGACCTGGCAGGGCTAAGGTTTTTAACACATGCAACTGTCTGTTACCATTCTTGGACAGATGTATTTAAACAGCCCATTGTTGTATTTCCTGGATGCTAACAACTCGCTCTTGCTGCTTTTTCAACCTCCACGCCACTACCTCACAAAGCCATTTACTGATAAGCACCACTATCGATCAAGGACAAAATCATCCCCAAAAATATGCTGTGTTCTAACACCACATCGCCTTCCTAATAACTCACTTTAAAATACTCCGCAGAGGGCTGATCCATTTAATGTTTGACAACAGCCCTTGTAACAGACTTCCTGTAGAGCATCAAAACCCATCCAACCTGCTACTGTTCAGAGAACAACTCAAGGATCTCCAGCCAACACCCAACCTACCAACTCAAGACTCACAAGTTTCCCCATCTCCTGCCTTATTGATCATCAGCCCAAAACTAAGACCTACCTCTTTCTTCAATCTACTGTCCTGCAGAAACAATCCAAGGTGTCTTCCCCAAATTTCTCTAAATCGATAAAGACAAAGACAACCAGTCACAAACATAACTTCTCTTGTCAATTGTGAGACAAGGCTTTCCATCGAGTGCACTGGCCTTTTTCTGTGGAAAATACTGGATAAGGTGGGTCTGAGTACACAATTCAAAACATGGGAATTGTGCAAATATTCTTGCCCCACAGCTCGGAAGCGGAGCTGGACTTTCACTTTATCCTAAAGAAATGGACTGACATCTTTCACTAAGTGTACACCTCATTCTGTGCCTCAGGAAAAGAAGCAATGCTTAAGGTGACACACTATTGGTACTACAAATCAAGCCAGAAGGTGAAATGGAACCTCAACAGTCCTAATGGCTGTTAACAAATCTTCGGCCACCCAGACACACTGACTCATCTCCTTTGGTTCTGTCCCAAGCTCAAACACTACTGGTAGGCCGTCTGAAAGATATCAATGAAATGTTTGCAACAGATATACCCTGTCTTTCTAGCTACGTCCTACTGAGCCTCACCAATGCCCCAGCACACCCTCTACACTCTAACAAAGGGAAGGCAATAATAATGGGTTTTGGCTTTGTGTGGGGCTAAACATGTCATCAAAACCAAATGGGGCACCAATACATTGTCGTCTCACTTTGACTTGCTTCATAAACTGTGCTACCTCACAGGGATGGAAAAGCTTACTGCTTCCCTGGAGAACAAGTTGCTACACTTTGACAAAATGAGGGGCCCATGCATTCAATCTCTGGCACAGGACTTTTGGGAACTTACTAGTCCTCTTTACGTATGAGTACGCCAGCTAACAGGATGAGGGGGCATGCCTGATCAGCAAGACAAAGACTGACCGCAGTCGGTATGACGCACTAAAAGACCCAGCCTGCTGACACTGAATACTTTGCGAAAGAGCTAATTCTGGCGAGAGTGGCTATGCTCCCTGAGTGACAACCCCTGATATTTTATTGCTTCTCCCTCTCGCCTTTCCCAGTTCCCCTGGTATCTTCCCTTCCTCACCTTCTATCTCCTTCTTCTGTTCTCCAACTGTTCTACCTCGTCGGCCTTTGGATTTAGGTAAGAGTATTTGTTCCTGGATAAATTAATAAAAAGACCTGAACCATAAAAGATCAATGGGTCGGCAAAATATTTACATTATTAATATAATATTCCATCAACACAAGTAAAATTCAAAGTGGTGTACTAACTCGCAGCTGCTGTCACCTCCGTCTTTCAGAACTACGTGCCTGCTGTTTTTGAGAACTACTCCGCGAGCTTTGAGATTAGGTAGCAGCGGATAGAGCTGAACATGTGGGACACCTCAGGTAAGAGAGCATTGGAATACTGTCATGGCGGCAGCCCCACAGTGTCATGGATACCGTGTGCTTCAGCCAAGGAGACAATAACTTCCGGTGTCTGCGTGTACCTAGAGGGACCCAAAAGGGATGCCTGTCTGAACCAGTACTCCATTTATTATTCCATTATGACTGCCTGGGAGACACCCCCTTTTTTAAAAAACTACTTTGTTTCCTTCCGTACCTCTCCAACTGTACACCACTAGGATAGAAGGGGTTAAACCGAGTCTCTGATGTCAACATATCAATGCATTGAATATAACAGGAGGCTCCTGGTTTTACACGGAGTAGAAAGAAGCCTTCAAGCTGCCTATGTGCACATGCATGTGACTGGGACCCAGGAGGATGAACACGGACACTGGAATGTAGAAAAACATCTGTCGTCATCCCTAGTTTACACAGGTTCATCTGTGGCCCTGGGAGTTGTACCCAAAAGCAATGAATGCAAAAGACATATGTACACATGCACATGGGGCTCTGAGACTTGTACACATAGAACTGTTGTATAGGTCAGATTCATCGCAAGACTACACATGCAGTTGTTAGCCTGCATGTTTAACACCAAGCCGGTAAGGGGAACGGGGCAACTATCCCTCTTGTGTACACATGCTTGTGGATATACATAGGCCAGCAGGAAGAGGAACTTTGGGGCCTATCTCAGCCTGCTCCCCACTTTCCTCCTCCCATTTACCTGCATTAACAGGACCTGTTTTTTGAGTATGACATTTGGGTGGTGTATCTCCTGTCCCCTGAAGAGATAGTAGTAAGCTATGGTCATAGCAGCTATAAAGTGACCCCATTACAAAAGACCCCTTCAGGCATCACTTTGAGGGTTGGTACCTGTGTCAAGCTTTACTGTTCCATCTTGGCATCTCCAACAACTAATGTTTGGAACGCAGCATCCACTGTGTACTCTGGGAGGCAGAGGTCGTGCCCCTCTCACCCCCTCCTTCCTAGGCCCTGCTATGCTAGGTGTTCAGCTGTCAGCAAGTCACTGACTTTCAGCCTGCCCAGATTTTTCCAACAGCACTATGCATGCTGGATGAAAAGTCTGACTCTGAAACTTTAACCTGGTTTCCTCGACCCAAAGTAGCAGCATATCTCTGCTTTTTAGGTCAAGCTTAGAGTCAGAGCGCTTGCCACTCACTCTCTGCTGTGCCCTTTTGGTCGACTGCTTTCCAAAGTCCCATCCCAGGGTGCTTTGTTGATGCCCAGGTGATTTCACCAAGATAACAATGTTGTTGGCCATGACAGTACTTTCATGCTTCCTCCTGTTACAGTGTGTAATAGTCCCTCCACTTATCTGCATTGCTTCTTACTAAAGCCCCGCCTCCCCTGCTCCTCCCATTGCTCGTGCGATGGAATTCCGTCACCCTAGTTTTGAAAAGGTTAATACTTTGCGCAATGTTTATGGCAGATTATTCACAGATAAATACCAAAGCTATCTCTTTAAAAACAAAAAGTGCTAGATATCATGAGGACAGTTAAAGTTTTTGTATGTAGCTTGACACAATCCCACTCCAAATAATTCCAGGACACTTAATACCACATAATTACTAGCCACATCATTTCACAGCACCCATGCCACATAATTCCAATACACAAATTTACTCCACACTACACAATTCCAAGCCACACAATTACACAACCAACTAATTCAATCCAACCCACATGATTCCACAACAAACCACGTGCATACACTCTGTAACAAATAAGTAAAAACATTGCCATTTACAATGCCAATAGCTCCAACACAAACAAATGCGAGGACTATTGCATTTCCAATGCTTGCTTACCTTCCAATGCGTTCCAGCCGAGTCCTATTCCTGGAGCTGCAAAAAGTCATGGGCAAAGTGGGCTCTGGCCCAGGGCCCCGGCCTTTCAAAGACCCCCTCATAGAGCTAGCTCTGCAGAGTCTTGTCCTGGTGACCTTGAGTAATGCTTAGACAGTTTGTTTTAAATACCATTTTTCTTTAATTTATTTTTAACGTGGGCGATATGTGAAAGTCTATTACAGAAATGTTGTGTTTATGTTTCATGAAAAATCCATAAAAAAGATTAATTTAGATCAAAAGGACCTGAAATATGAGAAATGGGAGAGTGACACAGAGGACATTTGCAGTAACATTTGTGAGCTGCTGCTGTGTTACAATATTGAAAACACAAGCCCCTATCCCTTAATATTAGATTTAAACACATTTAGAATGTGCACTAGTGTGCTTGTGCACTGTAAGTGACCTGGCCAAAGGGTGCATGAAAGTGCTGAAATTGGATCTAAATCCAAAGCTGTTCCAAACAGGAGCCCTCAAAATAAGTTTGGCCCAGGGCCCCCAAAATCCTTAAAATACTTAAAATGTCCCTGCTCCTGGCCCTGTCAGCTCTGTACTGCCTCTTCTCAGAGGAGCAGTGCTCTGTGGGGAATGTTCTCTCTGAGGCCCCCATCCTTTTTCCGGGCCTGGCTCGCGGCTCTGACTGAAGAGAAACAATGTAACATGTTACTTTGTTTCTCTTCAGCCCTGGGTCAACCCGAGGAGCTCAGAGCAGGCTGCAGACTGCAGCTGCTTTAGAGCAATCCCACAGATTTGTACCGAAGAGCTGAGGGGGCCCCCTTCACCACTGAAGACTGGGAGCCCCCCCGCACCACGGGGGCTGCGGGGGTGTTTGTTACGCCCCTGCTGATAGCTCCAGGAGGATGAGGGCCGCGGTTTTGCCATTGTCCAGCAGGGCCCTGATGTAATCGGTGGCGGCGATGAGGGCAGATTCGGTACTGTGGTTGCTGCGGAACCCGGACTGGGACGGGTCCAGGATGTTGTTCTCCTCGAGGTAGCGGGTCAGCTGTCTGTTGACAGTTTTCTCGATGACCTTCGCCGGGAACGGGAGCTGGGAGATGGACCGGAAGTTCTTGAGGTCCCTCGGATCCGCCTTGGGTTTCTTGAGTAAGGCGTTGATCTCGGCGTGCTTCCAGCTCTCCGGGAAGGTCGCTGTCTCGAAGGAGATGTTGATGGCCTTGCGGAGGTGGGGTGCGATGGTGGCGCTAGCTTTGTTGACGATGTGGTGTGGGCATGGGTCTGAAGGAGAGCCGGAGTGGATGGTGTTCATGATTTTGATGGTGTCGTCGTCGTTTATGTTGGTCCAGGTGAGCAGGGGGTTGATGTGGGTGGTGTCCGTGTGGTCTGAGGTGTCGGTGACTGTCGGGGCAGTCCGGTTGTTGAAGCTGTCGTGGATGTCTGCAATCTTGGAAGAAGGTGGCAAGGGAGTCGCACAGGTCTTGCGATGGTGGGATGCCGTTGGTGTTGGTGCTAGGGTTGGAGAGTTCTTTCACGATGTTGAAGAGCTCTTTGCTGTTGTGTGCGTTGTTATCGAGGCGATCCTTGAAGGAGGCCCTTTTGGCGGATCTGTTGAGGTGATGGTGTCTGCGGATGGCGTTCTTGTGGGCTGCGTGGCTGTCCGGTGTCTGTTCGCGGTGCCATTTCTTCTCTAGCTTTCGGCAGGTTTGCTCGGAGGCCTGAAAGTCCGTGGTGAACCTGTTGGATTTGTTGTTGGTGCGTCTGTTGGAGGGTTTCTTGATCGGGGCGAGAGTGTTGGCGCAGTCATCGATCCAACGCCTGAGGTTGCGGGCGGCGGTGTTGGTGTCGGTGGGGTCGGCGGGTGGGTTTCGGGCGAGGGTGGTATTTAGCTGGTCTTCTGTGATTTTGCTTCAGCACCGGCGGGGGATCTGTTGAGTGCGGTGGTGCGTGGTGGGTTTCCAGAAGGTGAAGTGGATGCAGCGATGGTCGGTCCAGTGGAGTTCGGTGGTTGAAGGTGACGTGGGAGCTAGCGGAGAAGATGGGGTCAAGCGTGTGGCCGGTGAAGTGGGTTGGCATTGTGACGAGCTGTCTGAGACAGAGGTTGGTGGGGTTGTCAATGATGGTGGTGGAGTTGGTGTCGTTGTTGTTCTCAAGTTGGAAGTTCAGGTGTCCGAGGAGGTTGTAGTCTGTGGAGGCAAGGGCGTGTGTGCTGACGAAGTCGGCGATGGAGTCGCTGAACTGAGGCCGGGGTCCGGGGGGGTCTGTAGATGAGAGTTCCTCTCAGGGTATTGTTGGGATCCGTGTGGATCTGGAAGTGTAGGTATTCGGCGGTGCTGTGGGTGTCGTCGGAGCTGGTCGTGACCCTGAGGGTGTTCATGTGGATGATGGCGATTCCAGCTCCTACTCCGTTGGTGCGGTCCCTGCGGTTAATCTTGTAGCCGTCCGGGATGCTTATGGCGATGTCGGGTGCCGAGGAGGCATTCATCCAGGTCTCTGTGAGAAAGGCGACGTCCGGGGAGGATGTGTCGAGCAGGTCCCAGAGTTCGACGGCGTGTTTGCGTGCGGAGCAGGTGTTCAGTAGTATGCATCTGAGATGGTTGCGTTCTGTCACGGTGGGTGGTTTGGCAGCTCGGAGGCTAGTGAAGCTGCAGCTCCGGCAGGAGAAGGCTCCTTTGGTGTGCTTCGGGCGGCCAGGAAGCAGTTGTGCGCTCGTCCGGTGTTGAGTGCGTGGAGGGTGTTGGCGTCGTAGCGGCGTCGGGTGTCGTGGTGTTCGCGGGGGCCAGGGGGTCTGGCGCTGGGCATGGTCCAGGCGCGGACGGGCTTGCCTTAGGTGCGCCTTCAGCACGCCGGCGGCGCGGCCGCCATTGAAAGGGAGGTGGGAGGGAGGAGCAGCTGGGAGGCGGGAGCGGGGAGGCGAGCAGGGGGCGGGGACGCAGCGGCGGGAAAACGGGTGAGGCAGGGGCATCGGGGTTACAGAAGGCACAACAGGGGGAACAGGGGTAGACAAATATCAAATACACAGGGCAGCAAAAAAAATACACAGGCAGTATGACAAGAAATGCAACAGTACCGGCCTCCCGAGGCAGAGGGGCCTCGAACCTGCGGCAGCGGCGGTGATAGGCAGCAGGGACACACCATCCCACTGGACTGGTCCACTGCTGCATTCAGGAGGAGGCCTCGTTGAAGTGCGGGGTGGCACGGTGAGACTGCCCTGTTGACTCCCACAAATGTTAAGCACCCAGAAGGTAAAAGGTACTGATGGAGCTCCTGAGATTAGGGGCTTTCACCGATCCTGAAGCTAAATAAACTAAAAGGGACCATTATAGGAGGAATCGGGCTCTATCCCTGGCAGAATTTACCTTTGAGGCAAGTGCTGCCCTCCCCTCCATGGTTTTATGGGAGCGAGGAGGCATCCTGGAGTGGCTAGAGACCCCTAAACGAGGCTTCCAGAAAACACCGGCATAGGCTGGAGCGGTCATACATCAGGGATCCCCCTATCGAAGATACTATACAAGTGTGGGGGCCCTGCCGTGACTGTAACTGCTTGTGCTCGATATTCCTCAAGAGCACAGCAAGCAGACTGGTCAAGTCCCATAAAGCAATTACTTGAATTTAAAACTGGTCACTACCCTGCCCCTACTCTGCTCTGCATGAATGTTGGAGAGGAACTGACGACTGGGGATTCGGTGGTTTCCTGAATGTGCCTTGAGGTCTTTCCTATTGGAACTCACCATGTATGGGACTCAGAGATGCTTTAGACCGAGACAGAGACTTGAAAAAGAACGTGTCAGACATAGACGAAGAAGATTCAATAAACACCAAAGGAGCTCCCTTCTGATAATACTGTTTTGCCCCAGCCCAAGATCACCAAATTCATTGCTCCCCAGCTGAACCACCAGACGTTCCTCCAAAACCTCCTTAGGCCAGCCACTGACCAATGCCACCAATACTGGTGCCATGGTACAGGCACTCCAGGCCTCCTGGATAGACTTTGAGACTACAATTTGTGAGATAAGCACACGTGACTCTCCTCTGCCAGGACCTTTAAAATTATGAGGTCTGAGTAGTCTCAGAAGTGGACAGTCAGGTTTTGACCTTGTAAGATGAGGCACCAGATCTTAAAACTAATGTGTCCATACTACTCTCCATGTTCAGGGTCCAGAAAATAAAGCGAATGCAACAACCTCTGATACCCAGAATTTCCAGAAGAAACAGAGCTTCCGTTCCCAGACAAAGTTCTTGAAAATTGTACTAATTACTGGCTTTCAGAAGGGAAGCTATCCCCCCCCCCCACCTTGGTGGTGAAGAATCAGTTGCATCTGCTTGCAAAGAATCCACCGATTCCCAGATGAGTGGCTTGGATGATGAGGGCCCTTCATGATGGCATCATTTCAGTGGCTCCCACTGGGGAGAGTAGAGAAATGTTCTCCTTTACTGACCTAATATGTTGATGTCTCCATCAAGATCACTATTATTCCTATACATATACTACCAATGATCTACCCTGGCTAATTAATCCTAAACAAGGAGATCTAGTGGAGTTACCAAACTGCTCCATAGGAGCTTCCCTCTGGTGTTTTCAGCAACAGCTGTGGACTCCCAGGGGAGTGGAAGGGTCACCTTGAAGGGAAACACTAGAGTTTTTTATGTGTGTATGTGCCATCCCAACTCCCCAAGCTCCCAATCGAAGGGGCTGAGACAGTGGTACTAAACTTCCCACAAGGCATCACTATTATAGGAGGCAACTTTAATGACTCCACGAACCCAGCACTGGACTCCACTTGGGTTTCCACCAATGGGCGGACAGGAAGAGTTAAACTACTGGAGGATTGGATGATCTCACTAAGGTTGTGTGATGCCTGAAGAGTCTGGTATCCCCACAGCTAGCAATGCACACATACCTCAGCTGCACATAAAACCTTGTCAAGTATAGACCTTGTGCTTCTTCCACCAACCGATATTCTCCACAAGACAGAGACACATATTTTTCAGCTGGGTATTTGGGATCATTTCCCGGTCACTGTCTGACTGGGAGTGCTCTGAGGGGACCCATGCTCAATCTGGCACATTACAAGAGCAGGCTAGGCTATTGCTTTAAGACATACCACTGACATCACTACACTTAGCGATAGGGAGGAGCTGGACCAGTCCCTCACAATAGAGGGAAATGAGGGGGCTCTGTAAGAAATTAACTCTGGTAAGACACCTGGAACGAACGCTTTTCCTCTTGAGTACTATTGCAAATTTGTAAGATTCTACAATCCTGGTTTCTAAATCTAAATAAAGAGACTCTGGAGAGAGACTCCTTTCCTCTGAAGTTAGATCTGGCCATAATCATGGTCATCCACAAGAGTGGTCGAGCCCCAGACAAATGTGCCTCGTACCATCCCATTTCTCTGATAAGCACAGAGGTCAAGATATTTGCTAAAGCCCTGGCATACAGACTCCTGCAAGTTCTAACATCACTGATTCACCTAGACCAGTGCAGCTTTCATGCCCAATCGCAGTATCTGCCACTGTATTTGCTGGGAGCATGCGGCAATAGATAAACAGCATCAAATCAAGGACACCTGTGCTCTATTACTCATTGACTTCGAGAAAGCGCTTGACGCTCTCGACTGCTCCTTCTTGGAGAGAGTCCTTGTGTATATGGGGTCCCGGCGGTGAGTTTATGAATAAATGAGCACGTGGTTGTATCTGCCCATGCTCTGTCCGAGTGTGGTTTGTGTCATGTTTGTCAGTTTTTATTATATGAGTAGAACCGGCTAAGGAGTGAAATTGTGAGAGGGCTATCCGGTATTGTATGCTGTAACACAAATGAAAATATGCCTGCATGCTGGTTAACGGTTGGGTGCCTTGGATGTAACGATACCGGAGGACTCCACAACTATTGGAAAGGAAGGATGAATGTGTAGTTATGATGCCTCATAATTATTATTTTTTTTTTTAAAGTTCAGTGTGAGTAACGTGATCAGAAATTGATGTGCCCATGTTTACTCACAGGTGCAGGCGTTTTCCTGCCGCCTTATGGCTACATGTGGGATAAGCCATTCCTGGTGAACTGCTGGTAGGCGTCCACCTGGTAATTATGCTCTTTTTAGCATGACACGAAAAGCGATGATGGTCAACACATAGGGAACCATGGGAACCCTAATATGCTGTTAAAAAACACTTTAGTCTTTTGGCATTATTCTTCCTTCTCTTTGTTATTCAACCACTGCAGGTCCAGTATAATTGAGGTGGAGACATATTCCCATGCCCTGATGAAATTGCCGCAAAACTGTAAGTCAATGAAACATGTCGGCTGTTCAACTTAAAATGGTCTAAACATGCCGTGGTTTAAATTGGGTGTGAACACTAGACAAAGATTAAATACATATGATAGGTGTTCACAACCTATTTTAATGGGGAGTTCAGGTGACTCTTTGTTACACATTACGGGGGCGTAATGGTAGTTAGCACGATTATATAGGTTTCACACTTTTTTCAATATTCACATTTAGTTGAGTTAGGTCACTTATTCCTTTGCTCGTGAAAGTGTTGATGATGATAAAGTGAGCACACTGGTGAGTACCTACCAGCAGCTCTATGGTGGTTGCTTACATGAGGCACTTTCTGACCCACCTCACATTTTTTCCATATTGTTTTACAGTATACATGACTAATGTGGCAGTATTACCTGCAATGTCCTTAGGAATACTATGGCATGGCTGTGGTTGATTGTTTTATATATTGTTTTGAATAATCATACACATATGGGGGTACAACTGGAACAATATAAGCATATCCTTTCTAGGAGGTACAGTTGATACCCATGGATTTAAGAATAGAATACGTTTTCGTGTAGGTATCAAAATCAGGTCTGTGTGTTGAGTAACTGTAAGAGTGGAGGGCAACCTGGTTTTGTAACCCTCTTATGCTCCTTATCTAATGAAATGAGTACCCAATTAGCAGCCATACTGTTTGTACTCAATACTTTGTTGTTCTTTTTTTTTTCAATAAGTATCAATAAAGTTGATATATAAAAAAATAAAAAGTAGAAACTAGTTAGTAGGAAAAAGTACTAAACGGTTCAGAAAATGTACTCAGAAAGGCAAAGGCTCACCAAAATCAGAAGCATGGTGGGTCTGATTATACAACAGATTTGCTCCACTTGCGGGACAAGGTTGAGGAGAGGTGTGCGTCCAAAATGGCATCTGCAAGTTTGGAACACTAGGGGCAGCTTCCAAGACGAAGTCCCAAAATGCTTATATATATATATAAAGCAATGTTTAAAAAGCAATTGCAAATATATGAATAAAACTATAAAAATACTAAAAGCTGGGTCTGTTGCTCCAAAAAACAAAGTGTCCACACTACTGTTTAAGGAAAAGATACAATTAACATTTGGAATCTTAAATAAAATAAGAAATCTGTATACACTAACCACAGACAGTTAAGTCATGGTAGACTGTAGATTTTATATGATTCAGACATATTTGCCACATCACATTCTGCAACAGGATCCACTGAAGCAGTTTGTAAGAATGTATGACGTTACAAAGCATACATTCACAACGCGGTATTTTACATTGCGTTCTTTACAACGACTTGCGCTGGAAGGCGCTGGACTTAGGAATAGTATGATTTACTATTCCAACTCCAGCCTACGTAACAGTAGGGAAGGTGCTGGAATAGTAAATCATACTATTCCTTAGCTTAGAGCGCCATCCAGCGCAAGTAGTTGTAACGACTTGCGTTGTAATGCCCGGGGTGTAACGACCGCATTGTAAAGGTCGTTCTCCATTGCAACAATGTATAATTTGTGGGAAAGTATTGCATGGTAGAGTGCAAATCATATAGATAGATAGAAAATACTTCATTCGGTTATCCAGAAACCATCAAAGTATACATAGAGAAAAAACAGTTAAAATGTGATGAACTTGTATATAAACAATAGCAACCCAGAGAAACAAGTCCTATTATAGTTGTATGATTGGATCACCCATATTAACTGCAGCAGACTTTCAAAAAATAAAAATATCATGATGTGCTAATATTAAGATTATATACTGCAGATAAAAATACTCTGGTCAAAGCAGTGTAGTTTTACTTGCAATAATTAATTGCATTCTAAGGTGCATAATGCATATTACATTTGGTACTCCATGGGGTTTTACTGTTCAAAATATGTTATTAGGATTTTTTGCAGACAAGACAAAACAAAAAATTATACAGTGTTGGTGTATATAATGAAATAATGTGAACATCAAAAATATTGTCATAACAATATCTATATATAGTTTACAATTGTCATAGAAGCAGTAAAATTATACGAGTTGAAAAATGGAACAAACGAGGCTACTCCTCAAAACATTAGTTATACAATACTGTTAATAAAAGCAAATAGTGTTACCAAATGTTTTATAGATAAGCATTAATATAATTATCAATTGGTTTCCATAACTGTTAAAATGATGATGTATTTTTTAATGGTCCCTTGTAAGATAATTGGGTACCAGATCTAATAAAAGTGAGATAAGTCCACCATGCTTGGATTGATATTGCATCACCTGATTTGCAATTGGAAGTAATGGATTTAAAAGTAATAGACATAAGGAGATTAAAAAGTTTAGAATGGGACTCCAATAAGGTGGATGATAGGACATAAGATTTACCAATAAGAATGTTGTAAGTGAGGACCTCAGAAATAGGAAGTATTTTAACAATGATATCCCAAACATTCTTCCAAAATTAACATATTACATTACATTCAAAAAGCATATGCTTTAAAGTACCATCATAACATTTGCAGTTTCAACAAAGTAATGAGGGAGGAGGAGCCTAGCGCGCAACCAAGATGGCCGCGTAGGTGCGAGGCTCCCGAGGACCTCCGCGACCTCCTACGAATATCCTGACATTATCCTGCCCTGGATGAGGGGACTAGGTTGGTGAACCTGAGCTGAGGTGGCACCCGTTTCCCGCTTCCGAATCGGACCTCGGACACCGGAGTGAGCACCGATTGAAGTGTGCGGCCTTCCCCTCGCCGGACCCCGGATTTGCGCAGTGGGGTGATCCAGGGACAAAGTGAACAACAGCGGCAGGCAGGGCCTGGCGACTCGCGTGCCCCGCACTTTCACTTTCGCACCACCTTGTTGTCTCTGCAAGGTTGGGTCGCGGAGCCCTTGGTGTTGGTGTGGTGTGGCCTTGCTGGGAGACCCTGCCTGCCTGCCGGCTGTGTCCACCCCGCTGCCCCGAGGGGGCCCCCCCGGAGCCTGTGTCTGCTTTCCTGCCCTACACGGCGTGGCTGGTGCGACTGGGAGACTGGCGGCCATGGCCACAAAACAAGATGGAGACCGGGTAAAGACCAAATCGACCCGGCGCGGTGCCGTCCATCAGGCCAACAGTATGGACCGCTATACCCTCCAGAAGGGATCGCCCGATGGACCGCGCAAGCCCCCTGAGAGTCATCCTGATACCCCAGACCTGCCCGCAGATTTGACTCTGCGAGATGTTATGGGCGCCATTGCCGAGATGAAGGCCTCGGTGGGCCAGCGGTTTGATACACTGGCGCAGAAGATTGACTCGGTCCTTGTGGATGTTGGCCTGGTGAGGGCCGATCTTTCCAAAACCAATGACCGAGTAGATTCTTTGGCCCACACCACATCGGGCCTAACGACAGATGTGGCGGCCTTGCAAACGGAGGTGCGCCGGCTTAGTCGGGCGACGGCGCTAATGGATCGGCGCCTGGAGGACTCCGAGAGTCGGGCACGGAGGAACAACATCCGCATTATCGGGGTGCCCGAGGGACGCGAGGAGGCGGCGGCGGATCTTTTTGTGGAGGACCTGATTGCTACCCATCTCCAGCCACGGGGGCTGAGCAAGTTCTTCGCTGTGGAGAGGGCTCACAGGGTTCCCGGGGGTCGGCCTAATGTCGGAGCCCCTCCGAGACCTCTCATCGCCCGGATTTTCAATTTTCGGGATAGAGACGCTATCCTGCAAACCTCCAGACTGCATGGACCGGTCAAGCTAGACAATATGGAGGTTAATTTCTATCCTGATTTCACTCCAGCGGTCCAGAAGCAGAGACTGAGCTTCCTAGGTGTCAAACGTCGTCTTCGGGACCTAAACCTCAAGTATGCCATGCTTTTCCCGGCCAAGTTGCGTGTGGAGGTGGATGGTCGCACGCATTTCTTTGATCGTCCCGAGGCGGCTGGGGACTGGCTGGATACTCTGCCCGGGGATCGTGATCGGGGGGGCGGGGGGGGGGGGGGCGGCGCGGGGTGACGGCACGCTGGATCAGGACTGAGGGTCTCATAATGGGCCTCACTCTGGACGAAAATGATGCCACTTTTAATTCTGCGTCAGTTTTTTGTAAGTTCCCCTCCTATGGAGGTTGTGTTGGGTCTCTTGGGGGTTCTCCCTCCTCCTCTAGGGGGCTTAGTTAGTCTAACTATATATGGGGCGACAGGCACACTGCACGTTGGGGGGGCTGTTTGGGCTCATGCAGGGGTGCAGGGAGGGGGGAGTTCTGTTGGGGTGGGTGGGTTGGGATGGGGTGTTGTTCGTTCTTACCACAAGGCAAACGTATTATTGTGTTGGTTTTAAGGCGCTCTCTCGGGTACGAATGATGGCTCTTGTATATGATGGGGGGTAGGGAACTAACTTTGTTATCCTGGAATGTGAATGGACTGGGGGACAGGATCAAACGGGGTGTGGTCCTGCAATTTTTGAAGCGAATCTCGCCTGATGTAGTCTTCCTGCAGGAGACGCACCTCATTGGTAACTCCTTCTGCGCCATGAATCGGCGTGGATATCGCCTAGTGGCTCACTCGGGCTTTACGTCCGGCTCACGGGGTGTGGGCATCATGGTGAAGAACTCGCTCCCGTTGGAGATTGATGAGGTGCTCCACGATGATAGGGGACGCTATACGGTCTTGGTGGGAAGACTGGAGGGCAAAGTGGTTGTCTTTGTGTCAATATACATCCCACCGGGGCTGCAGTCGACCACCTTTGCGGACCTTGGGCGCCTTCTCCTTGGCCTTCCGGGGGGGCTTTTGGTTGTGGGGGGGGATTTCAATGCGGTGGTATCTGGATCTTTGGATCGTCACCCCCCTAGGGACCTCCCCCGGGCACAGGCGTGGCTCCCCGGCCTCTTAGATACATTTGGATTAGTGGACTGCTGGCGTTTAAAACACCCCGCGCAGTTACAGTATACTTTCCACTCGGGAGCCCATGGTAGCCTCTCACGACTAGACTATGTCCTTGTCCCGGCGGCCTATGTTGGGAGGGTGGGAGAGGTACGCCATTTGCCACGGGGTATTTCGGACCACTCCCCGCTCCTACTGCACTTTGATGTCTTTCCAAGGGGTGAGGGTAGGGTGGTCCCAATCAATCCTTGGTACCTGCGCGACCCCTCCATTCGCGCTGCATTGATTAAATCCCTTCAGCGATATTTTGATGAGAATGTGGGGTCTGTGCCTTCGGCCATACCACTATGGGAGGCCTTCAAAACAGTACTCCGAGGAGAGGCCCTATCCCTCATTTCCCATGCCCGGAGGCGCGAGCGGGAGGAGGTGACCCGGATGGAGGCTGAAATAGCCGAGTTGGAGGGGAATCTAGAAGGTGGGGTGACGGATGCTGCATTACATGTCCTCCAACTCAAGCAGGCGGCCTACAGGGCCCTCGTCACGGAGGCGGCCAGGGGCCTCAGTAGAGAGCAACAGGGGCGTTTGTATGATGTGGGTGATAAGGCTGGTAAGCTTATAGCGTGGTTGGACAAAAAAGAGAGAGCGAATCGTGTGGTCCCGCAGATTGAGAAAACGGATGGTGTGTGTGTGACCGAGCCAGAAGAAATTGTCTCCTGCTTTGCGGATTATTTCCATGGGGTGTATTCCCCGGTGTCTTCCTGCTCGGAAGAGGATTCCCTCGCCCTGCTCAGTGATATCGCGCTGCCCTCCCTTTCTGGGGAGGACAGGGTGTCGTTGGACGCCGCTCCCACCTCCGACGAGATCGCCCTCGCCATACGCTCGGTCGCTTCCGGCAAGGCCATGGGTCCGAATGGTCTCCCTATCGAGTTGTACAAGTTACGACCGGATACGCTGGCACCCCACCTCCGGGCTATGTTACTGGCGGCACACTCGGTGGGCTCCCTCCCGCCGGACCAGCGGCTGGCTACAATCGTGGTCATCCACAAGGAGGGGAGACCTCGGAACCGGGTTACATCCTATCGGCCCATCTCGCTGCTGAATGCGGAGCCCAAGATTCTCGCTAAGGTACTGGCCAATCGGCTGGTCGGCGTGGTGGGCGATTTGGTTCATCAGGACCAGTCTGGCTTTATTCCTCATCGCAACACGGCCCTTAATCTGCGGCGTTTGCACGGTGTGCTCGCACGTGCCCCGTTTATACGGGAGCCGGCCATTTTGGCGTCCTTAGACGCCACCATGGCGTTTGACACGCTTGAATGGCCATATATCTGGGCGATGCTTGCGAAGTTTGGATTTGGCCCAGGGTTCATCAGTTGGGTCAAATTGCTGTATTCGGGCCCATTGGCACAGGTGGTGGTGAACGGAAGAGTATCGGCTCCGTTTGAGCTGGGCCGAGGCACTCGACAGGGCTGCCCCTTATCGCCGCTCCTTTTTGCACTTGCCTTGGAGCCCCTGGCGGAGTGGCTGCGGTGGGAGCCTTCCATCCGTGGTCTCCGCTGGACCCCCGAGTATGAGGACCGTGTATCCTTATACGCTGATGACATCCTCTTGTACCTAGCTTCCCCACGTAAATCACTCATAGTACTAGTTGATGTTCTGCATTCATTCGGTCGTAACTCCGGTCTGGTCATCAACTGGGCTAAATCGTGTGTGTACGTTCTCTCTGGGGAGGCTCCTATCCTCCCGCGGGGCTGTCCGATCCAGGTCGCCCCGCAGGGATTTAGGTACCTGGGTGTCTTCATTACTCTGGACCCGGAGGCTCAGTATGATCGGAACTTGCTTCCCCCCCTCCAGCGTCTGAAAGAGGATGTCGCGCGCTGGCGGCGTTTTGCCGCTTTCGCCGCTCGGCCGGGCGGCATTGTTTAAAATGATGTCGTTGCCGCGTTTCCTATACGCGTTACAGAACACGATGGACCTTGTCCCGGCGCGCTACTTCCGAGAAGTGGAGAGTTTGCAGCGCCGCCTGTTCTGGGACGGGAGGCCACGTATTGCCCTGTCTAAGCTGACGCTCCCCTGGTATGATGGGGGGATTGCCCTCCCGGATATTAAACGGTATTATTGGGCCTCCCAGCTAGCCGCAATTAATCAGGGCCTATATGGGCCAGCCTTAAACCCTGCGTTTGAAATGGATAGGATGCTACTTCCAGGTGGTGACTATAATCGAGCGCTCTACTCTAGCGCGCCCGACGCTTGCCTGACGGGCCCCACGCGTGTCATGGTGCAAGTGTGGCACACGGCTAATGCTGCAATGGGGTGGAAGGACCGTTTGACCCGGGCGTCACCACTATACGCATCTGAGCGGTTGGGCTCCTTGTGGACCTCGAAGGGCTTTGAGAAATGGGATTTAATAGGCATCAGCAGAGTGGGGGATCTCTGGACGAGGGGAGGATTTAAAACGTTCGAGATGCTGCAGACGGAATTTCAGTTGCAGGGCAGCGAGTACTTTCGGTACTTGCAGGTCCGGCATGCGCTGGGCTCCGTCTTTCCGGACGTCGCCTCCATCCCGGAGTGCTCCCCCCTGGAGGATAGAGTGCTGGACGGACACGTCCCTGACAGCACGATCTCACTGATCTATAAAAAACTAATCAACGATCGCTCAGACTTGCTGACTGCCCTTCGTGAGGCTTGGGTAGCCGATGGGCTGGAGCTGGACGACGAGGACTGGATCTCCGCGGTGGCCTCCCCGAAAGAGGTGGCCATACCGGCTCGCCTTCGTTTCGTCCAGCTCAAGATACTCCACAGGGTCTATATGACGGGGCCAAAGCTCCTGCGTATGGGCTATGCTGAGGACGGTTTGTGTAAGCGTGGGTGTGGTGCGCTGGGGACCTTTTTGCATATCCTTTGGGAGTGCCCGCAGGTGGAGGGATTCTGGCGAGGTGTGCATGAGGTGCTGCGAGTGGTCACGCATGTGGCGCTGTTGCCCGAAGCGAGGAGATGCCTGTTGAATGTGTGGGAGCCTACCGACTACTCGGTGCCGCAGACGTGGTGGGTGACTCTGGGATATATGGTTGCCAAGCGTGATATTGCCCAGCTGTGGGGATCCCAGAGCACCCCGACAGTCTCGGCCTGGAAGGAGCATATGGACTGGTGCATGTTTCGGGAAAAGGTGGTGTATGTGGCGAGAGGTAAGCCTGCGACATGGGTGAAAGTGTGGGGCCCCTGGAACGCCTACCGCGGGGGAATCTGTGCTCCACCCCTACTGCCTGATCCATCGCCGGCCCCGTCCCCTTAGCCAACTCATCCCCCCGGTACCTGGGCATCGGGTGTCCCCAATCCTAGTTCTGATCTCTCTCCCCCCCCTCTTGAGACTCCTATAGATGGCTAGATTCCCCCTCTAGGGGAGCACGTGTTGCTATTTCGATTGAGGATTTGTTTGTGTTTGCTGTGCTTTAAATTTAAAATGGAACCGTAGGATGGGGTCTGCATAATGTGACACGCAACGATGTTATCTCCTGTAAATGCTCGGCAGCGGCACCATGTGTTTTACAAATGTATACCGTATGCTCCTTATATTGCTAGCGGCCGGCCGGAAGGTTGTAGGCCCATACTTGTACAATTTTTTTGAGTCCTGTAATAAACGGATTCAAAAAAAAATAAAATAAAAAAAAATAACAAAAAAAACAAAGTAATGAGTATATAAGTTTAGCCCTCAATAATTTATAAGGAGTCCATAGACAATTGAATAAAATAAAAGCGTTAGTTTGAGATAATGATACAGGAAACCACCCTGAAATATTGATGGTCCATATTTGTCTCCATTCATTTAACAAGAAATTCAAGGTGAGTTCTGCATTCCAAAACGCGGATCAGAAGGTAAGGTTTGTACAATTAAGTTGCTTATAAAATTTGGAGACAGTATGTTGAGAGGCAGAAAAAGCATTAATACAATTTACCGAATCCGGGGTTTTAATCTGGGTTAGCACATTTGGAAAGGTGTTAAGCAGTGTATTACAGAGAATTTCATATTTAAGAGCTTCGGTATTGGGTTACATGAATCTGATCTGTAGTTCAGAGAAAGATAATAAAGCAGCATCTTCACAAATATCCTGGAGGAAGAAAATGCCAGCCGATATCCATAGTTTCCAAAATGCACTTGTACGGTTTAACTTGATGTAGGATTGTGCCAAATAGAAATCATAGTAGAATCGGATATACGTGATGAAAAGGACGCATCAAAATCAGCATTAATCAATTTAGTGGATGCAATGATGGGGGGAGGATTTAAAAAATGTATTTGAATTAGACATGGACGGAAGTGATGGGAGAGGAAATGGTGATACTAAGTTGCGTTCAATTAGTAACCATTTAGGGGAATAGCTAGGGTCCATGCAAGTGAACCAAAGTGAACCTTGTTTTAAAATAAATGCTTTATGGTACTTGAAAAAAATCGGGTATGCCAAATCCTCCATTCAGTTTAGACAATTTAAGTTTAGTATAAGCAATACGAGGGGGCTTGTGATTCCAGACAAATTTTGAAATTAACTTATCAATTTTTGTGTGAACTGAGAGAGGCAATTGTATGGGGACCATGGACAAGGTGTAGGTAACAATTGAGGCTAGTACCATTTTAATGGTTTCAAGTTTCCCTCACCATAACAAATGTAGTGTGGACCACTGATGAATTTTTGCTACAATTTTTGTAAATAAAAAATCACAGTTGACAGTAATGGAGTGTTTTAAGGGAAGTGAAAAGAGTATATCTAAATACTTAATTTTCTCTCTTTGCCAGATAATTTCAGTATTATCCAATACCGAAGGTGTGCAGTGGACATTCAGGGGAAAAAAATCTGTTTTATGAGTATTCAAGGAATAACAAGAAACAGCAGAATATTCACATATAACTGCGGATATAGATGTAGCTGGGTTACTAAGATATAGTAGGACATCATCTGCATAGGCAGACATTTTAAGGTTTACATCAGCTAACACAATTGCTTCAATATCAACAGAATTTCGAATATGGGAAAGAAAAGGTTCAATTGCCTGAAAAGAAGAAGAGGTAACAAAGGACAGCCTTGTCGGGTCCCACTATAGAAAGAAAAGGGACTTAAAAATTGACCATTAATAAAGAGTCGAGCAGAAGGGGAGCCATATAAAGTCAATACCATTTTTTTAAAAACTTTTTTTTAAAATAAAATTATTACCAAAATTAAAAGAAGATAGTGTTCGAAAAAGAAATTGCCAATGAACTTTATCTAACACTTTCTCCGCGTCATAAGCAAGGAGGCCAACAGGAGAGGTAAAGGTAGAGGCCTTACGAATAACATGAAAGGGGAGACAAGTGTTATTAAGAGAGAATAGTTTTGACATAAAACCAGATTGATCTATGTGAATAAGGGGCAACAAAGTTCAAGCTGACCTGGTAGCTAGGATTTTTGCAGCAAAAATGTTACAATCCGGGTTTATCAGGGAAATAGGACAATAATTTGAAACCTTGGTGTGGTCTTTATCTGGTTTAGGTAAGACTATAATTAATGCTTCTGTAAAACAGCCTTCGAGTAAACCAGATTGAGTGAATTTAGTGAATATGTTATGCATATAAGGAGTAAGAAAGTCAGCAAAAGTTTTATAAAATTCTGCAGGAATGCTATCAGGGCCAGGAGATTTTTGAGGTTTAAGTGATTGAATAGCAATTAGAAGTTCAACTGTCGAGATAGGGTTGATTAATTTGATTTTATCAGACTGGGAGAGTTGCAGTAGATTGGCAGATGTTAAAAAATTGTCAATAATCTGAGGATCTAGAAGATTCGGGCTACTATATAATGAAGAGTACAATTTAAGAAACTCATCCATAATATCTGGGGTAGACACAGCAATGGTACCATTGTGTCTGTGTAAAGCGTGATTTTGATCTCTATCTTTCTTGATGAGGAGATAATTAGCCAAAAGATTTCCTGATTTGTTAGCATTAAAAGCAAATTTAGCTTTCTGGTTAGCAATCTGAATACCGGCTCTTTTACTCAACATTAAATTATATTTGTATCTGAATTTTTGCAGTGTGGTTTTAAAAACACAATTTTGAGACGATATAAACAATAGTTCAAACTTTGCAATCCGTTTTTCTAACTGCAAATACTTGGTGTTAAACGTCTTATTTTCGTGGGCCATTATAGAAACAACAATCCCTCTTAAATAAGCTTTAAAAGCATCCCATTTTATAATAGGGTAGGTAACATCATCGGGGTTATGTAAAAGATATTCGTGAATAGCTTTTAAAATTGTGTCTTTATGAATGTCTTGAAGAACAACATCTACATTCCTACACCAACGGGAATGAGAGACAGAAAAATTACCAGTTTATAAGAGAAGCAAAATATTGTGTGGTCCGAAATTTCAATGCTTCCAATAGTAGGCTGAGTTATAGACTTCACTAAGCCTCTAGACACCAATAAATAGTCTAAGCGCGAGTGAGAGTTATGGGGTTTGGAGAATTCTTTCTGGGTAGGGGAATGTAGTCTCCAGATGTCAACCAATTTAGTGTTTTTAAATAACGTTCTGAGGGAGTGAAACGCTTTGAGAGGTGTATATTTGGTTGAGGATAGTCGAGCTAAAAGAGGGTCACTAATCAGGTTAAAGTGGCCTCCCATAATTAAGGAAAATTTCCCAAGTTAAAGAATTTCAGAGGTAATACAAGACCAAAAAATAGGGTCATCTGCTGTTGGCCCATTGATATTAATTAAGTGTAAAATCGTATCTCCAATTTTAACTTTGACTAAGAGAAATGTACCTTGAGAATCAGATTGTTTGTTTACAGTTTGTATTTGGAGATTTTTTGAAAGAAGAATAGCCACGCCATTCTTTTTACCTTGCGCAGGGGAGGAGATGATCTGACCAACCCACTTCCTTTGCATGTATGCTGAGATGGTGTCATCAACGTGAGTTTCATACAATAAAGAAATGTCAGCTTTTTGTCTACATAAATAATCTAAAATCTTTAATGTTTTAACTGGATGTCGTAAACCTTTGATGTTCAATGAAACAACTATAACTTTATGAGTACTATTCATAGATTATGAAGCGAAAGAAGAAGGAAAATAGAGAAAGAGTGGAAGGAGTAAAATATACAATAGAAGTATTACAAGAGACCAAGGTAGTAGCCATGGAACATAGAGGAAATAAAGCAAAGAAACAAATGTATATACAAAGTAGTGAAAAACATATATAAGCATTAAAGAGACACACACGTGCATTTAAGAAGAGAGAAGAGAGGAGAGTGGTACACCCGTGCTAAAAAGAATATCATAATAATAACAGGAATAGCAATGAGTTAAAATCTAAGGCACATATGAATTACGCAAACACAAGGAGATGATGGACGAAGTGCTGAAACTTTTCAGACACTCACCCCCAGTCACAGATCTGGGTTGAATCCATCATCATTCTTTAGCTCACTTCACAACTTCAGTTCAGACCCAGCTATATGCAAATCGGTCTTGACCCTGTGCCTCATGGGAACAGTCCAGCCCGAACTGCCAAGCCAGGTCTTCCCTGAACCGGAAACAAGCATCCTGGCCAGACGTGGGTCCTGTGCTCTCCATGCCACTGGAATCAAGCTATCCTGGCTGAAGAAGGGTGAAACCCCGAAACCGGTCCTCGGATGCTTGTTTCCAGTCCAGGGAGGACCTGGCTTGGCAGTTCGGGCTGGACTGTCCCCAATGACGCACAGCAAGACTGATTTGCATATGGCTGGGTTCAAACTGGAATGGCATGGTGAGCAAAAAAACGATGGATTTAGGCCCAGATCTGTGTACTGGGGTGAATGTATGATATTGTTCTGCAGTCTGTCCATAAACTGTTGTTTTTGCATTTGTCACCCGAGTGGGACGGGTATGCTCAGACGTGGGTCCCGTGCTCTCCATGCCACTGGAATCAAGTTATCCTGGCTGAAGAGGGGTGACACCCCAAAACTGGTCCTAGAATGCTTGTTTACAGTCCAGGGAGGACCTGGCTTGGCAGTTTGGGCTGGACTGATCCCATGAGGCACAGGGTCAAGACTGATTTGCATATGGCTGGGTTCAAACTGGAATGGCATGGTGAACAAAAAAACGATGGATTTAGGCCCAGATCTCTGTTCTGGGGTGAATGTATGACATTTTTCTGCATTCTGTCCATCAACTGTTGTTTTTGCACATACAAATTACCACACAAGTAATGGAAGGTAAAATAGTGATACTATTTAAACAACTTCAAGTTGAAGAATCATGTGTATCCATTGAGAGAGGAGAATGGCTATCCAGGAAAGCTTGGAGTTCCTCCGGATGGGGGAAAGGATTTGGAGATGTCGTCGTTCCAAATACTCATAGTGGACGGATCGAAGAGACCATATTTGAAGCCAGACTTTTTCAGTCGCTGTCTCAATGCAGCAAAATCTCGTCATATTGCAACCGTCTCCTTGGTGAAGTCTTGATGAATAAAAATCTTCGAGCCATTAACCAGAAGAGAAGGAATTTCTCGAGCTGCTTCCCTGATAAGGACGAGGTGATGATGACGCAGAACCTTGAAGATGACTTGCCTGGGTTTAATTTGGACTGGTTTACGGCGAGATGGGATATGATGTGCTTTATCTATCTCAAATGTTTTTGAGAACTTCAAATTCAATAAATTCAATAAATTAGGTAAGACATTTTCTCGATCTCATTTGCAATCATTCTCTTCAATATCTTCAGGCATATAAAAAATATGTAGGTTATATTCCTTTTTTCTGTTTTCTAACTCAAGCAATCTAGTACTGATGAGGGGGATCATTGGTAATAGCTCATCATTTTGGCAATACTACCAGTATTTGATCTATCAGCCTTCAATTCCTCCAGAATAGTAGTAAGGGAGGGTTCTGATGAATCTACCATTTTTTAATTCACAGGTGGAGGAGAAACGGTCTGTTTGCATTTATTTGCTGAAGATTTGCTTTCCATACTCATGAAAATTATTAAATACAGGTAAGAGTGATAAGTAACAAGATGAAAATATAGATAAATATGCCAGTGCAGCAGCTAAAACCAGCAGTGGGAGGAAACCCAGGCCGTAGCCTGCCCTCTCCAGGCAGGAACTTTGGAGCCAAGCTGAGGGAAGCCTCGGTGTGGGAGGGACGGGGGCCAAAGGGGTCCAAAAGTCATTAGAATCGCTGGAAATCCGGAGCAAACACTTCTCACTGGTTAAGTAAGGACTTCTGACGGAAGGAACTAAATTATTCCTGCGTTTTCAGCGTAAAAAGCCTCATCGTTAGGACAGGTGAGCCGGAGCATCAGTGGCAAGCCGCCATCTTTGATCGCGCTACTCCATGGGATTTTAAGTAGATAAAATGATTTAAAATGTACCCAAGATAAAAGCATCATAGTACATTGGTATACACTTAATGGACAACAGTTAAAAAGTGCTCTAATCAAGGGAGTATAATTTTGCATGCGATACTTAAAAGTATTCAAAAGTGCATAGTGCCTGTTATAATGACAAATAGTAAATAAAATGCATTACAAATATATCCTAGAAGTATTCATACGTACTTTGGCTCAGATGGTAATTTGGGAAAGAATCATACTATGCTTGAACCAGGCATTTACTGAAAAATGGCTGACTGCAACACAATTAGGTGAGAGGTATCACTTTTCAATATTCTCTGGGCAACAGATTGGGCGTATCCATTTTCTGCGCTGCCTAGATACCCCTAGCAGAAAATCAAAACATGCACCTCAGTTTCAGAATCCAGTTCACAGGTTGGGCAGAAGCTAGGGGCTAGATTTTTGCTCCAGTTGCTTGTGAAAGATCTCAGTGGGAGAATACCCATTCGGAAGTGCATGTACAAACTCTTTGTTAAAGGCGGGGTTATTGTGTCCAGGAAAGGTTCAAAACAGGGTGTAATCTTAAATTCCAGGTATTAGTCAGAGGGCCCTTATCCCCGGTGCCTGCATATAGTTCATAGAGATGTGCCCAAAAGCAGGTCTTGACACTGGCCAATTCATCTTTACATATGGATTCCGGATTGTCCCACAATCTCGCCAAACCAAGCTTATAAAACCAATCATGAACGAATTTTAAGCAAGGTACCCACCTGGCATTAGTATTTTTTGATAAGTACTTTACAGAGTCTCTATAATCACTACGCTCAGATGTAAACCAGAGGAAGACCCAATATGCTAAGGGTTTGTATAATGCCAGATCAGTTATTCTTTTCAGACCAAAAACAAAGAAAACCGGGATCAGGGAGGCACTAGAAGGCAGAGATACAAGATACCAAGCAAAACTAGTCTCTGCAGAGGCTAGTTGATGTGTATCTGCGTAGCCCCATACCTCAGCACCAAAGAGTGCAGCACTTAGCGCCTTGGCCCAATAAACCTACAGAGCCAGAGACAGTGAACAAGAATTTGTCCTTATGTACAGTCTCAGAATGGCATTGGATCTATGCTTGATTAACAGCCTGCTCGTGGTGGTTTGGGCTAGCCATTTGAGGTTGTCTGTTAGTCTGACACCTAAGTTGTCAAAGCTATGTTCTCTCAGGTACTTCGGTGTCATCTGTAATGGATAAAGTCTTGGGAGAGCCGATCCCAAACACCATGAACTTGGTTTTATTGCCATTGAGCTCAAATCCTCTGGTCTTACAGAAGACCAGGAATTTATTGATAAGGCAGTGGAGCCCCATTGGTGTTTTTGAGAAAAGAAGAGAATCGTCTGCAAAAAGGGGAATAAGAACCTACCTATTGTTCAATGTGGATGAATCGTTCCTGCAGTCCATGAGTGCTTTCACTACATCGTTCATGTAGTGAGTAAATATTGCCGTGCCAGTACTCACCCTTGGCACACTCCACACTTGATGGGGATGAAATCTGTTAGCTCTCCTTTAATACCTCATCACACTTGGGCATAGTTATTAGTGTGGAGCTTTATAATACGTTAGAGCAGGTTTCGAGGGGCCCCCGTGTTTGCCAGTACTCCCCACAGGATATCTCTTGGGATAAGATCAAATGCAGCTCTAATATTGACAAAAGCTACATAGATCCTTTGTCGTAAAAGTAGAGCGCATTTCCAATAAAGAGTGGCGAATCTAAAACCTGGTCTGAGGTGCTTGTCCTGCCTGAAAAGGAAATAAAATGTGCCCTTCCTCACAAAGATCTTTTACAGTTCGTCAATTAGACTTTCTGGCCTGTAATTAGAGGGGGCACAAGCATCACCCTTTTTATAGATCAGAATTATCTCTGCCCCCCTCCATAAGTCAGGGATTTTCCCACCAGCTGCAATAGCATTAGATAATAGATTTACATAACAGGTCCAAATCTGGGGTTCTATTTTAAACATGTCTCATGGAATTTTATCTGGCCCTGGGGCCTTGGCTGATTTTAGCAAAGCAATTGCTCTTTCATTGTCCTCAAGGAAGAAAACTAAACATTCATCTACTTCTAAGTTAGTTGCGGACATATCCACACAAGATACTACCTGGACAAAATTTTGAGTAAAATCTCAATTTTTTGTTCCATCATCTAATGAAGAAAAATGGCACACCCATTCTTTGGGTTCAATATGATGAAAATGTTTTCATCTTGTCTGTATGGGCCTGTGCTTTTATATGCAAGAAGGATCAATTGTCTTTCATTTTGGCAGCTGCGAGCATGTCGCACCAGATCTTGTCGTCCCAGTTCCATCTGGCTTTGCTCATAGCAAGGTTATAATTGCGTCTTGCATCTATAATCCTTAATCGCTTACAGTCCTTGACAGCCAGCTTTACCACCAGTTTGGCATTGCTACATTCATCATTATACCAATCAGCCACCTTGCCCATATACATTTTCTTTTGATCAGTTTCCTTATAAAAAGTATTCTATATATTGTGGAAAAACTGTTTATGAATTTTTAAGGAGTACTTGACCTGTGTTACCTGCAGCCTTCTGGAGCACAGCACGACATTGGCTTCATTCGTTGGGCATTGGAATCTGACCGGGGAGCTGCTGTATAGGAGGACGGGACTGCGAGGACCAGCAGGCTGTGCGTGTTCCATCTAGCACACCTGCCGCCTCTTCCCGCGACCCCGCCCCCTGCAGACCGCTGAAAACTCCTCGCGGCCCCCGCTTCGCGGGAGCCGCTCGCAAAGGAGTACTTGACCTGTGTTACCTGCAGCCTTCTGGAGCACAGCACGACATTGGCTTCATTCGTTGGGCATTGGAATCTGACCGGGGAGCTGCTGTATAGGAGGACGGGACTGCGAGGACCAGCAGGCTGTGCGTGTTCCATCTAGCACACCTGCCGCCTCTTCCCGCGACCCCGCCCCCTGCAGACCGCTGAAAACTCCTCGCGGCCCCCGCTTCGCGGGTGCCGCTCACAAAGGAGTACTTGACCTGTGTTACCTGCAGCCTTCTGGAGCACAGCACGACATTGGCTTCATTCGTTGGGCATTGGAATCTGACCGGGGAGCTGCTGTATAGGAGGACGGGACTGCGAGGACCAGCAGGCTGTGCGTGTTCCATCTAGCACACCTGCCGCCTCTTCCCGCGACCCCGCCCCCTGCAGACCGCTGAAAACTCCTCGCGGCCCCCGCTTCGCGGGAGCCGCTCGCAAAGGAGTACTTGACCTGTGTTACCTGCAGCCTTCTGGAGCACAGCACGACATTGGCTTCATTCGTTGGGCATTGGAATCTGACCGGGGAGCTGCTGTATATGAGGACGGGACTGCGAGGACCAGCAGGCTGTGCGTGTTCCATCTAGCACACCTGCCGCCTCTTCCCGCGACCCCGCCCCCTGCAGACCGCTGAAAACTCCTCGCGGCCCCCGCTTCGCGGGAGCCGCTCGCAAAGGAGTACTTGACCTGTGTTACCTGCAGCCTTCTGGAGCACAGCACGACATTGGCTTCATTCGTTGGGCATTGGAATCTGACCGGGGAGCTGCTGTATAGGAGGACGGGACTGCGAGGACCAGCAGGCTGTGCGTGTTCCATCTAGCACACCTGCCGCCTCTTCCCGCGACTCCGCCCCCTCTATCCATAGCCAGTATAAGACCTGAAGGTATTACGCGTCAGCGGGACGCGTGTGCGGGACATCACCCGGGACAAAGCCCGGACTAAGGGCGGACCCTCTGAGACCCTCCGAGGCCGATCGAGGCTGGGCTGGGCCAGGAGTGACTCTGCTGCATCGTGGTAATTGGGAGTTTCTTCTTCTTCATTTTAAATATTGCCATGGCCTCTAGTGAGAATGTTATGCCTGGGGAGAAACCAAGCCCAGTGGTAAATGGCCCCCTTGACAGATATTTTAAAAAACCTCTCATAACGGATAAGGAGCTGGACACTACCTTGGAGGAGCGCAGACTAGAACGTCGTCGGTCTATTGATAACATGAAACGTAGAGCTCCAGAGGTTGCTTCCCCAAACATACCTGTTGTCGATAGTGGTAGTAATGGTGTAAACGACACCCCCCTCTCGCAAGAGGGTGTTCCGCTATTGTTACGTGATTGTTCGCCCACAAACTGTGTCCCTAGTGTTCAGGTTATCAGCGATTCTCTCCCCCCACATGCCATAAGTCATTCTAAAATTCTCAATACGCGGCTTGTGGGACGGGGGGGTAGGAAAAAAGGCTAAGAACCAGAAAAAGGGGATTATTCACGGCCCCCCTCCCAGGAAAAAAAGGCGTAGGGTGGGGGTGATCAATGGCCCCAGGACACAGCATTCTGAATTTGGCCACTATCTTTCTAATGGGTCTGTTTCAGGGTCATTAATTGGGCCAGATCATAGCCAGACGGCGGCCATTAGTACCTGTTTAATGGCTGTGAACCCTGTTGTGACCCCCCCAGAGCCTGCTCTATCAGCTGTAGACATCCCACAGGCGCCTATTCCCTTGGATTTTTTACCCCAACTGGGGGACATGATTAGTATTCTCCTTTTACCCATTACTGACCCCTTAAGGAAGCTGGAGTACAGGCTAGAGAACATCGAATCTACATTGAGAAATATGGCCGTTGTAGGTAAGGTTACAACGGATGGTACCAGTAAACAGGCTGGAGCCCCCCTTATAAATCCACCTAGGGAACTTCCTGATCTCAGTAGGAATGTAATGCAGACTGTGGGCCACCTAGCCCCGGATCAGGGCAGAAATGGACCTTTGTTGCATAAGGGACATTTAGTTAGTAAGCCCGTTATGGATTTGGTGGAGGAAGCCAGTATTGCCCCAGTAGGGAGTACTGTTCAGGCGCAGGATAACCCAAGGTTGGAGGGGGTCCCTGGGATTCATGGTCTTCGGGTTGATTTACCCCCAGAAGCTGCACCCTTAGTGGTGGTGTTGACTGGGGTTCCTGTTTTAGCTGATAATAAGAGTGAGGATTACGCCCAGCTAAAAAACAAAACTATCCACTGGTTAAGAACATATAGACCTATAAATAGGAAAGTAAACGGTGAGATATTGCATGTTAGACGTCTCCCATGGCTTGGTGGAAGGAATAAAGACGCCGATGGAGATATAGTTCTGATTAATTTCAGAGACCCAGAAGCGGTAGCTCTTATATTGAACTGGCCCCTGGGCAATGGTAATAGCCAAATCCGCCCTCGATCTTTGACCTATTTTTATCCCAGGTCCTTGGTTTTCCCCACATCCTATGTAAGGAAAAATCATTCAGTTTATACAAATGACCCCACTGCCCTTTATGCATCAAATCAGCGAATCGATCACCAAGGTTGGAATATGGTTCCCTTTAGTGGCCACAGGAATAACAACATTCGGAGAATGGAGCACCTGAGGCCTTTTACACCTTTAGAATTAGGGAACAGGTTTGATGTTTTTTCCAACATGGATGATTGTGATTGAAAATTACAGTGCGGGCAGGGGAAGAGGGAGAGTCAAATTGGAGGTGGAGTTGTGGGGAACGTTACTGTGTTACTCAATGTGGTTGATGACCCTCAAAGCAGTGATGGGTCTCTTCAGGATGTGGAAAACATTACTATAAGAACTTCTAATGACCCAACTGTGTTAGATACCACCATATGTACTGCCGAAAAATGCATGATAAATCCAACTATACCATCGGCCACAATAGTTATTAACTCATCCCAAATAGCCTTAGAAGAGAACCTTAGGGCTATTACGTGGAATATAGCCGGGCTAGCCTCTAAGGTAAACACCCCCATATGGGCTGACTTTATCAAACAAGGTTATGATATTATTTGCCTGCAAGAAACTTGGGATAGGGCTGAAGTACATGTTGAGGGCTATACTTCCTTTAACGTGCAGGCTGTGGCATCCCAAGCCGGTCGAGCCAAGGGTGGACTCGTGACCCTGATATCCACTGCACTGACTGAGTTCTGTGTTAGTGATCATGTAGTTCTAGGTGAACATGCCTCGGTTCTGCGTATGATCCATAGTGGATACAGAGACTTAATAATAGTGAACTTTTATAACAACATTGCCGGGCACAAACAGGGAAAGTTTATTTCTGACATAGAGCAGGCCATTGATGCCTTTTTATTGAGTACACCCAAACCTGCTGCCATCATATGGGTGGGAGATTTTAACATTAAATCATGTACTTATGCACTCAAGGGGGCGTGTGGCCATAGGGAGGAGTACTCGGAAAGGGAAACAACATGTGTATATAATCATTTCCCGCATAACAACTATGGTAGTGCTCTGAATAACCTATTGGCCAAATATGACCTGGACCTCCTAGAATGTAATAAGAACAAAAACAATGTTAGATGTCCGACATTCCATGGGAGGAACAGCCAATCATTTATTGATCATATTATGATATCTTGCTCTGTAGCTTATATCAATGTTTGGGTGATTGAACAAGAGGTCAGTGATCACAACAGTGTAACCGTTGAACTATTGGGTTGGGGAATCAAAAGGAATACCTTTGGTCAACCAATTCAGGATATTGTTGCAGAAAGACCGAATGGGATGAGAGTGAAATGGACAAAAGTTGACCCCACTAAACTTGTTGCCAATGTGATCACAAACTGTTATGGAGAGGTTGAGTATTGTTTATTGCTGGACCCATGCCCACGAATTCTGTTATCCAAATTCCTAATTATTTCAAAAACCATTGAGAAGTCCCTGACACACAAACCTCGGAATCCAAGGAAAGTTACGGCGGTGTGGTTTGATGACCATTGTGCTCAGTCATTAAAAAGGCTAAAAACCTCACTTGATGCCACTCCAAGAGACGTTTGTAAGATCAGGGAAGAGCGCCATAATTATAAAACTGCACTTTCTATTAGGAAGAAGGAATTGCAGGATGCGGCATGGGAAAAATTAGATCTGGCTGCAGATACTAAAGATCATAAACTTTTTTGGGACACCATAAATAGTCCATTCCTGAAGAATGACAACGTCCCTGAACTAACCTCGCATGTCAGTTGTCAGGCCTGGATAGCTCACTTCACTGGGATTTTTAATTCCGATTTTACCTCTGATTTTACTTCCGTTCTTAATTCTAATGTTTTAACTGATACTCCAACCTGTTTTAAATGGGAGAAATTACTGTTCTCGGTGACTTTAAGTGAGGTGACTGTGGCAATTGAAAAGAGTAAGGGGGGGAAAGCCCCGGGTCCAGATGGGGTCCCCGTGGACTTTTTCAAATCTGAAATTGTTTTATGGGCCCCCATTTTAACCCGTTATTTTAATGCAGCAATCGAGGACGAGTTACCAACCTCATGGGGTCAATCCATCTTAGTACCTCTTTTCAAAAAGGGCTCTAGGGCCGAAGCACGAAATTATCGCCCAATTTCACTTTTAGACTCGTCGTTAAAGATTTTGAGTCGTATACTTCTGGTGAGATTAGAGACCTGGGCCGAGGACAATAATGTTCTTTCGCCTATTCAGTTCGGGTTCCGAAGGGGTCTAGGAACTATGGAGCAGTGCGTGAACCTTGAACTTATCATCGGCAAGTACACTAAAGCCAAGGAGGGGAATTTGTTTATGTGCTTTGCCGATCTAAGTTCTGCATTTGATTTAGTGGAACACGCACTGCTCTGGCCAGTACTACTTGACATGGGTGCACCACCTGAAATCATCCACCTCTTGGCCAGAATGTATAGTAATCTTTCAAGTAAGGTTAGATTCGGAACAAATGGCGAATGCACCCCCCTTTTTAAAATTGGTAGAGGGATCCGACAAGGGTGCGTGCTTGCCCCCCTTTTATTCTCACTTTTTATAAATCAGGTTGATCAATTTTTACAAGAATCTTATGCTGATGCTCCCATCATTAATGGAAAGCAAATACCCGTCCTATTATATGCGGACGACGCGGTCCTGATTTCCAGGACTGCGAATGGGTTGCAAAAGTTAATTGAGAAGTTTCATATTTTTATTCAGGGCAGAAAGCTTAAAATTAACAAGGGTAAGACTATGACCATGACTTGTGGCAAGAAAATATTGAAAAACAAGTCATTCTTTTTAGATGGGGATAAACTTGAGGCAGTCCGACATTTCTGCTACTTAGGTATTACCTTTTCAGGTGATGGGAGATGGGTAAACGAGCAATCCTGTGTTGGTCTGAAGATGACCAGAAATACAAATTGCATCTTCAGATTCGCCTCCAAATTGGGGGGTCGTAGAATCCGAGAAATGATTTCCATCTATAATTCAAGGTGTATGTCCTCTGCCTTGTATGGAGCAGGGATATGGGGATATAATCGTCAGATTGCTCTGTCCATCCAGCAAGAGGAAAACAAGTACCTGAAACGATTATTATGCCTCCCCGCTTCTGCCTCAAACGAGATTACCCACAGAGAGCTAGGCATAAATTATGTCGCAGATCTGATTGCATTGCGTCCCTTGTCCCTATGGCGGTCCATATGGGCCAAAGAAGAAACTAGGTTTACCCAGGAAGTAATTTTGGATTGTATTAAACTAGATTGGCATTCGAAAATCCCCTGGCTAGAACATATTCACTCCTGGTATAAGACTCTCTTTGGCCAGGATATTTTTAAAGATATTTTAACAACATCGGTTTTAACAAAGCGTAACCTTAAAACCACCTATTTGGACCATGCAAAAGGGACCAGAACGAAGGAGTATGCAATGCAAAGTACATTCAAATTATACTTGGAGTACAACCTTAGTACAAGACTCCCACCCTATCTTACATTTGTTAGTATTAATTCTCATCGCTTCGTTCTAGCACGCCTGAGGCTGGGAATAGTCCACCATTTGGTGGCTTTCCCAACTGTAAAAAAACCCGGGTTATGTCTGTGCCCATGCGATGGGAAATCTAAACAGAGCATCTGTCACTTTTTACTCTTTTGTAATTTTTATACTGGTTTCAGAAAGTTTTATTTGAAGCAACTATTTTTAGAATATAAGATATACAATACAAGAGCCGCAATACAATTGTTGTTTGATTTGGCTTCCCCGAATGTGTGCTATCGCGTGGCCACCTATATTTTAAAATGTACCTGGCACAGGAAATCAATTATTATATGATTCCCTCCTTTCGTTATCCCTGTTCACCCGCTGGCTATTATATTTTACGACTATTGGTGATTTACTGTTAATTACACTGTTGTTGTGTATTTATTTTTGTATTGGCATTTGCACAAATTTTTATTACAAACAAACTGTTGCTAAATGTCTAAACTGAATTAACTCCCCCCTTAATAACTACTACTAGAATGTACCTAATGATTAAATTTAACCCTGTACACAAAGTGATATACTTTACTGATTTAACAATATTGGTATGGATAGTGATGTAATTTTAGATGTTTCATTATTTAACTTTCATATTTGATTCTTTACTGTTTTAATGTATGTTGCTATATGGTTGTACTTGTACATACCGAATAAAGCATTCAACTGACTGACTGACTGACTGATATAGGAATCTCTGAACTAGGAGAGCCAATGTAATCAGACAGGTAGGCCACAAATAAGACATAGATCTCTCCATAAAGTTTCTTGTTAGACAACACATTTGGCCAAAAGACACGGCGGCAATTATTAGCTAAAATTTATTCATACAATAAGGTGTTGTTCCTATTGTTATTTGTCCTTCTAAGTGTGTCCCCAGTCAAAGTTGAAAACAGAGAATTGGGATAGCTATCCTCATGAGGGTCCACTCTCATGTCACCAAATAGTGGCAATAATCTTACATCTAAAAATACTTAATCAATGACACTGGAGTAAGATAATCTTTTGAATGTGGCTCCCCTAACAGGGCCAGAGGTAGTGCGCCTGTTACATGCTCTAAATCATCTGACAACTGTCAAAGAAGCTTGCAAACGATATATGTATCAGAAGTTTTTCATAAAAAACATACTTCAATAGACTCCATGAAGACATGTATAACTGGTATATTAATTAGGAGGCACAATATAATGATCACTTGTTATACTTCAGCATAGTATCGTCTGGAGAACAAATCAACAATTCAGTAGTCAGCAGCCTAAAGTGCATTAGCCCCCCAGCAAAAGGATCCTATATTACTAAGCCAATGTTAGACATTGAATCCAAAGCGACCACAACAAAGGGTCTCTTCCAGAGAGTGATAAAAGGCATAATCAACCCTGCTTTTTAGTCTGTTAATTGAGATACAATGCAGAATCAGATCTCTATTGGACATGTTAGGGGTTTATTACCATAAGCTCATTATTTAGCTGAAGAAAAAATAACGGATTGTACAGTTACTTTTTTCAGAGGTAAGCACAATCTAGGTCACTGGCTGCACATTTCACATAAGTAACAAATGGGGTCCAATTTCTATCAAATTTGTCAACTTTATCTCTGACAACTGCAGTACATTTGTCCATGTCACATATGTTCAGCACTTAGGACCACCAATATGAAACAGAATCGGGTAAATTGCTTTCACATCCTGGTATATTAATTTGCCTATGACAGAGGTAAGAGGTTAGAGAATATTATCTATAGCATGAACCAATAGTACCACATCAAATCTGCAGGAATTTGTAAGATAGTAGCATCCTCTATCCTATTATGTTTACAAAACGTTCAACAGTCAAGCAAGTCTTACAAATACTGAAAGTATCACCTTGTGATCATATGCCATCCAACAAGCCTCATGACCCCCAAAACATGGATGTAAGCATCAAAACAGGGATTTAAAACTAACTGGCCTCAGACACCAACTTTATGTCATTTTATAAGCATTTACTTTATACGGAATCAGACAAAGACCGGCAGAAGATTTAGTCATCCTTGTTAAGACCAAGATTCTTCTGGGATTTCCTTGCCTTTTACTTGTTCCCATTTCAACATATATTACAAATTCAACCAGGGTTCATCCACCACCTTTGCTTTCTATAACTCAGATAAATCCTGTTTGTTTTTCCTCATTTCAACATGCATCACAATTTCACCAGGGCTACACGTCACCAGTGCTTTATATAGCTTTAATCCCTGCCTCTTTCTTGTTCCCATCTCAACATACATCAAGACTTCAACCAGGGATCACTCGCAGCCAGCGCTTTCTAAAGGTTTGATAATACTTTAGCCATTTATCCCTGCTTAAAGAGGGATTCAATCACAGTGAGGCCTCTCTTCCATCATGCGGCATCTTAACATGCCATGCCCAATGAAGAAACTCCAGAAAGTGGTACTTACTATACTTACTAAAGTCCATTCCCTGAAATTCATATATAAACCTTTTCTATCTGAAAATGTTCAATTTTGATTAAGGCCTCCACAGTAAGGAATGTTACCCTGACCATCAAAGGCATTGGAACAGTAGGTATACCCGCTGCTTTAAGAACCCGTCAGCGTATTTATTTTTTGTTAAATAATTTTTATTGAATAATGAAAACAGTACCGCAAGTACAATAACATAAGGCAGAAAAGCAACATATCGACAAGAGGAATATAATAGAAAAATGTACAACCTTATGTAAAGAAATAAAAGGAACAATTAGGTACTTATTAATGAATAATCACGTATATATATATACATATATATATTTTTTTGTTATTGGAGTAGGAAAAAGAAAGAGAATTAAATGATAGAGAAAGGGGAAGAGAGGGGAAGGAAAGAGGGAAACGGGAATGTGAGAAATGAGGTATATGAAAGTGTTAAAGTAAGGGTGAGTGTGTAGATAGAAAGGTAGTAAAAGGTAACCATAGTAAATCAGATTTAATTTTTTGAGTGATTAAAGAAGAGGAGAGAGTGGAGATTCTATGTTCATCACAGATAAAGTTCCACCAAGTTAACATACACATTTTTGAGTTGTCTTTCCAACAGGTAAGAATAACTTTAAACGCCATGGCAATAAAGAGATCAAATAAATTTAACCTGAACGAAGGATTATGGAGAGCAGGAGACATGGAAACTAAAAACACATTTTGAATAGATAATGGAATACAGAGATGAAAAATCTGAGAACATTTTAACCATACGGATTGCCAAAATTTAAAAACATTAGGACAACGGTATAGTAAATGAGGTAAAGTACCATTAGAAGATAGACAGGACCAGCAAAGAGGAGAGTGTTAATTTTATGTATAAATACAGGAGTTTGGTTAGCTCTGTTATATAAAAAAAACAGTGATTGTGTGATATTAGCTGCTTTAGAGGTGGTGAAAATGTTGTGCCATAGCTTGTCCCATTCATTAATTGAGAGAGTGATCGATAGATCTAATTCCCAAGCTAATTTAATCGGTGTTTTTGGGCGTTCTGGTTTGGAAGTGGAAAGGAGTTTATATATAAGGGAGGCTTTCACATTAAAGTCAGGAGAAATGGTATACAAATGAGTCAAGGGGGAGAATGGGGTGACATTAGGAGGAAAATTGTTATTTGATATATAGTCCTGAAGTGCCCGAGAGAATTGATAATATTGGGGTAGGTATGAGGAGGGTAAATCATAGCATTTTTGTATGGTGCAAAAGGAATACCAGAAATATGAGAAAGAAGATTATGTACGTAAATAATATTCTTCTCTTTCCAGTGGTTGAAATAGAAAGATTTATGTCTAAAATTAATACATTTGTTGCACCAAATAGAGGAGGCAAAAAAAGCTTGATGAGAATTGGAACCGTTAGTAAATAGTGAGTGTAACAGGTGTTGTCAATATTTTAAAATAGGGTGGTTAGCTATAAATATACAATTGGACATAAAACAAGTGTCATAAAAAGAGAATTCATTTAGTAGAGAACGTTCAAGTAGGTATTGGCTCATCGTGATATTGTTTGTTTAATGCATAAGTTTGTCTAAGTAAAAAAAGCAGTGGGATAACATCTAAAATTAGGGAATCGAACACCCCCTTCGGTGTTTTGGTTTTACAGTTTGGTTAATGCAATATGAGGAGGTTTGCTGTTCCATGAAAATTTAGAACAAAGGGAATTGAGTTGATTACAGTAATAATTGGGAATCTTAAAGGGTAACATATATAGTAAAAAATAAGATGAGTTGAACAATTGTCATCTTGATGGTGTCTAGTCGTCCCCACCTAGATAGATGAAGAGGAGACCAGGTGGAAAAAGAGTTTTGAATTTTAGTTTTCAATGTAATAAAATTATGAGAGAGAGTTTGGGGAATGGTAGGGGAAAACCAACCACCTAAGTATTTAATCTTAGAGGAACACCATTTGAAATTAGTGGTAGACATGAATTGATAACACAAGATGTTTAGAGGTAGAATCTCAGTTTTAGAAAAATAAAATTTATAACCCGATACCATTGAGTACAAATCAATTTCTTGTAAGAAGGGAGGTAAGGAAGTTATAGGGTTCAAAAGATAAATTAGAAGGTCATCTGCATATGCAGATAATTTAACTTCATGTGATTTATGTTGGAAACCAGATATCAAGGGGCTATGGCGAATGCGGTCAAGAAAGGGTTCGAGACTGAAAAGAAATAAAAGAGGGGAAAGGGGACAACCTTGCCTTGTGGCCCTGTGTAGGTCAAAATAGGGGGAAGAGCAAACCATTAACCGAGACACATGCTTGAGGAGCTCAATATAATAATTTGATAAAGGAGATAAATTTGGGGCCAAAGCCGAACCAATGTAACGTTTTGAACATAAAGTGCCAATTTATACGATCAAAGGCTTTCTCAGCATCTAGCGATAAGGCAGCTAGAGGATCAGGACAGCGTTTTGCCATTGCAAGAATATTCTAAAACATCCTGGCGTAATCAGAGGTAAGTCGCCCTTTGATAAATCCAGATTGCTCAGGCTTTATAAGGGAGGGTATGACAGTCTCTAATCTAGAAGCAAGAATTTTTGCAAAACTTTTGCAATCATAGTTAATTAATGATATTGGGCGATAGTTTTGACAAAGGGAATGGTCTTTATCAGGCTCAGGGATGATGACGGTTTCTCAGCGTAGAGGATAACCAGGCTTTGCTGTAGGTAAGGAAACGAGGGTCAAAAAAACAGCATGCTCTCAAATGGTTCTGTACCGATTTGTATTTATAAAAACACAGAAACTACACTAGGGTTTTTTTTTTTAACAGAGTTTTTTTTAATTTGCGGTTTTGTTGGAAAAAATCGTATTACATTCCAATTGTGAATACGTTAGTCGGTTAATACCACAAAACATCTGGAAATGACAAGGTATCATGACAGATAATAGGACTACAATGACTGCATCTTCAAGGTATCCATTTACATATATAGGTCATAGAAATGGGCAATGCAGACAAGAAAAAAAATAAAATCGGATAGGTGTCATACATGTATAATCGATATGTTGACCACAATCCTAACTGTACTGTCTACCATCCCATTATCAAGCAACAGATCTGTGTCGAAGGTAAACAAACAACAATAAAGAACTGTGCTACTAAAAACTAAGTATATGTTCCAATTTCCGTCTGGGTTCGTCAGGGCAAGGGCCCCGGGACCAGGGGGGAGAGGGTGGTGGGGGGTAAGGTCAGGGGGAGAGGTGGAAGAGGAGCGAGAGAGTGGAAAGGGGCGGAAGGAAGGAGGGGAAAGGAGGGAAAAGGGAGGGGAGGGAGTAGGCCGCAACTTCAGTATTACATCAGTCAACGGCGACATCTGCATTTTGTATTTTGAAATATTCTAGCAGTTGTGCCCATTCCAAAGATGTTGGTTTCTTCCTCAACCCTCTGTATTTTTCGCGATGCAATGCCTTCCTCTCAGCAGTGGTCCTCAACCTTCCAAGACACTGCCACATCTCCCAGCACCTGTGCACACTCCACTGGCTCCCCATCGAGGCAAGAGTCACCTTCAAGATGCTCACCCACGCACACAAGGCCCTCCACAACACTGGACCAGCATACCTGAACAGCCGACTCAAATTCCACGCACTCCAAAGGACCCTACGATCAGCCCAGCTCTCCTACGCCGTGGTCCCTCGCACCAGAACAACCAGATCGGGAGGCTGCTCCTTCTCCTTCCTCGCAGCCAAAGCCTGGAACGCCCTTCCGCTCCACCTCAGGCAGACAACATCGCTTCCCATCTTCGCAAAAAACCTAAAAACCTGGCTCTTCGACGGGGCCCCTCCTTGATGGACTGGAACCTGCAAACCCCCCCCCCCACCCCCCCCCCCCAGAGACCCTTATGGGTGAATAGTCGTGCTTAACAAATGCCTGATTGATTGATTGGCCCACTTCATAACTTCCTCCCGCCACTTCCCTTCGTATTGCGCCCTATGTGATTTCCATCGCTGTGCGATAAGTCTCTTGGCCAGCATTAAAATGAGACTCTTGAAGCGGCGCAATACTTTTGCCTTCTTGGGAAGGGAGATGAGATCTAGGAGACAGGCCTCTGGGGTATTCCAGGAGGGTCTCCGTGAGATTTGTGAGGCCTTGTATAACCTCTGTCCAAAATTCCACAAGGAAGGGGCAGGTCCAAAACATGTGCCTAAAATCTGCCTCCAGGCTACAACACCTATGACACTTCGATGAGGAATTGGGGTACATATGCTGTATCACTCGGGGTGTGAGGTAGGCACTGTGCAGTACAAACATTTCCCTATTCACTTCTGCTTCCCATTTTTGACGAAGAGTCAGCAAGCAGACTCCCAGGTGGGGTCGTAAGCTTCGATATAACCACCTAACCAGGTGACTACCATGTCCCATTATGTGTAGCGTCTGCAACAGTCGAAAGGTCGGAGCTCTTTCTGGTCCACTAACCAGTACCTATGTACGTACTGTGAGACCGCAGCGTATATTAATAACAGTGTAGGAGGAGCTGAATAAGTCTGCACGAAGTCTCCATGAGGCATTAAGTCCCCATCTAAAAATGAGTAGCCCACAGTTACCGCACCGGCCTCCACCCAGCTGTGTACCCTAGTGGCAGACAATATTACCCTTAACATTGGTAAGCCGCACATGGGTACATTTGGGGCATACGGGACAGGTGTGCTGGTATATTTCATTGCCAATTTCCAATAGTAGAGCGCAATGTGTAAAAGAAATAAAGGGTCCTTTACCCGATTTGCTCCAGGGCATAATAATGATTGCAATGTCCCAGCCCGTAGGTGTTCGGGCGAATAACCTATCTCAAATAAATGATGGCAAGCCAACCAATAAGCCAGCCATTGTAGTTGGGCCACTATGGAATATGCTTTAAAATCTGGTGCTCCCATACTACCCTCAGTACTTGTTAACTGCATTTTGGTAAGAGCCAATCTGTGAGGGCCCTGCCCCCAAAGTAATGATGTCAATAACGTATCTAGTGCTCTGTAAATCCAGGCAGAAAGGATCACGGGTAGATTTGCGAATTGATACAGTAGTCTAGGGAGCATAACCATCTTAGAAACGGATATACGGCCTGCAGTAGTTAAAGGCAAGGTATTTCAAAACGCTACTTGGGTTCTGAGATTATTAAGTGCACGGACAACATTTCCATCTATGGAGTCCAAAGAAGTTCTGTAGATATGGATCCCTAAATATTTAAAAGTAGTGGGTCCCACCCTGAACTGCATTAGGCCAAATTGAAGTGTGGGAAGAGTGTATGTGTCGTAAAAAGAAAAAGCCACTGACTTGGAGGCATTAAGGTGTAAACCAGAGATCTCCCCAAATTGCTCAAACAACAAGGCGATAGGTGCCATATCCACATGCAGATCTGAAAAATAAATCAACAGGTCATCTGCATACGCTGAAACAGAGTGACGTAGCCGACCTACCGTGATACTATATAGTGCCATCCTGCAACGTAGCTGATGTGCCAGGGGTTCTAAAGCAAGCACATACTCTAACGGTGCCAATGGGCAACCCTGCCGTGTACCCCGAAACACATTATACGCTGAGGAGATATTGGTGCTGGTCTTGGCCCTTGCTGTGGGTCTACTATAGAGTAGCTCCACATATTTGATAAATGCTGGGGGAATCCCATATTTAACCAATGCAGCCAGCATATACGACCAACTTAAAGAATCAAATGCCTGACGTATATCTAAGGAGAGGCAACCTGCATGGGGGAGAATCAGCTCAGGCAGAATGCAAGGGGGCATAGAAGCGGCGTATATTCAAGGAAGTGCTGCGTTTAGGTATAAAACCGCACTGTTCCGTGTGGATCAGAGAGGGGAGTAAAGGGAGCAGTCTCGATGCCAAGAGCTTACTAAGAAATTTATACTCCGTATTAAGGATCGACAGGGGCCTGTACGCTGTAAGATCTGTTGGCGATTTATCAGGTTTCAACAAAGAGGTCACTATTGCCTCCCTAGTCGTAGGGGGCAAGGTACCCTCTGTCAAGGTGGTAGTTTACAGTTGGAGCAATTTAGGAACAAAGGGTGTTGCGAAGGTGGAATAAAACTCGATGGGGAACCCATCGGAGCCTAGGGTCTTGTTACGGGCAATTCCCCTTATTGCACCACAGATTTCGGGAGTGGTCAGGGGGGCCTCCAAGTCCGCAGCCTGTGTTATCATGAGAGTGGGAAGCACTACTGACTCCAGGAATGCTGCTGTTGCGTTCGTTGCATCATGAGAGGGGGCGGCATATAGGGCTGCATAGTGCATAGTAATGGAATGTTTTATTAATTTCTACCTGTATGGTGAGCAATTCGTGGTGGCTATTATGTATGGCCAGAATAGGTGTGGGGAGGATTGCGGCCTAATCAACCTAGCCAGTAGTGTGCCAGACCTGTCCGATTCCACGTGAGTGCGCAGTGTGGATGCACGCAAGTCTATCAGCCGCAGGTGTTCGAACAGCTCGGCATATCTAATCCTGGCTTCTTGGAGGTCCCGTTTCTTCCCTTCATCAGTCTGAGCAGCCACTTCTAGAGATTGCAACAAGTCCTCTTGGTCTGTAAGATCTTGTATGGCCTCCCGCCGAATCCCCACCAGTGTCCCCATAGTAACTCCTTGGATTATCACCTTAAACGCCTCCCATTCAACAATCCGAGACGTCGCTGTACCCTCATTGTCAGTAAAGTATGTGGTAATGTAGTGGCTAATTTATCCCGGAATATCGGGTGCTCATGTTATAGCGGTTGAAGGCGCCATGTGGGAATCGACATGGGGATCCGACCCCAGTTAAGTACCAACTCCAGTGGGTTGGGGTCTGAAATGGTTTCCCCAAATATGTGGTGCACACAATCATAGGGAACAGGTCTGGGGAACACAGGAAATGATCCAGGCATGAGTGCAAGGAGTGCGGGTAGGGATAGTATGAGTATTCACGCATACCGATGTGTTGCATTCTCCATATATCCAACAGTCCCTACCCCTTCATCCAATTAGTCAAATTAGCTGCTTGTACAGTAGCGGCCACGTAGGATAAGGAACGGTGTGATATAGCAAGGTGAGTATCAAACACTGCATTAAAATCCCCCCTAATATCCACAGATATTGTGTCCAGTCCGCTAGGGCCCATGAGAAGCGGGAAAGGAAGGCATCTTGGTCAGTATTAGGCACATAGATTGACCCCAAGACCAAACGAGTACCATCTAGTGTCCCCTGTAAGAGTACATATCTCCCCTGATCGTCAATTCTGCGGTCAGTCAGTGAGAAAGGGACTCCCGCTCGCAGCCAAATCACCGCTCCTCTGGAGAAAGCAGAGTAAGTAGTACCATACAACTGACCCCCTCATCGTCTTTTCACGTTATTGATCTCGGAAGAGATCAAGTGTGTTTCTTGGAGGTATACTATCTGTAAAAAATAAACAAAGAAGGGGGTATCCTTAAATGAGAGAAGGTAAAAACCTTCTGTCTGTTAGAGAGTTCTCAGAGAAGTAAAAAGAGAAATTATTTCTTTTTTATGAAACCCCTCACTCACCAACCTAGTTGGTGACATGCTTCATCATCGGGGTCCACCCGAGCAGCCGAATACCACCCGGGTGTGCTTCGACGCCTGATTACAGCGGAGCAGGTTTGTTATTATGTCAGTACGTGTAAGTGACGTGTGTGAAATAAAGTTAAAAGTAATCCTACTGTACTTCCTAATAAATTAAATATGGAGCAGCAGGGTCACGGTTAAAAAAGTGGTGAGGTGTAATACTAATGTAGGTTTGATTTGACCTAAAGTATTATCCAAATATTGATGGTCTACATGTTTCAACCTTTGAGTGTAGTCTGTGTGCCACCTACATATACTTGCGAAGGTGGTAAAAAGGGTTCAGGGAGTCCTCTGCGTACAGATGAACTCGCGATTCTTACTCGAATCGTATCATGGGCTCATAAGGGAGGCATCCGGGCGCCTGGGGGAAGCACCGCAGGTTTGTGGCAGGCAGTCGGTGAGCTGAGTAACGCAGCACCGTCTGCCTCCCTTATGAGCCCATGATAGGATTCGAGTAAGAATCGCGAGTTCATCTGTACGCAGAGGACTCCCTGAACCCTTTTTACCACCTTCGCAAGTATATGTAGGTGGCACACAGACGCTCCAGGGTTGGATGCACCTTAGTCTGTGTAGACCGCCCGGTGTGTCGATAGATCCTGACGAAAACCTGTGACTACACTCAAAGGTTGAAACATGTAGACCATCAATATTTGGATAATACTTTAGGTCAAATCAAACCTACATACGTCTGCCCTCCAATACTGAATACTGCGATGGAGGATTAGTCACACTGCTCTGTGTAGCGAGTCCCCTCCTCCTTCGGCTTGGAGGGGGGCGTGGTTTTGCTGTAGTTGTGTAGGACGCATGGCATGTGCAGGGTCAGAAAAATTCCTGTCTAACCATTCCCATGCACTCTCGGGCATGTCAAAAAACAGGCACGTTGGTTGTAAATGATCTTGAGTTTCACAGGGAATAAAAGGGCAAATGTCAAACCTGCAGCGCGGGCTCGGGCCTTAACATCCATGAATGAATAGCGTAGGCGTTGAACTGCCAGTGTATAATCCGGAAGGATGGGGATTTTTGTATTGCCAAAATGGATGGGGCCGGTGTCCCGGATCGTTTGCAAGACGTGATCCTGATCTCTATGATTTAGGATTCTGGCCAGTATTGGGCGTGGGTTAGCGCCTGGTATGGGTTTACGCATCGGCACCCGGTGTGCCCGTTCCACCGTAAAAAGCGCCTATAGGCTGGTGGGGGCTAAACTGGTCTTCAGCCATTCCTCAACAAAGGTCGTGGGGAGTTGCACCTCAGCACCTTCAGGAAGCCCAACAATGCGAAGGTTATTGCGTCGGGCCCTTCCTTCCGCATCATCAGCCCAGACCTGCAACGCCTCAACCTGTGGCTACAACTGTTGTATTTGCACGTCGTGTTCCTTCACCTGTGGTTGTAACATTGTAATTGAGGGGTCAAAGTCTTTCACCTTATCCGCAAGTTTCTTATGATCGTCTTTAAGCAAATTCAGTTCAGTGGATATAATGCCTATTTGTTGCGCTATAGCCGAGCGCGAGTACTGGATTTCCTGGAGTATCACATCCAGTTTATCAACAAGAGGCAGAGGTGTTGTTCCATCATCAGTTCAATGAGATTGTATCGAGGAGGTCTCTGAGGGTGGCGAGCCAGCCCTACCAGTGTCCGTCGTCGTCTTCGTCCATTCCTGCCCATTATCGTCTATAATCCAGCCTAGCCGTAGCAAATTATGATGACCCTATGGGAGCTGCAAGGCGGCTCACGTGAATTCAGGCGCAACCCCACCGGGTCAGGCGCCGCAGGTTTTCGGGCCGTTCTGGGTGTGTATGCGAACACCAACGGGGGTAAAAGGAAGGAACCGCAGATCACTCCGGTTCTGCACCACCACAAGGTGTCACGCTCCTCCCCCGGCACGAACCAAAGAGCCCCAAGAACATACCTCGCAGCGGTGAGGGCATTCAAGAAACGTTGAAGGCGCAAGCCCTGTGGGAATGGTCGCTCGGATGGTGGGGGCGCAACAAAGGAACTACGGAAGCAGAAAACACGGAAGTGGACGGGCGCCACAGAACCCAAAACTACATCCCCCATGATTTCCGGCGCCTCCGCTACTGACGCCGCTCACGTGGTTAACCCGGAAATTGCTTCAGGTTAAATCACCACGCAGCGTTCCACTCGCTGCTGGTTATTCTGAGACGCAGCCTAGGATTCCGAGGCTCCGACAAATTCGAGTCAAGCCTTCAACCCGTGTAGGGTAAGGGTGCACTTGCACCACTACGAACCGAGCCTTGCAATTCAGCTAACATTGTGGTGGCGCTGAGTCCACGCTTGTTCTGAAACAAAGTCGAGTTGCACATTACGAACCTTGCCTTGCAATTCAGCTATTATTGTGGTGGACGCTGAGTCCACGCTTGTTCTGACAAAAGTCAAGTTACACCATACCGAACCTTGCCTTGACATTCAGCTATCATTGAGGCGGACGCTGAGTCCACGCTTGTTCTGAAAATAAGTGACGCATCATACTTGTGAATGTTGAACTATGTCTTCCTAGGTACTCCTGTCTAAGGTACAGCTCAAGACTAGAACGATTAGGTGTTTAGGACCCTATGTTTTGTGGAATACAGTTCTGAACATGTACTACGTTTCATGGAATTAAAAGAGGCATTTTAATTCCTTTTCATTTGTGTATTAACAGGGGGTTTAAGAGGCGGCATCTGCTCTTCCCCTGTGAAGTGAAGCACGACTACAATTCTGGTGTGTATGGTTACGTGTGTGTGGTGGTGTGTTATATCGCATGATTACTGTGGAAAGGTGCGTGTTTTTATGATGCCTTCCCTTTATCCTTAGAAGCCAAAAATAGCGCGCAGAACTAGTGTTGCTTGTGTGAAGCCCAGGATGAATACACCTGGAGAACACGAGCTTTATTGATTTACAGGTGCGACAGGTTCAATACCCTCCACAGACTGAGTTAACCCCGCAGTGTTCTGGCAGAGCTAATGTGTTGAGTGTTTTTTCCTTTCAGATCTCCCTCCCTGCTGTTCCCATCCTTTCCTTCCCCCGCTTGACCATCCCACTCACCTGTGCTTTAATAGCACCAGGGTTGGGGCTGTCGAGAGGTGGACCCCTTTTGGCATCGATCCGCTCCCGAGGAATCTTCGAGTCAACAGAATAACCAGCCCACGAATTGATTTCCTCCTGGGCGGGTCGATACAAAAAATGGCCACGTTAGAGGACGTCTTAGGTGCCTTATTCCTAGTGCAGCAAGAGCTAGCCACCTCTCGAGAAGAGACAGCAGCCTTGAAACAGAGAATCGCAGGAATGCAGCGCAATCCTTTTGATGTGGGTACAGGAAGGTTCCCCTCAGGGAGCTTTTCATCCTCTGCTACACCATTTAGCGTAGAATTACCCACGCCTATTCCCCTAGCCGCACCCGAAAGGTTTTCAGGGGAAGCGCATAAAGTACAGGTGTTCATTACTCAAATACTCCTACACTTTTCATGTAAACCAAAGGCGTTTCCTTCTAACCAGTCACGAGTAGCCTTTACCATATTTATTTGAATGGAGACGCCGCCCAGTGGGCTGTTCCACTAGTGAGACGCGACGACCCGCTACTGTATGACTGGGATGCGTTCCGTGAGGAATTTGAGCGCGTGTTTGATCGTAGAGCAGCCACCTTTACAGCAGACCGGGAATTACTGGAATTAAGGCAAGGGACTAGGGACCTAGTAGCATACGTAAACACCTTTCAACGTTTAGTCACTGAGACCGATTGGCCTGAGAGTAAACAAAGTGCATTGTTTTATCAGGGCCTTAAGGATGAACTTAAGGACGTTTTGGCGACTATCGACCCTCAGCCCACTTCTTGTAAGGCTCTTATTAGTCTAACCCAGAGACTGGACCACCGATTGGCAGAACGTCGTGTGGATAAAAGACGAGGAGATAAGTTACGTCTCAGAATGGACCGGATTAGACCAGTTCCAGGAGGCTATAACACAGCTCCCGAGCCTATGGAAATAGGTTCAGTGCGGGCATCTCTTACCACAGAAGAAAAGGAACAAAGACGCCGGAATGGATTATGTTTATACTGCGGTAAGAAGGGGCATTACGTGAAGGAGTGCCTAGCCAAGCCAAAGGGACGAGCTAAGGAGGTATTATCTCGCAGAAGTGGAGACACCATGAAGGCGGAAAACCCCAGGGCCCAAGAAGACAAGAAGGGAGGTTCTTGGGCATGAAAACAATCCCTTCGGTCCAAAACGTCGTTGAAAGCCCTGCATCCCACTTTCATATAATGCTACAAATACATCTTGAAGGAAGAAAGAGTTCCTTTAAGGCCATGGTAGATTCCGGAGCAACAGGCCTTTTTATGGATAAGGGATTAGCTACCATGCTACAAATACCGTTACTACCTAAAACTGAACCAGAGATCGTGATGACTGTGGATGGGCGGCAATTGATTTCTGGCCCTATTCGGTACTGTACCGAAAACCTTGTCATTTCTTGGGAAGAACAACACTGGGAGAGTCTCAGCTTCAATGTGATTCATGCACCCCAGTATGGGGTTATCTTAGGTCTCCCATGGCTTAGAAAACATAATCCGGCAATCGATTGGGAGAAAGAAGTGATTAACTTTACCTCCCCTTATTGTAAGGAACATTGTGGTCTGAAAGGCCATAACCTTGCGAAGGAATCCTCCCCGACACATGTCATAGCCACAGCTGAAGAAAAGGAAGTGCTTTTACCTGAGCCCTACCACGATCTCAGGGATGTGTTTGACGAGGACCAAGCTAATATTTTACCACCGCACCGCAGTTATGACTGTCAAATAGATCTGATCCCCGGAGCGGTCGTACCCTGTGGAAGGGTGTACGCCCTCACCGAACCGGAAAACAAGCATTTACGTCAATACCTGGACACTTACTTGGACAACGGATTCATAAGACCGTCCAAATCGCCTGCAGCTTCGCCACTCTTCTTTATACCTAAGGCCAATCGTGAACTTAGAGCCTGTGTGGATTTCAGAGCGCTAAACAGCATCACCATTAAAAATCGTTACCCTTTGCCACTCATTCCCGTATTACTGGATCAAGTACGTCAAGCAGTGATATATACTCGCTTGGATCTGAAAGGGGCCTACCATTTGGTACGAATGCGCAAAGGCGATGAATGGAAGACTGCTTTCCGTACTAGATATGGCTTATTTGAGTACTGCGTAATGCCATATGGACTGTGCAACGCCCCAGCCGCCTTTCAGTACTTCGGGAATTCCTTGACATCACGGTCATCATTTACATCGATGACATCCTGATCTATTCAGAAAGAGAAGAAGATCATATAGCTCACGTTCGTGCAGTGTTGCTTACCCTTCGGAGTCATCACCTATACTGTAAGATAAGCAAATGCGAGTTTCATGTTAGAAAGGTGGAGTTCTTAGGAATACTACTATCAGCTAACGGTCAAGAAATGGCAGCACGCAAAATACAGGCAGTGTTAGATTGGTTACCTCCAACTACTGTAAAAGAATTGCAATGCTTCTTGGGATTTGCCAATTTTTATAGGCGCTTTATTCAGCAATTTTCACAAGTAACAGCTCCATTGACTAAACTATTGAAGAAAAATGTTTCCTATACATGGACAGAAGACGCCCAGAAGGCATTCGATGTGTTGAAGACTGCCTTCACCACCGCACCTATTTTGGCTCACCCTGACAGTACCGAGCCTTACATTGTTGAAGCGGATGCATCGGATGTGGCGATAGGAGCCATTCTATCGCAAAGAAACAAAGATACAGGGCAACTACACCCGGTGGCCTACATGTCCCGCAAATTAAACACGGCAGAAACCCACTATACGATAGCGGAAAAAGAACTCCTAGCCATCAAGGATGCCTTCAAGGAGTGGAGGCATTATCTATTGGGGGCAAGACATACCGTAACGGTATATACAGACCATATAAACCTGCAGTTTATGAAGTCAGCTCGCTTGCTTTCACCGCGCCAACTGCGGTGGATGCTATTCTTTTCGGAATTCGACTTCATTGTCACATATAGACCAGGGACAGAAAACAGGAAGGCAGACGCTCTGTCTCGCCGTGACAATCCCCTTGCTATGCACAAGCCCGAAGTACACGCTATCATACCTCCTGAAAAAATCATTTGTGTACTCCAAACGGATGACTTTTTGAACCAAGTAAAACAAGCCATAAAAAGCTCATCGTGGAAGAACTGGATGAAGGAGAACACCGAATGGCGCTTGAAAGACGGTCTTCCCGTACGACGTCATCAATTGTTGCTCCCAACCACTGGGTTACGTCAAACTGTCTTCAAGTGGTGCCATGAAGATCCAAGCGCTGGACACACAGGAACAGACAAAACTCTAGAGAAAATTCTACGTCACTTTTGGTGGCCCAATATCAGGCAAGACATCATTAAAAGAATCCGACAGTGCGTGGTGTGCTGTCAGGCCAAGGCAGACCATAGGAAACCGGCAGGATTACTGCAACCTTTACCCACTCCCGAAATACCATGGGAAAATGGGTCGATGGACTTTATAGTGAGTTTACCCAAGGACAAGGGATATACAGCTATCTTAGTTGTAGTGGATAGTCTCACAAAGTTGGGCCATTTCATTGCTTGTGCCGGTCTCCCAACATCGTCTCAGTTGGCTACATTACTACTCACGCACATCGTTCGTTTTCACGGACTACCCAAGGTCATCATTACAGACAGGGGCCCTCAATTCACCAGCAAGTTTTGGAAAACCTGGTGCGCAACGCTGCGTATATCCAACAATACGTCCACAGCCTTCCACCCTCAAACAGACGGTCAGACGGAACGTCTTAACCAAACTCTAAAGAAATACCTACGCTGTTACGTAGATCAAGCAACGGATGAATGGGTGGATCTACTCTGGTTGGCAGAGGTTGCGTACAACGACGCCCAGCATAGCTCCTGTAAGATGACACCTTTTTATTGTACCTATGGATTCCATCCTCGTTTTCTCCCCATAGTAAAACCTCAGTATGATGAGAAAATACCTGATGTACAAGAAAGAGTCACGGTCATACAAGAGAACTTGAAAACCGCCAGAAAGAACCTACAGAAGACCAAGGAACAATACAAGAAGCAAGCTGACAAAAGGCGTAGGCAAGGCCCAACCTATAGGCGGGGAGATTTTGTGTGGTTATCTACAAAAAATCTACGATTTCGCAAGTACAGCATTTTTAATCCGCGATACATTGGGCCGTATCGCATTCTGAAAAAGATAAACCCCGTGGCATTCAAACTTGCCTTGCCCTCGCATATGAGGGTTCATCCGGTCTTTCATGTTTCCCTTCTGAAACCTTCTGCTAAACCAACAAGACAACTACCATCTCCTATCTTACTTGACGGAGAACCCGAGTACGAGGTAAGAAAAATACTTGATTCCAAAATGAGAAACAAGTCCTTATGGTATCTTTTGGCTTGGAAGAATTATGGACCTGAAGAAAACTCATGGGAACCGGCAACCAATGTACATGCCCCTCGTCTGGTGTCACTATTCCATAAAACCCACCCGGGTAAACCTGGTCCACAGAAAGGGACCCCGAAAGGAGGATGTGCTGTCACGCTCCTCCCCCGGCACGAACCAAAGAGCCCCAAGAACATACCTCGCAGCGGTGAGGGCATTCAAGAAACGTTGAAGGCGCAAGCCCTGTGGGAATGGTCGCTCGGATGGTGGGGGCGCAACAAAGGAACTACGGAAGCAGAAAACACGGAAGTGGACGGGCGCCACAGAACCCAAAACTACATCCCCCATGATTCCCGGCGCCTCCGCTACTGACGCCGCTCACGTGGTTAACCCGGAAATTGCTTCAGGTTAAATCACCACGCAGCGTTCCACTCGCTGCTGGTTATTCTGAGACGCAGCCGAGGATTCCGAGGCTCCGACAAATTCGAGTCAAGCCTTCAACCCGTGTAGGGTAAGGGTGCACTTGCACCACTACGAACCGAGCCTTGCAATTCAGCTAACATTGTGGTGGCGCTGAGTCCACGCTTGTTCTGAAACAAAGTCGAGTTGCACATTACGAACCTTGCCTTGCAATTCAGCTATTATTGTGGTGGACGCTGAGTCCACGCTTGTTCTGACAAAAGTCAAGTTACACCATACCGAACCTTGCCTTGACATTCAGCTATCATTGAGGCGGACGCTGAGTCCACGCTTGTTCTGAAAATAAGTGACGCATCATACTTGTGAATGTTGAACTATGTCTTCCTAGGTACTCCTGTCTAAGGTACAGCTCAAGACTAGAACGATTAGGTGTTTAGGACCCTATGTTTTGTGGAATACAGTTCTGAACATGTACTACGTTTCATGGAATTAAAAGAGGCATTTTAATTCCTTTTCATTTGTGTATTAACAGGGGGTTTAAGAGGCGGCATCTGCTCTTCCCCTGTGAAGTGAAGCACGACTACAATTCTGGTGTGTATGGTTACGTGTGTGTGGTGGTGTGTTATATCGCATGATTACTGTGGAAAGGTGCGTGTTTTTATGATGCCTTCCCTTTATCCTTAGAAGCCAAAAATAGCGCGCAGAACTAGTGTTGCTTGTGTGAAGCCCAGGATGAATACACCTGGAGAACACGAGCTTTATTGATTTACAGGTGCGACAGGTTCAATACCCTCCACAGACTGAGTTAACCCCGCAGTGTTCTGGCAGAGCTAATGTGTTGAGTGTTTTTTCCTTTCAGATCTCCCTCCCTGCTGTTCCCATCCTTTCCTTCCCCCGCTTGACCATCCCACTCACCTGTGCTTTAATAGCACCAGGGTTGGGGCTGTCGAGAGGTGGACCCCTTTTGGCATCGATCCGCTCCCGAGGAATCTTCGAGTCAACACAAGGAGTCAGGACCCTCATAGCCAGCAAGAGATGAAAAAGGGAAGAAGGTAGTCCCAGTGGTATCTGTACCACCTCACAGCACCGCAGGCCCCCCCATCTGAAAAATACGACCGTGAAAGTGATGGTTGCTCCACTGCAACATGTAGGTAGAACTCCCAAGCTCCAGAGGCACAGGCAGGGAGTGGGGGTGGCCCCAGATCAGCCCCCGCAGTTCGCTCGTAACGCACCACCAACCACCACAATCAGTGGCCAAGGCCGGCCACGTAGGTCTATAGCACCGGCTTCACAAATGGGAGCATGCAGCTGTGCTCAGCCATCACCGCAGTTAGGGAGATGAGGAAAGGACAAGCTTCTCCCGGCCTGACATACACCGCGCCGGCCTGCCCTCCCAGGGTCCATGCCAAGATGTCCGGTGCGGCCAGCAGTGCGCAGTAACCCCCAAAGTGCGGGCAATTAAGACCTCCAGTCCAGAAAAGAACGCAGGCAGGTACGGCAGAGATCAAAAGAGGAGAGAGTGGGGGGGGGGCCCTCCAGTAGTACCAAACAATCTGCCAGTCCAGGACAGGGCTTCGGAGGCACTCACCTCCCTCGACAGCGCCACGGGTCCATGGCCAGGAGAAGGTGTAGGAAATGGCTCGGCAGACGCATTCGCTGCGTCACGGATGTAGCAATCGTAGTGCTTCTCCAAACAAAAGTCCCACACTCACCCACAGCTCCCCATCAACCACCATTTAGCAGCCGCCAAGGTACAAAAATTATGCCAGTAGGCGGGGTCTTGCATGATGAAGTACAGGCCGAGGGAGCAGGACAGGCCAATGCATTCAGGCCCGCTCTAGGCAGCGCCAGGTTGGCTCAGCCAGGTCTGCCCCGGGATGTCAGATGATCCCCAGCAGCACCTCAGGGCCCATCAAATGATACCGGGCAAGTCACCGCGGGATCCGCCACCAAGGCGTTGCTCCACTGGGCTACAGGGCCACCAGTAGATGTCAGGAAATGCCGGATTAATGTCCCGGGCCCAGAGCTTGTCGCTTATGCGACCTCCATCTTAGGCTGTCAGCCACGCCTAAACTATGCTAGGGTTGAAGGTATCAGCCCTTGTCTTAATCAGAGCACTAAACCTTAACCAAAGACCTACAGGAGTAAATCTTGCAAACTACTTCTCACCCAATAGCTCAGAACCACAGTCTTTGACAACATTATATATTACATTTTTACATTGCATATTATGTTAACAAAATTACTCTTAGAAAATATGAAAATGCGTGGCACACTTTTTTTCATCTGTAAACATACAATGTTGTGGCATATCAGAGCAGAAAGTAGTCCTCCATACTTGGTATTCCATAGACAGAGTCTCTACTTGCAAGTTTCTTAGACGACTAAATAAAAAAATGGCAGTAGAGATTTCCCTTTTGGCTCTTGCAGTATTGCTTTAGAGCTGCACAGAGCCTTTGGAACAGTATCTCCAGCACAAACCCCCAAAGGAAAATGAAAATTCCATGCCCTGTACTTCTAGATGGAGGCAGGTCCTTGTGTACCATCTAACACTACGTACCATCTCACCCTTGGGAAAAAAATAAGCTATGAAACAGTTCACTATGTGCACAAGTCGATGCCATGAACAGAATAGGATCAAAACCCAACTGCATGTGACACCAAGAGTGTGGGTATGAAGGATAAGAAAAGAGAACAGAAAATAACTCGGAGGCAAATTCAAAGGCTAAACAAAAGCTAAATGTAAACAGACCTGAATGTATATGTATATAATTATAAAGGTTGCTTCTCCTTCAAGGCAATAAATTGATTTTCATAATAGTGTGGGTATGAAGGATAAGAAAAGAGAACAGAAAATAACTCGGAGGCAAATTCAAAGGCTAAACAAAAGCTAAATGTAAACAGACCTGAATGTATATGTATATAATTATAAAGGTTGCTTCTCCTTCAGGGCAATAAATTGATTTTCATAATAGTGTGGGTATGAAGGATAAGAAAAGAGAACAGAAAATAACTCGGAGGCAAATTCAAAGGCTAAACAAAAGCTAAATGTAAACAGACCTGAATGTATATGTATATAATTATAAAGGTTGCTTCTCCTTCAGGGCAATAAATTGATTTTCATAATAATAGGTTACATTTATATAATGTGAGAAGTCTGAAACAGATAAGGCGTCGGAATGAAACCCATAATTAGCTACCCATAGCAGGTTAATTGAGGCACAGGTAATAAATGCAATTTTTGTAGGAGCGGGGAAGTCAGTAATGAGAACACAGGACTTCTGATTATGAAAAGCCCTAACCTTAAATCATGCAGTGTTTACACTGCCTGTGTATGACTAGAGGCTAGGAAGTGTATGCAACATTCAAGTGTACACATAAAGCACTGCAGCTTTATCCTTAACAAAAACAACAAGCATTTGCAAAGCCAATAGTTCTCAAGTTTGTGCCTGCTGGCTTTGCCAAAGGTTTTCAGCTATGCTGCACAGTATGCCCAATGCGGTGCAGCATTGCTCGGCCAGCCTTGCTTCTCGTTAGCAAGGACTATAAGTACAAAGTGTGTGTTTAAGCACCGCAAGCAGGTTTTCAAAACACATAAATAAAAGGCATTGACATTTACAACGCCAATTGCTCAAACTCTTGCAATTGCGAGACCAATTGCATTGCAATTGCTTGTTTCTTTTGCTTTTACCTACTGACCATTGCCAGATCAGTAACTAAAACAATGCGCAAAAGTGTTTTTTTTTTATTTCAAAGGGGGGGGGGGGTGTTCAGAAGCAACAGGGGGTGAAGCAAAGGGGTGGTCGGAAGCAGCATGGGGAGGGTAGGAGGAACACGGAAGCAACATGCTGCGAGTGAGGAACAGAGAGAAGGTACATGGGGAGGACAGGAGGACACACAAGCAACAAGTGAAGGTGAGGGGAACACAGAAGCAACAAGGAGAGGGCTGTGGGACATGGAAGCAACAGGGAGGGGCAGATGCAACCCGCAGAAGCGAACAGGCTAGCGCAACAGGGAGAAGGGCGAGAGAAGCACATGGGGACAGGCAGCAGTGTGAGGGAGGAAGGAAGTCCCCAAGGGATACAGCTCAAAAACGCAAGCTCTTAGTAAGTGCTTACGCATAAAATAATAGTTTTCTGACACTAAGCACAGACACCAGGCAAACATACATATGGTAAAGACACAATGCGCCATGGTAGAGACAAAGACATGATTGACAAGCTGGGGCATGAATAGGGGGTTGGCAAATGTGGGTGACAAGGAAAGCCAACTAATGGTAAGTAATGGGCGGGTTCCTATCCCCTCTATGCTCATGGTAAGCCACAATATGCCTCGCAACAGACAGCGCATGCGTAGTCTAGTAGGCTCAACCTAAAAACTGATCTTATTGCCTATATGGCTACAGTCAGGTAAAAAGTGCACCACTTTACCACTAATGTACCTGATAATTAGAACATGTGTACAAAATAACATCCAATATTTAGGCCAAGCCAAACATTACTGTTTCAGAATTTCCTCCTATCTATTAATAAAAAGCACATCTCAGTTTTCCTGATTTTAAAGGTCTAAGTCAGTTACACTTACATTTTGCACATAATGCAAATCGGGTTCCCAGAGCTATGGAAAACTACAGTAGTTCGAGGGATGAGAGCTGGGCAGGCAGGTCTTATGTTTGTGTCTGAAAGACATCAGGGAGTGGCAAAGGCAGGTCTCAAGAGCAAGTTAGTACCAAACCTTTATCTTCACTCATGTGTGGATCGGGTCTGGAATATGGATAGATGCAGCAAAAGAATGATAACACCGATGTAGACCTGAAACAACACTCCATGAATAAACACAGCTTCACATCTCTAGCAACACCAGCTCAATTGCCTCAACCACACATGCACAAAACCAAAACATGTTTCCAGTGCTGGTCTAGATTGTCTGGCAGTCTGGCAGATGTGCCAGCTTGAGAGGACCAGTGGGTAAGTTGTTTTTTCGATCCAGTGAACAGTGACAGGACCAACAAAAAAACCCACTCCACATACATGCCCCTTCAATCGGTTCGAAATTACAGTCCAACACAGCGCGCCAAAAAGGCCCTGCTTCATTTCCGAAGACTCTCTTACATGCACTAGTATCCATTTACTAAAGCACACGGTCTCGGTCTCTCTCTCTCTCTCTTTTATTTTGCTTCACCACAAGTGAAGGTGCTGCTCAAAAAATAAGGAAAGAGCACAACTCTGAACTTCATGAATGACATCAAAACACTGCCTACGAGGGCAACTTGACGGGGAACAACCTTTACAACGCAACTTTTACAACGCACTACCTTTACAACGCATTTTTTACAACGCATAATCCATTACAACGCATGACATTACAACGCATGACACTACAACGCATTTTTAAAAACTACCTTTACAACGCATTCCATTACAACGCATACTACCATTACAACGCATACCATTACAACGCATAATATTACACTACACTATCCAACACTTACCCTACTGTTGCACCCCCTGGAGTTAGAATAGTAATTTTTACCCCTATACTATCCAACACTTACCCTACTGTTGCACCCCCTGGAGTTAGAATAGTAATTTTTACCCCTATTCTATCCAACACTTACCCTACTGTTGCACCCCCTGGAGTTAGAATAGTAATTTTTACCCCTATACTATCCAACACTTACCCTACTGTTGCACCCCCTGGAGTTAGAATAGTAATTTTTACCCCTATACTATCCAACACTTACCCTACTGATGCACCCCCTGGAGTTAGAATAGTAATTTTTACCCCTATACTATCCAACACTTACCCTACTGTTGCACCCCCTGGAGTTAGAAAAGTAACTTTTACCCCTATACTATCTAATACTTACCTTAAATGCAATTTAATATTATGCGTTGTAATGGTATGCGTTGTAAAGGTAGTATGCGTTGTAATGGAAATGCGTTGTAAAGGTAGTTTTTAAAAATGCGTTGTAGTGTCATGCGTTGTAATGTCTTGCGTTGTAATGGATTATGCGTTGTAAAACATGCGTTGTAAGTGCATGCGTTGTAAAAGTGTGCGTTGTAACGTCATACATCCCAACTTGACTGAGCTCTTTGATTCATGCACTCATCAGGAGTAGCATGCTCAAACATCGGCTCAGCCGCCCGATCAGAGTTTTAAAGTATTGTACAAATGCAGCAACAATACAATACAGTTTATATAGGCGAAAGGTCGGGGTGGTAACAGACACAATGGAGCAAAGTTACTGGCAGATAAGTTTATTTCATACACAAAACCACCCCAGGCAGCTAGGCACGAATGCAACGCCAGCCTCGGGAACACGGGCAGAGCGACAAATAAGGGGGGATTGGGGGGGGGCAGGCGACCGCAGGGAGTCCCCCCCCCCAGGGCGGTTTGGGAGGGGGCGTGTGGGGGGGCGTGGCTGGCCTCGCGCCGGCCATTTTTGAAATTGGGCTCCTTTTTTGTAGTCCAAATGTAGCCCAAGTATAAAGGCTTTGGGCGCCTGCTCCCGGCCACCATTTTAGGTTTGGTGACCTGGTGGCTGGGAGCTAGGCTAGTGGTGTTTTTTGTCAGGGCATTTATTAGCATTTACAGCGATGGCGGAAGGAGATTATGGCGTCCTGGAGGCTCTCCGGCTTCTAAGTGAAGCGGGCCGGATGGACCTCGTAATTGGACAGGTCGCGGGGCCGTCGCGTCCGATGCGACAGGCCTCAGCTTGCGTGGCCACAGCGGTGGCTGCCTGTACCTCGCCGAAGCGTTTGAAATCTGTGGCGGTGAGTGAGCGGGGCCACCAGCGTGGTAAAAAGGCGGCCCCGGCGTTTGTAATGTAATTCAGTTACCGGCGAGTGAGGCGGGGGGAGTGAGCAGGGAGGGCCGGGAGGTATGGCGCGATGGGGGCTTGGTGGGGAGTGAGACGAGGGCAGCGGTGCGCTCATATTCCTCTCCCGTGGCGAGAGGCAAGCGCGGGGGAGGGCTCGTGTCGAAGAGGCGTTCTTCGCTGCTGGAGGCTCCCTTGTGCGCTAAGAAGGAGGCGGGAGGCGTCTCTGTGCAGGGTGTTTGTGGGGCGTTCCAGGAAGGCAATTTTATGGAGCGTGGGGGAGTTTCTCCTCGCGCGTTGGCATTCAGTCAGGCAGGTGGTAGTACAGGCAGTGTGGGGGATTTGAGAGGCCAGGTTTTTGGCGATGGATCGCTGAAGGGGCGTTTTTCAGAGCAATTGGGAGGGGAGTCGGGTTTTGGGGTGTTAGGCAGGTCGGACACAGTTGGTGAGCAGGGGGTAGGGGGCTGTGAGAGCCCTTTATTGTTTTCTTCCCCTTTATCTGTAAGGGGAGGGAGGGGGTCTGTGGGAGCGAGCTCTTTGGGCGGAAGGGGAATGGGCTCAGGTGGGGGAGTGGGGTTCTCAGCAGGATTTACTTACTTTCAGAGGGCATGAGGAGTTTAGGGCTTCAGTGTCTATGGGTGGGGGGGGGTTGCGTTCTTTGGTTTTGGAGGAGGGTCAGAGGATGGCAGGGGTAGGTGGGGGTGGTAGTGGGGATGAGGTTTTGGCTTTGGGGGATTTGGAGCCGGCTGGGGGGGACCGGGATTGGGAAGGGTTGGATATATTTCCTTCTTGGTCTGAAGGTGTTCGGGGTATTGGAGGGGGAGGTTGCTTCGGGCTTGTCGCAACTTCAGGGGCGCGGCGAGGTGTTGGACATAGGGGTGGAGGAGGGTCAGAGGATGGCAGGGGTAGGTGGGGGTGGTAGTGGGGATGAGGTTTTGGCTTTGGGGGATTTGGAGCCGGCTGGGGGGTACCGTTGACAATTGAGAATTGGACAGCGGCATTTTTAATTTACGCCAGTGTGTACTGCGAGAAGTTCCCCGAGCGATGCGTGGCTATATTTAAGTATATGGATGTCATACGGAAGGCACAAATTACAGGTAGTGATTTTGCATGGGCACAGTATGACGAAGAGTTTAGGGCTCGAATGGCTTGGGACGCAGAGGCAAAATGGGGTGAGCTGGATAATGATTTGTGGCAACATACAATGGGGGCGGCTCCAGGGGGTAAGACCATCTTCACAGCTAGCGGTTTGCCTTTAGTTTATCGGGCCTTTCAGGGAAAGCCCACCCGGGGTGGGGTGGGAGGCTCTGCCGCGTCACAAACTGGAGTAGGGGCATGTTGGGATTTCAACAAGGGTTTATGCACACAGGAGTTTTGCAAATATAGACACGAGTGCTCTAAGTGCGCGAAAAGACATCCTCTCATTAACTGTTGGGGTGAGCAGCCAAAATATCGAAACTAAAATATCTACCTACACTAATATCGAGTTTTAAATATCGAAGGGACAGAATATCCATGTCAATAATATCTATGGACAGAATATCGATCCTAAGGTAAGTATTTTAATATCGATGTTAGTAATATCGAAGTTAGTAATATCGACATCAAATATATCGATTTTACTAATATTGATGTTACTAATATCGATATTTATATTATTGTTATGTATTTTATTATGTATTTAATATGTATGTGTTATATGTTTTTTGTTAAGTGTTCTACTGGTTTTAAAATATATGTATACAATTTTTATATGTTAACAATGGTTTTTTAAGTCAATTTTGTGTTTTAGTACCGTAGCGGGTTGTGGGTTTATAGGGGAATAGGGTGGGAAGTAATTTAATTATATGGAATTAATTATACATTTTTAGGAATTATAAATTAATTTTAATTAATTTTTGCGTTTAAGTTCTGTAGTGGGTTGTGGGTTTATAGGGGAATAGGGTGGGAAGTAATTTAATTATATGGAATTAACCATACATTTTTAGGAATTATAAATTCATTTTAATAAATTTTAGCGTTTAAGTTCTGTAGCGGGTTGAGGGTTTATAGGGGAATAGGGTGGGAAGTAATTTAATTGTAATTAATTAATAATTTATTTTCATTTATTGGTATTGATAATTATATTATTGTTAATTAAGTATTAATTGGTAATTATTTTTTATTAATTGGCAATTAGTTTTAATTAGTTGATTAATTGATAATTATGTTAAGTGTATTATTTTATTAGTGGAGTGTGTCGTGCGTTTATAGGGAAATAGTGTTGGAAGTAATTGAAATCTAATTAAGTAATTATTACATTTGTTGGGTATTGATAATTAATTAATTGGACAATAATTATTAATTGGTAAATATTTAAATTATAATATTTTGGTTATGAAAAATAATTAATTGTTGATTAATCATTAATTGTGAATTAAATATAATTAAATATTATGCATTGATATTTCTAATTAATATATTAATAAGTAATTATTAATTGGTAATTAATGTGTAATATTTATTATTTTGGCGTAAGAAAAATATTTAATAGTTCAATATTTTTTAATTGGTAATTAATGTTTCATAATTAATATTTTGCGGTATATATTTTTTAAAATTGTTAAATATATTTTAATTGGTATTTACTTTTTCATAATTCATATGTTTTTGGTTATGAAAAATATTTTATCGTTGAATATTTATTATTTGGTAATTAATATTTATTAATTATTATTTATTGGCATTTAATATTAATGTATTGTTAATTAATTATTCTTTGGTAGTTATATATGTAATAATTATTTATTGGTATTTGTAAATAATTTTGAGTTATTTAATAATTAAATCACTAATTATTTTAAATAATTATTTTATTTATAACTATGTTATTTTTAACTTCTACGCTATCCAACACTTTCCCTACTGTTGCACCCTCTGCAGTTGGAATAGTACATTTTATCCCTACACTATCCAACACTTTCCATACTGTTGCACTCTCTGGGGTTGGAATAGTAATTTTTACCCCTACACTATCCAACACTTTCCCTACTGTTGCACTCTCTGGAGTGGGAATAGTAATTTTTACCCCTACGCTATCCAACACTTTCCCTTCTGTTGCACTCTCTGGAGTTGGAATAGTAATTTTTACCCCTTCGCTATCCAACACTTTCCCTACTGTTGCACTCTGTGGAGTTGGAATAGTAATTTTTACCCCTACACTATCCAACACTTTCCCTACTATTGCACTCTCTGGAGTGGGAATAGTAATTTTTACCCCTACGCTATCCAACACTTTCCCTACTGTTGCACTCTCTGGAGTTGGAATAGTAATTTTTACCCCTACGCTATCCAACACTTTCCCTACTGTTGCACTCTCTGGAGTTGGAAGAGTAATTTTTACCCCTACGCTATCCAACACTTTCCCTACTGTTGCACTCTCTGGAGTTGGAATAGTAATTTTGACCCTTACGCTATCCAACACTTTCCCTACTGTTGCACTCTCTGGAGTTGGAATAGTAATTTGTACCCCTACGCTATCCAACACTTTCCCTACTGTTGCACTCTCTGGAGTGGGAATAGTAATTTTTTCCCCTTCGCTATCCAACATTTTCCCTACTGTTGCACTCTCTGGAGTTGGAATAGTAATTTTTACCCCTACACTATCTAACACTTTCTCTACTGTTGCACTCTCTGGAGTGGGAATAGTAATTTTTACCCCTACGCTATCCAACACTTTCCCTACTGTTGCACTCTGTGGAGTTGGAATAGAAATTTTTACCCCTAAGCTATCCAACACTTTCCCTACTGTTGCACTCTCTGGAGTGGGAATAGTAATTCTTACCCCTACGCTATTCAACACTTTCCCTACTGTTGCACTCTCTGGAGTGGGAATAGTAATTTTTACCCCTACGCTATCCAACACTTTCCCTACTGTTGCACTCTTTGGAGTTGGAATAATAATTTTTACCCCTACGCTATCCAACACTTTCCTTACTGTTGCACTCCCTGCAGTAGGTATAGTAATTTATACCTGTACGTTATCCAACACTTTCCCTATTGTTACACTCCAACATTTTCCTTACTGTTTTTTTTTGGAGCTGGAGTAGTAGTTTTATTGTCGGTGCTATTTAATATTTTTTGTATTATTTTAGCTAATGTAATATATAATTAATTTTAACAATATTCAAATTAAATGTAATTTTTTAAATGTGTTATATATAATTATTTAATTTTTATTCATCTTATTGTTTTATGTGTATGATGTATTTGTAATTTATAATTATTTTTAACAACTTATAAGTTATTAAAACAATTAAAATGTATTAAGTAAGTATATATATTATATGTATATGTTTAATTAATTTTTTATTAAATTATATATATTAATTATTAATTTTAAACATTATAAAATATATTTAATTATGTTTATTTTATTTATAAGTATTATTTGGTTTATTTTACATATTTTTTTAAACTAAAAAATACTCTATATTTTTAATAACGATATTTTTGACATTCTATATTTTATTTTCGATATTTTTGCACTTACCATGTTGTAGATAGGATCTCGATATTCTTGTCATCGATATTTTTGCTCCGATATTTTTGTAGGTCGATTTTTTGACCTTTGATATTTTGTCAGTGATTCAACTGTTGGGGCATCAGACCGGCCGGCGGGCAGCAAGGGCAGCAGGCAGGTGCAGGGATGTCTGGCAATGCGCAGCAATCTCAGGTTGGACGGGCGGACGGTGGGCACAGGGTTCTGGGCCCAAGGGCTCCTACGCCAATTAAATTGGCGCAGCTTGAACTAGCATTGGAGGGCTATGTGGATGTGGAGGCAAGACAGACACTTTTGGATGGTTTTCGGGGGGGTTTTCATTTGGGGTACCACGGGCCTCGGCTCAGGAGGTGGGCGGATAATCTAAAATCCGCATCAGAGCATAAATTGGTGGTGCGCGAGAAATTGAACAAAGAAGTGCGTGAGGGGAGGATGGCAGGCCCGTTTGATGAGTGGCCAGTTCACAATTTGATCATTTCCCCTATTGGTGTGGTGCCCAAAAAAGAGGAAGGGCAGTTTCGGCTGATTCAACATTTGTCATGGCCAGAAGGGTCATCAGTCAATGATTTTATCAATGAAGACGCCGCATCGGTGTCATATTCCTCAGTTGACGTCGCCATGTCACTTGTTGTGACCGGGGGCGCAGCTGCAGGCATGGCAAAGTGTGATATCAAGTCGGCTTTTAGGCTGCTCCCGGTTCATCCGGATGATTTGCCTTTGCTGGGGATACAATTTGAAGGCAAATGGTATGTGGACAAGGCTTTACCAATGGGCTGCTCTGTGTCATGTGCTTTGTTCGAGTTTTTCAGCACTTTTTTACAGTGGTGTTTCACACAACGCACAGGTCACAATCTGGTAACGCACTACTTGGATGATTTCTTTTTTGTTGGTGCCCCGGGTTCCTCGGAGTGCCAGCATGCTCTGGACATTCCACAAGCTTATGGAGGAGCTGGGGGTGCCCCTGGCACCGGAAAAGACAATGGGGCCTGATACTGTGATATCCTTTTTGGGTATTGAGCTTGACTCAGTGGCAATGCAGGCCCGTCTGCCTGAGGATAAAAAACTCAAAATGTTGGCTTTGCTGGACACGATGCTGTCTAAACAGAAAGTGACAGTGAAAGACATTCAAGTGTTGTTAGGTCATCTGAATTTTGCGTGCAGGGTCGTCAGGGCAGGTCGGACTTTCTGCAGACGCTTGGGCAGGGCTTTGGCAGGTCACCATTTGCCACATCATCACGTGCGCTTGTCAGCGGGGGTGAAGGAGGACCTGCATATGTGGTCAGTTTTCTTGCACTCATTCAATGGAGTACCACTGGCTAGGGATGATGATGTTCAGTGGGATGTGCAGATGTTTTCGGATGCGGCAGGCAGTGATGGCTTTGGTATTTACTGGCAAGGACGGTGGTGTGCAGAGAAGTGGCCGCAGAATTGGAGGAATGGAGGGAGGAGTATTACTTTCTTGGAGCTTTTCCCCCTCCTGGTGGCTTTGACCATTTAGGGCAAGGAATTGGAGCATAAGAAGGTGCTTTTCCGTGTAGACAACATGGCAGTGGTGCAGATAGTCAACAGGCAGTCAGCAAGGGATGAGCAAATTTTGAAATTGTTGAGAGTGTTTGTGCTGGGCTGTTTGCGTTATGACATCTCATTCAGGGCTTTGCACGTTCTTGGTGTGGACAATGACATTGCGGATGCTTTGTCTCGTTCGCAGTGGGGGAGATTCCGTGGGCTGGCCAAGGAGGCAGACGAGACACCGACTCCGATGCCGGAGCACCTCTGGTATGTCGGCAACGTAGGGTATTTCAACTGATGGTAGGTTCTCTGTCCGTTTCCATGCGTGCGGCTTATGCTTTGGCATGGAGGGAATTTTTGGCATCGGGAGCTGGTAGAAGGGATGAGCCTTGGCGCAGTTCAGAGGATGTTGTGCAGTTTATTTTGGACCTCATTGATAAAGGTTTGTCTCGAGTTACTATTGATGGGAAGTTGGCAGGTATTTCGTTCATGGGTAAGCTTTTTAGGGGTTATTCCCCTTCTGCTGGGGAAATAGGAAGGAGGATGCTTGAGGGCTGGGCTAGGGAGCGGGGAGGGGCCCTTATGTCTCGCTCACCTATTTCTTGGCAGACTTTAGCACGCTTGTTGGAAGTTTTGCCTGTAGTTTGTAGGGACGATTTAGAGACATCTTTGTTTGCTACCCTTATGGTTTTCATGTTTTTTGAGGCTTTTCGGGTTTCTGAGCTCCTTGGGACCAAAGTAAAGCGGGGCATTTGTTGGCAGGAGGTGTTCTTTACGGACACGGGTGTGAACATTTGGCTGTCCAGTTCAAAAACGGATCAGAGGGGTGTCGGTAAAGGAGTATGGCTTGAGGCAGGTACCCCCAGTTGTACTTGTCCGCTGCGTTTGGCAAAGCAATGGAAAATCTTGTCGGGGGGGAGGGGAGCGATTTGGTTTTTAAACATTTGAATGGCTCCCGTGTCACAGATTATCAGCTACGCATGGTGTTGCGCAAAGGGTTGCAGCGGATTGGTTTGGATGGGTCTCAGTTTGGGACTCATTCTTTTAGAATCGGGGCAGCAACTGAAGTGCATAACCGGGGTTGGTTTCAGGGTGACATCATGCGGTTAGGGCGCTGGTCTTCGGACTGTTTTCATAAATATGTGAAAAGTTAAGGCAGAAGAGGCGCATGCGTCAACCAATTGTTTGTGAGTCTCATTCTTTTTTCTTTTTTCAGGTTCTGTGGCGGGGCCCCATGCGAAGGAATTGACGGTGTGGATTGTAGGGCATTCTTTCATCAAGTGGGCACATGTACAAGCGTGCAAAAGTTATTTTGGGGGAATGTTGGGGTTCAATGAACGTCTTTTTCGGATTATCTGGAAAGGAAAAGGGGGAATGCTATGGAGGGAACTTATTCCGTGTTTGAATTCTGCCATGGTACAGGGACAATGCCCTGATATTCTGCTAATACATTTGGGCGAGAATGATCTTTGTAGTGTCAAAGGGGTGGTTCTATTGCGGGCAATGAAGAAGGACCTGGCCTTGTTGAAGGAGCGTTGGTCGGGTTGCCATGTGCTTTGGACGGAATTGGTCCCGCAGAGGATATGGAGAGGGGCTTTGAACCCTAGGGCGGTTGACAGGGCAAGGAGGAAGGTGAATGCAGAGATTTCTAGATTTATTCGCAGTTTGGGTTTCGGGAGAGTGACTCACAAAGAAATTCGCTTTGAGGCGGTTGAGTTTTTCAGGGGTGATGGTGTGCATTTGTCATGGATGGGTATGGATCTGTATTTGCTCGAAATTAGGGAAGTTTTGTCCCGATGTGTGAACGTGCAGAATCATGATCAAGGGGTATAAAGGTTTTTCTTTTGTTGGGGGGCAGAAAGAGGGGTGGGTAGTGGTTACACCACCCCTTTCTTTCTGGGTGGCGGGGGTTATGTGAATTTTGGACAGTTTTACCGGAGGTTGGTTGAGTTATTTGTTGAGTTGGGTTATCGACAGGGAAAGGTTGGTAAGTTGAGTTCGGTTCCACAGTTTGGGTGGTCGATAGCTGTAAAGGGGCAGGCAGGGGATTTTTGTTAACGGAAGGTTTGTATTTAGAGATTGTTCGTGGGGTTATACAGGAATATAATGTTTGATATTGTTGTAATGTTGTAATGTACGGGAGGGGGCGGGTTCGAAGGAATTTAGGGGAGGGGGCGGGGTGCGGGGTTAGGTATGTTTTATTTAGTGAGGTTTCGTTTTGGAAGGCGGTTGGCCAAGGTTTTAAAATTGTAATGTGCACCTGTTCCAATAAAGCGGCCTTTTACACACAAATTTTTTGTCAGTGGCCTGCTTCCCCCCCCCCCACCCCTCCCTCCCAAGGGGGGCTGGGGGGGGGGGCATTCGACCACAGGGAGTCCCCCCCCCCCGAGCGGTTTGGGAGGGGGTGTGTGGGGTGGCGTGGCTGGCCTCACGCCGGCCATTTTTGAAATTGGGCTCCTTTTTTGTAGCCCAAATGTAGCCCAAGTATAAAGGCTTTGGGCGCCTGCTCCCGGCCACCATTTTAGGTTTGGTGACCTGGTGGCTGGGAGCTAGGCTAGTGGTGTTTTTGTCCCCCCCCCCCCTTTTTCCCTCCCACAAAAAACACTTTTTTGCATTGGGCCTCCCCTCTCTTTCTTTCTTTTTTGTAGTTTTTTACTATTTTCCTTTCCCCCCCCTTTTTTGGAGTTTTTCTGGTGGTTTTTCTTGGGACAGGTGCGCAGGGGGTTTCTACGCTATGTATATTGTCGCTTGGAGCAGGTGCTGTGCGGGGGTTATATGAATTTTGGACGGAGGTTGGTTGAGTTATTTGTTGAGTTGGGTTATCGACAGGGAAAGGATAGGTTGGTAAGTTTAGTTCGGTTCCACAGTTTGGGTGGTCGATAGCTGTAAAGGGGCAGGCAGGGGAGTTTGGTTAACGGAAGGTTTGTATTTAGAGATTGTTGGTGGGGTTATACAGGAATGTAATGTTTGATATTGTTGTAATGTTGTAATGTACGGGCGGGTTCGAAGGAATTTAGGGGAGGGGGAGGGGGTGGGGTGCGGGGTTAGGTATGTTTTATTTAGTGAGGTTTAGTTTTGGAAGGTGGTTGGCCAAGGTTTTAAAATTGTAATGTGCACCTGTTCCAATAAAGCAGCCTTTTACACACACATTTTTTGTCAGTGGCCTGCTTCCCCCATCCACCCCTCCCTCCCAAAGCCGCGCCTCACACCATCCTGACTCCACACCGAGGTTCCACAGGCAGCGTCGCGAGCCTGAAAGCGGCGTCACAAGCCAAATAGATGCCGTTTTCATTTGAGGACGCTCACTGCACATATTAAAAATGTTCTCTTTTGCAAGTGATGGGTACCCCATTTTAACTTTAAGGATTGCATCTCCTTTCTTTTCTGGGACCAGTTGGGCACTAATAGATATTCGCACTGCTAGTGCTTTTGCACACACTTCTCAATGATTCTTTTTCTTTCATTTCTCACCTCTGAGGAATTTACTTTCACATTTTTCATTGTCAAGAAAGTTACCAATGATGATTGTGTGGGCATACTGGTGAACAGATACCAGCAGCCCCCCTTGGAGATACTAAAGTGAGGTAATTTCTGACTTTTCCACACATTTTTCCACACAAGGATATATTTTTCTGTGGTGGAATTTTTCCTCTTAGAGGCTTGTTTGAATTGTGGTACATGAAGGTCTTTTAGATTGAATTTTGAACAGTGGGACCTACACACCAGTAGTGGTTACATTGACCTGTGAGGGTAGTTGTATGATGAAAAGACTCCCTCGGTCCTAGAATTGAACTTCACTATTCGGAGTATGTCAGGTCTCTTTGTGGTTATATGTTGTTGAGTGGGGGGGGCGGCCTGACTACTTACCCCCGGTGCTCCTTTTTGTGATTAATAGTTTCATAACCAACCCATCTTCCAGGGACAATTCCTCAGTTACTTTACTGAAAGGATGGATACTTGGCACATGCATTTTGTCCTTTGGCCAACCTTCCAACATCTACTTAGAGACTCCACCCAACACCACATCATCATGCGTGCTTGACTTCCACTCTAACTCAGATAATGGTCCCACTTTACTCGGTTCAACTGAGGCTACCAAGCAACTTTCATCCTCAAGGTCAGAGAGTTCAGTATCTGCTGTGTTAGTTTGGATAGGACAACGAGACAGATAATCAGCTCTCCCATTTTCCCTCCTGGTATATGCTCGACGTCAAATTCGAACTCAAGAATCAGGCTGAAAATCTTGCAATTCTAGGTGTGTTGCTTTTTAACATTATCTTCACCAAGAATGTACACCGAAAGCTTGTAATCAGTCTGAAGCACAAACTGGGTTCCCCACAGGTAAGTGCAAATTCCCCCCCACCTTTCTTGTGACTTGGATTACCACACACGAAACATGTATTAGACTGATTAAAGAACAAATTGGCTTGACTTGCACCATACAACTGTGGCATCTTCTCTGAAGCAACCTTAACTTCATTACACTGATTGGGAATGCCTTGTTCAACACTTTTATCTTCAAGTTCCTTCATTGACTTAAAAGAGGTCTGTATACTTTTGGTTGTCCCAATACATTCAATAAGTGATGGTTACTTAAGGACAGCAGCTTCTGGCATATAGTTTTATCAGTGCATTGACAAATAAACTGATTCCTAGTAAGCTGATTTCAGAAATTTTCAAACTCACATTCAGCCACTAGTTTCCATAAAGCCGAGATATGTGTCCACATCCTCAGTAGCTTTTTGTGACCTCTTGAAAAACTTATGTTTGGAAACCACCAACCTCGGAGGAACATCAAATCTACTTATTAAGTTTTCTAAAGGCTCTTGGAAATCATCCAGTTCTTCATCTTTCTGGACGGAACTTCTGGTAGATGTTTAATCGTAGATCTATCTACAAAACCTAAAAAATGAAGCAATAAACCTTTCTTTCTCTCAGGTCTGAATCTCATAACACCAATTGCTCCTAGATACATTTCAAAGCCATCAAAACTAATTCCTCCATGGAATAGATGATCCCCGGGAGTGTCTAAGAATGGAGGTTGTGGTGAAACAGATTGCATGTCAGCACTTAATTCACTAAAACTGAAATACGTTATATAATTAAGATATTATATATATATATATATATATATATATATATATATATAATCTACTGGCGGTCGCCAGTAGATAGTTATAATTAGGACCCTGTTTCCATAGGAAATCCGCAACATTCTATTTGGAATAACTTTGGCGCCGGTCGACGAATCCTCGCGAAATTTTCAAAATAGGTGGGGCGCTACGCTCCGCTCATACCCTGAAAGTCTCGGGGGGATTCGTCAAGCGGGGGCTGAGAAAAAAGGGGGGTCCCAAAACGCGTTTTTCCCATGCATTTTTCCATAGGACCTTTAGACACAGCTACAGCCCGAACGGCTGAACAGAGTTACTTGAAATTTGGCAGAGAGGTAGTCCTCAGGTCAAGGAAGTGCCTTTTGTAGGTTTGGTGTAAATCTGTTCAGTAGATCCTGAGCAAATAGTATTTAAATCAATATATATATCTGAGCCAGCTTACGTTGCGCTTACCGTGCGCTTACGGTAAGCTTACCGTACGCGTACGGTGCCATGCGCGATTCTGATTGGCTGTTAGATCTAAGTAAACATTGGAATCGGTCGAAACCAGGAAGCGGCGGCCGCCATTTTCTCTCTCGCACTCTGAGTGGGGCAGCAAAAACAAAGGCAAAAAACATCTAAAGGGGCAGTGTATTCAGTTCCTAACCACCTAGCATTGATGTACGCGCACGGAACGAACTGCGTTAAGTGGGCGCGCACGCCACGAATGGCGTAAAGTAACTTAGCATTTAAAAAAACGTACAAATTCACTGAAAAAACCATAGGTTTCACACACGTTATAGTTAGGAATTAGCATTTAAAAAACCTTGCAAATTCAGTGAAAAAACCATAGGTTTCACACATGTTATAGTTAGCTGGACATTTTACTGATAAAAAACCAATGAAATTCCCCCGTTATAGTTAGTGCAGGCAACTATAACTCACGCGACCGCAATCCTCTGCTGATGACATATGTGTCTTTATGAAAAAAAAATATTTGTAATATATGTATAGCTAAAATTTAATGGAAGAAGACATGGGCAAATAAGTGTCTAAATACAGTATTAGCATCAGCAGAGGATTGCGGTCGCGTGAGTTATAGTTGCCTGCACTAACTATAACGGGGGAATTTCATTGGTTTTTTATCAGTAAAATGTCCAGCTAACTATAACATGTGTGAAACCTATGTTTTTTTCACTGAATATATATATATATATATACATATATACACACACACACATATATATTAGTGTAGTTCGGCACAATAAAAAACATTATAAGATTATGTCACTATCCAAAGGTGAGCACATCACAGTGTGCAATTGGTCTGCACTTCACCTTGTGCTAACGCAGTGTTAGTTCGGGTTAAAAGGCGAATTGTGCGAGGTAAAATGTCAAAGCGCACGAGGTATTTAGGCCAATGCGATTAGACTATGACACTATACAAAGTTGTGCACATCACCGTGTGTGAATGGTGTGCACATCACTGCACGTAGAAAAGGACACACTTAGAAGTGCTCAGCAATGCCCTCAACAAAGTCAGGATGGAGGCAACAAAATAAGTTCAGAATGAGATACAGTGCCCAATGCTTACAAAATTGGTGTGCACAACACCATGTGCAAAGAAAACGGAGTTAATTATGCGGTAACATGCCCTTTATGGCATGCTATTCACCTCTGTGAAGGGGCCAACTGCTGTTGAAATCCTAAACTGCAATGAAAGATAACTGGCCTACACAGGCCGGCTGAGCCAACGACGTCTGACGGCTCAGTTCAAGCCTGCCTCCAGGCATGTCCAACGTCGGACCCGTCTCCGGCCCCACTCGTCCGCATTCGCCTGGTCCCGTTATGAGGATTTTACCTGGTAATCAGTGTCGACAATTTCCTGTTGGATTACAACGTGTCGAGAGTGGAGATTTCACCTGGCATCCCAGGTACATGCCTGGGACAGTGCTGGGGCTGCACAATGGACTCTTTGAGGGATATCCTCTTCACGACCACCAGATTCGCATAGGTTCTGTGAAGGGCGGGGCTTCAAATACTCTCGTCGCCACAAGTCAGGTGGTAACGAACACACTGGAGCAGAGTTAACAGCAGATATGTTTATTTCATACATGAAACAACCCAAGGCAGCTACTAAGCACGACAGCAGGACCAGCCTCAGTAACATGGCTGAGTGACACTTAAAACCTTGCTTCACAGAATCCCGACTTCAAACCAACCTTCCACGAGCAGTGTTGCCAGCCAATAAGCGGCGTCACGAAAGGGTGTGAAGCCCAGGATACTACTGTCAGGTTGGCTAGCTACTATCCATTTTAATGTACTATAGTAGGAGGTATAAAATGAAGGAATCATAATGCATAATGTTGCAAGCCAGTAGAAATGTAATTCTTAACACTACCAGAGACCTATATAGGCTTTTACATGCCTTGGAATGGGGTCTCTTTTTTAAACGCCTATAAACTGAGTGGACTGCTGAGCTACCTAAAGCCAAGATATTAGGTTAGCTAGAACAACACTTTGTCCTCTGTAAATTCAGTGGAACTAAACACTGGGCAGGATCCCTGGAGACACAAAATATTTAAGGAGAATGCCAACATTAGGAAGTGGATTGATGAAGATGTGATGAGATGGGAGGATCCACGGACGTAGAATTATTGTAAATGTTGATGGAGAGAGATAGAGGAGTTTCTGCAGATATCTGACATAGAGGAGAGATCTTAGATGCATTGTGTGTGTGTGTGTATAGTAGCTGTTGCAGTTTATGTTAGACTGTGCAAAGTATTTTAGAAGGTATTATCAACTGTGAGTAAATTTACAGTTGAGAACAAAAAGTGGTAATCTGACCACTATGATAAAGGTGTGTTTTGTGTGCTGTCACAGCTACGACCCCACTCTATAAAACTGTGTTTGATTAGCCTGGGTACACATTAATAAACTACTGGAGGTTTCTGTTCCCAAACAAATCAAGAGCTTACCATTAATCTGGATATCAGGATGCTGTCTGTTTACTTTCACAGATGTCATAGAAGAGGCACAACCCATTGATTCTCAGGAGCACTGATGGCTTCTGTTCTTCTTTGGAGACAAAAAGAAAAATGTACAGTGTTTTTACTCAGAGCTCTTTCATACCTAGAACTTTATTTATACATTAACAAACAGAATTCAATTTCCACTGCTGGTGGAAATTTCACCTCTGTCACACTGACAATGAAAAATGTATTGCATTGAGACATTTGCACCTCTGCAGTGTAGTGGAGGAAATTTCACTGGTGTTAACTTGTGCTAATGATGCAAACTCCAAAAGCAAAATCTCAGCCAATATCGAAACTATCCCATTTATTACGATCATTTAGGAAAACATCTTAGATTCTCCATCATCAGAGTGTTAGCACTGACTGGTAGTGATCCAGCGGGTTACCCACCTCAGGTACTCCAACACCATATACTCACCTGGGCCCATAAACACACACACAATCACATAGGCTAGTAAATACTGCTGGGGGTCAATTTTATAATATTTTATGAGATGAGTTACCTGTCAAAATTTAACTAATCTTTTACTGATCAAAAAGTTCTTTCCTCTGGTCAATGGACCTATTAGTTGGAACTAGTTGATGGTGAAATGACATCAGGGTTATTTGTATTCCTTACCATTCTGAAATAACCACAGACTCGGGAGGAGTTTTAAATGTTTATCTAGTTAATTCATGTGAGCCAAACAAGAATACAGTACAAACTCCGTTTCTCCAGGGAAGAAAAGTCAATTAATTCTTTACTCTGTCACCTATATTAAATTCATATTTCACAATGACAGTACTTTAGAAAGGAGAGGATAGGGAGAGCAGTACAATGACATACTACACAGAATTATAGTTACGTAGGATGGTGTGGAAACCAACCCCATGGCCAAGGAGCTGGGAGGGTCCCCTGGGAAAAATCAGGTGACAAAGACTTCAGGACAGGTTTCAGGACAGGATAGATGACCTCTTCTAGATCGCACCCCTCTCTGACGAATATACGACGTTACCCTGCAGCCCATTACTCCGCATACCGTTACCACAAAATTTTCACAACGCAAATGCCATGACTCCGCATGATCTTATTACGAAGCGAACACAACGAAAAAAGAATTCTAGCAATTAAAAGTACATTTACCACGTACTTTTTTACAACGCTTGCTAGTGCCACGAACTTTCAATTCTAAAAAATGTTTTTAAAATAAATTAGACACTTACCTACTGGCACGGGATAACAGTGAAAACAGGGCTTTTGGGTGGGTAAGTAATACCTTTAACCAGATCTCTCCTGCATCCGTTCTCGTTCTATTCGCTCTGTGAAGTTAAATATTATACGTGTTAGTGCTTTCGTCGTATTCAGGCATAAATATAAAAAAGGGACTAAGTTTCGCTGTGCACTGCCTCCGCATTCCTTTTTTACTCGCTTCATGATGAGTAGGAATCTTCACCAACCATGGCACCAATGCGGGTGTCCGCGCACAGCAGCTCATCCTACACCTTGTCCACGAAAGTGAGGGTTAGCGACCTGTTTCAGAGCCATGTCCATGAAGGTGAGGGTCTGCCAGTTGATCCCGTAGCCATGTCCACGAAGGTAAGATTCAACAAGTAATGTTCGTTATTCTTCAAGATGTATATTTAATGCCTCTTATTATAAAGACCAGTCAGGTGTGGATGCATGCCTGGAACCCTTCATCTATACTGATGGACTAAGTGACGCTGAGCACTACCTCTGCATACCCTTTCATTCCGTAGTGCCATCACGGTATCTGCATACCATTACAATGAATATTCGTTGTAATAGTATATTCGTTGTAATGGTTTGCGGGGTGAAAGTGTATGCGGAGTAAAGGTAATCGTAATGAATTACAATGCGTTGAAAAGGGATGCGGGATAAAAGTATTTGTTGTAAAGTATTCGTTGTAAAGGATATTTACCGACAAAGGGGCCGATTACGATCCTGGAAAAACCCGGTACAAACCGTGGGTCGGAGCATTTTCTCCGTCCGACTCGTACCGGGTTGTAAAACTTTACAAACATGCAATTACGATTCGTACGGAAACACCATTCCCGTACGATTCGGAAAAAAGACCAACCGACAGAAAAATACATACAAATGTGATCCGGGACACCGCGGACGTGACGTCCGGACGGAGTTAGGCATGTTTTTACGTACCAGCAATTACGATTCGCACCGACTGCAGTCCGGATGGGAAAATTTTTACGGCACCTAAAAAGTGCCGGAAAAGCTAAGTACGCAGCAATGCGAGCTGATTAGGGAGCCCGGTACGCGCCGTACCCCCCCCCCAGCCCCCGTATGTACGGAGCGTACCCCCCAGCCCCCCGTATGAACAGAGCGTACCCCGTACCCCCCAGCCCCCGTATGTACGGAGCGTACCCCCCAGCCCCCCGTATGTACGGAGCGTACCCCCGTACCCCCCAGCCCCCCATATGTACGGAGCGTACCCCCGTACCCCCAGCCCCCCATATGTACGGAGCGTACCCCCACCCCCGTATGTACGGTGCGGACGCGCTGGGGGTCCGCACCGTACATACAGGGGTGGGGGTACGGCGCGAACATACGGGGGGGGGGGGGGGATACAGCACGTACCAGGCACTTGTTTGGCCATCTCCATGGTTGCTATGGGAGTTCGCTCCGGACGGTCTTTTTTCCATACAGTTGTACAATCAGACGGATGGGACGGATCGTAATTGCGCATTGGGACTTCAGTTTTCCCATTTGTACGTAAAAATGTCCGGGGACGTGTCGGAGACTTTTCCCGACCCGAGGACGTGTGGGGGAATTTTCCCAATGCTCTTTGTATGGACTTTTTCCCATATGAATCGTAATTGGCAGTTTGTACGGCGCTTTTACCATTTGTACGGAAAAAAGTCCAGATTCAATTCGGTTGGGGAAATTTTTTCCAGGATCCTAATCGGCACCAAAGACTTCAGGACAGGTTTCAGGACAGGATAGATGGCCTCTTCTAGATACGACGCCTGCGTCGCACCCCCTCTCTGACACTATCTTCCTCCTCGATTCTTCCGCGATCTTCTTCTAATTATTTGCCTTATTTTCCCTCCTCGATTTTTCTGTGATGTTCTTCTAATTAATTATCTCAAATTCTAAGTCTGCAAATCGATTCTTCTTCAGTATTTGTTCAGCTCTCGGACAGCATCCCAGTCTTGCAGCATCTCGGCACCACAAGCTTAACTAACTTACTAAACTACTTCAATTATACCTTTCTAATGGCATGTATCACCCTTTAATGTTTCTGTTTCATGGAAGGCCTAATTCTGATTGGACAAGCAAGGGGGGATGATCATCACACCATGCTAAGTTTTAATAATTTTCTTTGGTTGTTTGTTTAATGTTCCCGCCCCTTAATTCTTATTCCTAAACTTTATTTCCCACCCGTATTCGCATCTTTATCAACAACAATGTATACATATAACGGTTGTCTGTTCACTTTGCAGGATGTCCATCAGGTTCCCAGGACATGTTGCGGGAATAACCTTGGACGGGATTCAAATATGACATCATGGCTTCTGGCTTGTCGTTACTGCGCTTGCGTGAGGGGTCAAGTGTGACATGGACATCTGTCTCACTTGGAGGCCCAAATACGAACTAATAGAAAGTCAAAAAGAAACGTATTAATTTCAGAATAAAATGATTTCACTGTATACCACCTTTCTCTGCTCTAATCCCATTTACTTATAATAGCTCTCCCCGAATGAGCATTTAGTAAATAGCATGTTTTAGTTTCAGCAAGGCAGATGCTTACCATGTGAGCTTCCAAGCGGCCATATTAGATGCTTACGCGCAGCTGCAGAAATTCCCTCTAAGCGAAAGACAGTCATACTGTGTAGATGCAGTTGACGCATGCGCAGTACAGTTTCCCGCGTTAGCAGCCATTTTAAGTCTCACTCGGGTTACTTGTTAGTAAAACACATATGCAAGCTTCATCGTGCTAAAAATGTAATGAGGTGCATGTTAATTTACACAATACTTTATTAAAACAGTGTTATGAGTTATATGAGAGGATTGCATCTGAGCAAGTCTCTTTTATACAAGTCCTTGCTCCATCAGTAGCCATATGATTCTGGTCACATATATGTCTCTGTGCTGCAAAATTATAATACATGTACTGTGAAAATGCTTAAAGCATTACAATGTGCAATCTAGTACTAACTCCCTAACATGTTACCACCCACCGCTGGCATCACATCATAGTAATTTAAAATATACTCATCTGAACACACACTATAAGTTTAATGTTCCAAACACCTAACATATTCAACATACCCTCCAACTCCATGGTAGCTTACGCCATCCTCAATGCCAATACCATGCAGTCTTGGATGACGTTAAACTTTTTAAATCTGAACCATTCAAAAATATAGATTTTGCGATGGCCGGGCAGTGGGAGGGGCGCAGCTTCAATTTTGTCACAGTATATATTCCTCCGGCATTGCACTCTCTTGCTTTCCCGGCTCTGGGGAGTTTTCTGCTAGGCCTACCCCCTGAAGACCTGATACTAGGGGGCGATTTCAACACTACAGTGGACGATGCGTGGGACAGGCACCCCCCGAGGGAGCGAAGCACGGCTACATTGCCCTTGCGCGACTTTATAGATGCGATGGGATTGCAAGACGCCTGGCGCATACACCACCCCACGGAGCGTCAATACACGCATCACTCCAGCGCGCATAACAGTCTTTCACGTATCGACTACCTCCTTACTTCCCCGGCATGCATTGAGAAACTACTGGAGGTCAAACACCTCCCCAGGGGGATATCAGATCACTCCCCGATGTTGCTGTCATGCTCCTCGGGCCTGTTGGGGCGGAGACGCATCTTCCCGATACACCCCAGCTATTTAAAAATCCCCAACATACGTAAGACCCTACATAAAACCATGAAACATTACTTCAAGGACAACACGCAGTCAGTTACCTCACCCGTTATCCTCTGGGAGGCCTACAAGGTAGTGCTGCGTGGACAGGCCATTGCGTCCATCACAGCCCACAGGCGCACCTCGGCGCAACAGATATTAGAGATTGAGGAGGCGGTGACCGAGGCAGAAAGGGAGCACGCACAAGAGCCCACTGACACGAGAGTCCAGGCATTGAACCTCGCTAAACAGATATACAGGGACCACTTATGGGAGGCAGCCCGGGTGCGTCTTACGAAAACGCAACACACAATCTATGAGGTGGGAGATAAGGCGGGCAAACTACTAGCGTGGCTAGATAAAAAAGAGAGGGCAAGCAGATGGGTAGCGCAGATACGGTTGGCCACGGGTGAGTTTGTGACGAATCCTGACGACATAGTGAGGGCCTTTGCAACCCACTACGAACAAGTGTACACTCCCGTGGTAACGGCCTCTGTTGATGACAACCTGGCATCTCTGCGGGACATACGTCTTCCGCGATTGCCTGAGGAGGATGCGGAGGCATTAGAGGCTGACCTCTCCGCAGAAGAGATAGCCCTGGCCGTTCGGGGCCTCCAGTCTGGGAAAGCCTTGGGGCCGAATGGGGTTCCGATAGAGTTATACAAGAAGGAGACAGACACGGTAGTCCCCCACCTGCTGAAAATGTATGAAACCAGCTTAAAGGAGGGCATACTCCCCCGCGACCAGAGAGTCGCGACACTAGTGGCGATATTAAAACCCGGGAAGCCTCCCCACGACTGCGCCTCCTACATACCTATCTCACTCCTTAACGCAGAAGTAAAAATTCTAGCGAAGGTGTTAGCGACCCGTCTGCAGCCTCATTTGCAGAAGCTCATACACCCGGACCAATCCAGCTTTACGCCGGGACGCAACACAGCGATGAATATTAGACGACTGCATGGCATATTAGCCGGAGGACCCCACATTAAGGAGGACGCGGTTATCTTGTCGCTTGACGCCAGTATGGCGTTTGACCTTGTGGAGTGGCCCTTCCTCTTTGCAGTGCTTGCGCGCTTTGGTTTCGGGCCCAAATTTCGTGCTTGGGTGCGTTTGCTATATAGTGCGCCTCTGGCACAGGTGGCAGTGAACGGACGGCTTTCGGAGGACTTTCCGCTGGGGCGGGGAACTAGGCAGGGGTGTCCTGTCTCCCCACTGCTGTTCGCTCTAGTGCTGGAGCCCTTGGCGGCGTGGATCAGGCAGGATCCGGTCATCACGGGACTGAAGTGGACTGAGAGCTGGGACGACCGTGTCTCCCTCTATGCAGATGATCTTTTGGTATACCTGACGCGGCCGAAATGGTCTATCAGTAGTCTGTTGGACATCTGTGAATCGTACGGTAGATTATCCGGTTATCTGATCAATTGGGCAAAGTCAGTACTCTACTTCCTGCATGGACCCATACCACAACTCCCTAGAGGAGTAACACTAACGGTGGCGGTGGATGGTTTCCGATACCTCGGCATTAACATCACGCCTGACCCGGCCCTATTCTTTGAGCGCAACTTACTTCCGCCCCTCCGCAGACTCCCGAGCGATGTCAAACACTGGCACTCTCTTCCGCTGACGTTGCTGGGGAGAGCAGCCCTGTTCAAGATGATGGCCCTCCCTTGTTTCCTCTATGTGCTACAAAACACGCCCATGCTAATCCCAGACTCCTACTTTAAATTGGTTGAGGCGGAGATGGGCAGTCTGCTGTGGGAGGGCGGACCCCACCGCATTGCTCTCTGCAAACTGATGCGGAGTTGGTACGACGGGGGAATTGCCCTACCCAACATACGCCTATATTACTGGGCCTCGCAGCTCACGGTAATCAATCAGTGGCTGCATGCGCCGCAGGACGACCCGGCTCTGCGCATGGATAGGCATAAGATGGGGGTGACAGGAGTACTTCGTGCCTTGTACAATAAATCCCCCAAAAATACACTGACGGGCCCCACGAAACACACCCTACACATATGGCACACGGCGCAGCGCAGGCTTGGTTGGGAGGGGGTGATCACTCGGCAGACACCGCTATGGGTTTCTCCCGCGATAGGCATGATGCATTTAAGTAAAGAATTTGCGGGGTGGGACCAGATAGGCATCTCCAGGGTCGGTGACCTCTGGAAGCGGGGTGAGATGGTCCCGTTTGAGCAACTGCAGATAGAATATCAGTTGCAGCGAGCGGAAAGTTTCAAATTTCTGCAAATTCAACATGCCTTGAGGAATGCTATACCTAGAGGGACCACCTCACCTGAGTCCTCCCCACTCGAGGATCGTTTACTCACAGACCATCTGACCAAGAAAGCAATATCACTGACATATCGTAAGTTAATAAACCATCAAAAAGACCCCACAGAACTTCTTAAACGGAAATGGGAGGTAGATATTGGGGACATGGATGAGCACGAATGGCAGGAGGCGACTGCGTCCCCGCGGGAGGTGGCGGTTTCGTCCAAACTAAAATTGGTGCAGCTTAAAATACTGCACAGGATATACTACACTAGATCCACGCTACATAAAATGGGGAGAGCGGTTGATCCGCTTTGCCTGCGGGGATGCGGCCTCCAGGGTACCTTTTTTCATACGATTTGGGATTGCCCTGCCATTGCCGGATATTGGAGAGAGGTTATGGCAACGGTCTCCCGAGTAACCGGGCGTGAGGTTCCCCCTGAGCCTCGGATGTGTTTACTGAATATATGGGATGATACAGACCTAAACCACGCTGAACAAACCTGGGTGACCATAGGGCTAGCATTGGCCAAGAGAAATATTGCGCAACACTGGGGGGCGCAAGCAGTCCCCTCACACGCATGGTGGTGTCGTGACTTGGATAGCGCCATGGTAGCGGAGAAGGTGGTATGTGCTAATAGGGGTTGTCCCCGACGATGGCAGATAATATGGGGAAAATGGAACACATTCAGGGGTCATATATGCACACCCCCGTCATCGGGTTCTGAGTCCGACCTCAGAGCATGATGCAGAAGGTACACTTCATCATTAGAGGGGCGGGGGTCCACGTAGGGGAAGGCTTGCAGGAGGTACTCTGTGTTATATGTACAGATGATGTATGGTTGTTCCAAAGTGATATCACCTATGTTGCTTTTGACAAAAAAGAATCCAACCTCTGTTGTGAACGTGAACTCTATATATGGAAAGGTGCAAAATTACTGTTAATAAAAATTGTTTTAAAAAAAAAAAATATATATATATATTTGTCCTACACATGAAAACATCTCTAGATTGGGGGGTGGTCTTGGATGCAATGGAGTGAGGAGTGTGCTCGCAGAGCTCTGGATCACCTCTGGCGGCTTCTACTTATCCTGTGAAGGGATAGGGCTCCCAATCACAGTCCGCTTATCTGGAGCAGGTTGGTTGTGCCACAGCCAGCAATGGGAGATCATGAAGTGGCTGGCTTATGCAGCATCAAGATGTTGGACAGCCGCAGCTGATGATGTGGGGCTACAGTCTGGCACGAAGAGATCTGTATGGCATATAGCCGGCCTGATTGGTGAATCATTGAGAGAAACGTGGCCTCCTGGTCCGCATCCAGAGGCAAATTGCACACAATCGCAGCAGGAAACTGGGGAGAGTTCAGCATGGAGAGCTGGAGACACAATTGGACAAGATGAAGGTCGGTCACCTTTGAGGTAGGTGGGCTGGCGAATGGTGAGCAGTGGACACAGGTAGCAAAGAGTTAGAAGTCCTTGACAAGGTGCTGCTGGAGGGTGCAGGATGCCCCACATGCATTGGGCATCAGACCTCTTTCCCCATCTCATTGAAACCAGGTCTCGAAGAAATAACTTGAGGAGTTGGGCATCTGCAATAAGAATGATGGCATTTTGCCTCTCTCACCCACAGGAAAAAAGAAACAGGGCCAAATAAAAGGGGATGAATGAAAATAGCATATTCCTGATTATCCATCTAACCTGGTGAGATGAGGCAGCAGAATGATTAATGTAACAGAGGTGCGCTGGCGATGGCGGAGGCCTGACATTGTAGGCACTGCAGGAGGTCCACACTTTTCTTGCTTTGGGTTCCATCTAGGTAGATGGTGAGCAATGTTCCCCCCCGCCTCCACCTGACCGCTGCACGTCATGAGAAAGCAACAATGGACATCCACTGGCCCTGCATGGATGAGTGCTTAGTAGACAAAAGCATTCCAGGGGACAAGAGGGAAACTCTATGCAACATCATGGTGCACTAAAGCTTACCGAAGGTACTTGTTGGAAGGCGTTCCCCGGGGAGGCTGCGGAATGCGTTCCCGACCACCTTACCCAGAGATAGGCCGAGCAAGAGCAGGGAGGCCCTTCCTGGAAGGGTCTCGTACCTAGGATCGCACACGCTGCACTTACACTCTTCTTCGGATAGAGGGACACCACACAGTAATTCGTAGTAAGATAATATGCTTTTATCGGTGGTTGTCAGGGATCTTTATGATCCGGCAGGCAGGTGCAGAATTAATGCCACAAGCGGCAGCGATCTCGTGAAGAGGGGAAAAGGGGTAGCGGGACAGTCTTTGAATCAGTGTCTCTGCGAGGTATCCGGCGCACAGCTCTCAATCCTCGAGCTGAGGGGATGTTGCTTCTCTCGGCAATCTCTGCCGATTCTCTTGGAGGAGCGGGCCGCGAGTCACTCAGCAGGCACCGGAGGTTCGTAGTTCGGGGAGCCGCGACGGCGTCAGCAGGGCTCAGATGGTTCAGAGTTCGGGGAGCCGCGACGGCGTCAGCAGGGCTCAGATGGTTCAGAGTTCGGGGAGCCGCGACAGCGTCCGCAGGGCTCAGGTGGTTCAGAGTTCGGGTAGCGTTCTTCTGTTCGGGGAGCGATCGAGCCGCGACCAAGTCAGCAGGCTCTCGTCAGTCCAGGTCTTCTCTCCCCCCGTCCCGTCAGCCCCCCTTGTTATACTCCCCCTCCTCTTTGAAGTCCGGAGTCCTCGCGGAGAGGGGTCTGGTGCCTGGGGGGCGGTGTGATGGGGTTTCCTGTCGCTCGGCCCCTTGATCTGTTCAGGTGGGTCTGGGAGGGACTCCAGACGCCCAGCAGGCGAGGCGCCCGCTCACCGGGGGCCTGGTGGTCGATCGAAACCTCCCTCAGGGAAAAGACCAGAGGTGTGACCGGGTCGGCGCCTCTCGGTCTGGCTTGGGGGGTTCCTCTCTCCCTCGGCCGGGCATGCGTGTTGGGGATCTGGTCGGCCCTCGGGATGTTGGCCCACGGGAGCCGGAAGGCCGTGTCCACGAGGTGCGGCGTGGTTGTAGGGTAACTTGCTGGTCGGGAGGGCCCACGCCACGAGGCCGGTCTCACACGTGCCCCCCCCCAGCTGAAAGGCGGGGAGAACTACCCATCCACTTGGGGGTTCTCCTAGCTGAAGCGGAAGAATCGGGACAGGCCGTCCGCGTTGGCGTGGTCCGTCCCGGGGCGATGTTCCACAGTGAAATCCATCCCTTGGAGGGAGATGGACCAGCGTAGCAGCTTGGGGTTTTCCCCTCGCATCTGCATCAACCACCGCAGGGGTCGATGATCTGTTTGCACATTTGGAAGTGTGTTCCGAACAGGTAGGGCCGTAGCTTTTTGAGGGCCCAGACCACTGCGAAGGTCTCTCTTTCAATTGTGCTCCACCGCTGTTCCCGGGGCAGCAACCTTCGGCTGATGAAGGCTATGGGCCGATCTATGCCTTTTGTCGTCGAACTGGGAGAGGACTGCCCCGATGCCGTGTTCCGAGGCGTCCGTCTGGACCACAAACTCCTGGGCGTAGTCGGGTGCTTTGAGCACTGGGGCCGCGCACATGGCGGCCTTTAGGGTGTCGAACGCCTTCTGGCAGGAGGGAGTCCAGTGTACTTTCTTGGGGTGTTTTTTGGAGGTTAGTTCTGTGAGGGGGCCTGCGATGCTGCCATAGTTCTTAATAAACCTCCGGTAGTAGCCGGTGAGGCCCAGGAAGGCCCGGACTTCCGTTTGGGTTGCGGGGGGTTCCCAGGACAAGATGGCGTCGATCTTCGGCTGGAGAGGGGCGACCTGCCCACTTCTCACCTGGTGCCCCAGATATGTTACAGAGCCGTGCCCAATTTGACATTTACTGGCTTTGATGGTGAGGCCGGCCCGGCGCAGAGCCAGCAGGACTTGACGGAGGTGCTGGAGGTGCTCGGTACATTTATCTTGGAGAGCGCAGGGTCTCACCGGGGCCATGACCCAGACTTGTTGGCCCGGCTGAAACTCGACCAGCGTGGCATTCTGGTCATACCAGCGCTTCATTTCTTCTTGACTAGCCTCGAGGTTCACTTCTGCGAGTTCTCTGAATTTCCGGGTCTGGTTGCGGAGCGCCAAGATGTATCGGAACACATCCGGAGGGGTCCCCCGGGGGGTTGTTTCCCACCCCTCCTTGACCAGGCTCAGGGGTCCTCGGACGGGATTTCCATATAGTAGTTCGAATGGGCTGAATCCCAGGGATTTTTGGGGAACCTCCCGGTAGGCGAATAGGAGACATGGGAGGAGGACGTCCCACCTCCGGCGTAGGGGTTCCTCGAGGCCCATGATCATTCCTTTCAGTGTTTTGTTAAAGCGCTCGACGAGGCCGTTTCCTTGGGGGTGGTACGGGGTGGTGAATTTGTACGATACTCCGCACTGCTGCCAGAGGGACTTCATATATCGGGAGATAAAGTTCGTACCCCGGTCACTCACGACTTCGCGGGGGAACCCCATGCGGGAGAAGATCCCCATCAAGGCTCGGCCTACCACGGGGGCCGTCACGGTGCGGAGAGGGATGGCTTCGGGGTAACGGGTGGCATGATCCACCAGGACGAGGATGAACCGGTGGCCCTGGGCGGTCTTGGGATCCAGCGGTCCCACAATGTCGATTCCTACCCGCTCAAAAGGGGTACTGACGACGGGGAAGGGCTGTAGCGGAGCCTTGCGCTTGCCCCCACTCTTTCCGCTGGCTTGGCACGTGGGGCAGGACTTGCAGTGGGCCTCCACATTTGCTCGCATCTTGGGCCAATAGAAGTGGGTGACGAGCCGTTGGTAGGTCTTATCTTGGCCTAAGTGTCCGGCCAGGGGTACATCATGGGCCAGGCCCAGGAGGAGACTTCGGAAGCGTAGGGGTACCACTAGTACCCGGGCCGATCCCAACTCGGCCGACTTCTGTTCGCTGTACAGGAGGCTGTCCTCCCAGTATACCCAGTGGGTGCCAGTCCGGTCGCCTGCTGCTTGTGCCTCGGCCTGTTGTCGGGGTCCAATGAGGGATGGGCAGGTGGATTGTTCTCGGCAGAACTCTTCACGGGAGGGGCCCCCTTCGCAGGGCCACTGGGCCAGTTCTGGCAAGTCCTCGAGTTTGGTCAGGGTTTCGGGGTCGGAAGGCACTGACCCTTCGTCGGGAGCGGTCGGTTCGTCCAGAAGGGGGTCGTTGGCCTCTGGTGGTGTATTCTGCATCTCGGGGATGGTGGTGGTGTTTAGCGGCATGGCCTCTCCCCCCTCGGAGGAAGGCGCCCGGAGAGTCATTGAGCGCGTGGTGGCGCATACCCACTCGGGTAGGCCCATCATCTCGAGGTGGGCTCTTCGTTCCACTTGTCCCCACGGGGAATTCTCAAGGTCGTTGCCCAGGAGGCAGTCCACGGGTTGGGAGGTTCGGACTGCCACCTTTAACTTGCCGGTGACTCCCCCCCATTCGAAGGGGACTAGGGCCATCCGGCAGAGGCTCTCGGAATTGTCTGATGATATGACGGGGCAAAATGCGCCAGGCAGGATCTGATCTTCGGAGACCAGGTGACAATGAACCGCCGTGACACTCGCCCCCGTGTCCCGGAGGCCCTCGATGCGGTGACCATTGACCGTTACCTGCTGTCGGTACTTCTTCGTGTTGGCGGGCAGGGACGTTCCGGGGACCATCTCCCGGTCCCTTAGGGAGACCAAGGCCATGGCGGCTGGTTCCCATTCTTCGGAGTCTTCCATCTCTTCCCCCAGGGCTACGGAGGCCATCTGTCGAGCCGGCGGGGTTGTTGTGGCGGTCCGCTGGTACAGGGGACATTGAGGGTCGCTGGCATAGTGTCCGGTCTGTTGGCAGCGGAAACAGGTGATCCTCACTCGGGGCCCCAGCCTCCCTGGTGGCCCGGTGCTGGCCGGAGGTGGAGCTGGAAAGGGCGGAGATTGTCCTCTGGGAGGGCTGAGCGGGGATCCCCCCGGGAGCTCCCTTTGCCGGCCTTGATTCCCTCCGCCCCTCTGGCGGGGGGTCCCTGACTGTGGCGACCGTAGTCTCCCACGGGGCCCCGGGAGGTCCGGTTGTTCACCCACCGGTCAGCCTCGACGGCCAGTTTTCGAGGGTCTGTGAGTTTGCTGTCCAGGAGGTGCTGGCGCAGCTCTACGAAGCAATTAGCGGCCAAGTGTTCCCAAGCGATCAGGTCGAATAGCTCCTCAAAGGTGGAGACCTTGCTGCCCTTGATCCAACCGTCCAAGGCCCGGCTGTAAAAGTTCACGTACTCCACCCAGGTGGTACCGGGTATCTTTTTGCAGTCTCTAAATCGTTGCCGGTACATTTCAGGGGTGAGCCCATATCTGGCTACTAGGGCCTCTTTCATGTGACTGTAGGAGTTCATCACCGTGGAGGGCAGGTCCAGCAGGGTATCTTTCCCCTCGCTCAGGAACCGGCCCCACAGCCCAGCCCCCCAGTCTTTCTGCGGGACTCGGTGGGAGGTCATGGCGACTTCGTAGGCCTTGAACCATTGCTGAATACCGTCGTTCTTATAATATTCTTTCACCACATCCTTGGGGATGTGGACCTTTGGTTCCACGGTGGAGGAGATGGGTTGGGTTTCCGAGGGTCGGGCCTCCGCCCTCTTAGCCTTGAGCTCGATTTCTTTTAGGCTACGTTCGTGCTCTAGTTGGAGTTTTTTCTCTTCGTGTTCTCTCTGTCGTTTCTTTTCCTCTAGTTCTCCTTGTAGGCGTAATTGTTCCACCGCCAGTTTTTTTCCAGCTAGTTTTAGCTCTCCTTCGATTTTTAATTTTGCTAGTTCTAGTTCGTGGTTGCGACCTCTTTCTCGGTCCGCTAGTTACTCTGGGGATAGGCCCCCTCGGGGGCGCCGTTCCTCCCCAGGGTGCTTCGTGGTTCGTTGGGAGGCTCTCCTTCTGTTTGTGTCCGGGGAGTTTCCGCCTCGACCCAGGTTTTTAATGCCCCCTGGAAGTCCTCTTTCGTGCTTAGTCCGGTGGTAGCGATTCCAAAGTCTTTGCAAAATTGTTTCAGTTCTCGGTGCGTATAAGATTCTAACTGGTCCTTTTGGAATGCCGTGCTTGGGTTGGTGCCTGTGGCACCTAGGGAAGTTTCTCCTTCCATTCTTCTTGGTAGTGCGTAAGCCGTCTACTGCACGATCTCTAGGTGTTGGCTCGGATCCCATCGCCTGCCACCAAATGTTGGAAGGCGTTCCCCGGGGAGGCTGCGGAATGCGTTCCCGACCACCCGGAGGCCCACCTTACCCAGAGATAGGCCGAGCAAGAGCAGGGAGGCCCTTCCTGGAAGGGTCTCGTACCTAGGATCGCACACGCTGCACTTACACTCTTCTTCGGATAGAGGGACACCACACAGTAATTCGTAGTAAGATAATATGCTTTTATCGGTGGTTGTCAGGGATCTTTATGATCCGGCAGGCAGGTGCAGAATTAATGCCACAAGCGGCAGCGATCTCGTGAAGAGGGGAAAAGGGGTAGCGGGACAGTCTTTGAATCAGTGTCTCTGCGAGGTATCCGGCGCACAGCTCTCAATCCTCGAGCTGAGGGGATGTTGCTTCTCTCGGCAATCTCTGCCGATTCTCTTGGAGGAGCGGGCCGCGAGTCACTCAGCAGGCACCGGAGGTTCGTAGTTCGGGGAGCCGCGACGGCGTCAGCAGGGCTCAGATGGTTCAGAGTTCGGGGAGCCGCGACGGCGTCAGCAGGGCTCAGATGGTTCAGAGTTCGGGGAGCCGTGACAGCGTCAGCAGGGCTCAGATGGTTCAGAGTTCGGGGAGCCGCGACAGCGTCAGCAGGGCTCAGATGGTTCAGAGTTCGGGGAGCCGCGACAGCGTCCGCAGGGATCAGGTGGTTCAGAGTTCGGGTAGCGTTCTTCTGTTCGGGGAGCGATCGAGCCGCGACCAAGTCAGCAGGCTCTCGTCAGTCCAGGTCTTCTCTCCCCCCGTCCCGTCAGCCCCCCTTGTTATACTCCCCCTCCTCTTTGAAGTCCGGAGTCCTCACGGAGAGGGGTCTGGTGCCTGGGGGGCGGTGTGATGGGGTTTCCTATCGCTCGGCCCCTTGATCTGTTCAGGTGGGTCTGGGAGGGACTCCAGACGCCCAGCAGGTGAGGCGCCCGCTCACCGGGGGCCTGGTGGTCGATCGAAACCTCCCTCGGGGAAGAGACCAGAGGTGTGACCGGGTCGGCGCCTCTCGGTCTGGCTTGGGGGGTTCCTCTCTCCCTCGGCCGGGCATGCGTGTTGGGGATCTGGTCGGCCCTCGGGATGTTGGCCCACGGGAGCCGGAAGGCCGTGTCCACGAGGTGCGGCGTGGTTGTAGGGTAACTTGCTGGTCGGGAGGGCCCACGCCACGAGGCCGGTCTCACAGTACTCAATGGAATCAGCACCAACTGTCGCATCACAGGCAGCAGAGTTGGAACTGTGTTGACCCTCGTACCAAAACCCCGCCTAAGCGCAGCCAACCATATGGAGGTTGAGTACCTCTCCCCCTCGCCTCCTTTTTTTCTTCACAGCACTGCAGAGGAGACAGCACTTTTCTTGAGAGAAGGAGCACAGCAGCAGAGAGGGCGACACAGGATCCTAGTTGAGCCTTCCTATCCCAGTATCAGAATGAGGAGAATTTCCAAGCTAAGAGATGACACAGGTCAGAAGAACATTACACTGCGCTCAAAGTGGGTGGCTCCACACTGCATCAATGTGAAGTCAAAACGGACTATGCTGAAGACAAGCTTGATCCAATACTTGCAGCTATAGCCTCCACTACAGACTCGCTAAAACTTAAAAAAGACACTTTTGCATTTGACTTGAACTTGCTGCAGGATGATCACAGGAAAATGGTGGACAGTGTCACAAAAGTAGAAAAGGCTATAGCGGAGCAACAGAAAACTGCATAGGTAATGCGGAGCAGATCAAGGACTTAGCTAAAAGAGTTAAATACATGAAATGAAGGATAGATGACTCGGGTGGTGGGGGGGGTGATAGATCCAGACGGAAAAATCTTAGAATAGTGGGTATTCCCACTATTCTAATACAAGGCAAAACATGATTGCCTTCCTTGAACCCTAGATATGGCTGATGGCAGCACATGACAAGCTCACACAGTAGTTCACCCTAGAAATGGCACATCGGGTCCCCATGAGACGTCAACCACCCAGCGCCCCCCACCAGATGTGCCGCGTTCTATCAATGCTATAGAACAGTTTGGAAACATCTCAGGAATTAATCAACTGGGGCCTGTCTGGAGCTTATCCTATGCGCCAATGGCTATACCCTAGTGGAGAGCAAGAAAGATAAGTAGAAAGAGGACAAACTAGACTACAGTCTGGCATGAAGATGGGGGTCCACAGCTATAGAACTGAAGTAAAACTTTTAGATGGGATTTAGGTCAGCTGTTTTAGCCATGAAAGGTTCTTTAAATTTCTGGTAACACTACCCCTATCTGTCTCTGGGAGGTTCTCCCTGGCAGAAATGGTCACTTTACCCAGGCTACTACATCTTTTTACAAAGCTATCACTCAAAATATCCAAAAACAATCTTTCAGGAAATAGACTCCATTTTACTAGACATAATCTGTGGCTTGAATTGGCACAGTGATGCATTGCCCAAACTGAGTCTACTGGTGTCAGAAGTGGGATTAGCGGCTCCTGATTAAGAGCTATATATTAATTGGTCACCCAAATTAAGTCGGCTGCCCGATGGAGAGAGGAGAAACTCTCATGCAGAAGGGGTATCTTTGTAGGGTGTCCCAGTGCTACATCTGTACAGGCAAGCTCACAGGCTGGCCTATGAGCCAAGAGAGAAGAGAAATGTTTCTGGAGTTTTCTTAAATAACGATTCTAGTGAAACGGCATGGAGAGAGAGCTGATTCCATGCCTTGCTGGCAAGTTCTGAGAAAGAATGCCCAATGGACCTGGTCAGGTGGAATCTAGGTACTTCTGCAAGCAGCGTCGAAGATGAGCGGAGAGTTCTGGATGGTTTATAGTGTACCGTCCTAGAGTTCAAATACAGAGTACCGCTTTTATAGAAGGCCCGATAGATGAAATGTTGCCACCTGAACAAAATTATTTTCTTAATGGGGAATCAGTGTAAATCCCTAAGGAAACCAGTAACTGATTCTCTCTTGGGTATGTCTAACATGAGACGGTCCACTGGATTTTGTACCACCTGAGGTCTTCTAATCCTGTAAAATATAGGCAATTTGAATAATCCAGCCATGATGTTATCAACACATGCACTATTGCTCTGCATGCCTTTAGAGGTAAGATGTAAACAAAATCCTAATTGACCAGAGCAGGCCAGTCCTAAATTTTTAGCAACGGGAGTGGGGGGACGCAATACCCTGGCCAACTGTTGTTTGTCCACTGATCACTGACCTTCCCAAACAGCAAAATCTGAGTTTAATCAGCATTGCTTTGTAGGCAACTCTTGTGCATCCAATGTAGAACATCCTTCAGGAAAGCAACAGAAGATGCAGCTTTAAGTGTGGAAGAATGCTTAAAGAAGAGGAGCAGTTGAGAATCATTACCATATGAAATGGTCACAAGGCCATGTGATTCAATACGTTTGGCTAAGGGGGGCATTTATATGTTGAATAAAGTTGGGTTCAAAGAACAGCCCTGTAGCACTCCAAAGACAAGCCTCTTCCTAGGCGAAGAATAGAGTGCAAACCTGTTTTCTCCCATATGGGAAGGATTTAGACCAGCAATAAGTTTAACCACCAATTCCTAGCTTAACCATACGATGCAATGCAATAGAAAAGAGTGAGACACAGTATGGAAGACCGGAGACAGCTTGAGGAAAATCAAAGCGGTACTCTTATCCCCATCCAAAACAAATTGATTGCTTGCATCACCTCAAGAAGGGCAGTTTCAGTGCTATGCAGTGATTGCATAAGATGAAAAAGGTTGTTTGCCTCCAAATAGTTGAAGAGCTGAATGTTGATAACCTTTTCTAGCATTTTGGTAACAGCCAGCAACAGAGAGATGGCACAATAATTGGGCAGGATCTGCAGACGCTTTTTTAAGAAAAGGCATAACTTTAACCCTCTTCCAACAAGAAGGAACATCAGCGATACCACCAAAGACATAAAAAGCTTGTTAAGTATTGCAGTAATAGTTTCTGCAGCTAACCTAAATAGATTTGGATGGCCTCGATGAGTGGAGGGAGCAAGATTTTTATTGAAGCAGAGCTTGCTGAGTTTGTGCCAGGGAGATAGGCCCCAAGTTATTCAAAGAGCACAACACAATGGATTTCGTACCTAAATATTCTGCTCACAGGAAGCCTACAACAGAAGCCGAAGCAATGAAGCGCTCATGAATCATAAGGATCTACTCCATTAGCGGCAAACAAGCAGCTATCACACTGTCATATGGAATGCTCAGTGCCCCCACAAAATGCATCTTGAACTAGCTTAGAGCAAATAGGTGACTGATTTAGTCAAACAAATTAGTGAGTATGAGTGAATAAGGATACTGATAAATATCCCTAAGATATCTAGGAACCCAAGATTTAATTAGATCCTTTTCTTTTATTTGCATAGAGCATCCATGAGCCCTGAGAGGCTTAACAGGATGTACCCTGAATCGGGTGCGCAATGCCCCAAATGCAAAGAGGGAGATTGGGTGCCGTTCGCAGGCGCGGACTCTTACCTGGTTGTTGCTGTGGAGCTTTCCATCGTCGGAGGGACAGCGGGGACATCGAGACCCTTGTGACTTTCATCCAGAAAAGGCTGACTCCCGCGGCTGGGACTGCGAGGCCCAGGGTGCTCTAGGACATCGCACCTGGCGCCTCTTCCCGGCTCCTCCCCCTGATTATCCTCCCTTGATAACGCCTCACGGCCCCCGCTTCGCGGGAGCCGTTCGCAGGCGCGGACTCTTACCTGGTTGTTGCTGTGGAGCTTTCCATCGTCGGAGGGACAGCGGGGATATCGGGACCCTTGTGACTTTCATCCAGAAAAGGCTGACTCCCGCGGCTGGGACTGCGAGGCCCAGGGTGCTCTAGGACATCGCACCTGGCACCTCTTCCCGGCTCCTCCCCTCCCTCCCACATAAGGCACGCCCACTACCGCGACAGCGGGACGCGTGCGGGTCGCAGTCCGGGGCGAAGACCGGGCAAAGAGCGGGCCGTTTGAGGCCGTTCGAGAACGGGCGAGCCAGGCCCAGGGCCCCATTACTGTTATTTATTGCTTTAATTAAGGGGCCCCTAAGGCTCTGCACCTGACCGCACCCATGTCTGCCAGGGAAACCAGAAGCAAATCTGCACTCGCCGCCGGAGCTGCCTCTGGCACTTTAGATATGTACTTCGCCAAGGCGGGTTCTTTGCTCATCGATGAGATTACTGTCCTGGAAAGACGCATTTCCCAGGAGATCGACTGGGTAAGAAGATCCTCAGTGGGTCCCCTCGCTCAGGCTATCTCTCCACCTCACGCGCAGGATCCCAATGTAGTTTCTGTTGCTTCTGATTCGGGCATCCCTGAGCCAGTTATCCCGCCTATTCTTGACATTGACTCTGATACTTCAGCTTCAACTGAACTCAGCATTTCTTCCCTTCCACCACCAAGGCCCCCTCTAACTCTAGAACAGATTAACACTCACTGTAGCAACCCCCCAACTAAACTATCCAGTCAGGGAGAGCGAGAGGGCGCAATCTCGAAGAGGAAAAGAAATGCACAAATCAACAAAGGGCAAAAGTCTAAGATCTTTAAGTCCAATTTGAGGATCATATCCAATCAACCAAGTCTAACCGAAACAGGGTCAGACCCCATAGATATACCCGCCCATATATCTTTGGGACACAATCCAATATCGTGTGGGGCCGGCCATTTCACTTCTGATCTTAGTTCTCTCCTGAAGAACCTACTTTTGCCACTACTGGACCGTTTGGCTTTAGTAGAAACTTCTTTAGTGAATCTTCAGAAGGGAATTCAATCACTCATAGAAGCACCCAGAACAGAGAAGCATCATGTAAGCAATCCCCAAATCACCCGCGAGAAGGAAGGCCGTTCTCCGCCCAAGTCCACACAGCTAGGCACCCAAACCGCATCTACTCTGCATATACCTGAACTTTTGCCCACACCTTGTCCCACTGATTCCAACTCCTGTGGGCTGAGATCTGAACCCACACTAGGGACACGAGGCACTGATACTGGCTGTGGCCCAATTCATTTGCCCCCGGAGGCTGCTCCATATATCGTTGTTTTAACTGGTATCCCGGAACTTCGCCCTTTTGCCAAGGAGCCAGTTGATGCCCTAAGAAATAAGGTCATCCACTGGCTCTCTCAAAATAGACCCCTACCCCAGGGCATTTACAGCGAGGTTCTCATGGTGAGGAGGGTTCCATGGTTGGGGTCTACCACCAAACTTACCAAGGGAGATTGTGTATTGATCAACTTTCGTGATCCCCGGACGGTGGCACATATTTGCAACTGGCCCCATAACACCCAGGGATCCCTGATCCTACCCCAGCCACTTACATTTTTTTATCCGAATATATTGCTTGCCCAGGAGCAAGAACGATGGGCACTGGTTGGTAGGGGAGGGAAGCGGGGCGGCCAAGGGTTCAGTAGGGACCCCCCTTCTGCGGTTCCCCCTTGTTACGACTACCTACGCACATACAACAGGTTTAGCCCTTTAGATATGGTGGATTGACCACCCACTCGGGGGGGTGGTGTAGCCTTGCACCAAACTTCTTCTTCCATCTCCCCTCTGCCTTCTGATATTCTAATTGCACAGGAGCACCATTCTAATCATCTAAATGCAGATGGTTTTAAGGGGACTACTTATTCTTTGCCCAATCTAGTTATGGGCAGCAATGCTCAAATCCCTAACTCTTCTACTGACCTGTACTTGGAGTCATGCCCAGACCAGGCACGCAGCCCAGAATTTCAAAACGTGACGGCTGCTTTGTTTCCCCTCAAGATTTTATCCTGGAATGTCGCGGGCTTGGCCAACAAATGGTCCAACCCGGCCTGGAGCTCCTTTATAGGGGGCAAAGATATCTGCCTCCTCCAGGAGACCTGGGCAAGAGAAGAGGTCCTACATACTGGCTTCGCCACATTCTCAGTACATGCGACCTGGGGGGGGAGGGGCCGCCCGTCCGGCGGTCTAGCCATCTGGGTGGCTATAGATCTGGGCTGTAAGGCCACTATCTTTCCAACCGATTCAGAAGACATTCTAGCGGTATTGCTGGAATGGCCTAATTCCTACAATCTTCTCCTGGTCAATATTTATGCACGGCCAGTGAGCATTGCACAGGAATCGCCCACTATTGCATAATTAGCTACGGTCTTGGAAACAATTCCCGAGGACATCCCTTTTATTATTGGTGGCGATTTAAATTGTCATTATGAGCCCCTCCCAGGTATATTAGAGGGGCTGACCTCGGAAGAAGATCTCCTGTGGTCCATTCCCCCCACACAGGCTCCGGCCGCAAGAGCTTGCTCCCCTTTAGTTCTACAAATCACTTCCCTGTCCCTGAAATTTGGCCTCAGAGCTTGCAATGGAAGGCTAAAGTCGGACATCCCTTCGAGATGTACATTCAACCGAAAGGGTTGCGAATCCCGTATAGATTATGTCATGGTCCCCCTGTCTTCATGGACACGTGTAAGGGACTTTAGCGTTCTATCTAGGCAGGACAGTGATCATAACGCCCTCGAACTAGTCTATGACCACCCTGGACTGGACCCGAGAGGTATTCTAGGGACTGCAGAGGAGAACCTTTTGGCTCTCGCTAACAATAGGCGTAGAGTAAAATGGGAACATCTAGTCTCACACCAAGAGAAGGTCCCTCTACTTTACGCACAGGTCATTACTATTTTTGAAAAGCTTGAGGCACTTAGAACAGAAGGAGCTCCCCAGATTATTTCTATGCAACTTGGACAGATCCATGTTGATCTGGTTAAACACCTTTCAGAATGCCTAACTCAAAAAATAAAGAGGCTTGGCAGGAAAAGCCCCCATCCCTTATGGTATAATAAAGTTTGCCGGAAGGCAAAAACCGATCTCTTACTTTCCATTAAAGTGGGTAAGGACAAAGAGGATATTAGGGCAAGAAGAGTAGCCTACAAAACCCTAATTACTAACGCCAAAGGGGAATGGGAGCATGATAAGTGGGAAAGATTGACTACTTTCTTAGCCAGAGCTGACTCGGGCAAATTTTGGTGTTGTGTCAACTCCGGCTTAGAGGAGCTGGCCCCGGCCACACTTTCCAATATCTCACCAAAGGTCTGGCGAGACCATTTTCAGTCCCTCTATCAGTCGCCACAGGATGTCCCAAATAGTACCATCTCCACTTTACATCAAGAAGGGCTGGTGGTTCCTCTTAAAGTCGATGAGGTGCGTGTGGCTGTGATTGGCCTGGCATCCGGGAAGGCACCTGGGCTGGATGGCATCCCAGGTGACCTATTCAAACAGGAGCCGGATGTTTGGGCGCCCTATCTCACGATCCTTTTTAATGCCATCCTTGAAGGCATGGCTATCCCTGGTACTTGGCTGGGTGCAGAGATTGTCCCAATTTTTAAGAAGGGCTCCCCTCTGCTTCCGGCCAACTACAGACCTATTAGCTTAATTGATGTCTCCCAGAAGATCTTTGGTAGACTCATGCTGAATCGCCTTCAGGACTGGATCGAAGCTAATGAGATTATGAGTCCATACTAGGCAGGGTTCCAGAGGGGGATCTCGACTACCGACCAAATTTTCCGTTTGCACCTTATCTACTGGAAAACGGTCCTTCTCGAGGGCGGCAGTTTATTCACGATTTTCATGGATCTACGGGCTGCCTTTGATTTGGTCCCAAGGGACAAGCTGTGGGCAGTCCTAATGGACCTAGGGGTCCCGGCTGACATATTATCAATCTTGAAGAGACTTCACCATGGGAATTTTGCCTGGGTAAGGTTTGGTAGGGATGGTTCCCTGTCTGATGCTTTCCCCGTTGACAGGGGGGTTCGTCAGGGGTGCGTTCTCGCACCCACTCTCTTTTGCCTCTTTGTCAACGGGGTCATAAGTTTCCTCAACCAGCTGAGTAACACTGACGCTCCCAAGCTTGATGGCAGCAGGGTTCCCGCAATTATGTTTGCGGATGATACCCTGCTGCTCTCTAAATCTCCCATGGGTCTTCAGAGAGTCCTGGATGGGTTTGTGCGTTTTTGTACAGACCGTGGATTGGAGATCAATGCCACAAAAACGAAATACATGATCTTCAATCCACCCTCCAGAACTCGAGCACCGCCCTCTATTGGGACAGTCAGGCTTGAACGGGTATTCACGTTTGAATACCTAGGGGTGGTCCTAAACCAGTTCATGTCATGGGACCCCCACTTGTCCAAGATGAATATGAAGCTCGTTCAGCTTGTGGGGGGTATTGCAAGGATGGCGAGGGGTCTAACGTATAGGCCGTTCGCGCCCCGCTTGCAGATTTATAAAACCCAAGCAAGAGCATCGGTGATATATGGAGCTGAATTATGGGGTCACACTATGGGGCAGAAAGTCCAGACAACGGAGAATGATTTTCTCAGACGGCTGACCGCACTACCGACTAGTACTCCACTTATGCCGCTTAGACTGGACCTGGGCCTAAGACCGATTTCAGAGGTCCTCGGTCTTAAACCCTTGACCTTTTGGCGTAAAATCTGGTCGTCTCAGGATCTCTGGAAATATAGAGCCGAACTGGTGGAGATTCTGCGTTTGTGCAAAAGTACTTCAATTCCATGGTTCACCTACATCAAACGTACCTGTGAAGCACTCGGTAGACCGGAATTGTGGTCAGATCCGGCACAGGCGTTTCCAAAGATTTCACGAGGGTCTCTCTCCAAGGCCTACTATGAGTATCACCTGAGTCTTTCCATCTCAAGCGCCCGCGAGGGCTCTCAAACAGCATACTTTTTGGGCTTCAAAGATACCTTCCATTTAGAGCTTATTTATGATGATATGGGTCCCCCCCTAACGAGGAAACTTTTTATGCAATGGCGATATAACACACTGCCACTAAGGGCCTACACAGCACGTTGGGCACACTCAAACCACTCTGCTCAATGCCCTATATGTTTACTCCCTGAGGAAACGGATCTCCACATCAAATTTTTCTGCCCGACCTACCGCAGAGCAAGGAACTACTGGCTTCGGCCCCTTCTTAAAAACATGGGTTTTAGTCACTGTGCTCCCGCATTTAGAATATTGAAAACGGACCTCTCCCCTCCAGTAGTCTTTGCGGTGGCAACATTTTTAACTTCTATGTGGTTTACCCGCATGCGTTACATCAAGTCTTTCTAAATGAGTTTAATGCTGGACGATTTTAAAAATTGTACTAATGTAATTTTAATTGTCTTTATTGTTTTGTAATGATGAACAGTGTTTTCTTTTATGGCCCTGGTGGCCGAAATAAAGATTTGATGATGATGATGATGATGATTGGGATTTCTTCCTCATGGTATGGGGGTGCACAGAACTGAGAGACTATTGAAAGCAAATAATCAACACCATCAACACCATCATTGCCCCAACTGACAGAAATATCACACACGAACCAGTAATGCGTCAATTCGGGTAGTCCCTAGATCGAAACCCAGTAAGATAACAAGTAGATTCACCGACCTTGCATTGATACTAGCAAAATGAAATATCACCATACATTGGTTAATGATTGAATCCTAAAGAGGATCACTAGTTTTTTTGTTTTATTCTTGATTCTCAGTTTTCTTTTACTTCTGCTTAGGTACTCTGTTAAGTTGACACAGTGATACTTAGGAGTTTTTACTCATTATAGGCTAGACAGTGCTGGTGAGGTGTTTCTGTTGGATTTGGAACAGGCTCTGTTTTAAACATGTTGGAAATACTCAGTATTTTAATACTCTGTACTATGCTACTAAAGATCACAGTTTATTAAACCAATAAATATATATACATATATGTCCAAACAAATGCCCGAAAGCTTAAGGACGCACACAACAGTAAATGTGAACCATCCGGTTTATTTTTCAAAAGGAAACTTGCATCTTCATTCCAGTGTAATTAATCCTTTAGCCTGACGCGTTTCGAGGCTCCAGCCTCTTACTCATAGGCAGCTATGAATGTCTCACAGAGAGCTCTGATTAAATAATTAATTGCATGCTTGACCCCCAGTGGGCCTCGCTGAGTGCGCTTGCCATTTACTGCATGCTGGGACTTGTGGTCCCATTCAGAGCGAATCTCACCCTCCAGTGGGTTCTGTTTGCACATTCATGTCTTAAAAGCATAATATTTCCTCCAGTAGGCCCCAGAACGATGTGCAGGTTTAATTTACCTCATTTGCTGTGCTGCAAAGACGGGTGTAGACACGGTTCATACCACGCAGCCTCTCCATTAAATTCCTGGGATGGTGCTGTCCTCCACGGCAGGGCAGCCGTGTCAATTGATGTCCAAACAAATGCCCGAAAGCTTAAGGACGCACACAACAGCAAATGTGAACCATCCGGTTTATTTTTCAAAAGGAAACTTGCATCTTCATTCCAGTGTAATTAATACTGCACATCGTTCTGGGGCCTACTGGAGGAAATATTATGTGCAAACAGAACCCACTGGAGGGTGAGATTCGCTCTGAATGGGACCACAAGTCCCAGCATGCAGTAAATGGCAAGCGCACTCAGCGAGGCCCACTGGGGGTCAAGCATGCAATTAATTATTTAATCAGAGCTCTCTGTGAGACATTCATAGCTGCCTATGAGTAAGAGGCTGGAGCCTCGAAACGCGTCAGGCTAAAGGATTAATTACACTGGAATGAAGATGCAAGTTTCCTTTTGAAAAATAAACCGGATGGTTCACATTTGGTGTTGTGTGCGTCCTTAAGCTTTTGGGCACTTGTTTGGACAATATATATATATATATATATATATATATATATATATTACCTACTGGCAGTTGCCAGTAGATAGTTATAGTTAGGACCCCTTTTCCATAGGAAAACCTCAACATTCTATTTTGAATAACTTTGGCGCCGGTCGATGAATCCTCGCGAATTTCTCAAAATAGGTGGGGCGCTACGCCCCGCTCCTACCCTGAAAGTCTCGGGGGGATCCGTCAAGCGGGGGCTGAGATAAAAGGGGGGTCCCAAAACGCGTTTTCCCCATGCATTTTTCCATAGGACCTTTAGAACGAGCTACAGCCCGAACGGCTGAACAGAATTACTCGAAATTTGGCAGAGAGGTAGTCCCTAGGTCAAGGAAGTGCCTTTTGTAGGTTTGGTGTAAATCTGTTCAGTAGATTCTGAGAAAATAGCCTTTAAATCAATATATATATCTGAGCCCGCTTACGGTACGCTTACCGTACGCTTACCGTAAGCGTACGGTGGCGTGCGCGAGCGCGATTCTGATTGGCTCTTAGATCTTAGTAAACATTCGAATCGGCCGAAACCAGGAAGCGGCGGCCGCCATTTTGTGTATTTCACTCAGAAAAAAAAGAGTGAAAACAAGAAAAGGGGGCAATGAGGAGAGTTACAGACCCCCTTACATTTGTGAGGGGGTCAAAGAAGGACTGTAAAGTACAAAGAAAACATTTATTGATTTTAAAAAAAATCACAGGGTACGCGTACGGTAAGCTTACGGTAAGCGTACGGTAGAAAAAAAAAAAAAAAAAAAATGAAAATCAGATTTAAGTGTTTAGATATTAGGGGGCTCTAAAAAGAGCCGTTGTGTTTATGAAATGATTTTTTAGTGGTACCTACAAGTAAGTACCGATGCAGAGTCTAAGGTTCAAGAGGAAGACTCTGTTCCCTTCATCATTGAAGTGCACACCATCTCCTCTATAAATGTCTTGCATGTCATAACGCAAGTTGTTGTGGTAAATGGCACCCATACCATAGTCACGGAGGAAAGCAGAAACAGATTTGTTGACGTGCTTTCTTGCTTTGTCATCGCACCGCGTGCCCACCGTGCGTGCACGGCACTAACTGCGTAAAGTGGGCGCGCGGTGCGCAAAGCGCACCGCGTGCTCACTGTGCGCGCACGGTGCGCGAAGCGCACCGTGCGCGCACGGAACGAACTGCGTTAAGTGGGCGCGCACGCCACGAATGGCGTAAAGTAACTTAGCATTTAAAAAACCGTACAAATTCACTGAAAAAACCATAGGTTTCACACACGTTATAGTTAGGAATTAGCATTTAAAAAACCTTGCAAATTCACTGAAAAAACCATAGGTTTCACACATGTTATAGTTAGCGGAAATTTTACTGATAAAAAACCAATGAAATTCCCCCGTTATAGTTAGTGCAGGCAACTATAACTCACGCGACCGCAATCTTCTGCTGATGACATATGTGTCTTTATGAAAAAAAAATATTTGTAATATATGTATAGCTAAAAATGTATGGAAGAAGACATGGGCAAATTAGTGTCTAAATACAGTATTAGCATCAGCAGAGGATTGCGGTCACGTGAGTTATAGTTGCCTGCACTAACTATAACGGGGGAATTTCATTGGTTTTTTATCAGTAAAATTTCCGCTAACTATAACATGTGTGAAACCTATGGTTTTTTCAGTGAATATATATATATATTTAAAGCTTGCAACCTGAGAACTAGCCTAGATGCCAATTTGACTAGGTAACCCCAAATCATTTCTGTAGCTAAATCTTGTATTTTTATATATATTTTTTTTTAACTCCTAAACTTCAGTTTCTTTTTCTGACCTTCCCTCATAAAGTCGCCAAGGCCAATGCTTACACACAAGCAAAGCTAGACTACGATGATTCCATATAATTCAGCCTACTTAACAAGAGCATAGATTGGCTCTGATACATCTAGCTCCAGCTGAGAATATCTGATCATGTGTCAGCCTACAGAACCAGCTTCTCTGACGCCCAGTCGCAAAGCGAATTCAAATTCAAAACCGGACCAAATACTACATAATATGCTATAATGAGAATAAACCTTTTCTGCCTCAGAAGTTCCAGAAATATACCCCTAGACGACAACTGAGAGCACCAAATAGTCTTGACCTCTCTTATGCCAAATACAGACTTAAGAAATGGAGTTGTAGATCTTTCTCTATCGCAGCTCCAAACTCTGGAACTCCCTATGGCCCTAGGAAAGGAGGAAAATCACCAGAGATACAGAAAGCTTCTTAAGACAGAGACAGGGGAATAGCCAGCGACCTTCTGCAGCTTTCCAACAGATAAACACCGCCCTGTCCTCCTGCTCTGTGTTGTCACCAGTTCGAACCTCGGTCCGGGTGCTGTTCTCCCACCTTCGCAGGTGGCGAGTTCCTTACACCATTTAATTTTAATTATTGCCTGTGTTTAATTTTGTTCTGCCTTAATTCGTAGTATTGCATGTGTTTAATTTTGCTTAGTCTTAATTTGGAATTATTGCCTATGTTTACGTTTTAGCCTTTGCAAGTCTCTCACTGTTCATTTGTCAGTGTTGCCTGTGCATCACTTTTGTTGTTTTCTGGCCGGTGTTGTTTTGTTTATTGTCGCTGCGTCCTTGGGGTTACATACCGGCTCGCTACGGTTTTCCCCGTGCCATCTTCCCGCCCAACCCCCTGCCTTCTCGCATCCCGTCTGCCCCTCCAACCTCCCAGGGCCACTTAATGGAGGCTGCCAGCAGCGCGCCAAAGGCAAGCCTGTAGGTGCCTGTCTGCGTCTGGACCGCGCCCAGCGCCAGGACCCCTAGTCCTTCAGCCCGTCGACGATACTCCTCAGACAAAATCTGAAACCTTGAGCCCAAGATACGAGAGAACAACTGTAGCAGTGTCTCTCCACGCACCACGGAAGGATCTTTCACCTGCCACCACTGCCACTTCTCCTGCAACTTAATAAACCGCACAACCTACACCTCCACCCAGCAACATGCATCCCACCAGAGACCACAGCTCCACTGCTCATACTCAGCGTCAGATCCTCTGGAAACACACCTCAGAAATATGGGACAGCATAACCGCCCTCGGCCTTGACGTAATGTTAATCACCTAAACCTGGCTCATCCCAGCAACCGCACCTGTATAGCCACTGCCACAAACCCCAGACAAGAAGACTCACCACGACCGCTCCAACAGACCCGGCGGAGGAATCACCATCATCCACAGGGACTGCAGAGCCCTGGACAACAGCATTACACCAGTCATGCAGCACATTAACTTCCAGATCAAACCCAAAACGACCATCAGATGTACCCTCGCCTACAGACTGCCAGGCCCCCGCTCCAGCTTCTGCAGCGCCATACCAGACTTCATTGCCCCCCTGGCTATAGACTCCACCCACTACATCTTCCTGGGAGACCTGAACTTCCACCTTGAGGACCCTAATGACATCAACACCACCACGCTTCTCAAAAACATGAGCATCAGTGACCACTCTCAAATCTTCACCAACCCCACGTACAGCGTAGGACACACCCTGGATCCCATATTCTCCACCAGCAACCACACCAACTTCTCCGACACCACAAACTAAACTGCACAGACCACAGCATTCTTCACTTCTCCATCGATGGCCCGTTGGAACCCTGACGAGACACCACTCCCTCCCTCGATGCACCTGGAGCAAAGTCACCAAACCCCTCTGGACAGCTGCCCTCAAGGATGCGAGACAAAGCCCCGTGGATTCCCTCAAACTCAACTCACAAAACTTCTCCAACTGGATCTCCTCTGCTGCCGACACCATCGCTCACCAGAAAAGCACGAACAGCAGAAGACCTGCCAATCAAGCAAGCTGGTACACCCCAGAACTTCTGACTTTCAAGCGCCACTGTAAGAAACTGGAGAGACACTGGTGCTCCAACAAAATCCCTGCCAACCTCAACTTCTTCATTTCTGCCCTCAACAGCTACCACCACCGGCTCAGAGAAACCCAGAAAGAAGCCCTCAATACCCGGATCGAAGCGAGAACCAACACCACCAAGGAACTTTTCAACATCGTCCGAGTATTCTCCTACCCTTTCGCCACTGAGAACACAATCTGACCCACCCAATCCCTCTGTGACACTATAGCACACTACTTTCACTGTAAGATCTCACATCTGCAGCAACTTTGACCACAACCCTCAACCACCTCCGCACCCTATCCAATGCCTCCCACCCCCACCGAATCAACGACTGGAAGCTGCTCTCGGCCGAAGACACCGCCTCCTTCATGAACTCCATTCACTCTGTATCCCCCTCTGACCCTTGCCCCCACAACATCTACAACTTAGGAAGAGAAGCGATCGGAGGCCCCCTCACAGTACTCCTCAGTACCTCCATCACCACAGCCACTGTCCCAGATGCTTGGAAGCACGCAGAGGTCAAACCTCTAATGAAGAAATTCTCAGCCAACTCCAACTAATTAAAAAACTACCGAACCATCTCTCTCCTCCCCCGCCAAAGTCCAGGAGAAAGCCATCAACCACCAGATCACGGTCTACCCTGAAAAAAACAACCTTCTGGAACCCTCCGAAAGAGGCTTCCAGCCCAACCACAGCACTGAGACTACCCTAATCGTAGCAATGGATGACATCAGATGCCTCCTCAACCTAGGCGGATCAGCGTCCCTCATCCTCCTTGACCTTTCCGCAGCCTTCCACACCGTCTCCCACCACACCCTTGTCACCAGATTCCACCACTTAGGCATCCAGGTCAAGGCACTCAACTGCATCTCCTCCTTCCTCTCCAGCCAAACTCAGAGGATCCACCTTCCACCCTTCTCCTCCGCACCCAAGGACATCATATGTGGCGTTCCCCAGGCCTCCTCCCTCAAACCCACCCTCTTCAACACCTACATGAAACATCTGGCAGACATCACCTGCACCCACGGACTTGACATCATCTTCTACGCCGACGACACCCAGCTCGTCCTATCCCTCAAAGAAGACACAGACACTGCAAAAATTAACTTCCAAACCACCATGACCGACGTCGCCACCTGGATGAGGACCAACTGCCTGAAACTCAACTCAGACAAAACAAAGGTCATCATCTTTGGAAACATGCTCTCCCCCTGGGACAACACCTTGTGGCCCTCCGTACTCGGCCCGCACCCACCCCTACTGACCACACACGCAACCTCGGAATCATCCTAGACTCCCATCTCACCATGAAGCAACAGATCAACTCCGTCTCCTCTGCTTGCTTCCACACCCTCCACAAGGTCTCCTGATGGATCCAAATCTCAACCAGGAAGATAGTCACCCAAGCTCTCATCTCCAGCTGACTCGACTACAGAAACGCACTCTACGCCAGAACCACCAAACAGCTCCTGAACCGCCTCCAAACCATCTAGAACTTGGCAGCCAGACTCACCCTCGACCTCCCCAGAAGATCCAGCATCACCCTGCACCTAAGAGCCCTCCACTGGCTCCCAGCCCAGAGGAGATGTCTCTTCAAGCTCCTCATGCACACCTACAAAGCCCTCCACAGAACCGGACCGCCTACATCAACAGACGCATCATTTTCCAACAACCGACCAGAGACGTCCGGTCTTCCACCCTCTCCTTGGCCCACAACTGTCGCAGCCGCTGCAGAGGTCGCTCCTTTTCCTATCTCACTGCAAAATTATAAAATGACCTCCACCTCTACCTCCACACAGCCCCATCCCTGAACGACTACAGGAAACAGCTCGAGACTTGGCTCTTCGACCACCACGTCTCCGAAGGAGGCTCGCACCCCCACCCAGCGTCTGGAGACCCCTCTGGGGTGTCAAGCTGTACTCTACAAGAACCTCTGATTCATTGATTGAAGACATAGCTATTGGAATATGTATTCCATTATCATTGGAGGTGTGTGGTATTATGTTGTGTTTAAAAACTCTAGTTTATCAGTGATGGTGCACATTACAAAATAAATTACATTTAAAAAAAAGTGGAATGCTGTTCCATTACAGATAATAATATCAAGAGCTGACAGCTGTGGTTGCTGCCTGAGTCATCTGGAACATGAATGCTCTTGACGCCTACTTTGAAGAGGAGCTCGAGCTCTGCAGCTGTATGCACAGAGGTTCTCATAAAATATAAGTGCCTCAAATTACCAGAAATATGGCATATATATATATATATATATATATATATATATATATATATACACATATCCAAGCACAGTTCTCCACTTTGCTAGGAGCCCCCGTCCCTGCAGGGCTGCCTCGTTTGAACAGGCAAGGAGTCTCCTGTCCTTTAAAACCACAACACAGGAAGAGATATCGAGGGTTCAAGTCTGTAAAACAGCAGCTTTATTCAAATACACAGAGGCAGCATTTCCTTTCCCTGATGCATTTCAGCTGTGATAGCCTTGTTCACAGGTGAGCTAAATCTAGTACGTAAATCTGATGGCCTTAAATCTACATGCCCACATGACCTTGAGTAGCAGCATACATCATCCACCTTTATGATTCAAGACTGCCCAATGCATTTAATACAGCTGCTACCGTGACTCTGCAGTGACCGCCCTCACACCACTATGACCTTTGACCCAAAGGTCTGCCATGGGCATAAGAAAGGCCCCCGCAGCCCCTGCAGTGTGGGGGCCCTCGCTCCAGGGGCCCCCTTAGCACTGAACACTCACTGACTAGATTTTGGACCGGTTAGTTTTAGTTACGCTCCTGCGCAAACGTACCGGCAATGTGCACCACAACATTCACATGTCATTAACCACTGCTCGGGTTTCACATCAACTACTCGGTGGAACTTCAGGTGTTTTACTGCCGAAGGAGGTGTTAAAACCCATCCACCCAAAGAGCAACAATGCTTAAGTGGCCCCATTTGTAAAACTAAATTTCAAGCATCATATAGCCCTTCTACCAACCCCATGTCCCGGGCGATTGTAGGTTAGCTGCTTTAGAGGCAACTATGTCTGTCTGCGTAAATTGTTTGAAGTATTGGATTTAGAATAATATGAGGAAAGTTTGAAATCCTTCTCCAGCCCATCAGTAAGGTAGATAGAGAAGCCCTCGGAATTATATACATACATACATACATACAACTAGTTAAGCAGTCTGATGTTAAACGGGTGGTTAAATCTGCACGAGACGTAGTGGTTAATTTTGCATGAGGCATGGGAGTCAGTCATTGGAGGCTGGCAATTTCTGGTTTGAGGGAATGAATAGTCAGTTATTCTGTATGCAATTGTGTGCATCTGGCTATGCACGTGTGTGTACTGTGCTCCACAAGCGCCCTGTCGCCTCTCCATTTGCTTTGAAGTCACTTGCAATGTGTGATGGCTATTACAGCATAGCCAGAGCTTCCAGTATCTTAATTGCCCATAGCAGATGTTTTTATTTTGGACAAGAAATGCAAATGTAAACTCCAGCCCCAAGAATTATGAGCTCGTTTTGCATAAGGTGTGTATAAATAAGGCATATGTTCTCTGTTTTAAGTAACTTATGCAGTGTAGTGATGGGACATGCGTGGTGTTGGGAAGCACATCTAGCGACGTGCAGAACAGAGTCAAAGACTAGCCTGGAGATAGGCATGGGGTATGCAAGGCCTTCTGGATTGCAAGTGGGAGGTTTCTGGCTTGGAGAAGTACAGTGGGGGGCTTCAAGCTTTAGACAGAAGTGGATTGACAGAGGGTTCAAGAAGCAAGGTTAGAGACGCATGAGATACCGAGGCCTCAAGGTTCCGTACATGCCCGTAGCCAGGACTGTAGGTTTTGGGGAGCATAGCCGCCAGCAACACCAAATTAAATGGGGGGTCAGGAGAAGATGGAAGGGTGATTCTCAGCTTGGATTTTTTAAAATAGTTAACAACATAGAACGATAATACATGTGTAAAGCATTTTATTATTTTGGATAGTGGCCTGTTATTATTTTACCTATTTTGTGATAATGATGCATTTGTAAGCACAATTGCCCAGTGTGTTGGGTCAAAACTGGATGGCGCTTAAACAACGTTATAGAAGATTTTGTGTCCTGCTGTCCCTCAGTTGCATTCTAGGGAAATCTGTGGCAATCGCAAATACTTTTTTAGGTGCACAATTAAACTGCGAAATTTGTGAAAAGAAATATGATTTAATCAATGTTTTGAAGTAAGGTTTGGGGTTCTCCCAAGAATGTTAGGGACAAAGTAGAATCAAACACTGCATTTTGAAGCACTTTGCACTAGAAACATTGGTAAAATCTAGATTAGACTGAAAGACAAAGTCAAGGAAGATTTATGGTATGCCCCAACGGATTTTGAGAAACAATATGTGGCAAAAATACCATATTACAAGGATCCTCGATCTAAAGCATTTATGAAAATGAATTATATTACAGGTGGATCAGAAATACATGCCTCTGTCCCTGTGCAGTAGCATAACATTAGCACCTGCAGGGCGGCCCCCTCCGGCACTGTGCATGGACGTCAGGCCCCGGGCTTGAGAGCTCTTGACTGGGTCCAGAGCGTGGGGCCCCCCAATGTACTTTGCAGGGGGGGGCTCAAATTTCGTTACGCCACTGAGGTCTGCCTGTTGTACTTAATTGGCGACCCAAAATAGGGTCCACCAGAGTCAATTAGGACGTCGCACTGAAGCTCCTGCTACCTCATTGCTGCTACCTCCTGCTGGACTACAGGTATAACTGCCAGCCAGAGTATCTCCTCCCAGAAGCGGGACTTACGCGAGATGTGTGATTTGGGTCCCTGCCGGAAGCCAAAAGTCAGAGTATTGAGGCTCGAACTGTGGTGACTATAGCAAACACATGCTAAGAACTGAGTGGTAACACTGACCATAGATTAATATGCACCTAAGCCTTCATACATGCCTCAGTGTCACAGGGGAGAAGAGACCTAGTCAGTCCAGCCAAGGGAGCGAGACACCCAAGGGAAAGGAAAAGGGGAGTAGATTACAATGGCGGAGTAGCCCAAGCACTGCATAGAATTGTAACTTAGTTGTGCTGCAAAGTACTGCATTTTAAGTGTGTACATGACTTCCTTTTTGTAAAGTAAGCACTGGGTTGTGCATGCAATTATTGCGCCGCTGGGTGATTGTTTAGTTCTGAGCTTGAGCACTGGAGTATTCAACTGTCTCTCCTAGGTAGACTCCATTTAATACTACCGATGCACATCAGCTGTGGTTTTTATATGCTACTGCCCACCCAAAATAAGGTCTGTACATGCATGCACAGCTCCATCTCGAGCACAGCTCCATCTAGTCTCACTCTTTTCTGCAACACCCATGTTTTACAAGCAGCTGTATCTCCCCATAGAAGGCTTTGACTACAAGCAATCGCTACCCCTGAGAGTCAAGTGCTGAAGGGTTAGTACTCGAGCCAGTTTGTAGAGCCATAGTAGGGCGGACAACGGGACATAGAGACGAATGACCTCAGCCACCATGGCTGAGGAGCAGTAGCCCCTGTTTGTCCTGGGCCCCATGGCTCACCCGAAAGGGGTCTCACAAGCCCTTAAAGCCGTGCACTCAGAGGAACCAGATTTAAACCCGAGCTCTCTACAAGCCTCACCAGTGGTATAAAGTACTATATAAATAATGCAAATGACCCACCTAGAAAAACACTTTAGGTCTTGCAAATAGGATGGAAATCACTATCTAAATACCCATATTATGTAACAATAGGGTGGCAATGGTTAAAGTGATTTTTAAAAATGCTCTAGATGTAAAATTAATAACACCACCAAAATCTTTTTTTTAAAAACTGGCAAATGACATGCAACGTCCTGATTAAATGTGGAAAATATGACATCCCATCTGAGTCTAGCATAACTTCTCAATGTGCAGAGTAGCTTTACCCTTTGTTATACGGGCTGATGAGGCCACCCTGTGGTGAAGGAGCTTTATGCTGCCAGATAGTGCTGTGGACACAGCAGAGCTTCAGGTAGTGCTAGAATAGAGAGGTCACGCTGCAACACTCATCAACAGGTGAGTCGAATTCTCAACCTGACTTCCAAATGTGCTCTTGAGATATGTGTCCCTTCTACATTAAAATCTCGTAAATCTCTTCTCTTCCAAAGACACTTCCAGGATTAATTCAACCCTTTTTGATGAGCCTCAGGACCGCTTGGCATTCACTTGAGCTCAACGTTGTAAATATGTATTCTAGACCTGTATTAACCTAATTTTGGCAACTCTTATTTTATTTTTACTGTTTTAATTATCCCGATTGCATTTATAACTTGTTAGTGATTTAATCTCCTTCTGTAACGTACTTGGTTCTATTGTAAAGCGCTCTGACAAATTTGGGTAAAGTCCGCGCTATATAAAACTGCATTAAATAAATACATATCTTTAAAATGATAGCCGTCTGGCTTCAAAGCATCATCGCCTTACCATATATGCGGCAGCAGAACACATTCTTCTTGATACTAGGTACAGGCACAGTAAGCAAGCGTTGATTGGCAAAAGGCGACGTGCAGCGCACAGCTGAACCACTTTCCTCCTGTGGAAGGAATTATGTAGCCCGCTCACTACAGTTCCCTTTAGGGCTGTCCTACAGCGTCACCTAGGTTCAAGCACCATAAAGCATGAATGAAATACCACATTGAATAGCAGGCTTCATAGCACGGACAAGAGAACGAATGCACAGCGGCCATCTTGGATCCCCGCGTTTAATGCAGAAATTGTACTTTCCGTGTAAATTAATTTTTCTAATTACATGCCACTATCGATTTTATTTATAACATGCACTTCGAGTTTTCACATTTTTGTACAGTGGTGCGTACAAAAAATAAAACGCCTGATTCATAGCACGAATATGTTGATTACACATTTTGTTGGAGTAACCTGAGCAGTGTATGTATATTTTAGGGAGAAGATGGTAAAAGGCGGAATACATGCTTTCCAATAAAAGGACGAGACGCCAAGTTGTTCTATAGTCATGTCAGATGTGTGCGAAAGGGGCGGCCTCCTTGGAATGGTGAGATGGTGAAGAATCAGATTGCGTGTCCCCCTCATTCATTGTCATTACCATATACTTGGGGAAAAAATGACTACGTTTGAAACAACTGGATCAAAACGCGAATAATGGTACGATTTTTTTCTTTTTTAGACATAATAGGAGGATTTGGAAATAGTTAACTTTAGACATAAACCTTTGATGACTGCGGGATCCCCACTGCCATAGCTGCTAAATTACACAGGTCCATGGTTGACCAGTCAGACCAGTGCTGTTTTTTTTTGCTTAGAATTCTGGGACTTGTATTCTTACCTAACCCAGTATAAAACCAGCACTACATGTCCCAGAATTCTAAGAAAAAAACGGAACTGGACTGACTAGTCACACATGGACACGGAAAACTTGGAAACAATGCACTGCTGAGTCCTTTTTAGGTCTTACCTACCAGTCAACGCAAGCTGTTGGTTGTGTAAGATCGTTTGTGTTCTTATGGTGAACTTAGAGCCTTCCTATTGCTTATCATTGGTTGCATTTGTTGTTGCAATCAATCAATCAATCAATCAATCAGAAGCTTGTTAAACGCGGCTCCTCACCTGTAAGGGTCTCAAGGTGCTAGGGGTAGGGAGGGTGCATGATCCATTCCATTAAGGAGGGGGGTCAGTCAAAGAGCCAGGTTTTGAGGTTTCTTGCGAAGATGGGGAGCAATGTCTGTCTGAGGTGGAGCCGAAGGTCGTTCCAGGCTTTGGCCGCGAGAAAGGAGAAGGAGCGGCCTCCCGATCTGGTCTTTCTGGTGCGGGGGACCATGGCATAGGACCTTTCTTTTTGCTTTTTTTGGACTTGCCCTCTTTTTCTGTGTTTGTCCCTCCCCTGGAGCAAAGTGCTTTAATACTTTTAAGGAACTACCTTATTCGTTTTGGTTAAGCACTCTGTGAAGGTGCATTTGTTTTCCAGCTGTATCACTTGTGTACTTCCAGCCCTGCCAAGTACAAAGCATCTGGTGTTAGACTAAAATACATGCCAACAATTTGGAAGAGGAAAGTGGGAGATTTAAAAAAAATAATCGAGAGAATGTATTTCTCCGATTGACTTTTATTACGGCCTGCATCTAATCTATAGGCATGTATGGGACTTGCAAATGGGCTGCTGCAGAATCTGAAATCAGAAATTCAAACATACGTTTTTTCCATACCTGTCAGGAGCACAGAGAAACCATTACAAACTAATGGAGTAACCCAGAATACGTCAGAGAACAAGGGTACATTAAGGTAAGATCAACAATTGGTCCTGACGTAACCTTTTTGGGCACCAAAGAGGCAGAAGGACTCCATAAATTAATTGAATGAATCACAAAAAAAGGTTTTATACCTTATTACTTTAACAAGAGAGAAAAATATTCCAGGACAGAAGTTTGAATAGTGAATAATCCCCTTCTCAAATATTTGGTCGACATGTTTCAGCCACAAACTGCCCCGGAAGGTCAATTGGCTTTCTTCAGGACCTTTGGTTTCCCTGCTAGTTATAATAAACAGCCTATTTGCATGTACAAATCACATACCGAAACGGCTCTGCTGGAAGTTGCAGAAACTATTAAAGCTACATTGGATAGAGGAGGTAATGCCGTCTTAGTTTTACTGGACCTCTCCGCAGCCTTCGATACCGTTCCCTATCCTAAATTACTGCAAAGACTCAGCGACAGCGGTATTGAAGGCACGGTGTTGAGTTGGTTTGCGTCCTTTCTTGCCAACCGCTCCCAAACCATCTGGTCTCCTCCTTTCTCGGCGGTGATTCCTCTTTTGAATGTTGGGGTGCCTCAGGGCTCTATTTTGAGTCCTACATTGTTTAATTTGTACATGGTCCCCCTTGCCCCTCGCGCCAAGAAATTTGGTGTCAAAATAGTGTCATACGCTGATGACACTCAGCTGCTGTTCACCTGCGAGAAAGGAGTCGAGTTCGATGGCAACTTAATTAATGCATGTCTCTCTAAAGTCTTTTCCTGGTTGAGTCATAACCATCTAAAATGTAACTCTGAGAAGTCCGAGATAATCTTCTTTGGCCCTCGGCCACCCGATACTTGGCATGCATGGTGGCACCAGGATATGTGCCCCCCTGTGTCGGCCGTTTCCACTGTGAAAAATCTGGGAATCAAGTTGGATTCAACTCTCTCTATGAAGGCCCAAGTACATTCGGTAGCCGGGGTTTGCTTCGGGCTGTTGAGAATGTTACGAAATTTTCTCCCCTTGCTCTCTATCCCCTACAAGAAGACAGTGGTTCAGGCTTTAATAATGTCTAGATTGGACTATGTTAATTCCTTGTATCTCGACCTTCCTGAATATCTTTTGGGCCGACTACAGGTGATCCAGAACGCAGCGGCTAGAGCCATCTTTCTGACAGGATCTAGAACCCATACCACCCAGCTCCTGTCTTCACTTCATTGGCTTCCAGTACGGAAGAGAATTCAGTTTAAAGCCCTGGTTCTTGTTATTAAAGCCTTCCACAAGATTGGAGCCCCTTATCTTAGGGATCGATTCCAACCTTATCTCCCTCAGCGCACCTTGAGATCTTCATCCCAACTTCTGATTATTACTCCCAAGGTGCAACTCTCTCGGATACGGGGTAGATCTTTTCATGCAGTTGTCTCACGGCTGTGGAATAGCCTTCCTTTTTCTATCAGACAAAGTCCTGATCTCCTTACCTTCAGGAAAAGTCTTAAAACGTGGGACTTCCAGTTATTAGCTCTTTAGTGGTGGTTTGTTTTGCTCTATGTTGCGTGACTTATGTTTGGTTTTAGCGCCGGGACACTCCAGGGAGTAGCCGCGCGCTCTATAAATATGCTTTAACATAACATAACATAGTTTTTTCAAAAAGCATGCATATTTACATACAGACCATACACTGAGGACCTTTTCCTTGTATGGTCAACTGCTGAAACCAGTCGACCGATTAGACACTTGGGATCATTATATCCTAATATAGTGTCACTTTTCATACTTTTAATCTAGCCCCAAACCTACGCCATTAAATACGTTTTTAGGTTTCGTAGGGTATTTTAGCTCACCAAGATCCCCTGCCTTCACTCACACTTATCACAGAACTCCGCTTACAACCGCGGAACACTCGTAGCTCCAAGCGTTGGGAACCCCCTCCAAATAGGACGATACGCTGGGCAGGACCATTGATGGTGTGAGTTATGACGCAGCTAACAGCAGCCGGAAGGTATGAGTGAGCTCCACCCCACTCGGGAGTGGCTCCCCCATCTTTATCTCACTGCTTTTCCGTTTCTCTTTTTTCCTCCCCTCATTCTGGCTTTGCTGATCGTGAATACTAACTTACCGCAATACAACCCTGATTTACATGGCCGTTAAAACTATCCTGAAACAGAAACAGTGTTTGACTACAGGGCTACCCCGGTATAAGGTGAGGTCCCACGTGGAGTAAAACCTCTCCCAGAACGGGGTAAGGAACTTGTATGTTCAATTGAATATAGAGAGGGTCTTCTTATCAAATTACCACAGTGATGAGATACAGCGTTGTTATGTTTACATGTTTGAATGAGTGTGAACGACAAGGATGTTTCATTAATGCTGATCACACACTAATGAGTGAAAGGTGACAGGATGCGGCAACTTGCCGCTGTCAAATTGGGCATTACACAAATATGCGTGTATGATAGACAATGCCAATATATCAAACGCAGTCTCAGCGTTTGTCACCGTCATAACATTTTAACACGGGTATAATTACACAAACGCATGAATATGTGAACAATTCTGAGCTTAAATACAACGGTGGTTGTGTTTTGTCTCTTTCTTTTCCTTCCGCAGATGGAGTGATTATACGAGACACATAAGTCCAAGATAACTAAGGAGCTGCTTTCTGCCCTTATTCAAAGTAGTATAGGGAAATTCTCTTACTATTCCTTGTTCCAGGGGGCTACCATTCCCGCCCTGAAGAAAGTCCAGCACCCTTCATGGGGCAACAGCGGGCTAGAACATGTTGGCAATAGGGTTTTAGGACCATAATATGCCTACTGTCCCATTTCTCTGTTTTTATTGTCCCTGGCAGATCCAAGAATAAAGGGAATCTGGGATCCGACAGCGGGATTTTTAATCTTTATCCCCCTGGCCAAAAACATCTAATTAAGTGCTCCCTGAAAGAAGGTCGAGCCCACCCTGACTTCTAGGCGTCAGGGTGTCTCGATGATGAAGCATGACACCACTAGGGTGTGTTAGGGAATATAAAATAAAAGGACGTGCCTCCTTTCCCACTCTATAGTGGTGTTATATTCACAGCTTCACATAGGGTTTCCCACCTAATGTTAGTTCAGGGATTGTTCCAGGAAACTTAAACATTTAACAGTGGTTAGGTCATCAGGGGAGTACTTTTGGTGAAATAGCAGATTTACGAACTTCAGCAATTCACAAACGTTTACAGAAGAAGTAGGCGTGGAAACCGTACTTCTCGAAAAAATGTGAATTCCATTTTTGCACAAGCAATTATATGTGTGTCTATTTGCTCTTGTGAAAATCTGTTGAACAATTTCAAATTCACTTTCATTACACCTTATTTTCCCCACCCTGGAAAATGTTGTATTTCTGCTCTTATCAGGAGTACATTTACAACCGAGGATGTAGCCTTACGGCTAGAGCGGTCAACCTTGAAGATGGGTTCGAGTCTCGGCAACGATGCTCAACATCCTGTGATTATGGGCAATTCACTTAATCTCCCTGTGCCTAAAAAAAATTCTGAATGTGTCTTTCTATAAAGAAACTGGTGCTATGTAAAGTGCTCTGATACCCAATGTATGGGGTCTAGTTTGCACTATATTAAACTCTAAAAAAAAATTACAAAAATGGAAACACATTGGAGAGAGGCTTATGAAAACCGTAAACATGTAAGTATGTGGATGTGCACAGACACACAGGGCATTCCAGTCCAGTAATGACCACTTTTCACCTATTTCCAGCACTAATAGGTAGGTTCACAGAAAGGTGGCAAAATCTGAGCTATGTTAGTAACCAAACATTGATATATAATGAGCCCTGGCATAATTAGAGAGGCTAATTTCAGAGTTCTCATATAATGAGAACAAAGCCATAATTTCTCACTCCACTGCTTGGCACTAAAAGAAAGAAGTAGATTTTTTCAGGACATGTAGATTTACAAAGCATCATGTATAGTGGAAAAAAGATTTTTTTATAAAACTCTACATCCCTATACATACTTATTAGTTTCATACCGGTGTATGTGAGCTGTTCTCAGGGTAAGGCTGTGATCTAAAAGCCGCCCTGGCAAATTTTGTCAGACCGGCCCCCATACTGTGTGTAGTGAGCTAGCTCAGTAAGCACGCCTGAAGACTACAAAGGTGGGGACGGGAGAAGTTCTTCGCTCAAGAAAATTTTTAAAACAAAATGGTAAAAATTGTCCATTTTACAACACATTTCTCATTATAGAATCTCGTCTAGAGAATGGATGGATGGAGATTGGAGACATGGCTGAATAGTTCAAATGATGAATAAATAGTTGGATGGGTAAGAAGTGGGTGGATGAATTCATTCCAGAATGGATGCCAATGAAAAAAGATATTTAACGACTTGGAACGCTTGGTAGATAACACTGCATTGTTGGCTGATTTTGCGAAGCAGACCATCTTCTTTTCTCCTGCTGTAACTTTCTCCTTTCCTGTACCTGTCCAATGCATCAGGTTTCTGAAGGAATATTCCTTAGCACAGATCGCGGGGGACATGATGGAAATAAAGGTCTCAGGTTTTAATAAATTACCCAAGTCAGAAACCTGCCTGGTGCTGTAGCATGTGCAGTAATTAAGAATGTCCCCGTCCCCTGCTTGCAGTGGCCAACAGGCCGTTCTGAGGCTAGGTGAGGCGAGGAAGCGCATGTGTAATTGTCTAACCCTCCCTGCCATGTTAGGCTACTGCATGCCAGCCAGTGGGGTGGCTGAGCCACTGAAGGATGGGGTGTGGCTCAACCCAGATGCCTGTCTCTGGTAGAGCTCAAATATGCCTCATTGTCCAAGACTCCCTCCCCCGTCTGCAGGGTCGTACTTCACGGGGGTGTTTTGGGTGTTACACTCACCTAATAAATGTACTTTCAGGTAAATAGTTGAGTACAGATGCTTTCAGTCGGATATGGTGCAGTGACTGTCAGATTTCACAAGGACTTTTTACATAAACTCTGATAAAAACAAGCATTTGCAATGCAATAGGTCTCTCATTTGCGAGAGTTTAAGCTATTGGCATTGTAAATGACAATGCCTTTTATTTATCTGTTTTGATAATTAACACATAAATAAAAGACATTGTCATTTACAATGCCAATAGATCAAACTCTTGAAAATGCGAGACCTATTTTTTTCAGAGAAGCGGCCGCCATTGTACTGGGCTGCTTGGAAAGTGAAAGCGCGCATGGCGCGCTGAATGGTGCAGGAAAGCATGTCAATGTTGTGCCTGCAGTAGGAGAGACTCATTAAAGAAAATAGAGCTCACAGACTAAATAAGACATACCATGTAACAACCGAATTAAAGGAACAGTCTATGGCAGTGACTGTGCGCGTGAATGGCACATTCTGTCCCTTCCAGCAGGTGAGAGAGACAAGCAGAGAAGTGATGGCTGAAAATCTTGGATCAGTCCCAGACACTAGGCTGCATTCCTGGCAGTCATTTTTGGCTTACTGTGCCACTACAAACCAAGCACATCGCATCAGTCATAGTTCTGTTCCAAAAGGGAAGGGTAGCCCAGTCCGCACAGCTATGACACTTCCTGTCAGTACATGCACTCAAGCAGTGACAGACATGTTCCCGACTTGTTGGGCTCATCAGTTAGGCGCGGCTTGACTCCTAGCCAGGGCTTTAAGTGAGCCGGGTCTAAAAAGCAGGTGCTGGAACAAGTCCCTATCGGGCTCTCCATTTTTGCCCTCACCCTCGGTGGGATAAGAGATCACAACTCTGCAGCAGTACCACCCTTTACTGTCTTGGATGTAACTTCAAAAAGAGTGGTTATAGTTCTTTCACAGTCTCATCATTTTAGAACTGAATCATTTTCAATATTATATAGAATAGCGCCTTGAGACCCTCATGGGTAAGTAGTGCGCTTTTCAAATGCGCGATTGATTGATTGATTGAACGACACCAAAGTTGTTGCTTTTTTGTATCATATGCAACTAACAGCCATTGACAAAGCCAATGGTCCTGGCTTGTTGTAGGTGTGATGTTACTTGTAGTATATATCTTGATGCAATGACAGAAGCAGCAAATACCAGTCAGACAGCACACTATGCTAAGCACAGATTTTTAGCGTAAGTGTTTTTAAGCCACGCTCTTAATTATGCCCGTCACGCCCCTCTGAGAGACCCCCTAGTTTTTTCATTCTACTTAAAGCCCTGTTCCTAGCTATAGCACAGCGAGCTTTGGGACCCTCGTTTCCCTAGACCCATTGCACATAGGGCTCACCACTGGGGGGGGGGGGGGAAACCCAGAAACAAAACAGAAAACATGTGTGCCATTAAGGCACACCTTCCAGTGTTTCAAAGTCCAAAGGCAAAGCATTCTAGATGAGAAAGGGAAGCGTTTAGAGGTGCGTCGAGCAGAGTGGTTTAAGAGCAGCTTTACACATGTTAAGTTCTGTCAGTTCTTGGAATATAAATATAGGCGCGCAGGTACTCACTTTCCCAGAATACCTGTTTGCTCCTGAGCAGTGCTGTTGTTTTCCCATTGAAATGATCACACCCGTGCTGAGAAGTGTTGGTGGCCTCCCTGTCAAATGGTGGAAGCAAAGTTGTTCAATACCTGTCCTTTTTAAAGTCATTGGTTCCATGCCCCCCATATTGTCTCTTTGAAAACGTGAGGTACTTTGAGAATAGCAAACCGGATGTTGTATGTGCATTATTTCAACACAAAAAGTGACAAACACCGATTATTTCTGTTATACCGAGTAGTGAGAAGACAGTTTTCACTGCTCAGTATAACGACCAAAAACATTGTTTTTGTAACGTAATGGCTCATGTGAAACGGGCTCACCTCCAACTCGTTGTTCGGTAATGGGAGCCTGGGCGAGGAGGGTAAGAGGGCAGAAGGCATTATATGGGCGAGTTTAAGTATTTTCAAACTTTTTTTTCCACAGCCGACTTGGTTTCCCTTTTGCCTGTAGCTTAGTACCGCCATGGGCACCCCTCAGTTCCCCCTCCCCCAGAATACATACCCAAATAACACACACACAGACTGTTGAGTTGGGTAAAGTTTGCTGCAGGTTTATTACATATTCCAATATGTAATGGGTGGGTTATCTTACGGGCGATCCAAGGGCAGACAACCAACTGGGCCGCCTGCCCGCCTGATGAGCCGGGCAGCGCTGGAGCGAACCCCGCCTTTGCTGCCGTCCAGGTGATTCTTTTCCAGGATCACGTGCCGTTGGTAACTTCTACTCACGCCCCCCCTCTCGGGCGGAGCGTCGCATAGCAAACCCCCGGTTGTTCAGGCCCACAACCGCCCGCAGGACTAGCGGGGCGCCGACACGGCTTCCGGGGCCCTCCCCTGAAGCTCCTCGGATTTGGCTCAGGCACCCCCTATGGTGCCGCGCAGAAGTACCCTTGGTACCGGCCTGCTTCCAGATCGCCCTGTAACTCCGCCACAGCCCTGGAGGTGGCTCACCGTCGCCGCTAGGGCCCCCCACCAAAACCGCTATAGTCTTACCTGCAACCTCTCCTGTCTATAGCTTCCTGCAACTGGGGGTGGGGGGGGGGGGAGACGATGTCGGCCGACGGCCTCAGGCATGCTGAGCACCCCCTCGCGCCACATGAGTCTGGAGCCCGGCCACAAAGGTTGCCTGGGGCACGCTCGAGGTCAGCCCCTCCCTGCACCGTCGCATTCCGCGGCCCGTATACCAACTACGGCCCTCCTCGTGCCGCCTGACCATCACGCTCGATGCTCGCACCTCCCCCCACCCGTGGTAGTCCGTACCACAGGGCCCTGTCAACCTGGTGCTGTCCAGGGACAAGTCCGGGGTGGGAGGTGGAGGCAGGTACTCACCGCGAATTGACGAGTGCTCTGGGCCGCTGGTCGCTCGGATGATCAAAGGGGGCTGCGACCTGCATGCGGCATCTAGGCGAACAAAGAGGTCGCCAGGAGGGTGGGGGAAGGCTAAATAGCCTCCCCTTCCCCTTCCCCACAGGAGCCCGGAAGTGACACGCTTGTGCGTCACTTCCGGGCGAGAGAGAGGGGAGGGAGACACCGGCCGGCGTCCCTGCCCCCTGGGAGGGGGGGCGGGTTGACCGGTGCCCCGGCAGCACTAGGGCGCCGACCGCCTAGTGGCCCCCTGCGGGGGCCGCGGTCAGCGGCAATACTGCACATGACTTATGTGAAACTGAATTGCATGTGAAATGGTGGCTTTGAAGAAGAACGGTTTGCAGTGGTCTCTAATGAGTGAGGCAGTAAGAACAGTGAGCACCAACCTTTGTTTCCGTGTGCAGGTCAGCGTCTAATCTTACCTTGCACTGTCCTGAGGTACAGGGCAGTAATGGTGGAAACGCCACACCTAGAGGGGATTTTTACAATTGGGGCCTCTGCTTTTGGTCCAGTAGCTCTGAACGGCGGCAGCAAAGAAACAGATGTATTTAGGTGATATCGCACCATCTTTTAGCAGCTTTGGCACTTGAGATGCTCAGCATCCAGGAATACAAGCACGGACATCGGTAAATAGGGAGGGCGGGGGAGGCGGGGAGAAGGCATGGACAACGGTAGGGCGGGTGGGCTGGTGGGAAGAGAGGAGAAGGCACGGACCAAGCTGCGTGATGCTACATGTGCTCGAAGGAAATAGTACATGCCTCGTGTAACAACCAATTAAAGGGGAAGTAGCCATGGGGGGATACAAATGATGACATGGCTGTACTAAGGAGGGACTAACAGGCCTCATAATGAATCAGAAGCCAGCATCTACAAAGGACAAATACACAAGCCAATGAAAAATAAGTGCGGGGGAGTGGGTGAAGCTTCTCTCCGTACTCCACTACCACAGCTCTTCGTAGAGCAGCGTTTGCGCGTTGGCTCACACTCGACCTAAGAAGTACACACACTATCTCCCTTTTTGCTTTGAAAGTCTTCAAAAATGTTGATGATTTTGCAAAATATTGTGTTTTCTCTCTCTTACTATCCCAATTAATCCGCATTCGTCTCCCTTTCCACTACCCCTTTAACCTCTTATGTGCCCTGCTTGTCCTATTATGAATTTTGACATTATATGCCAGCGTGATTGTCGGAAAATCTGAAGCTTACCTCCCCAATCTTATTGATCAAGCTGTGTCCCTGCCCGTCTGGCCCTCTGCAGGAATGCTGCCTTGTAATCTGTTTACAGATGGGAATATGCTGAGACCAGTGAAGTGCTGTGAAAGTGCTCATTATGCATATTCTTTTGCAATTTGTTGTGAGTTCGGACAGTTGATTTTCTTAAACATAGAGGGTTTGGAGGAACTGAACCAGCCTCGCCACCACTGTGGGTGATAAATGCAAAAAGCCTGCACTGTATGAGCTTCACGCGAGTGTCTGCATCTGAGGCCTGCACTTCACGTGTGGATGAGAAGGCGGTACCTCTGTTGCAAAACCCAGCTCTTTTGTTTTGTTAATAGGTGAGGTGTTTAGCCTATATTGAAATTGGTCTTTTGGTTAAGTTAGTGGGGAAAACGGTGATAACACTGAAATAATGTACCCGGCTTCCATTAACTTTGCATTTTTTTCCAACAAGGCTTCTTGTGTCAAGCTGATTTGACATGTAATATGTGTAACTATTTGACACAATGCACAGATTTAGCGCTTCAAAGAATTAAACATAAATCATTAAGCAGGAGAAAAAAGAGATACACTATACGAATTGCAAGCATAAACATAATAATCCTTTCAGTAATCCTGGCTCCCGCTTCACTACGTTGTGTGGTTCTAGGCAATGGCGTCTTTCCACGGCGCCTCTTTTCCCTTCGATCATCACACGAGAGCACCTTGAAATCTATCAGCACAGGGTGTGCGCTGTCCAAACACCCCTCTTTTACCCGGGGAAAACAGAAGAGTAAAGTGTCACTCCGCGCACTTTAACTCCGAGGGCCGTGCGTGGGGCCACAACTCAACTGATTACTCTCTGGGTTCACCAGCGGCGCAGCGGGCAGCACAGCGGGGGCGGGGGCTGCGTGTTTCTAAGGTCAGATTTAGAATCCATTGCTTTTGATAATTGTCACTTAATGCAGCGAACTAGTTTAATATAATAAGTAAATGCATCGCAAACCCAATTGTGGATATTGCAGAGTGCGTAATGTATGTACTGGCGCGCGATGCATGAGTTCAATTACAAAATATCTTGGTAGCTCGGCTCATGCTCAGGCCCCGCACCCTCTGCATCTCTGCCCTCCCTCGCGACAGGCCAGAGCCCTGAAGGCAGAGGTCAGTGCTGCTCCTGGCAGAGGTCAGGGCTGCTCCTGGCAGAGGTCAGTGCTGCTCCTGGCAGAGGTCAGAGCTGCTCCTGGCAGAGGTGAGTGCTGCTCCTGGCAGAGGTGAGTGCTGCTCCTGGCAGAGGTCAGTGCTGCTCCTGGCAGAGGTCAGGGCTGCTCCTGGCAGAGGTCAGTGCTGCTCCTGGCAGAGGTCAGTGCGGCTCCTGGCAGAGGTCAGGGCTGCTCCTGGCAGAGGTCAGTGCTGCTCCTGGCAGAGGTCAGAGCTGCTCCTGGCAGAGGTCAGTGCTGCTCCTGGCAGAGGTCAGTGCTGCTCCTGGCAGAGGTCAGAGCTGCTCCTGGCAGAGGTGAGTGCTGCTCCTGGCAGAGGTGAGTGCTGCTCCTGGCAGAGGTGAGTGCTGCTCCTGGCAGAGGTCAGGGCTGCTCCTGGCAGAGGTCAGGGCTGCTCCTGGCAGAGGTCAGTGCTGCTCCTGGCAGAGGTCAGTGCGGCTCCTGGCAGAGGTCAGTGCTGCTCCTGGCAGAGGTCAGTGCTGCTCCTGGCAGAGGTCAGTGCTGCTCCTGGCAGAGGTGAGTGCTGCTCCTGGCAGAGGTGAGTGCTGCTCCTGGCAGAGGTGAGTGCTGCTCCTGGCAGAGGTCAGAGCTGCTCCTGGCAGAGGTCAGTGCTGCTCCTGGCAGAGGTCAGTGCTGCTCCTGGCAGTGGTCAGTGCTGCTCCTGGCAGTGGTCAGTGCTGCTCCTGGCAGAGGTCAGTGCTGCTCCTGGCAGAGGTCAGTGCTGCTCCTGGCACAGGTCAGTGCTGCTCCTGGCAGAGGTCAGTGCTGCTCCTGGCAGAGGTCAGTGCTGCCCCTGGCAGAGGTCAGTGCTGCTCCTGGCAGAGGTCAGTGCTGCTCCTGGCAGAGGTCAGTGCTGCTCTTGGCAGAGGTCAGTGCTGCTCCTGGCAGAGGTCAGTGCTGCTCCTAGCAGAGGTCAGTGCTGCTCCTGGCAGAGGTCAGAGCTGCCCCTGGCAGAGGTGAGTGCTGCTCCTGGCAGAGGTGAGTGCTGCTCCTGGCAGAGGTGAGTGCTGCTCCTGGCAGAGGTCAGGGCTGCTCCTGGCAGAGGTCAGTGCTGCTCCTGGCAGAGGTCAGTGCTGCTCCTGGCAGAGGTCAGTGCTGCTCCTGGCAGAGGTGAGTGCTGCTCCTGGCAGAGGTGAGTGCTGCTCCTGGCAGAGGTCAGAGCTGCTCCTGGCAGAGGTCAGTGCTGCTCCTGGCAGAGGTCAGTGCTGCTCCTGGCAGAGGTCAGTGCTGCTCCTGGCAGAGGTCAGTGCTGCTCCTGGCACAGGTCAGTGCTGCTCCTGGCAGAGGTCAGTGCTGCTCCTGGCAGAGGTCAGTGCTGCTCCTGGCAGAGGTCAGTGCTGCTCCTGGCAGAGGTCAGTGCTGCTCCTGGCAGAGGTCAGTGCTGCTCCTGGCAGAGGTCAGTGCTGCTCCTGGCAGAGGTGAGTGCTGCTCCTGGCAGAGGTGAGTGCTGCTCCTGGCAGAGGTGAGTGCTGCTCCTGGCAGAGGTGAGTGCTGCTCCTGGCAGAGGTCAGTGCTGCTCCTGGCAGTGGTCAGTGCTGCTCCTGGTAGAGGTCAGTGCTGCTCCTGGCAGAGGTCAGTGCGGCTCCTGGCAGAGGTCAGTGCTGCTCCTGGCAGAGGTCAGTGCTGCTCCTGGCAGAGGTCAGTGCTGCTCCTGGCAGAGGTGAGTGCTGCTCCTGGCAGAGGTGAGTGCTGCTCCTGGCAGAGGTGAGTGCTGCTCCTGGCAGACGTCAGAGCTGCTCCTGGCAGAGGTCAGTGCTGCTCCTGGCAGAGGTCAGTGCTGCTCCTGGCAGTGGTCAGTGCTGCTCCTGGCAGAGGTCAGTGCTGCTCCTGGCACAGGTCAGTGCTGCTCCTGGCAGAGGTCAGTGCTGCTCCTGGCAGAGGTCAGTGCTGCTCCTGGCAGAGGTCAGTGCTGCTCCTGGCAGAGGTCAGTGCTGCTCCTGGCAGAGGTCAGTGCTGCTCCTGGCAGAGGTCAGTGCTGCTCCTGGCAGAGGTCAGTGCTGCTCCTGGCAGTGGTCAGTGCTGCTCCTGGCAGTGGTCAGTGCTGCTCCTGGCAGAGGTCAGTGCTGCTCCTGGCAGAGGTCAGTGCTGCTCCTGGTCCTGCAGGAGACAGGAGACAACAAAATTCAAGAGCAAATGGTTTTAAAGGGAGTCTGGTCTGACTGGGCACTCCTTAAAACCACTGGTTTTCTGACTTAACAATATTTGTTTTTTAAGGTGTCGAAGTGCAGCAGGCAGTAAAAACCGCCTGCCCTGCCCTCAGCAAATAAACCAGATCCCAGAGGCAAAACCAGTCCCAATCTTGGCAGCCTCCCAGGGTGATGCCCAGTGCTCACTAAGGCCATCCCTGGCCTGGTTGCTCTGATGGCGCCCAAGGTGAATGCCTGTTGAAGAACAGGTAAACCCACCAGGAACTCCAAGTGAGGAAGTTCAGTTCTGAGATGATCGTGAAGAAGAGGGCTATTGCAACAGGACACTATTTGGACAGAAATGTCCCGGTGATGGCTCGGTGTGAATCCCTGTATTCAATAATGAATCAGTGGGATGAGGGCCCAAAGTCCAGTAATAATTAAGTAGGGGTCCACCAAAGTCAAAAATTAAGAACCACTGAACTGCATCACCAAGAGTTGTGATATTGACCCATAAAGTTGTGTTTTATTGAGGGTCGTGGCTATTTACATACAAGGACAGCATAATAGTGTGAAGTCTTACCTGACGGTTTCACCTGGTGTGAATATGCATTAAGGGTGTTTTATCAGCCTCTTTATTGTTGGATCACTTTCTAGCAGCATTGCAGGTTCATTATCCAAGTGAAGCAGCAAGAGCATTTGCACACTAAATTGGGACATTTATGTCAAAATCTTACGTAGGCGCATATAATTTCTGTTAATAGAAACACTTACATAACTGTGTCCACAGGTATGGCCGCTCCCACATTGCCCTATGTGATATCTGTTGTTGTCTTCACCCTAGGCACCATGCATAGGAATGCGAGGAGGAGGAGATGATCTGGTCTCATCTCTAAACTGCAGGCTCATCACCAGGAGGACGGCCTGGAATTCCAGCTCACCAGGAAAACCACGAAGGAGCTAGAGAGGAGGGCTTGAGTATTTGTGACATTTTCAGCATTGTTTATTGCGTCATGTGCAGTTAGGACTTTCAAATGTTTTTTTATTGTAGTGAGGACTGTTTTCACCTCACTTTGATGTTAAAATAAAATTAGGAGCTTAATTGTGGTATCTGATGTATTTTTTGCTCTGGCTATGGGGAACAAGACCATTTAGATTTTTTTTTCAGGAAGGTAGCAGAGCTCTAGTGAAGTCAAGAGAGTATGGAAGAATTTGCGAGAATGAAGGTTGAAATGAGTGGGGTGCCTAGCGTGCAGGCTTTCGCGCCAGGCAAGAACACCAGGGTCATCACTGACGCTAGTTGCGAAGGTTTGGGAGCGGTACTAGTGCAAGTGCATGATGGTGATGAACAAGTTATTTGCCTTTACTAATTCTCTTTCTGGTGGATACTCCAATAGAAGTTTCCTCACCTTGTGAATATATCCAGGTGCCAGACTGGACCTGGGAAACTCAAATGCAGTGCTACCTTGAGCCTGTAGATAGCACTGTGCAACTCCACTTCCACACTGTTCAGCTTCGAAAGTGACTAGTGGCAGCTGTGGCTCGTGCAGGTTAGAGCGGTGGGGCAGTGAGGCCGGGCGGGGGGGATTTCGACAGACAACGACGAGGGAAAATTAAATTAAACAAATTCCCTCGTTGTCGTCTGTCCAAATCCCCCCACGTACCTGTCAAACAGATATGCAGAACAGGCACTCCACATGCAAACACAGTGGTATCAGATCAGCTCTGGTGGAATGATCTCTCTGATATTCAGTAGGCTGCTTTATAGTCAATGCATAACAAATCGTAATACAGAGGACTATCCGATGTGAGATGGTCCGCTTCTGCACTGCCGTGCCCTTCTTTGCCTCACAAAACCCCACAAAGAGCTGATCATCTACCTGATGTTCCTTGGTGTGATCTCTTCATCTTTCGAAGGATGAGGTGGTGCAAGAAAGGTCTGAAGAGCAATGGCTTGTCCACAGTGAAAAGGCATCATCACTTTCAGTAGGAAAACTGCTCGAGTCCTTAACTCCAGTTTCTCAGGAAAAATAAAAAGGTGGTATAAGGAGGCTGGACTGAGAGGACCTGAAGCTCACTCACATGACTTGCTGATGTTATTGCAACCAAAAAGGCAGTTTTCAAGATGAGAAGGTGCACTGGACAAATGTGCTTTGGTTCAAAAGGAGTACACGTGAGGAAAGTGAGGACCACATTTAAGTCCCACTGTGGCATCACAAAGGGCTTTGGCAGAAACATATGTTGCAAACCTTTAAGAAAATGCATCACAATGAGCGTTTAGAATAAAGGCAGCTTGGTCTGGAAAATATTAAAAGGTCAAAAAGGACGAAAAATAGCCTTTAACAGTGCCCACAGCTAGTCCTAGTTGGGCCAATGACAAAACATATAAATACATCCAACAGTTTGACCTGCAAGGAATCCATTGCAGATAGCACACAAAACTGCAAATGTATCCCAGTGCCCAGCATACACAGATATCATGAAAGGACGCCTGGCTGCTAGGATGACATCAATGACCTATGGAAGGAGATCAAAGTAGATTAACTGTTGTTTCTCAATCTCCACTCATGGAGGTGCATGTTGCTCGTACCCAGGTGAAAGACCCTGCCCTGCTGCTGCACAGATGATCCTCTCGAAGCAGCAGCCTAATTGGAGTACAAATGCTCAAGCCCATAAGTTCTGCGTACCAAACTTTCCTGGTCCAATCTGAAGCCACGAAGATGACTTGAGCCTGGGCATTCCTGACCTTCAGGAGAGGAAGAAGCGGGAAGGCGAATCGGAGGTCTGTGTACCAATTTATACAAAATGCGAGGGAGAGTCTTCTTGGGAACTCCAGCATGCAAAGCATGGACATTGCACGTTCTCAGCGGTGACGAAAAAATAGAGTCAGGGTTCTCCCATTGTAGGAAGATGCCCTGCTCCACCTTTGGGTGTAACTGCCATTTGTCCGCCTGTTGTGTCACTGGCTGAGTGCTTTGTTTGCCCGGGCATTTAATGATCCTGCCAGGTGGTGTACCATCAGGGAAATCCCCTTATAATTCAGCCAGTTCGAGTCGTAGAGCCTGCTGGCACATGACTCAGGACCTTACACTGTCTTCCATGTTGCGGTACCACGGGGGTGGTGTTATTCACGAGAACCTGCATAAGCCTCCACTTGATGAAGGGCAAAAAGACTTTTGATGCCAACCGAATCGCCCGCAACTCTACCAAATTGGTGTGGAGGCGGGTTTTTGTCAGAGACCAGAGTCCTCTGATTTCCACCTGTCTGAGACAACCTCCCCAACCCAGTAGTGTTGCATCAGTCACCATCATCGCACTGGTTGAGGTAGGGAGAGGTGTCTACCACTGGCCCAATTACAGTTCAGCAGCCACTACTGAAGATCTTTTGCAGTCTCCTCCGTCACATGGATGGAGTCCAATAGGTACCCCTGATGCTGGGCCCTCTGAAATTTCAGATCCCATTGCAGATCTTGCACTTACCTTCTGCCATGGTCTGGAAGCAGGATGTAGAAATTCGTGGAAGAAGAAGTCCCTGAAGCATCCCACTAAGACACAGGACAGAGACTGAAACATAAGGATCATTTCACATATGTCCTAGACTCATCGGTCCGAAGGAAAGGCTCAAAAGGATAGTGCCATAAAGGGGCTCTCTGCACAGCAGTCAGGTGTGACTTCAGCAAGTGGATTGAGAGCCCCAGTGATTTCAAGAGGTTCACCGTTGTTTGAAGATGGTCTGCAACTGACTGTGGAGAGCCCACTTTCCACAGCCAGTCATCAAGGTAGGTGAAGACTGGTACCCCGGACCTCCGAAGATGGACAGAAACCACCGCCATCACCTTTGTGAACACCCAAGGGGCATGGTTAGCCCGGGAGGGGAACACAGTCAACTGAAAGTGCTTGTGGCCCACCTTGAACCCCAGGTAGTGCCTTGGGGCCTGCAGGACGGGGATTTAAAAATAGGCATCCTGCAAGTTCACCATCACCATTCAGTTTTCGGGATCCAAGGCAGATAGAACCTGGGCCAGTGAATTTGTCATAGTGCAGAAAGGTGTTTAGAGGGCAAAAGTCTAGAACAGGATGAAGGCCTCTGCCCATCTTTGACACAAGGAAGTAGCAGGAATAAAATCCAGTTGCCAATTCTTGGACCCATACTCTCTATATTGCTCCTTTGGACAAAGGAGCCTGCACCGCCTGGACAGACAAATTGTCCTCTAAAAGTTGCCCTGATGTAGGTGGCAGATCGAAAATTATTGGCAGGGTGTAAACGTGTTGGTCAATTTGAAGGACCCACATGTTGAATGTAATGTTTCATCACCCTTGAAAGAAGTGGCTAACCCTACTTCCTACCAGGTGGCTGTGCGCCTCTAAGAGCACCCCTCTGGGGGGATAAGGGATTTGGACGTACATTGCCCTCGAGGGCCAGGTCGTTCTCAAATTTTCTGGAAGCTCTGATGTGCGGGTGGTGGGGTCTGACACTGTCAATGTCCCTGAAAAGGGCAAAATTGCGGGGAAGGATTGTCAGGCTGAAGGCCCAAAGGGCATGCCATGGCTTGGCTCTCCTTAAAACACACCAGGGCCAAGTCTGCATTTTAACCAAACAGGCGGAAACAGTCCAAGGTATGTCTTTTGAGGAGGCCTGGATATTGCCTGAGAAGAATGTGGATCTCATCCATGCTTGGTGCCGGAGCACTCCACTTAATCCCATGGTTCTTCCTTGACAATTCCAGGGTTCTAGGACCAAGCAGATGATAAACTCGGCCACATCCTGGCTGTCTTGAACTGTTTGGGCAAAATAAGCTCTCGTAAGTTGTCTGAGACTGCTGGTAAAAATTTACTGACTATGTCTGAAGTGCATTGGTGTAACGTACTAGGAGTCAGCTGGCGCTGGCTGACCACAAGGCATTGGCTTCCCGAGGAGAACATCTGTTTGCTAAACGTTTCCATACGTTTGTACTCCCTGTAAGGAGTCATTGTCTGAAAGGCACTAGGGTACACACTCGGATGGTGGACGCATGCACTGCTAAACTCTTGTGTTGGATGCTGGTTTTAGAAATCTGGGTCTTCTGGGGTGGTCCATGGTGACGAGCAACTTGTCAATTGACCGGTGGCCAGAGCGTTGCTTAGTCCAAGAGCCCAAAAGTGTGTGAGTGAGAGGCTCGCTGAAGGGCAGAAGAGCTTTGGTTGGTGCATGGCCAGGCTGAAGGATTTCCGTAAGCACATTTATTTTTAGCTCCATTGTGGGGAGGTGAGGGACCTCAACAGCCACCCACATAGCAGTAGCAAAAGATGTGCTTTCCTCTGTTCCTGGTCAAGGGAGGAAACCAACCCCCTGGCACCTTGTGCCAGTGCCAGGTACCAATTGTCCTCATCATAACGTGGGGCAACCTCTTCCCCATCACAACCATTGTCAGCTCTATATGACTGGCTCTGTGCCAAAACGTTGATTAAGAGTCTGTCAGTGGGATAGTATCTGATGGATTGAGTATGGTCTGTGCCACATCAAGATCTGTGCACAGCCTCGGTTCAGGTCAAAACAGTCAGCTCAGAGTTGGATACCATAATGGGTTATGGCTCCTCCAGCTCCAGGAGTGTCAATGATAGCATCTGTGTTCGATGGACCAGCACAGATTTGGATGCACCAACACCAGTATGGAATCAAGATCAAGCTCCAGAGACACACACAACGCCGGGGACGGATCTGCCAGAGGTAACCTGCCTGAAGGACCTTGTACACTCTTGGGGCCCGAAGGTGCACCAGAGGGAGCTGGAAACGTGCCAAAGATGTGCAACACAGTCTTTTGAAAGGCTTCTTTCTACTGCAACATCACCGACAGACCAGGAACTCTGGGTGCATCATGAGCAAGGATGGAATTGTCTCCTCAGTCAAACGGGAGCAGAACCTAGAGGAACGATAACACACTTGTGCCTTCTCTGGAGAGTGAGAGTGGCAGGAAGGGACTGAGTCCCACCTGGCTCCCTTGTTTATTCTTGGGATTACCAGAAACTTTGAGATCAGCCACGGAAACAACTTTGGGATAAGGAGATGGTTCACTCTCTCGAGTTCGATCTACAGGGGACCTTTGTGGAGTCTTTTGGTGCTTTGCCAACCAGAGCTTCGCTTCTTGCTCCTAGAGTGCTTTTTCCCCAGGGTCACAGATCTTAGAGTTGTGTATCAAATCCAAGAATCATAGGAACATCTCATGGGGATCTGTCACAGACATCTGTTTGCAACGGTCCCTAAAAGGTTTAAACACTCTAATTTTAGGGGGTGACATGTTCCCTTGCAACCTGGAAAAAAAACTGAGTGTTGGAACGTTTCCACTATTTTCTTTGGGTAAGTAAGCTTTCAGTATGGACTGATCAAAAGCCTCTGATTGAAATTTTTACCAGGACATGGTTGGACATGGTTTCTGCCAATGTAAGTGAATCGGTGGTGGAGATACAGGAGAACATGTTTGCAGTGAGTACATTCTGGGTGTTACCAAAAGGGATGTAGATTGCCTTTCTCATTTGGGGGTCTACAGAAGGGAGGTGATGGGTGCATTCAAGATGAGGTCTGTTTGGAGGAACTGGTGTGTGTGTGAGAGATTACAAAGGGTGGCATATCTGAAGAGGTATGGAGAAGTTAAGTTTGTCAAGCCAGAGCTGAATTCTTGCTGTGTATATATCATCATCATCGATAACTTTATTTCGGTCGCAGCGGACCATAAAAGTACAGAATAAAATCACACAAACACTATGTTACAGAGAATAAATAACATGCACCAAATCAAAAACAATCACAATCATATATATACACCTACATTGCAGGTTAAAAACCGTCACATATTAAAATCAGATTAAACCGTAGAAAATAGTTATCGGAAGTATACATTAAATTTCCTATAAATATGTAAATCAACAATTTATTTCATTAAAAAATTCCTACGTTTAAGCCACATCCCGTTTAAAAAGCGGGAGACGGCGAAAACGATAGGAGGGTGCGTATCGTATTTTAATACTCTCAAGGCGTTATGACATTTTCTAAAGCCAAGGTTCCTACAGATAGGTTTCACCCAGCAATTGCGTACAGTCTGGTATTTGGGACAAAAAAAAGGACATGGATCTCATTTTCGAGATGGTATTTACATGCTGGGCACTCAGTATTTTTATTTAAGTCCCATTTACAAGTAAATGACATGAGCGGCAGACTGCCCATCCTAAATTGCATGTACAATTTCCTTGCCGAAGCTGGATTAATCAGGTCAAGGAAATCCTCCTTTTTGTAGTCCTCTTTTACTTGGAGGAACTGAGATGTCAGTCTACCAACTGTAGAGCTCACGTGAAGAGACAATAGATTGTGGTGCCTATAATGGTATACCAGATCGGCCCTAGATATTGCCGGGCACACTGCTTCTGGTGTTCCCCATAACTCGGGTAAGCCAATCCTATTACAGAGTTCCTTAATATGAATTAACCACGGGATTTTCTTAGTTCTGATTTCAGCCCACACATCCCTGAACTCACTTCTGAAGGGAGCTAGTTCAGGAACTGACCATATTCTTCTCCAGTAGGTAAGTGGCCTTAAGGCCACTTCCTCCTCAATGGGGAGAAGCCCAAGGTCCATCCGAAGAGGTACTAACGGGGTGCTAACTGGCAATCCCAACAGGTTCCTCATAAATGAGTGCTCCACCCTTGTAAGGCTTGTGGGCCTATAATGCCCCCAGAGCTCCGCTCCATACATAGAAGCCGCTCTAGCCTGTACTTTATAAATTTCTATAACTGGAGCAGCAGGCTTGTACACAGATACTCTGTGCATTTTCGAAATCCCACCCACCGTTTGTGTCAACTTTAAGGCAGCCTTTGCTACTTGGGCGTCCCATTCCAAATGTTCCACAAGGATGATGCCCAGATATTCAAAGGTTTTTACTCGTTCCAAAAGTATACCATCCAATACTGGATTTGGGCGGGTCTGCCTGGGTGGGTTAAAAATCATAAATTTGGTTTTGGATAGATTTATCTCCAGGCCTCTTAATGCACAGAAATCGGCGAAGCCATCCAAGGTACGTTGGATGCCCATTGATGTCTTGGACAACAACAAGGTGTCGTCTGCGAACATCAATGCGGGTACCCGGCCTGTAACTAACCTTGGGGCATCGATATCCTTTATACCTAATAAATGATCTATAAGCCCATTTATGTACAAACTAAAAAGGGTAGGGGCCAGGACGCACCCCTGGCGCACCCCCTTTTTTACCGGGAAGCGAGCAGACAATTCTCCATGCTTCCCGCATCTGACTTGGGCATAGGTTTCTGTGTGGAGCCTTATTAACACATCCAGGAGGTATATTGGGATGCCAAGATCTAAAAGTACACTCCACAGTTTTCCCCTAGGGACCAGATAAAATGCAGACCTCAGGTCCACAAAAATGAGGTAGAGGCTGCCACCCTCCACACTCACTGTTTTCCAATACAGGAGCTGAAGTCTGAATATCTGGTCAATGGTTGACGTGCTCGTCCTAAAGCCGGCCCGAAGAGTACTCAAGATCTTATTTTCCTCAACCCAGGCCTGTACTCTTTCCAGGATTATTCGTCCCATCAACTTCTGGGTGATATCTATCAGGCTAATGGGCCTGTAGTTGGCCGGTAGTAGGGGGCAGCCTTTCTTGTGTATAGGAACTATCTCTGCGCCTCGCCAGGTATCTGGCGGATCCATTCCCATTAAGATGGAATTAAACAAGACACAGAGATAGGGGGCCCATATTTTTGGTTCTGACCGAAATAGGTCCCCTGGAAGCTTATCAAGACCAGGCGCTTTGTTAGGTAATAGCTTGGCGATAGCAGATTCAACTTCACTGATAGTGATCTCCTGTACCCCCCCTAATCGATAATCATGGAGGGGGCCAAAAGTTGAAGGTGCTAAATCGTTATTGCCCGCATGTGCGTACAGGGTTCCAAAATGGGCTTCCCATACTGCTGGTGCTATATTTGGTACTATCGCTGATCCACCATCCCTCCCACCATCACTAGCTATTGCCCAGAAGGATTTCAAATCCTTATACTGGAGAGCAGTTCTCAGATCTTCCCATTTATTTGCTTCCCAGGCCTTCTTCTCAGATTGGATAACCTGCTTGTACTGCAACCGAAGTTCCTTTATCCTCGGCTTATCCTTAGCCTTTATAGCTTCTAATAAATCTCTTTTCGTTTTGCGGCAGGAGGCATTGTACCAGGGATGAGATAGGACTGGTTTTTCCTTAATGCTTACTTCCGGATAGAACACCCCAAGCATCTTGGAGGTCAGATGATTGTGTATTTCTACCGGCCTAGCATCCTGCCCCACTTGAGTGCCCAATGGCCCAACCCCAGCCAGGACATGGTTGGACATGGTTTCTGCCAATGTAAGTGAATCGGTGGTGGAGATACAGGAGAACATGTTTGCAGTGAGTACATTCTGGGTGTTACCAAAAGGGATGTAGATTGCCTTTCTCATTTGGGGGTGTACAGAAGGGAGGTGATGGGTGCATTCAAGATGAGGTCTGTGTGGAGGAACTGGTGTGTGTGTGAGAGATTACAAAGGGTGGCATATCTGAAGAGGTATGGAGAAGTTAAGTTTGTCAAGCCAGAGCTGAATTCTTGCTGTGTATATATCAAATGGGGTTGGCTGGATAAGAATAGGCTGGAGTAAGTGTGTTGGACATATGAAAATACTGGCTGGTCAGAGATAAACTTTCAGTCCATGACGATCTGGTTCTCTGGGGAGATAAACCAGTTATTACCAGATTTACATAAGAGGGTCATAGACTTGGCTCATGAGGGTCATTTTAGGATGGTTAAGACCAAGGCTAGGGTCTGTTTAGAATTTTGACTGCCAAGGTTCAGATATGCAGGTCGAGAGGAAGATTACGGATTGTCATGCGTATAGGGCGAGTGAGAAGATGATACATAGGATCCAGCCTTCTCCTATGGTCTGCAGGAAACTGCCAGAAGGGCCCTAGGAAGAGCTTGTTAGAGACTGTGGAACCATTGACAGGTGACCCCTGTTGCTTGTGGTTGTAGGTTTATTTTCCAGATGTTTATATGGGTGACATCTCATCTGTGGCTGCGATCCTAACTTTGAAAGGGTTATTCAGATGAGAGGGTGTTCCCATATGTTTAACAGATAATGGTGTACAGTTCTTCTTTGTTAGTATTGTGCACCAAAACTTTTCTCTGCATCATCCTGAAACAAATAGGGAAGAGAGGTTGAATAAAGCAATTAAATATTCACATAAAGTTTCCAATTGGCTAAGGTATGTGGTAAGGACTGTAGGAAGTGCAGAATCGTGTTGTGGTTTATTGGTTGCCACCACATGCCACTAAAGGACTCACACTCTTGGAGTTGTTCTGTGGGAGGAAACACCATTCTACATTGGTTCCAGGATCAATGGCATGAAAGAAAGGATGGGTGGAGGCATCAGTGGAGGAGGAATGAGTGTGAAAAAATTCAGGAAAGTTAAAAGGCCTTTGATGCAGGCACACAAAAAAATATGAATGCAGTGGTGGGTTGCTGGGTTGGCATTCTTTCACCTAAGTATTCAGAACTTAGGCAAGTGGTGGAGCTTTTTAAGAATGCCATCAACACTATGGATGGGAGGATTTGCAGCTTGAGTTGGGAGACCAGCGTGTATGTCAGTGATAAAAGTCAGTCTGTGGCAGTGACCAGTGATTGTGGGGGTGTTTGGGTGCAAGAAAGCGTCAGACCTAAGATAGCCTGCAGGACACCGAAACATCCTCAAGATATTTTGTAGTTTTCTGCTGTTAAGGTATGTGTGTGTGTCGTCATATCAGCGTTATGGTGTAATGTGTCTATTCTGTTTTGTTAAAAGGAAAAGTGTGTGGTGCCCGTTTTTCCTGCTCTGGCTCACTGTGGTCAGGGTTCTGAAATGTGGAGGGGGTTTGAGTCACGTTAGCGGCATCTGGAACCAAACTGTGACTGAGATGGACTGAATATCCCTACTTTCGTGGAGTACCTGTGTGTGTGGCCATCTTTTCAATATAGTTCAGATATAGTCCGGCATGAGTTTAATTGTTTTCTCATAGTCAAAGATTCTGAAAGTGGGAAGGGGGAATTTGCTACACTGTATTTCTCTTTTCGATGTTAGTATTTCCAGGAAAGAATTCCTTGCAGGCAATGGGTTGCTGCTAACTAATGTACATTAAAACTAAAAGGTATTTCAGCAGTTCCTACCCTAGTGATGGATTTGTTGTTGATTTATTGAAGGCATTAGTAGACATCATCCATCCTTCCAGATATCATGACACACAAACAAGATGTACCGTGTAATCTCATTTTAAGAGAGGGTGCAAAGCAGAAGCAAGTCTTTTACTACACGTAATACTACTTACGATTCAACCATTCAGTGAATTTAATCCAGAATCCACCCAAGCTTTCTACATCTGGCTAGATCGTTTGGCACAGTCCATTCATTTTTTTCCAGTACTTTTCAACATTTAGTCTAAAATTTCTAATCAGAAAGTTTTTAAATGTGTACTGTGTGAAGGTTCTAATATCAGAGCACCCATGGTGTCCACTCAAGGTACTATTCCCAACACCACACTCAATACAGTTTTTCTCTCTGCTGCATGGACCATCTTCTTTTAAAAGCAGCCTTCAGCCAAATATCAGTGTCCCAACAAACTATACAATTACCTCAAACCACTTTTGGAAGTTGTTTAGGTTGTCATTCGCCACTCTGTTCCTACTGGGAGGGCTCAGGGTGTTGAATCCCTCCTGGCTTTGAGGTCCACACGCTGCATGTTCTATTTAAATGCTCTTTTTTTCCAGGTCTATTCTCTTTCTTAGGGACAGGTGGAGCTCTCCACCAGCCTCTTCAATACAAAAAGTCCACTACTGATGAAGATCCTTAGAGCCAAAGGCTCTAGCTCCTGGATGTAGACGGTGCAACTGAGGAGTGAAGCCTGGGATATTCTCCTACTCATGGGTCTTCCACTTGTTCTCATTCTCAGGAACATTCTGAAGAGCACATTCAAGCACAAGTTGCCTTATCGTAGGCCCACACAATAGTCCTAGCCACATGCACATTTCTCACAGGTGGTCATTGGCAGCCCAAACCGTAGAGCCAAAATCACAAAAAAGTAACATGCTGCTGGTTATCAGTAAATAATATTGTGTTTTAACTGCTAAGGCGGTTTACTCTTTGTTAGACACATGCAAGTTCAAACAACCACTGCTTGCTGTTAATGTGAGGTACTGGTCTATTGGGCTATGACCCACAGTCGCTCAGAGGTCCCCCATAGACCAATTTGGCTCACCTTTGGTGGCGAGGCAAAAACAACACAGCAATCTTTGCAGAAAGGATGTGAGGTGATATAGAACAACACAAACAAACAATAACACAGCTAGTAAATGAGTAACCAAGTCCTCACCATGTTAAAATTGAAAAATAAGACAAATGAAAATAAAGAAAATGGCTGAAAGAATTACAAAATGGCAAAGAAAAAGGTAAACATCCATTAAATCAAACAAAGCAAAAAGTTTAAAATGTATTAACTGGCCAGACAAGAGCCCTCTCCGCCCCCACCAGAAATTGCAGGGTGCAGGGAGGTAAGCATTTTAGGCAAGAAGGCTGATAATACCTCTGATCTTCTGGGGAATTATTCAAACTGAAAAAAACGTGCAAGTCAAACTAACAGACCTGGCTGGACAAGGCAGCAAAGAATTGGTGCCTGTAAATCAAAGTCACATTGAACCAGGTTCACAGGTTATATCAGCTCTGGCAAGCTGAGCTTCGGTTTCAAAGAAATGGAGTCAGTGGGTCGTACCATAGGCTGCCCATCAAGGCAATGCCGAAGACAGGTGCAATTTGATCCAACATGTGGTCTGGTCTCCATCTATCTCACTGATGTCAAACTCAGTCTCAAAGTTGTCAAGACAACTAGTGCAGATTTGTTGGGAAACTGGCATTAGAACAGGTGATTGAAATCAGCCCCCACCTCAGCATAGATGTTTGTGCCAGATGTAAGATTAAAAAGGCTAAACCAAGAGGGGCCTGGTCTCCATGCCGCGCAAGATGGCCGCCTAAGCTTGGAGCTCCGCCGCGCCAGGACGCAAAACAAGCCGCGAGTGTTTTTTCGCATTCTTCACACGCGGAATTCAGCACGTGAGTCGGGTGAAGGGTTTTAGAGGATTAAGCGCATCGCGTTTCTCACCATTTTCGTCACCTGCAGCTTTCCCTCACACGACCGCCATTTTGAGGCTGCATTATCGTCTCCTGTCAGCACCGCATGAAGCAGAAGTGTGCTCCCCTTCTTCTATGCAGTGAATACGCTATGGATACGCTAACAACTGCAGCATGTTTATTTCCTCAAGGCATTTAGTATTTCAGTAAGCTGGCTTTCCCTTTTGAATGACTTGTTTTTATAACCTTCTTTGATATCACACTTTCCTCAGTGTTTCTGCTAGTCACTCTACTTGACTGGACAATTTTTGGGCATATATCTGATCACAGCTCATGATCGAATCACCTACTCTCCCACAATGTTGCCTTGATCATTGGGTCTTCTTCCAGATGTCAATACCCCTCTCACTGACAAGCTTTTCAACGTTATGTACCTAACTGGACGCTATTAACTTGTGTTATGTGACGCCTTTTCACCGCTGGCTTCCTAAACCATATTGTCAGCGCACTATCAGGCTATTTTTTTATCTGGTGTCATCGCCTAGGTTTGCAATGGACTGCTACTCTCCTTTGTGATAATTTTAAGTCAATACAAAGTCTCTTTTACTGGTCTGTCAGTCGCATATGGGCAGGTTACGCAAACCACAGTTTGTTTTCGTCCTTAAATCTTTATCCACAGTGACACTTACGCATTCTTTATCCTGTACATCTGCTACTCCCTCTTCTACTACAAGTATGGCTGGAGTACCGTCTGTTCGCTCCCAAGCGTCACAATCAACGCCACATAAATCGTCTCTGCCTACTTCCACTCCTAAACAACTGAAACAGGACCATCCATCGCCTGATAAGTCATCTCCTACTATCTCTTTGGAATTGTTATTAGAGGAAATTCGCGCCTTGCGCCCGTTTGTGGAAGAAACGAACAACAAGATGCAATTTCTGGAAGAAAAATGGTCTTCAATGCAAAACAGAGTCTCTGTAATGGAACAACAACTCTCGTCGGTTCAGGAAGATTCTCAAAGACTTTCCTCTTTGGAAAAGGAAATTCGCAAACTTCTACAACACACTGAGGATTTGGAAAATCGCAACAGGAGGAACAACCTACGCATCTATGGATTGACAGAAGCTTTGGAAGGAGAAGATCCTGTCACCTTTTTCTCTTCCTTTCTACCGAAACTACTTGATATGCTTACTTCAACAACGCTGAATATTCAGAGAGCTCATAGACTTGGCCCACGTCCTTCACGCTCTTCACCTTATTTAAGTTTTTGTCTTGTGAGATAATTTACTTCAAACACTTTTCTCCAATCTATTCCAGACTTCACAACCAACTGAATTTTCCAACTTGGCCATTGGCCTCTGGATAACAAAACTGTATGGGGATATTTAATACCAGTCATATTTAGAAATTCCCGAAAATGCTAAATTAAGGTGTCAGAACTTTTTGAGAGACTATTTGTTGAAGAAACTTAAACATATCCTTTCAGTAATCTGTAAATTGTTTGCATAACCAAAACATACGAACCCAAAAGACATACAGAGTAATGTTCACATCTTTGGAAGTGAATGGAAATATTTGTATTTCTTTTATTTAGATACTCCTGATTTATAATGTATTAACCACAGATTATAAAGTTGCATTCTTCTTAAATTACTACCTCTTAGTACTGAGAAGTTAAATAAGTAAATATGTTCCTATTCTAATTGTGCGATTTCTATTTCATATTCAGCTTTCCTTCTTTGAAAGATGTGTTCTTGAGGCCTCATATCATGTTCCTACAGCCAAATATGCCACAGAGCCATACTCTGTTTATAAATTTCTAGGTCACTTTTAACAGTAGCTTTTATTTCGGTGCCGGAAAACTTGCGAAGAGCACTCTTAATTTATAAAACAGTAATTATGCCTTGGGTTCTCACTTGTGAGGTATATTCTGATAAATATCCTTAAACCTTAAAAAAAAAAAAAAAGAAATCCTACTTTTTTCAAAGATTGAGAATCTCAATATTTAACTTCAAAAGTTTGCTTTAATAATCTAGTTTCTACAATCCTGTACAGCAGTTTCAGTATGAAAACTGGAAAATTTTAGCTTACAGAATAATGCTGCCTTATGCTTTGCAGCGTTAATCAGATTTTTACAATGGACTGATTTTGGAGTTCTAGAGACTAGAAAAACAGGAAAGTTTAAGTTTGGAGACTGCTTCAGCATTTCTACTAATAGTATTTTTCAAAACCAGTATGGGCTCATAAACCAGGCAGTTTGAAATAGAAATAAAAAAATCAGGGAATCCCATTGCCCGTTCTGCTTCTGGATTTTCAGTCTCTAAATACTTAAGTGACCAAATGAAACTCATCAATTTTCTTTCAAGTTAATAGAGAATGCAGGGAACAAAAACAAATATTGTTAAAGGAGTCCAACAGTTAGCCAGTTTGCCATCAGCCTATGTAATATTAGATTATAAACTTTTTCAATATTATTCAAAAAATTAACTCCTGGATATGTTTTAGGTTGAGAGTTCTGTTAATTCCAGACCTGGAGGGAGAATTTCTCTTGAACTGCTAAACAAAAATACTTGTATTCTTTTTCAATTCAATTTGTACTCTCTGTTTTTGTTATAATGCGGAATTTCATCGAAGAATGAGTGTATGGTTTGTTGTTTGGCAAAGTGCAATATCATCACTGTTAAATTTAACTGGGGACATGTGTGCAATGGATGGACAAATATTTGAGGAGTTCTAAAATAGTGTTGCTTGTCAGTATTAGGAACATCTGCAGACAGTGAGTAAACTGTAGATTGGGAAAAGGGTGGAAAGTTTGGAGGATGGGGAGTTGGCAACTGTGCGTCCATAACAACTAGAGCACAAACTTAAGTTTCAAGTCAGTTCCCCATTTCCTTTCTATGGTGGGCCCTTCTGGGGTATAGGCAGTAGTGATAATATTTAAGACCCTTTCTAGAGAGAGCAAGTGTCTGGCAAGGACTGTTATGGAGATTCTCCAGCTTTCACCTGAGTTTGTACCTGCATCTGTTCCCTCATTTTGTTGCGTTTCAGTTTGTACTTGTTCCCTCATTTTGTTGTTTTTTCTCTTCCTTCCAGTTCCCCTCAGTTTGGGTCCTTACTTTTCTTTGCCTTGGTTCTTATGTTTCTTGCCCTTTGCTGTGTCTTTGATTGTGCTTTCTCCTTACACTTTATAACATTTCTTATACTAGGCATACACTATACACTTAATTTGCTTTGTGTCCAGTCTTTGCCTGGTATCTGGTCTGTCAAAGGCTTGTCCTGGAACCATCCACTAGAGAGATGGGTATGACCTTCTTCCACTACTTACAGCTTTATTTAACCTGTTTCCAGATTGTTACCCTTCCTATCTGTTGCTCCCTTCTTCCCGTTAGTTGGTTTACCTATTCCTCTTGCCATGCAAGGAATCCTGAGAAAGAGGGTTTGCTAGCAATACTGAGATGATTCTATCCAGAGGATGTCCATGCCTAAGTTTCTCCCACTGTTATGCCTGCTTCTCTTTCCTAGTTGTCCACTGATCTCTCTGTTGCCACTGTTGTATTCCCCATTGCACAGCTGAGAGGCTAAGTGATGGCAAAGGATTCTCGGTGGTCCCACATGTACCAAAACGTGACGGTTGATAAACAGTGCAAATAAAATAAGCAACAAGTGGCCCCTCTCATCACCTGAATTTTACCTATTACTGTCCGATTAATTTTTTATTTTTGCATTGCATTATTTTGCATTAGAATCTTGGTACAGTGCACAGATCAGTCTTAGGACAGGAATAGGCAAGTTATATCCTAAGAGAACATGGATTTCCACCTTAAAAGGTCAAAACTCTTTCCAGTGTCTAAAATAAATAATTGCTGGAATCAGAAGTCATACAAACAAGTAATTTGCCTCATGTTGGTTGAAAGGTAAAATGTGGGTGTAAGTTCTCACTGGTATCTACGAATCAAGAAATCTACCTACCTTACTTTTTGATACATTTTTTTAAAATTTATTTAAAATGTTGTGATCAGTATTAAGTAAAGTTATAAGATCCAGGTTCAGAAGGTGATTTATTTAGTTTTAAGAAACTAATGAGTACACCATTTTTTGTAAAGATACCTCTTTAAAAACGTTTTTATATGGTAATGTGAACCTGGGGGCAAATCACATACCATTCAATGGGAAATCCTTCTTTTCTCAGTAATATCAAATTAGCAAATTCCAGTATCACCTCAGCTATTTCCAATTCTGACTATTGAAATTATATGCTGTGCTTCAGAGCTTAATCAAAGTTTGATATTTCTAGGAAACTCTAAAATGAACTTGATGAAATATTAAGATCAAGTACTTCTGAACAGATACTAATATAATACATTTTTTATCTAATTGGTATCTGAAGTCCTGCCTCCATTAACAGTATCAGATTGTATTTTTTGCACTTTTTAAAAATTAATATATGGGCTTTTTTTTAAAATTGCTGTAGATGGTTTTGTTTCTGATGGGTTTCTTTTTTAACGGGGTGCACATCTGAATGTATGTCCTCTACTAGTGCCTTAAAGGTGTCAACTACAGACACTACATACCTTGTCCCTAAATTGTTTTGAAAATATACCATTTCTGAATACATTTTTCATATTTAAAAAAGTCAATGTTTATATTTTTTTTATGAGGGGTGAGGCTTTTAAATACAGTAAGTGAAGGATGTAATATTACTGCTAAGACAACAATGTGGTGTAAAAAACCTGAGGGTATATGTTCAACAGATTTTTCAGAGATCAAATAATCCAATCTGGAAGCAGATTTAAAATGTATCACATGTAAAATATTTTTGGGGGATTACCCCCTTCTCAATTATCACCCAGTTAGTTTTTAATAGATTCAAATGTTTTGGGTGTTTGTGGCTTATTTTGGGCCAACTAGGATTTGAAGACTATAATAACACAATAGGAATAAATTTAACCCCTTCGCTGCTAGGCCTTTTCCCCTCCTGTGCTAAGCCTTTTTTGGGCTATTTGGGGTAGTGCGCGCTTAGGCCCCTGTAACTTTTTGACCACATTAGGTACTCCACGCCAAATTTGCATCCTTTTATTCCAACATCATGGGGATTCTAAAGGTACCCAGGGAAAATACAGCAAAATGTTGTTCTTTGTGTGAAAAATGGGAAAAACGGGCTGCTAATGAAAGCGTCTGGGTTTTTCTCGCAAATGGTATCAAAAAAGGGGTTGTGGGGCTGAAATCACCATTTCTCCAGCTTTTAGGGAATGACAGAATTTTGTCAGAAAACCAACATTTTTTACATAGTTTTGGCATTTTTCTGGGACATACCCTATTTTTGCTATTTTTTGTGCTTTCAACCTCCTTCCAGTTAATGGTAGAAATGGGTACAAAAGCAATAATGGATCCTGGAGAGCTATACATTTTTGAAAAGTAGACAAATTTCTGAATTCAGCAAGGGGTCATTTGTGTAGATCCATCAAGGTTTCTTTATAGAAACTACCAGTTAAATATAGGAAAAATTCAAAATTAGTTGAAAAAAGCAGCCTTTTGTGTCAACGTTTTCACCTGTAACTTCTTCTAATTATGACATCTCTTTGAAAGCAATGTACCGTTACATCCACTGTTGAGGTTTGCAGGACATTGGGGATAAAAAAACTTTTTGAATTCACAAGAGAGACATCACCATGAAATCCCATGGGTTTACGACAATATCTACAGTTGGTGGGTTATTCTTTTTTTTTTTTTTGATAAACAAGTTTTTATTGTTTTAGACAATACAACAAAGGAAACTTTTGGGCCCTTTGAACCACCACCACACAGTAACACATTAGAAAGAGCACCACAAACCCACTCTCCCCCTGAAACCCTCCCCCAGCCTCAAAGTCGCCCTATTATGGTACGTTGCCCAGCCATTTCCCCCAGACTTTTCGGTATTTCTTGTGGCAGCCCCGCGCCTGGTAAAGAGTCCGTTCCTGCGCCGCACACCAGTCCACCCCTGCGCCCCATTTAGCTAAGCTAGGCGGCTGCGGCTGCTTCCATGCCGCTGCAATGTCTCGTTTGGACACCATAGCTGTTCCGGGAGTGTGCCATCCAAGCCGTCAGTGATGCCCAGTAAGGAGTGTCTAGGTTCATGTGGCACCTCCCACCCCAGGACCTCCGTAAGTTCGGACTCAACGCCCCTCCAGAACCCCTCCAACGCCGCGCAAGACCACACCATGTGAAGGAAATCAGCCGGCTCAGAGCCACAGCGGGGGCAGGTCGCATCAGCGGAGAGGCCCGCTCGGTGGAGGCGAGCCGGTGTGAGATAAGCAGTGTGTAGGTAGTAAATCTGGATAAGCCGCAGTTTGGCGGAGGCCGTCACTAAGAGGGGAGCCATACGGGCATCCCGCCAATCGGCCTCATCCAGGGGCCCCACCCAGCCCTCCCATCGTTCCCATAGATCCTGGAAATGCCCCCCCTCCCTAAATTGCCCATCATGATGTGAGCCTCCGGGGGGCTGTGGTCCGGCAGCCAGACGTCCAGTGGGGTGTAGGTGCGTATGGCGTGTCGTAATTGGAGGTATCTGTAGAATTGGGAGGAGTGGAGGGAGAAGCGCTCCTGCAGCTCCGAATAAGAACACATTCGCCCCCCCCCCGCCAAACGTCTCCCAGCTGGGAAATGCCGAGTTGGTCCCATGAGTTAAAGCCCTCCAGTTCCGCGACTTCCCGCAACCACGTCCCGTGCCACAGAGGAGTGACCCGGGTCAGCCTCCCAGTCCATCGGGTGTGACGGAGCGCCGCTCGCCAGGCCAGGAATATAGCTTTGGTGATATCCGGGCAGGAGGCAGGAATGGAGGCGCCATACAGGCGGTCCTGAACGCCGGAGAAGCCCAGCTCCCCAAGTTTCACCCTGTAGGCCGGGTCGGACCATCCCCCCCCAAACCAGTCATGAATGACCAGGAGGCGGGTGGCTAGATAATAGAGGTAGAGATTAGACATGCCCAGGCCCCCATCAAAGGTGGGCAGGCGGCATGTCGACAGAGCCAACCGAGGCCTCCCACCACCCCAGAGAAATTTCGTCGCCATCCCATCCAGTTCACGAAACCAAGGTCGCGGAAAGGAGAGGGGGGTATTTTGCAGCACATACAGGAACCGGGGGAGAATCATCATTTTGTAGAGGGCCACCCTCCCCAGCAGGTTGAGGGGCAGCTGGTGCCATCTCGCCAAGTCTGCCTTAGCTTTCTTGACCAGGGGGGTCACGTTAAGCGCCCAGCTCAGCTCCGGGAGGAGGGAGACCCAGATGCCCAAATATTTAAAGGACAACCGGCGGAGGGGGATGGTCCCCTGCCAATCAAAACAATCCTGGGAGGGGTGCAAGGGAACCAAAACCAACTTCTTCGAATTCAGGGACAGACCAGACGCCCGGCCAAAACGGCCCAGGATGGACAATGCGCGAGGTCCAGAGCGCGCCGGGTCGCCAAGATACAGCGGGACGTCGTCCGCGTAGAGTGCGATTTTATCAGCCTCGATGCCAGGCCATTCCCAGCCTTGAAGGAGATGGTCACTTCTAATCAGGGCCGCGAGGGGATCCATCGCGAGCGCAAAGAGAAGGGGTGACAGCGGGCATCCCTGCCGCGTCCCCCGGCCGGTCCGAAAAGGCCTCGACAGCGCTCCATTAACCAAGACCCTGGTACGGGGGCGGGCATACAGGACCCGCACCATCCCCATGAACTTAGGGCCGAAACCCATATGGGCCAGGACGTCAAATAGGTATGCCCACCCCACCGAGTCGAAAGCCTTTTCGAAATCGGCTAAGAGGAGGGCGAGGTATGGAGTCAGGCGGTGGCGGTGAGCCAGGGCCACATGGAGGCGGCGAAGACAATGGCGGGTGCCCCGAGCAGGCATGAAGCCACATTGGTCCGGATGGACCAGAGTCGACAAAAAGGGCCGAGCCGCTGGGCCAGGATCGCCACATAGAGCTTCACATCAGTATTAATAAGCGAAATCGGTCGGTAAGCTGCTCTGTCAGTGGACGGCGGCGTGGACTTAGGCAAAACCACTATTGTGGCCAAGTCCGCTTCTAAGGGAAAAGAGCCCTTCTCGATCGCCTCCGCATAGTGGTCCAGCAGCCGCGGGACCAGGCTGTCCCTATCTGTGGCATAGAATTCCTGGGGGAAGCCGTCGGGTCCCGGGGTCTTCCCCGCGGACGTACGCCCTATCGCGCCCCAATTTCTTCAAGGGAAATGGGGGTTTCCAGGCCCTCCCATTCATCCGGTCGAAGCCGGGCGAGGTGCACGTCGCTGGACGCGAGCAGAGTGGCCAGAGAAAGATCCGGTGCCCGGGCCCGGTAGAGCTGAGAATAGAACTGGGCGAAAGCAGCCGCTATCTCCACGGAAGAGGAATGGAGCACGCCCTCGGAATCGGTGATCGCCGGAATGATGCGTGATGCCCTAGGATAGGTGGCCGTTTTTATCACCCCAGCCAAAAAAACAAAATAGTCTACACAGTTTTGAAATTTTACTGGGACATAGCCTATTTTTCCTATTTTTTGTGCTTTTAACTTCCTTCCAGTTAGTGGTAGAAAGGGGTGTGAAAACAATAATGGATCCCGGAAAGCTATACATTTCTGAAAAGTTGAGAAATTCCGAATGCACCAAGGGATAATTTGTGTAGATCCTTCAAGGTTTTCCAATGGAAACTGACAGTTGAAATTAAAAAAAATGAAATTGAGTTGAAAAAACCCCATTTGTGCCAACGTTTTCACCTGTAACTTTTTAAAGCAATATACCGTTACGTCCCCTGCACCCTTCTGGTTGCAGGAATATATAGGACTTGTAGGTTCCCCAAGAACCTGAGGTATCCAGAGCCAATAACTGAGCTGTGCCTTGCAGTGATTTTTCAGTGTATAGCAATATATAGCAATTCATTTGTTAAAGTGTAAAGAGTGAAGAATAGGTATTCAGGAAACCTATGGATTTCTGAAATAGAAACATAATATAGAGTTTAGAAGCAGTGGTTATTTGCATATCTCTGAAATTGTGGGTACCCATACTAGCATGTGAATTGGAGGACATTTTTCAAAATCACTTCTTTTTTACACATTGTGTTACGTTTGGAAAGCAGAAATGCATAGAAATTCAATTGGTAATAATACTTGTTCTACTATTCTGTGTTCCCCCAAGTCTCTGATAAGAATGGTACCTCACTTGTGTGAGGTGGCCTAGCTAGTGCCTGCGAGAGGAAACGGCCCAAAACGCAAGGTGGACACATCAAATTTTTCCAGTGAAAACGGACCTTTTTTCACAATGTGCCTAGCTGTGCATTTTGGACCCTAGCTCAGCCGGCACCTAGGTAAACCTAACAAACGTATACATTTTTGAGAACTAGACACCCTGGGAAATCCAGGATGGGGTGACGTGTAGCTCTTACCAGGTTCTATTGCCCACAGTCCCTTGCAAACCTCAAACGTTGTCAAACAAAACACATTTTCCTCACATTTCTGTGATGGAAAGTTCTGGAATCTGTGGGGAGCTACAAACTTCCACCCACCCAGCATTCCCTCAAGTCTCCGGATAAAAATGGTACCTCACTTGTGTGGGTGAGCCAAGTATCCGCGACAGGGAAGGACCCAAAACATATTATAGAAACATCAAAATTAACAATCACAAAAAAACTTGCTTTTGCGAGGGAGTCACCTGCGTTTTTGGTCCGGGGCTCTGTAGGCATCTTGTAAAACCTACTAAACTCAGACATTTCTGAAAAGTGGACACCCTGGGGAGACCAGGGAGGTGTGACATTTTATCAGATCAAGAATATAACGTCAGCATAAAATTTTAACCCCTTCGATGCTCATGACGGAGCGGTTCCATCATGAGCATCGGTTGGGCTGTGCTTATGACGGAACCGCTCCGTCATGAGCACAGCCCCTGGGGGAAGCGCTGGCGCTCCGCCCCTGGGGCATCGATCTTGCCCCCACAGAGGGGGATGGCAGCGTAAGAGTTTTCGCTGCCACCCCCGAGCCCCCTCATGCTTCACCATGACGTCAGCGCGCACAGCGCGCGCCGACGTCATTAGGAAGTGTTGGACGCGCAGGAATTCATTTCTTCCAGCGCGTCCAACAAAGGAGGTACGTGTTTTGCCTCCGGTGGGGCAGGGGGGGCAAATTAGGATGCCTTGAGGCATCGGGGGAGAGGAAAGAGTATTTCCTCTCCCCTGATGTCTCAATGCTGGGCATTCCTGCTTCACGATCGCGCACAGCGCTAGACACCAGGGATGTTTTTTTATCGTAAAGGAAGCGACCCCTTGGGCAAGGGTCGCTTCCTGGGGGCCCAAATTTCAATTAAGACTTTTCTGCCCCCCCTTGGGGCTGATCAGTCTTTTTTTTAGCAGTTTCTGGTCCCAGGGGGGGCAGAAAAGCCCACTAGACACCAGGGATGTTTGTTTTGCGCAAAGGAAGCGACCCCTTGGGCAAGGGTCGCTTCCTGGGGGCCCAAATTTCAATTAAAACTTTTCTACCCCCCCTGGGGGCAGATCGGTCTTTTGTTTAGCCGTTTCTGGTCCCAGGGGGGGGCAGAAAAGCCCACTAGACCCAGGGATTTATTTGTGCTTCGAATGGGAAGCGACCCCTTGGGCAAGGGTCACTTCCCGGGGGGACATTATTATTTTAGTGACACTCTGCCTTCCCTGGGGGCAGATCGCCTCGTTTTTTGGGCTTTGGGAAAATGTGAAAAATATGATGGAAGTGACCCCTTGGGCAAGGGTCACTTTCGGGGGCCATTTTGTTTTGTATTGGGGGTGGGGGCAGAATTTTTGCCCTTTCTGCCCCCAGGGGAGGCAGAAACCCCCACTAGACACCAGGGAATTAGTTTAAATAAAAATGGAAGTGACCCCTTGGGCAAGGGTCGCTTCCAGGGGGCAATTTTTTTATAATATGTATTTGGCCCCCCCGCCCCGGGACAGATTAGCCTGGTTTTTTTTTTCCTGCTGTTTTCTGCCCCACCTGGCACACAACCCGATTGACCATTTGGGTAGTAACATAGCATGTTATAATGTTTGTTATATTTTTTGTGAATTGCAATTGTAATGTTTTTTTTTTTTACTTTTTTGTTCTAGGTTTAAGGCTTTTGCTCTTTCCAGTTTGCGGTTTCATTACTGGTGGTTCTGCTGTTTGTGTGGTTTGGTAAGAGTCTTTTTTTTGTACAATGTAAATGAGTTTGATTTCTCTGCATGAATTTTTTTTTGCAAATGGTGTAATAATAGCAGTATGTTTGGTTTTTGAGTGTCAAAAACTGTTTGCATTTGTGCTCGATGTGTATTTTTTTTTTTCTTCTTTCTAGTTGGATATTGTTGGTTTTTGCTGTGTCACTGCAGAGTAGGTTCTGGTGAGTGTAGCTGTCTCTTGTAAGTGAATTCTATAGTTTTTGAGTACATTGATCTTTGTGATAAAGGTACACATTTCTTTACTTACTTGGTTTGCACATTGTTGGTTGTTGTTGACTTGTTTGTGCAGTCTTCTATCTTAGTAAGTATAATGGCTAGCCGCAGGATTACTGCTCAGCAGGTAGTTGGTTTGCTTTTTGAGTCTTCCTCTGACCATGGTTCAGAGACTGACTCTGCATCTGAGGCAGAGGAGGCAGGGGACGATTCTGGCAGTGAGTTTTCCCTCCATATGGAGTCATCGGATGATGAAGATACTCTTAGTGCGGATGAAGTGCCTGTATTAGAGGAGGAGACTGATGTGCCAATAGTGCGGCAAGCGGCATCTGGGCTGCAGCCTGGGGCTGCAAGACTTCCTGTTGGTGTAGTGCGGCAAGAGGCTTCTGGGCTGCAGCCTGCGGCTGCAAGGCTTCCCTTTGAAAGTGATGACCTCTGGGTTGCCCCTGGCATGGTGCAGCCGGCATTGCCAGACTTTACTGGTGTTCCAGGGTGTAGAGTGAATACTGAAAACTTTTTGCCAATACATTTTTTTCAGTTGTTTATGGACGATGTGTTTTCGGCAGAGATTGTTGAGCAGACTAATTTGTATGCGGAACAGTTTTTGAGTGACAACAGTGCCAGTCTTAAGCCACACTCTAGAGCTACCCGGTGGACTCCCACAAATCTTGAAGAGATGAAGAAGTTCTTGGGTTTAACTTTTTTGATGGGCTTGCTAAGGAAGCCATCAATGTCTTCATATTGGTCTACTAGTCCCTTGATGGTAACTGCTATTTTTTCGGCAGTCATGAGTCGTGGCAGGTATTTACTTCTGCTTCAGATGATGCATTTTGTTGATAATGGTTTAGCGTTGCCACGAGATCACCGTCTTTTTAAGATTAGGCCTGTCCTTGATCACTTTGTTGATCAATTTTCTGAGATCTATGCTCCTGGGAAAGAAATTGCAGTGGATGAGTCTTTGATGTTGTTCAAGGGCCGCTTGGTTTTTAGGCAATACATTCCTAGTAAGAGGGCACGCTATGGAATTAAGCTGTATATGCTGTGTGACAGTAGGACTGAATATGTGTCTAATTTCAGGGTGTACACCGGTAAGGAATCCAGGATTAACCCCCCTGGTTGTCCGTCCACTTTTGGAGTGACTGAGAAAATTGTTTGGGAACTTGGTAAAGGATTTTTTAACAAAGGCCACCATTTATATGTAGATAACTTCTACACTGGTGTGCGGTTGTTCAGGGAATTGGCCAAAGTGGACACTGTTGATTGTGGCACAATCCGCTCAAACCGTAAAGGTTTCCCAAAAGAACTTGTTTGTAAAAAGCTTGTGCGGGGACAGTGCAGTGCATTGCGTTGCGAGGAGCTTCTTGCTGTGAAGTTTTCAGACAGGAGAGATGTCTACATGCTGACTACCATCCATGATGAAAGCACTGCACCTGTGACTGTTTGGGGTCAGGTCGCTGAAGCGTGCAACCCTGTGTGCATTTTAGACTATAATAGGTGTTGGACCCGGCCTCGCAGAACGGCCCTCCGTGCACCCGCACCACCGAAACCTGGTACCTGCAGCCCCAACCACCCGGCCCAGCCGGCCCCTCCTACCAGAACACCCGCACCCGGCCCGGACATCCCCGCCCATGGCCTCCCTCCTTTCGGCCACCCCGGGCCCGCATGCCCACTTCATGCGTCAAGATGGCCGCCCGGCCCCAGCGCGACCCTGGCCTAGAGGCGCCACTCCGGCTGGAGGACATCACACTTCCAGGGGGATGAGAGAGGGAGGAGCAGTTTCTATCGCACCTCTGGACTCCCCTGGGACGATGGGTTTCGATCGGCCCTCCGGCCTCCCTGGGAGCTGGCTCCACGCCTGCTGGGTGTCTGGGACTCCTCCCGGCCCGGCCCTGAACGAGATCAAAAGACAATAGCAGGAAACCCCGACAAGCGACCCCCAGGTGACAAGACCCCTGCCTCCACCGACCCCGGACATCAAAGAGGGGTCGACCTATAACAAGGGGTGCTCCGGGCCGGTCCGGAGATTCGACGCTGGAACAACGTAAGCCTGCTGAGTGACTCGCGGCTCCTGAAAGATCGTAACATCTCTGAACTTGCGCCTAAGCCTGCTGAGTGACTCGCGGCTCCTGAAAGATCGTAACATCTCTGAACTTACGCCTAAGCCTGCTGAGTGACTCGCGGCTCCTGAAAGATCGTAACATCTCTGAACTTGCGCCTAAGCCTGCTGAGTGACTCGCGGCTCCTGAAAGATCGTAACATCTCTGAACTTACGCCTAAGCCTGCTGAGTGACTCGCGGCTCCTGAAAGATCGTAACATCTCTGAACTTGCGCCTAAGCCTGCTGAGAGACTCGCGGCTCCCCCAGATTCTCACGGCCCCGCCGGACCCCGACTACGACCCCGTATCCCCCGGCTCGAGGATTGTGAGCTGTGCGCCGGATACGTCCCTGCTTGAACTTTTGCCAAAGACTGTCCCGCTACCCCCCTACCTTCCCGAGACTCTTGCACCCGTGCACACCGTGTACATATTTGCCGTGATAGCCTACTTGATAAAGATTGTTTCTGAGAATAACCGGTGTGATTACTCTGTGTCGTGTGGCGCCAGAAGTACGATCCTAGCTGCGAGATTCCTCCCCCTGGGGAGTCTCCCGCCAGTACCCGGCTACGATACTTTGAGGGTGGGTCTCAGGGTAGTCAGGACCCCCTTTCCGGGCTCCTCTGAGGTCGCCGTCTAACATTGGTGGCAGCGGTGGGATTCGGGCCCATCACCTAGAGATCGTACCGTGAACAACGGACGCACCACCGACAAGGATGGCAGAAGGAAGCGCCATGAGCCCCGCAGAAACCAACGCCAACAGGGTGTTCCAGGTGGAGCATCTAGGAGAATATACACACAAGGAGCTGAAGCAGTTTTGCAAAGAACTTAAAATCGCTACCACTGGTCTCAACACGAAGGAAGATTTGCAGAAAGCACTGAAAACTTGGGTGGAGACCGGGGCCTCCCGCCCGGAAGGCACGGGGGAGCGCCCCGACGAAACCGAACCTCCCCAAAGTGAAAGCAGCAGCAATCAGGTGCGAGGAGGCGTACCAGACGGGGGCTTCTCCCCAGAAGAACTCGCGGACAGAGAGAGAAGCCGCAATCATGAACTAGAGCTAGCCAAACTCAAAATTGAGGGCGAGTTGAAGTTAGCGGAAAAAAAACTAGCGGTAGAACAAATGCGTGTACAAGGCGAACTGGAGGAGAAAAAGCTCCAACGGGAGCACGAAGGAAGGAAGCTCCAGCTGGAGCACGAACGCAGCTTAAAGGAACTCGAGCTCAAGGCCCGAAACGAGGAAGGGAGGCCCCCAAGTAACCGAGAGACGGTCTCCCCAGCGGAACAGAAGGTCCACATCCCGAAGGATGTGGTCAAGGAATATTATAAAAACGATGACATTCAGCAATGGTTTCGGGCCTATGAGGTCGCCATGACCTCCCATCGGATCCCGGAGAAGGACTGGGGGGCGGGGTTGTGGGGGCGGTTTCTGAGCGAAGGAAGGGACACCCTGCTCGACCTACCCCTCTCCCTGCAGACCTCCTACAGCCACATGAAAGAGGCTCTACTCACAAGATACGGCCTCACCCCAGAAATGTACCGTCAGCGGTTCCGGGACTGCAGGAAGATCCCGGGCACCACATGGGTGGAATATGTAAACTTTTTCAGTCGGGCCTTCGATGGGTGGACCAAGGGCAGCAAGGTCACCACCCTGGCTGAACTCACTGATCTCATGTTGTGGGAACATCTAGCTGCGAACTGCTTCGTAGAGCTACGTCAACATCTGCTGGACAGTAAGCTCACAGATCCCCGGAAGCTGGCTGTGGAGGCCGACCGCTGGACCAACACCCGGGTCTCCCGGGGCATGGTAGGAGAGTACCCCCGAACCAGTCAGGGACCACCCCGCCAGAGAGGAGGAGGGAACCAGGGAGGGCCGAGAGAGTCCCAGCCTAGCCCCCCGAAGACACCACCTCCACCTTTCCCGGCGCCCCCTCCACCAGTAACCGGGCCCCCTGGGAAACGGGGACACCGGGTGACCGTCACATGTTTTCGCTGCCAGAAACCCGGGCACTACGCCAATGACCCAGAGTGCCCCATGGCCCCCCAAGTCCCCCCGATGAGACAGATAGCCAGCGTAGCCCTGGGGGAGGGGGTAGAGGAATCCGAAGAGTGGGAACCCGCAGCAATGGCCCTAGTATCCCTGGGAGATAGGGAGATGGTCCCTGGTAGCCTCCTCCCCTCCAACACCCAGAAGTATGGGCAGCTTGTCAAAATCAATGGCCACCAAGTAGAGGCCCTGCGAGACACCGGGGCCAGTATCACCGGTGTCCTCAGGCACCTAGTCCCCGAAGAGCAGATCCTCCCCAACGTCTTTTGCCCTGTGATATCCGCAGACAATAGAGAGAGCATGTGCCAGGTAGCCCTGGTGCCATTTGAGTGGGGAGGGGTGATAGGCAAACTCAAGGTGGCCGTAAGAACCTCCCAGCCGGTCGACTGCCTTTTAGGGAACGACCTAGAGAGTTCCCCATGGAAGCACGTAGAGCGTAAGGCCCACCTGGGAATGATGGGACTCCCCGAGTGGGTGTGCGCCACCACCCGATCTATGTCCGCCCGACTCACTCCCCAGAGGGAGGTCGAGAGCATCCCGATCGAAGAGATCAGAACAGTCCCCGCCGAGGGTCCTTCCGTCCCCCCATCAGAAGGGTCCGTCGCTAGCGATGAACCCACACCATCCGACCCGGACCCAGTCCCTGAGTTAGGCGATCTACCCGAGTTGGCCCAATGGCGCCACGAGGGCGGACCCACTCGGGAGGAGTTTTGCAGGGAGCAAGCCACTTGTCCGTCCCTGGTCGGGCTGCGGCGCCTAGCCGAGGGCCAAGCCGCAGGTGACCAGACCGGGACGCACCAAATCTATTGGGAGAATAACATCCTGTACAGTGAGCAGAAGTCGGTGGAGCTGGGATCGGGACGGGTACTGGTGGTACCCCTCCGCTTCCGAGGTTTCCTCCTGGGTTTAGCCCACGACGTCCCCCTCGCCGGTCACCTGGGACAGGACAAGACGTACAACCGTCTTGTGACCCATTTTTACTGGCCTAAGATGAGAGCAGCGGTAGAGGCCCATTGCAAGTCCTGCCCCACGTGCCAGGCTAGTGGAAAGAGTGGAGGGAAACTCAAGGCTCCCCTCCAACCCTTCCCGGTCGTCAGTACCCCCTTCGAACGAGTCGGGATCGACATCGTGGGACCACTGGACCCCCCCACCTCCCAAGGCCACCGTTTTATCTTGGTCCTAGTGGACCACGCCACCCGCTACCCAGAGGCTATCCCCCTGCGCACCATTACGGCCCCTGTGGTGGGCCGGGCCCTGATGGGGATCTTTTCCAGGGTGGGGTTTCCCCGCGAGGTCGTGAGCGATCGCGGCACTAATTTTATCTCAAAGTATATGACGTCCCTGTGGCAACAATGTGGAGTGTCCTATAAGTTCACCACCCCGTACCATCCCCAAGGAAACGGCCTAGTAGAAAGATTTAATAGGACCTTGAAAGGGATGATCGCTGGCCTAGACGAACCCCTCCGGCGGAAGTGGGACGTCCTGCTCCCTTGCCTATTGTTCGCGTATAGAGAGGTCCCCCAGAAGTCCCTAGGATTCAGCCCGTTTGAGTTACTCTATGGGCACCCCGTCCGAGGTCCCCTCAGTTTGGTAAAGGAAGAGTGGGAGGCGGCACCCCAGACCACCCCCCGAGATGTGTTCCCATACGTCTTGGCCCTCCGGAACCAGACCAGGAAGTTCCGAGAACTGGCCGAGGCCAACCTGGAGGCGAGTCAAGAAGAGATGAAACGCTGGTACGACCAGAATGCCACTCTGGTTGAGTTCCAGCCGGGCCAGCAGGTGTGGGTCATGGCCCCCGTGAAGCCTGGCGCCCTCCAGGACCGATGGACTGGGCCGTACAAGGTGGTGGAGCGAAAGAGTCCAGTTACGTACTTGGTGGACGTCCAGTCGCCCCGGGACCCCCTCCGGGTCCTGCATGTGAACCGACTCAAGCCTCACTTCGTGCGGACAGAACTGAGCCTCCTGCTGGCCACCGATGACGGGGCCGAAGATGAGTCGGATCCCCTCCCGGACCTCCTGTGTGTCAAGGAGCAGGATGGCTCCGTGGAGGGAGTGAACCTTTCCCCAGCCCTCACGGCCCAACAACAAGCGGACTGCCGCCAGCTCCTAAGACAATTTGCCGATCTCTTCTCTCTGACCCCCCGGGTCACCAACTGGTGTGTTCATGACGTGGACACCGGGGACAGCCCGCCGGTGAGACACCGAGCCTACCGGGTTCCTGACCGGGTCCGGGCCTGCATTCAAGATGAGGTCTCGAAGATGCTGACCCTGGGGGTGATTGAGCCCTCTGACAGTCCCTGGGCCAGCCCCGTGGTCCTGGTCCCGAAGGCAGCGGCCCCCGGTGTCGCCCCCGAGCTCCGATTCTGCGTGGATTACCGGGGGCTCAATGACGTTACCCGAGCCGATGCCCACCCCATTCCACGAGCCGACGAACTCATTGACCGACTAGGGGCAGCTCGGTTCCTCAGCACATTCGACCTCACCTGCGGATACTGGCAGATTGCGCTCACCGAAGGAGCCAAGGAGCGGTCCGCTTTCTCCACCCCCGACGGGCACTACCGCTTCCGCGTGATGCCCTTCGGGATGAAAAATGCCCCGGCAACTTTCCAGCGACTGGTGAATAGGGTCCTGGCCGGGTTGGAACAGTTCAGCGCGGCATATCTAGACGATATCGCCGTCTTCAGTTCGGAGTGGAGTGAGCATCTCCAGCACCTCCGGAGGGTGCTAACCGCCCTGCGCCAGGCAGGCCTCACAGTAAAAGCTAGCAAGTGCCAGATCGGGCAAGGCTCCGTAGTCTACCTGGGGCACCGGGTCGGGAGCGGCCAGGTAGCCCCTCTACAACCAAAGATCGACGCCATCCTGGCCTGGGAACCACCCATCACCCAGACGGAGGTCCGAGCCTTCCTGGGACTCACAGGATACTACCGACGCTTCATTCGGGGATATGGCAGCCTGGTCGGCCCTCTCACCGAACTCACATCTAAAAAACAGCCAAAGAAGGTGCAGTGGACGGCTGCCTGCCAAGAGGCTTTCGATGCTCTAAAAAAGGCCATGTGCACTGCTCCCGTCCTCCAGGCTCCCGACTATGCCAAGGAGTTCCTAGTCCAGACCGATGCCTCCGAACATGGCATTGGGGCCGTCCTGTCCCAAGTGAATGACCAAGGCCTAGACCAGCCCGTCGCCTTCCTCAGTCGGCGGCTGCTGCCCCGAGAGCAGAGGTGGAGCACCATAGAGCGCGAAGCCTTTGCCGTGGTCTGGGCACTCAAGAAGCTACGACCCTACCTGTTCGGCACGCATTTCAGAGTCCAAACTGACCATCGGCCCTTGCGGTGGCTCATGCAGATGCGAGGAGAAAACCCCAAGCTACTGCGGTGGTCAATCTCCCTCCAGGGGATGGATTTCACCGTAGAACACCGCCCTGGTACGGACCACGCCAACGCCGACGGCCTCTCCCGGTTCTTCCGCCTCAGCGAAGAGAACCCCCCAAGATGATGGGCAGTTCTCTCCGGCTTTCAGCTGGGGGGGACGCGTGTTGGACCCGGCCTCGCAGAACGGCCCTCCGTGCACCCGCACCACCGAAACCTGGTACCTGCAGCCCCAACCACCCGGCCCAGCCGGCCCCTCCTACCAGAACACCCGCACCCGGCCCGGACATCCCCGCCCATGGCCTCCCTCCTTTCGGCCACCCCGGGCCCGCATGCCCACTTCATGCGTCAAGATGGCCGCCCGGCCCCAGCGCGACCCTGGCCTAGAGGCGCCACTCCGGCTGGAGGACATCACACTTCCAGGGGGATGAGAGAGGGAGGAGCAGTTTCTATCGCACCTCTGGACTCCCCTGGGACGATGGGTTTCGATCGGCCCTCCGGCCTCCCTGGGAGCTGGCTCCACGCCTGCTGGGTGTCTGGGACTCCTCCCGGCCCGGCCCTGAACGAGATCAAAAGACAATAGCAGGAAACCCCGACAAGCGACCCCCAGGTGACAAGACCCCTGCCTCCACCGACCCCGGACATCAAAGAGGGGTCGACCTATAACAAGGGGTGCTCCGGGCCGGTCCGGAGATTCGACGCTGGAACAACGTAAGCCTGCTGAGTGACTCGCGGCTCCTGAAAGATCGTAACATCTCTGAACTTGCGCCTAAGCCTGCTGAGTGACTCGCGGCTCCTGAAAGATCGTAACATCTCTGAACTTACGCCTAAGCCTGCTGAGTGACTCGCGGCTCCTGAAAGATCGTAACATCTCTGAACTTGCGCCTAAGCCTGCTGAGTGACTCGCGGCTCCTGAAAGATCGTAACATCTCTGAACTTACGCCTAAGCCTGCTGAGTGACTCGCGGCTCCTGAAAGATCGTAACATCTCTGAACTTGCGCCTAAGCCTGCTGAGAGACTCGCGGCTCCCCCAGATTCTCACGGCCCCGCCGGACCCCGACTACGACCCCGTATCCCCCGGCTCGAGGATTGTGAGCTGTGCGCCGGATACGTCCCTGCTTGAACTTTTGCCAAAGACTGTCCCGCTACCCCCCTACCTTCCCGAGACTCTTGCACCCGTGCACACCGTGTACATATTTGCCGTGATAGCCTACTTGATAAAGATTGTTTCTGAGAATAACCGGTGTGATTACTCTGTGTCGTGTGGCGCCAGAAGTACGATCCTAGCTGCGAGATTCCTCCCCCTGGGGAGTCTCCCGCCAGTACCCGGCTACGATACTTTGAGGGTGGGTCTCAGGGTAGTCAGGACCCCCTTTCCGGGCTCCTCTGAGGTCGCCGTCTAACAATAGGCACATGGGTGGTGTTGATAGAGTAGATCAGAGGTTTGAACCTTACGCTGCTCTTCGTAAGGCTTACATTTGGTACAAGAAGTTGGCTATCCATCTTTTCCACTTGGCAACCTTTAATGCTTTTGTTGTGTTCCAGGATTCTTGCCCTGAGTCAAAGATGACTTTTGCTAAGTTTCAGGAGTCTGTAATAGGCAGCCTTGTTGTAGTGGAACAGGCAAGTGTTCCTAGAGTTGGAGTGGTGGAGGATGTTGCTAGATTGAGAGATCGCCACTTTCCTGATCACATTCCTCCCACACCCTCAAAAGATTTTCCCAGTAGGAGATGTAGAGTCAGTTGGTGAAGAGGTACGCGGAAGGAGATTCGTATGTACTGCCCCGACTGTCTTTCTAAACCTGGGCTGTGTGTCCCTGCTTGTTTTAGAGCGTACCACATGCAAAATAATTTTTGGGAGCATTCATGAGTGGTAAAGTGAACTGCCTGGTCTGTATTCTTTGGAAAATTTGATTCTGTTTCAAGGTTGGCATTAGTGCAATGTATTTAGTTTCTGATTTTGTGTTTGTAGATTTGTATCTATTTGCGATTTGTTTGTGTTTTTATTTTTGTCTAAAAAAATCCTAAATGTGATGGCGGTGTGTGTAGGCTGGCGCTTGGCTGTTGGTGTGTGTGGACTGGCACTTGGTTGGCAGTGTGCGTGGAATGGTGCTTGGCTGGCGGTGTGCGTGGACTGATACTTGGATGGCGATGTGCATGGACTGGCGGTGTGCGTGGACTGGTGCTTGGCTGGTGTTGTGCGTGGACTGGAGCTTGACTGGCGGTGTGCGTGGATTGGGGATTGGTTGCCGGTGTGCCTGGACTGGCGATTGGCTGGTGGTGTGCCTGGACTGGCGCTTGGCTAGCGGTGTCCATGGACTGGTGTTTGGCTGGCGGTGTGCGTGGACTGGCGTTCGGCTAGCGGTGTGTGTGGACTGGTGCACGGCTGGCTGTGTGTGAGTAGTGACTTGCTGCTGGTCACTACACACACTGCTAGCTAAGTGCCACTCCACGCAATCCATCAGCTTGTGTAGTTGCTGTGTCAGGAATGTGGGCGTGTGAAAGTGATGGGCCCTTGAATGGCGCTGTGTGCTGGTGTGAGTTTTGTTATGTGATGGGCCCGCGGCTGGCGGTGTGAATGGTTTTGTATGTGTCACACGTATGAAAGGTGTATGAATGGCCTGTAAAGAGGTTGGTGCCTTGTCGTGGCTTTACAGCTCACAAGCTGTGAGTCAATGGTTCAGTTTCTCGCCCTTTCAATTATTAACAGTGCATTTCATTTTTGTGAAATCACTTGCTAATACAATTGTATATACTGAACCATCACTCACCCTCGTGCCAAATCCAACCAGTATGTGTGTGTGCTTGAGGATTAGATGGCTGTGCAGTAATATTTGTCTTTCTGAAGCAGGGTGTACCTTGTCCCTTTTTGTGAATTTTGTAATGTGTTGCTTTTGTGCCTGGTGGTGCGAATGGTCTTGTGTGTATCACGTATGAAAGTTGTGTGAATGGCCTGTAAAGTGGTTGGTGCCTTGACGTGGCTTTACAGCTCACGAGCTGCGAGTCATTGGTTTGGTTTTTTGTGCATTTAATTATTGACAGTGCATTTCATTTTTGTGAAATCTCTTGTTAATAAAATTTAATACACTGAACCATGACTCGCCCTCGTGCCAAATCCAACCAGTATGTGTGTGGGTTTGAGGAATAGATGGTTGTGCAGGAATCTTTGTCTTTAGTTTCTCTGCCAAGGTGTACTTTCCATGTAAGAATAACCCACCAGGAGGAGCGCTTGGTGGCGCTAATCAAGATGGCCGCACCTCTGTGAGGCTCCTGATGCCTGACCCCTCGCATCCAGCCTTTATCCGTGCCCCGCTGTCCTAGCAGAGATCCGGAGGTCTCTATCTGCAGCGGGACCGAGGCACCACACTCGGTGCGACTTTCAGCTGTTTTCCTGCTCCCCGGGCCGAGTTCTGCTGCCCTTGGCTACGAGGCTGTTGGGGACGCGGCAGCCTGGTTCCGCGGCCGGCGCCGGACGTTGCACGAGTCCCGCCGCGCCAGTGAGGGACACAGGCCGTGTGGCTGGTGGCGGCTGGCCACTCATTGCGGGACCCGGAGAGGCTGCCCCAACCATCTGCGAACCGGCAGGGTGCTGTCACCGGAGCCGTGGGGTGCCCCTGGACCTGCGGAGGCCCGCAACGACGACGGCTGGGAGCGGGTGGTCTGAACCTGCGTGGACGGCCATATCGGGCCGCGCTGGGACTGGCTCCTGTTTCTCTTCGCGCCGCTGCTGAAGACTTGCACCGGCGGCGACCGGGCGGCGGCCCTCCGGAGAGCTTTGAGGGGGGACCCACCGCGGGGAGCGGCGAAGCCCGGCGGAAACAGGCATCCACAGCCGGCGTGGGAGCCCATTCCTGTCTGCGGCCTTGGATCCCCTCCTCCCCTGCCCTGCCGGTTGGGCCCCGCCGCTGGTGGGCAGAAGGCGCCCTATTTTCTCCCCCCCCCCCGGCTGTTGATCGGACCCGGGGGCGTCTGCCGGCTGGCCTGCTGCATCGGGCGTACCCGCGGATCTACTGAGAGGGCTCCGGGACTGTGCCTGAGCTGAAGACGCCTGCGGGGGTGGTCCGGGCCGAAGCGGCTCTGGTGAGGTGAGAGGGCGGCCCGGCCCGGAGCGGGACGGTGGTGTCTCCGGCGGCCTCCTGGCGGTGCCTTTGTTCTCCCTTTCTTCTGGCCCCTCCAGTCTCTGGCCTCACGCCGGCCGGTCACTTGGCGGCGCGGCTGGCCTACGAATCGCCTTATTGAGCCCAGACGCTGGCGTACACATCCCGAGCGCCATCATGGGCAAGGACAAGGGCGCCAAGTCAAAGACCACGTCCCATCAGACCACAATCGACCGCTTTACGAACCCGGACCCCCCGGGCACGGGCGGTGAGACGGCGTCGGCTCCTGGCACGGACCTTGCTGCCATCCTGCAGGCCATCAACGCCTCCCGCGCGTCCCTGGAGGGGTTGGTTGGGGAGGTGAAGGTAGACGTTGCGCTCTTGCGACAGGACCTCCGCAACGCCACAGCCCGCATCACGGAGACGGAATCCCGTATTTCGACGGGGGAGGATGACATCCGGCAGCTCCAAGACCGAGTCAGGGAGCTCACGGCCCACTCCAAGGAGCTGCATCGGCGGGCGGAGGATGCCGAAAACCGGGCCCGCCGCAACAACCTCCGCCTGGTGGGCTTTCCGGAGGGGGTCGAAAAATTGCCCCCTGGAAGCGACCCTTGCCCAAGGGGTCACTTCCATTTTTATTTAAACTAATTCCCTGGTGTCTAGTGGGGGTTTCTGCCTCCCCTGGGGGCAGAAAGGGCAAAAATTCTGCCCCCACCCCCAATACAAAACAAAATGGCCCCCGAAAGTGACCCTTGCCCAAGGGGTCACTTCCATCATATTTTTCACATTTTCCCAAAGCCCAAAAAACGAGGCGATCTGCCCCCAGGGAAGGCAGAGTGTCACTAAAATAATAATGTCCCCCCGGGAAGTGACCCTTGCCCAAGGGGTCGCTTCCCATTCGAAGCACAAATAAATCCCTGGGTCTAGTGGGCTTTTCTGCCCCCCCCTGGGACCAGAAACGGCTAAACAAAAGACCGATCTGCCCCCAGGGGGGGTAGAAAAGTTTTAATTGAAATTTGGGCCCCCAGGAAGCGACCCTTGCCCAAGGGGTCGCTTCCTTTGCGCAAAACAAACATCCCTGGTGTCTAGTGGGCTTTTCTGCCCCCCCTGGGACCAGAAACTGCTAAAAAAAAGACTGATCAGCCCCAAGGGGGGGCAGAAAAGTCTTAATTGAAATTTGGGCCCCCAGGAAGCGACCCTTGCCCAAGGGGTCGCTTCCTTTACGATAAAAAAACATCCCTGGTGTCTAGCGCTGTGCGCGATCGTGAAGCAGGAATGCCCAGCATTGAGACATCAGGGGAGAGGAAATACTCTTTCCTCTCCCCCGATGCCTCAAGGCATCCTAATTTGCCCCTCTGCCCCACCGGAGGCAAAACACGTACCTCCTTTGTTGGACGCGCTGGAAGAAATGAATTCCTGCGCGTCCAACACTTCCTAATGACGTCGGCGCGCGCTGTGCGCGCTGACGTCATGGGGAAGCGTGAGGGGGCTCGGGGGTGGCAGCGAAAACTCTTACGCTGCCATCCCCCTCTGTGGGGGCAAGATCGATGCCCCAGGGGCGGAGCGCCAGCGCTTCCCCCAGGGGCTGTGCTCATGACGGAGCGGTTCCGTCATAAGCACAGCCCAACCGATGCTCATGATGGAACCGCTCCGTCATGAGCATCGAAGGGGTTAAAATTTTATGCTGACGTTATATTCTTGATCTGATAAAATGTCACACCTCCCTGGTCTCCCCAGGGTGTCCACTTTTCAGAAATGTCTGAGTTTAGTAGGTTTTACAAGATGCCTACAGAGCCCCGGACCAAAAACGCAGGTGACTCCCTCGCAAAAGCAAGTTTTTTTGTGATTGTTAATTTTGATGTTTCTATAATATGTTTTGGGTCCTTCCCTGTCGCGGATACTTGGCTCACCCACACAAGTGAGGTACCATTTTTATCCGGAGACTTGAGGGAATGCTGGGTGGGTGGAAGTTTGTAGCTCCCCACAGATTCCAGAACTTTCCATCACAGAAATGTGAGGAAAATGTGTTTTGTTTGACAACGTTTGAGGTTTGCAAGGGACTGTGGGCAATAGAACCTGGTAAGAGCTACACGTCACCCCATCCTGGATTTCCCAGGGTGTCTAGTTCTCAAAAATGTATACGTTTGTTAGGTTTACCTAGGTGCCGGCTGAGCTAGGGTCCAAAATGCACAGCTAGGCACATTGTGAAAAAAGGTCCGTTTTCACTGGAAAAATTTGATGTGTCCACCTTGCGTTTTGGGCCGTTTCCTCTCGCAGGCACTAGCTAGGCCACCTCACACAAGTGAGGTACCATTCTTATCAGAGACTTGGGGGAACACAGAATAGTAGAACAAGTATTATTACCAATTGAATTTCTATGCATTTCTGCTTTCCAAACGTAACACAATGTGTAAAAAAGAAGTGATTTTGAAAAATGTCCTCCAATTCACATGCTAGTATGGGTACCCACAATTTCAGAGATATGCAAATAACCACTGCTTCTAAACTCTATATTATGTTTCCATTTCAGAAATCCATAGGTTTCCTGAATACCTATTCTTCACTCTTTACACTTTAACAAATGAATTGCTATATATTGCTATACACTGAAAAATCACTGCAAGGCACAGCTCAGTTATTGGCTCTGGATACCTCAGGTTCTTGGGGAACCTACAAGTCCTATATATTCCTGCAACCAGAAGGGTGCAGGGGACGTAACGGTATATTGCTTTAAAAAGTTACAGGTGAAAACGTTGGCACAAATGGGGTTTTTTCAACTCAATTTCATTTTTTTTAATTTCAACTGTCAGTTTCCATTGGAAAACCTTGAAGGATCTACACAAATTATCCCTTGGTGCATTCGGAATTTCTCAACTTTTCAGAAATGTATAGCTTTCCGGGATCCATTATTGTTTTCACACCCCTTTCTACCACTAACTGGAAGGAAGTTAAAAGCACAAAAAATAGGAAAAATAGGCTATGTCCCAGTAAAATTTCAAAACTGTGTAGACTATTTTGTTTTTTTGACAAAAATCTACCTGTTCCTGAAAGCTGGGAAGATGGTGATTTTTTAAAAAAAAAGTATATATATTTTGGCTAATTTCTCGGTCCCCACCAGGGGAATCCACAAGCCCTGGGTACTTTTTGAATCCTCAGGATGTTGCAAGAAAAGGACACAAATTTGGTGTGGACGCCTTATGTGGGCCAGAAGTTACAGGGTCCTAAGCTCGAACTACCCCAAATACGGGGGAGGGGGAGGCCTAGCAGCGAAGGGGTTTAACACAACAGCAATTTCTTTATGGGATGCTAACAGGCAAAAGAGGAGACTGCTTCAATCCATCTGCAATCATTGAACTGTTTTTTGACTGCCTGTCAGTTAGGTTCTTGAAGAAAAGTAACTGCTAGATGTAAATGCTTCATCCATAACATCACTACCTTTTGTTTACTTTTTTCTTAACAAACCCATTCACATTTAGATTTACTTCAGTTCTGTGACTTTCCTGTGGTTTTCATGAATTTAGTTTTTATCAAGTTAATGTATCAAAAACAAACTAATGTATCCCCCCCCCGCCCCCTCCCCACAATAACAACCTTCCCCATTGCCTTCTCTGATCTCACCATTCTTGCTGTGAAGAAAGGTCTGCTCCAGTCTGCTGAAGTTTCCGCATTCACCCAATTACCTTACCTATAGTGCCTTGTGAGTTCACCATTTATGGACAGATGGAATGCTTGGCTGCCACTGGTCAAGTGGGAGACAGAGCATGCAAATTATGTCGTCAAAAACATTTCCCACTGCAAAACAAGAACTAACAATTAAACCAAACCATTCTCTTTCATTTAGGTTTGAAGTTCTTTTAGAAATGTATTTGCAGATTTCATGTCTGAGAAAAGTTTAAATTGCCTAGATGTAATAATTCACTTTAGACTTTTGGGCAATCTTAGCTTGTATATTGAGTCAGTGGGTGCACAGACAGAATATCGAGTTTCAAATATCGATATACAAAAATATTTAGTTTCAAATATCGTCATACAGGAATATCGAGAACAAGAATATCATGGTCGAGAATATCGACATTAAGGGCCCAATTACGATGGCGTACGGAAAAGCCCTCTGATCATCATGGTCACGGTAAAAATCCCCCCGCATGACCCACGGCCTTTCATCGGTCAAATTACCATGCAATGTAAGTAAAATCAGACGGCGGCAGAAAGATGTCACAAAAGACCGTCCACCACGGTCGGAAAAGCTGCAAATCCGACCAAGGCAGAATGGGAAAGCTGTTCAGGGGCTTGAAAAGGCCACTCCTGCCGCGGCATGACCGCACGGCTAATTACGATGAGAATGCATCGCTGTCGGACCAAGCACTGCCTCCGACTGCAGGGCACGCACATAGGCCAAATTACTGGCGGGTGGAACCAACCCCACAATAACGCTCGAAGTGTGCTTGTACTGCCTGCCGCCCTCAATCACAACACACACGCCACAATGATACACCACAACTTGCTCCTGGTAAGGAAAGCCATGCGCAGCATGGAAGAGACAACTGGAGGTCATCACTCATGTGGAAAGGCGTCTGCTGCAGAGGGCCATGGACACTCGTTTGTGACAAAGTGCTGAGTACATGGGCCAGCTTGTGGGTGTCCTGAGGGACATGCATGCAGCCAAAATAGTTGGCCACCACCCCTATGGCCAGCCGGATGTTAGCCACACCACCGCAGCAGCAGCCACAGGGAGGGGTGAGTCACACCACAGCGAATCCTCAGACACCTCGGAGCATGAAGCAGATTCCCCTCCTGGCTAGCGGCTGAGGGGGCATCCCAAAAAGACCCCTGGATGATCACGTGGAACATCACCGTGCCGTACCAGTTCTCGGAGCAACCGCTGATGTCACCACTGTAACTCCGAATATTGACTCGGTTGTAAATCAGAACCAACATTGCCACAAGGATGGGAGTGTTCAGTTTTACTTTTGGACTCTACCATTGTGTGTCCTACACTAACGATCCGTGTACCATCACTTTCAAATTCACCTATTACCGGTCACACATTGGCCAAAGAACACAACTCACAACAGTATGCCTTGGTGTCAAGAGCATTTTCATTACAGTAAGTAGCATCTTAACTCACATTGCAATGTATCCGAATATGTAAAAGCGAAAATCCAATGAGAGAGTAGAGGAAGCTGGAGAGACACAAGGAAATAACAGTGCGTTGACAGATTATGGAATAACCTCAAAAGCACACCACTAGGGAACACTGTACAATATGCCTTCTAGAGAACACCGGCCAACACCATCAACATGGACAGTAGGGGGACTGGAGCACATGACTACACCTCCCAACACAGTTCACCCCTTAGCATCCTGGTCAATGCAGTTCAGCTGAAATGCTTACGTGCGTCACCGTTGTCGTGCGTCCCCAAGGTTGGTGCAGGTCAGTGCTGTGATTCCCTAGACACATTTGTGTTGCGTTATCATCCTACATCAGTAGAGGTAAGATACATTGTGATCGGTGTCTGCTGAGGAAGCTGCCACAATCTACTTGGGGCTCTGTACCTCTCCCTGCCCAACTCAGGTGAAACACCTCAGTCCCATGACAAGTAAGCATCATGATTGAACTGCATTTACCAGAATGCTAAGGGATGAACTGTGCCGGGAGGTGAAGCAGTGTGCTCCCACACCCCTAATAACATCAACATGGACATAACGGAAGTTGTCACAGATCACATAGTGCCGAACCATGAAATCCTTAGCATTGTGCCCACAAGAGCCAGGATCACACCACATCCTGTCATGTGGACGATAGTGACATTGTCGCATTCACACACTCAAGTACTGTTGCACAGGGATTGTCTGAAGACACAGGCGATTTATGCATGTTCAACCACATGAATACCAGTCCCTGACAACATATCCAAGCCAAATCTAGTTTCAAAATGTAGTTGGCTGTTCCTGCATGAGCACAACATCTGCGTGAACAGGCCAGGACAGGCATCACGTATATAGGAACAGTTGCACAACGTGTCCTTTTTTTGGAAATGTTAAGCTAACTACCACATGAGTGAGTGTGGAAAGTCATTTGTGGCCTCACATTCCCACAGTGAAAACACACTTCAATAAGGGTGCATGCACAATGGGCCTCTATTTAGACAAGTAGTCGCTCCCACACCAGCCCGGAGAACTTCGAATTCTAGGTGTCTTGACCGATTCAGTCACTGCTGAACACGGCTCTACCGCTATTTTTGTGGTGAACCGACACAAATTATTGGTAGCATCTAATACTGAAGGCCGTTGCACACTTTATCTTGTGGGCTCTGGCCTTGTCAAGTCAAGTCAAGTCCCTTCCTTCCATGCTTTTCCGGGAGTACCACCGGGTGTCATTCCTCCAATTTGCACACTGCATTTAGCGGTTTCAGTTCATTACTTTGGCTGCACAGCTGAGCGCTGGATCTGAGATTGCTCTCACACCATGTCTGACCGTCCTGTGGTCCAGGCCGAGCTTGGTCAGTTGCAACTGTACCGTGCCCCCATGCAGCTTTTCTTTTGATGTGTCCCATTGGCTGTGCTGGGCATCAGGTATGGGCTAACGTTCCGCTATGCATATTCCACCTGCGTGCAACCAGTCTTTTCCTGCAGATGTCTGTTTGAGTGGACCATGTATGTCTGCCTTTCAAACACATACCTTGCTGACCTGGATTATGAGCTGTGGGCGACTCCTTTGTTGGTCCACGTGCAAGACTGCTTCGTTGAGACACGTTTATGGAATTCCTTTCAATGTGTCAGGCAGGCTGACAGCTGCGCCTGTGCGTTAGCGCAATGGCTCCTGTGCAATGCCTACATCGAACCTCTCCTAGGGTGCAATGAGATGCTCCAAGCAACCTCATGGTGCGAGGAGCACATCTGTTCCTTCATACTGCTGGATTAAATGGCGGTCCTCTTCGCTGAAGATGAAGTGGATCGTCTTTTGGAACGGATTGCCTTCGAAGCTGCCAGTGCCTTCCTGGATTCGTAACTACTTTACACCAACAGGAACTGTCTGTGACTAATTCAATGATCGTTTCCCTTTCTTCACACCTCCTGACGGGAATTGTCATCGAGCTCTCTGACTTTAGCCCTGTCTAAATTGGCTTGGACTATGTTGAGCTCTGCAATCTGTTTCGCTTGGTACCACAGACTGGAGCAAGTGGAGGCTGCCATCTGACCGTCGTGAACATTGTTGTCTGGTATGAGCCCGGCTTCCATTATGCAGCTGTAGCGCACGAAGATTACATGGCATTGTTGTTTTGCAAGTACCCAGGGCTTGAGTCGGGGGTACACGCAGGTACACGGTTCCCCCCCCCTTTACACGGGGTGGACGCTGTCGCCCCTGCCACAGGAATATGCTTAACTTGTCCCAGTGTACTCTCCAGTTAACGGAACACGTTCAGCAGCACCTGCACGTTGACTGCTCTCCATTCCCAGCAGCAACGTGCAGGCAGCGTGTGACCCTTTTTCACCTCCAGCCGAGCTGAAATAAAGGGGCCATCCGGCCTCCTTTTGTTTGTACATGCTGACTGGGGGCTGCCTTGAACCTTACATTTAAATGTAGATGCCACAGAGGTGAACATAGCAAAACCAAAGGGGATGATGAACGGAGTGTTGAACATTGCAAGCACTCACCGCCAGTCAACTGATCGGGGTTTAATCCACCATCATTCTTTAGCTCACTCCGCCACCCCAGTTCAGACATGGCCATATGCAAATCAGTCTGACCCTGTGCCTCTTGGAAACAGGCCACCCGAACTGCCAAGCCATGTCTTCCCTGGACCGGAAACAAGCATCCTGGGACCGGTTTCTGGCTAATCAGCCGTCATCAGCCAGGCTAGCTTGAATCCAGTGGCAAAGTGAGCAAGGGAACCACTTCTGGGCATACCCTTCCAACTTAGGGCGAAAAAAGCAAAACCAAAGGGGACGTGGGTCCCGTGCTCTTCATGCCACTGGAGTCAAGTTATCCTGGCTGATGAGGGCTGAAAGCCCGAAACCGGCCAAAGGATCCTTTTTGGTTCCAGTCCAGGGAGGACCTGGCCTGGCAGTTTGGGCAGGACTTTTCTCATTGGGCGCAGGGTCAAGACTGATTTGCATACAGCTGAGTCCAAACTGGAATGGCATGGTGAGCAAAAAAAGGATGGATTTAGGCCCAGATCTCTTTACTGGAGTGAATGTATGACATTGTTCTGCAGTCTGTCCATCAATTGTTCTTTTTGCATTAGTCACCCCGAGTGGGACGGGTATGCCCAGACGTAGGTCCCGTGCTCTCCATGCCACTGGAGTCAAGCTATCCTGGCTGATGAGGGCTGAAAGCCCGAAACCGGTCCTAGAATGCTTGTTTCCAGTCAAGGGAGGACCTGGCCTGGCAGTTCAGGCTGGACTGTTCCCATTGGGCGCAGGGTCAAGACTGATTTGCATATGGCTGGGTCCAAACTGGAATGGCATGGTGAGCAAAAAAACGATGGATTTAGGCCCATATCACTGTACTGGGGTGAATGTAAGACATTGTTCGGCATTCTGTCCATCAATTGTTCTATTTCCACAGGGAAACATAGGCACACAGCTTGCCTTCTCTTCACAGGTATTTAAAGGAGGCATGCTTTTGCCTTTGTTCTGTCCCTGTATATCAATGCAGACACTGTAAGACTGTCAGATGAGTTAGTCTGTCCCAATATTTGCACAAATCATTTTAGTCGCACAATTTTACTTCTTTCATAGCGCTACATCGTGACGTTGTGAGGTCATTTGCATTTTGTCTTACTTGGTCAGTCCCCCACTTCTTTTTTTGGGACCGGTGTCCAGCAAGTACCTTAGTATATGTCTTTCACATGAGAGGTGTCTAAATATCTTGTTCTCTACGCGGTCCTAGAGTACTGTCTGAACATTCTGTCCATGGTCCGAGGACATGGTCCCTTGTCCTTCTGTTCTGGTGTGGCCCTGGCACCCCGACCCAACAAAGTCTCACATCTGCAAGAGGACACAGATCCCCTTTGGATGACATGGGAATGCGGGCTAGATGCACCACACTTGGATAGTGATCCATCCAGGCATGAGAGCGACACAGCAAATGTTATGCAAATGTCACCATATATAGACGGGGATGGGTTCTGCTGACAAAGCCCATAGACTAGGAACATCCCATAAAACTCCTTCCTGCAAGGTGTGGGGGGATATGCCTGTGGTTCTACGTCCAGAGGGATTATTGATGCGACATCTTGCTTCATGTTAAATGGATATGTCACTGTGTTTACTGGTTAGGTACTCATGGTTTTTTAACCTGTTGTGGCACATATGTTGCATGCTTTGACACTGTAGTAAAAACTTCACATTTGGACACGTTTCCTGTCTTCAACTTGTCTGCTTGTGTACAGGCGCTTGAATGCCTCAGAGGGACTAGCAGAGCAAGTGAGGCAGTATGGCAATGGTGTCCTGTGCATAGGGGTGCTTCGTTGTGCTCAGTCCCTGAATGGACAGGTTCTCAAATCCTGTGCATAATCCAGTATGTGTACTAACTCTCAGGAACATTTGTCAAAGACTGTGAGACAACAGCAAGGCACACAGACACAGTCATAGTCGATCACTGTTGAATCACACTAGACGGAAGTAGTTGACGATGAGCTGTCGACGCTGGTCAATGCCGTCTTCCTCACCACTGTCATCGTCACTGCGCATGTGTGGGTTGGGAGCTGGGGTGATGTTGCTGGCCCGCCAGATGTAGCAATCATGTGCTGACCCCGGATACTCTGCACACACGAGTGAGATGATCTGCTCTGCCTGTCATACCACTTGCACGTTGATGGAGTGGTAGTGTTTGCGGTTCCTATAGATGGGTTCACTTGCCTGTGGTAGTAAGGGTCCAATGTGTGTACCATCAATGATCCCATTAACATTTGGGATTGCCTCCCAGGCAGGGCGGACTCCAGGAATCTTTATTTGTGTGGTCCAACGAGGCATTCGAGTGGGCCACTGCGTGCCCAATTTGTCACTTATGTCTCTCGCCAGGCCTGCATCAGGGCCCTCCTTTATCTCTCCTCAGTTTTACAAGGGCCAGGGAAACACATTATTTCCTTTCTAATTCTTTTTCTAGATGTTATCACTCTCAAGAAGTGTGTTTATCCATGAAGGGTCCTCCTGATGGGAGGAGGAGGTTACCCGAGGTGGGAGTACCAGGCAAGTGACACTTCTCATGCTCTCCTCCTCGGATTCCCTCTCTGCCACCCTCGTCCAGCACCCCTCATCTCTCCATAGCCACTCGCTCATGTGCATTTCATTTGTTGTATGGCACTACTGATATCAGTGTAGAGTGTAACAGTACTTTACATCACACACACACATTGCACAGAGACAATAAATCATTCTAGTATGCAAGTACATCATTCTACAGGGAATGTCATCCATACTGGTGGGCAGGATTTTTTAGGGCGTTTGGTCTGGAGAAACTCTGACTCAGGACGTGTGTGGGAACATTTACAGGCAATGGCCGCTAGGCACACTGCACGCCACACCAGTATGTGTGTTGGGAGTGCTAGGGATTACAAGTATGTCTGATTTGCAGACAATGGACACCTCGGATTGTCTGCCTACGTCACTGGCCCTTCACAAGACGACCCCATGCCAGTCAGATGTCAAGGGATATTCAAGCGGGGTTCACAGGTTGGATGTTTCATTATACAACATTGGTACAGTGCAAGAGACCTTTGTCCTTTTTGACTCCTTCCCTCATTTAAGTCCATCTAGCCACAAGGCATGGCTATGTATGTAATTTCACTCTCCTTTCCTTTGACATTCCATATGTGTGAAGACTTGGCTCATGGGTCATACTCTCTCTTCCCTTCACAGTGTAGTGAGCAGCTGGTCACTGTTCTAGTTGTTCTGATGTACCAGCAACTCCCAGAGGGCTGCCTTGACCCAACCCCACAGCCAACCAGCACAGGCGTCACTGGACATGTGTCCCTGCCAACAAACGGGGCCCGACGCATGTGCCCTGGGCCAGTTCTCCCATACATGTACGGTGTCTGTGTGGTTACTTGATATGCATGGGGGCCTCCTGCCCCACAACATTACACATGGGGTGCACCGATCACTTTAGGCAAATGAGTTGTGATGTAATTCGCAGGGCGCCAATGCAAATGCAGGAGGTGTTCGCATGCGTGGTAGCTGGCATCCGCAGCGATTACACACATTGGCACCAATTGAATGTTGCAGAGTTGCGGTCGCACCTTCCGGCCTGCCAAGGTGTGGCACACACTATGCGGATGAGCCATCAGCCAATGGGAGCCTTCGGAGTACATATTTTGATATTGCGGTGTGCGCGCTCTGCAACTGCGGGGCTCGGCATTAGCTCCAATTGCCTTCAGGGGCACAGAGGATCACTCATGTGGATTGGGTGGGCCTCGCACTTTGCATTTGGCAGGTTGCCACATTCATCGTGGTGTCGCCACACTTGCTGGGAGTTGTAGTTGTTCAGGGGTTGCATTCGTGGAGATGTTTGGTACGTACCTCTGCTGTTGAGCGCTGCGGTGTCTTGTCTGCTGGAGGTGCAGCAGGTAGTGCAGCGGGAAGGCCTGTTGCGCAGGATCCATGGCAGCTCTGGTGGTTTAGATGGCTTCTGTTTCGGCTCTTCCTCTGCGTTGATGTATTTCCGCCATCTGTAACGTGGTGGTTTTTACGCGGCGGTGGGAGGGGGTGTCTGCAACATCGTGATCTGGTTGGTGGACGGAACGTGTTTCCACACGCCGGTCCTGCTCTGTTTGCTCCGTCCGCCACCCTTGCGTATGCAAACAAAAAACGTGAGGAGCCTGACAGACAGCGGCAGACAGAGAATGGCCTCTGTAGGTCCATTAGGATTTGGTGGTCGCAATGACTGCACCTGCGGCAGAAAACATTATGGTTTTCAGCCACCGCCACAAGCACGGATGGCCTTCCATCCGTCATCGTAATGGGCCCCTAAGGTAAGAAATCTAGTTTTTGAAAATATCGAACTTAGTAATATCGTTTGTTAAAATATAGTTGTTTAAAATATCATTCTTTATATTAGTGTTATGTATTTTAGTAGTATGCGATGTAATTTTTTTGTATAAGTATTGCTTTTGTTTTTTAATAGGGTAATAGGGTGGGAAAGTAATTTAATTAAAATAAATTCTTATTTTTATTAGGAGTATTTATATAATTTAGATTTTATAGTGTTAATTGTGGGAATTCATTTTTTATTAATTAATTGGTTGTTAATTATTAATTAATTGGTAACTGTTAATTTTGTAGGAGCAGGTTGTGGGTTTATAGGGGAATAGGGTGGGAAGTAATTTCATTTTAATAAATAATTTTATATATTAATATGTATTTAATTTTTAATTTATAGTGTTAATTGTGGGAATTAATTTAGTAATAATTATGTATCAATTGTTAATTAATAATTTATTAAATATTTTGTAACTAATTATGTTAATTGTGTTATTTTATAGGAATGGGTGGAGGGGTTTATAGGGAAATAGGGTGTGAAGTAATTTATTTAAAATTAATTGATCATAATTGGTAAATAATGTATTACAAATTAATTATGGCAATTGTGTAATTAATTTGAGATCTGTGTTGTGGGATGTATAGTGGTAAAGGTTTATTCAAGTAATATGTCTCTGGCACTCACAACAGTATTATCTACTTGAATATTAGTTACGAAACGCCACTGTATTAGCGATAACTATGTGACAATACGAGGCCGGTACCTGTTCCAATATGGCTGCCATACAGGTATCTTGTGTTAGGAAACGTGCAAGTACTTCCTCTATTTTTACATGTTTGTATATATGCACGTTCAGTAAAGTTTCAAACATCGTGTGAGCAAGACACATTTGGTGTCGAAACGCGTAGCGATTGTTGAAGAAATAGAGTTGATCTCTGAGAGTGCGTTATCTTTTGTGATCGGACAATTAACGCAACCGGCTTTGGGTTCGCCGGTAAACGCACCACCTGACGAGGGATTGATCCCGGAAGGACCCGACTTGGTTTACTGATATATGTATATATATATATATAGTTAATTTTTAAATATTTATAACATTTTAAAATACATTAAAGTTATTAGTTTGTTTTAATAGTTTGTTTTAAAGTAAATATACATTTATATATGTACATTTAAAAAATTGAAATTAAATGTATTCATTCTATTTGTTTAAATGTACATTACATCTAAATATTTTTTTAAAGCCAATATTATTTAAACATTTTTTATATACAAGAACCAAATCGATATTTTGTACATCAATACTTTTTACATCTATATTTTTTTTCCTCGATATTTTTGTATTTTACATTTTAAAGATAGGATGTCGCGATTTGTCTATGGGGATATTTTTGTAGTCGATATGTCAGTGATCAGAGTCAGTGTGGTGGGGTGAAGTAATGGTTTACATTCTCAGCCCCACTTTTAAGCATCAAAGGTCACGTCTGGAAACATTATCAATGGAAATTTACCTGGAATGCTAAATATCTTTGTGTAAGTAGCTTTATAAAATATTTTCCTTCACACAGCAGTCTGAAGTTCAAAATTACTGTTCTGGGACTGGTGCCTAGCTTTGGGAGAGCAAAAGGAACTATGCAGTTTTTAGTTATGGTGAAATCTCCTTGACAATCATAACAAATCAAGCTCTCCACTTAAGAGCTCATGTCACTGTCTTTCCATATAGATTCACTTAGGGGTCTATTGCGATGGCAGGCGGACAAAGTCCGCCAGCCACCGCAACGACTAAAGGGACCGCCCGCCGTAGGTGCGGCGGTCCTGCCATTGGCATTAGGATGTGCCTGCCACACTGGTGGGCGCATCCCCCTCCAACACCCTGGGGGCCCGCAACGGGCCCCCAAATGCAGGATCCACATGCCTGATCTCCGTAGTCATCTTAATATGGATGGCCGGGCCTTGCAGACACCGCCACCATATTAAACACTTTATCTGCCAGGCCGACGAGTTGACTGGTGGAAAACCGGCAGACGGTCGTTCCATCCGCCAGCCTCCCCCCCCCCCCGCATCATAATATGGCGGGGGGGAAATGGGAGGTGGGCGGTGAATGTTGGCAGGCGGATCGCCACCCCCATGCAGGCAGTGGTGATCCGCCTGCCAACATAATCGACCCCTATGTTCTTGAACCTCAATTACATTCGCCAAATCTTTGGGATTCATTTTAAGGTCAACACTTTCTTTGGACATAATAATTTGTGATCTTAATTTCTGATCCATATCCTCCAAGTCCAACACCTGTTGTTCGATCTCCCTAACTTACAAAGAAATCTTTTAGTTTCCAGTAAGTCCATTTTAAGGCGTAATCATATTCTCTTGAGAAACTTTAATGGCTTAAATATCAAACAACATACCATTCTGCAAAGACACCATGGATTCATCTTGCAAATTACTCAAAACGTTGATGGATTCTTCTCTCCCTCCATGCACATTTTGGGTGCTTAGATATTTTTCTTTTAACTTTGTGTAATCAACAATAACCTCTGAACTTAAATGCTGTTCAGGTGATCCTCCACTCAGCAGAGGTGTCAGTGCCAGAGGTTCTCATTCCATCTAATGTTTTGTTTTGTAGTCCAGTTATGATGGAGAAAAGAGGGCATAACAGCATTTTCTGACAACTAGGGTCAATTTGCCTAATCCTGGTGAAGTTTTTTCAAATCCTACTGAAGTATGTTAACAAGGCTTACATCTTCAGTTTGTATGAATGTTTTTTGGGGATGATTTTGCTTTATCAAAGTTCTTTTCTCTCTGTACTCCCAATTTCTCGCCTGCTATGTTCTGAGCTAAATACGGAAGTGATAGAGTTATAGAATTATGTTTTAAGTTATCATTACATGACTGCATACTCCGTGAGATAATATTTATAAAAGTATAGTCAACGGGGAAAGTTTTTTAGTTCCCCAATTGTATGTTTCCCCATTTCTTTTATCCTTTGGCACAGAGCTCAAATTCTGATTTGAGTCTATCCCTTTGAAGTGCGTGGTCACCATCCCTTACTAGGATTAAAATCAACATCCTCCACAGCACTCCCCTCTTGAATTTGATGGTATAAGAACAGTGGACTCAGGATTGCAGCCACTGATCTGAAATAAATTTAGATTTTTTATTTGTTAATCAAAAGAGGCTGCACATTAGGGGCATGATATACGATGAACCTAAAATAACGATCAGTAAGACCCAAAAAACAAAACACTAGTCGTTGTTCCTTTGACACTATTTCCGGAGCCACAAGTAGCACCGTACACTATAGGCTGTACACTATTGGCAGATATTTTGAGACACAACTATTCTATGTGTCACACTTGCTATGCTTACGAGTCAAAAACAAATTTTCGCTACTGTTAGCCTGAGCCAACATCGTCCAGTTTGTCACAGACCTCCCAAAATATCAACAGCCCTTTGCACGTCGGCAGTATTGGTGCACGGCAGCCATCTATGCAGTGGCTGGTTATGAAAGAGCGATGCAGGGCAAATCTTCCCCCAGTTTGTCCTTTTCAATCCGCTATCTGCTGAAATGATACCGACCGCTTCCGTTGCAGACCTCATGCCAAAAAGTTTACTTCACTATAAATTTGTATCTCAGGTTTGTTAGATGCATTCAGTGAACCAAACTTATATTCTAAATGTAATTTGACACTCAATTCTATAATTAGATTTAAGCTACCCATTTCATTATTTGAGTTTAATCCAAATACCGAGACATTAGATAAATAATTTGCCTTGGGCTGGTTCACATCTACTTCACACTCCAGCTCAAAATAACCATATTCACCTCGCACCCATTAACCATTTTCTTTGACAATGTGTGTTCTCCAAGTATTAACGGAAAAACAAACATTAGTAAGCACGAGCGAGGAAAGCAGACTATGGAACTAGCACACCCTTTGAAGTGGACAGGGCTTCGCTTTTCGTTCGAGAGTGGAGTTTGGAGGTATACATCCCTCTGCCACCTTAGATTTTTAGTACAGAAACCACACAGACACTTTTGAGGCCACTTGTCTTAGTAATTGAATTTCATGAAAGTAAGTTTATTTGAGGGGGGGAGGGGTGAGTAATAGGATGCTATGGAATGTTTTCTAGATTTGTTTGGGGTGAGACAAAATGGTGGTATGTTTCCCTTTTAAAAGCCCTTCTTTGGCCCACCGGCACTTCAGGACTTGCTTGGAACACAGTCACCTACTTGCAGTTTTGTGATGTGTGTATGCGAGAGCAGTTTATGGAAGGAATTCATTCTGTTCAGAAGCAGGGGTTGCATGGGGAAAGGAATGGGATGATCTGTGTGGTAATGAATGTTATGATGTGTGTAAACAGTATGGGGCGATAGTTCAAGTATGGGCAACTGAGACTGGTTGGTCTTACCTGCAAGAAAAACAAATGAGTTACTTTCTCTGCAGGACTTATCCTGGCAACTGTCACACTGCATCTTTGATTCCTTGTCACCAACATCCACAGTGGCAACAATTGGGAGCAGCTTGAAGCAGCCCAGTGTTGGAGTCTCAGTGCTGTAGAAGGAAATAAAGAATTGAAGGTACTCACTATCTAGAGTACCCATCTGCACTTGAAAAGTGCGGTTATATGTAGTATTCATAATAGTCATTTCATTCACTTGTACCTTTAAGTATTAGAATGTCTTAGTGTTAGTGATTCTAGAGTTTAGAATGTGAGTTTTGTAAGTAAGCATTCAGACCTGTAACTTGTGCATGGATAGTCGTGGGTTTGTTTACCTCAGAAATAAATTCACATCTTTTAACTAATGAAGCCTTTTGGATTTAATCTACTTGAATGATATTGGGAACATTCATTCTACAATTATTGGCGACGATTTGAATAATTTTCGAGGAACCCACCGACCTGTTGTCGTATTTTAAAAAGTATAAACAATTCGGCGAACTCGTGGATTTTACAAGAAGGAAAAGTCTTATCAACAAGCTACATTTCCGTGAGGGTTATTTCTATTTCCATCTGAAGAGAGCGGAACGAACAGATGGTGTTTGACGCTTAAGTGAAAATGACTTTATGTATAGCAACTTTGATACCTACTTAAAAAACAAAAACAAAAAAACTGTTTGATGGTGAAGATTTGTTTTGAAGGCAGCTGAGTGCGTTAGAATTTTGACACGGATACGCTTTTTCGCTAAGCACCATTCTTTTCAAATCATAACAAGCTGCGTACCTGGTTTCCAGTTTCACCGTTACAACCCGCTGACTTCACCATTCCATGATGAGTGTGTCACGAAGCGCGTACTGACGAAGCACGTACTGATGCTCCTAACGCACATCAAGTCATCACGTTCAATCGTCACTACGTTGGATCACGCACGGTCGGCCATCTTCAGAAACATATTACTTGTGTTAATCACCGAAATGCAGTCTGGTTGGCGTTTGTAACGGTGATCGAGTATTTCTGTTTTGTTTACATCGTTCTCAAGCATCATTTTTACCAAGGCACGCTGAATTCCTACAGCGCTGAGCAGGAAATCCACCAAAGTACTATTTCAATTTAATTTTTTTGGTTTTATCTTTTCTTGAATTGGATTTTTGCAGGCTTGTGAATTTCACAAGGGGTGACTTTTAAATCTCATTTCTTTAGTCATTTTAGTATGCTTATAGCACTAGTCAGATGCAACTCCTTTATAGTGTTGTTAATATCAATAAGTATCCGTCATTTCAAGAATATTGATTTTTAATTCATCCATTTCTATCAAACATTGACTATTCCATACACAAGTAAACCATGTCTGCCTCATCCAACAATGTGATGCAGCCACCACCTTTTCTTCCCAATCCAGGAAAACCACTTTTGCCATGGCATAGATGGTTCAGAATCTTTGACAATTATCTAGAAGCGATTAACGCTACAAAATATTCTGCAGCAAGGAAAAAAGCACTTTTAACCATTTAGGCAATGCTGGGCAAGATGTGTTTAATAACTTACCCGTAGTTCCAGCTCCGTCACGGGATGAAGGGTGGAAAGTGTACAATGAGGCTTTGGCTAGATTGGGTAAACAATATGTAGATGAACCTTCTGTTATGGTGGAACGCCATTTATTTTTTAAGCGTAAACAAACACAAGAAGAATCCATTGAAGATTATTTAGCTGGTTTAAGAGTTCTAGCAGCCAAATGTCAATTTGCATCTCATTTAGATACATATTTGCGTGACCAGTTAGTGTTCAATTGCCATGACAAGAAAATACAAGAACGTATTCTTACATGTAAGAATCCTTCTTTGGACGAGGTTATGGATATTGCTAGAAGCATTGAACGGTCGGTAGTCTCGTCCAAAACTTTAACACCAAATCCCACCAGCAATGTAGGGTCTAATGTAATGCAGGTCGATTCTAATTCTACCAACAATGAAACAAGTATAAGTGCGGTCTCCACAAAGGTAAAAATTAATAATTCAGTAGAAAAGAAGGGCTCATGTTATAGATGTGGTTCAAAGTATCATATGGGGAATTATGCTAATTGCCCTGCACAAGGCAAAAGGTGTAATACATGTAAGAAGATTGGTAAATCTGCATACAGTGTAAAAATGGCCAAACATAAAAGTAAAATTAATTCTGTTGATATCGAACAGGAAGAGCTTTGCAGTGCTATGAATAATATGTTATCCACTATTGAGATAAATACTTTGTGGAGCGACATAAGAAAATGTAAAGGGCCTTTATGCAGTGTCGCAATTGGTCCTATCGATGTAAATGTCATGGCCGATTCTGGATCTCCCATCACAATTCTAAATGAGAAAACTTTCTATAAATTTTGGTCCAAAACTCTTCTTAAGCATACAGATGTTAATCCTAAAGCATTTGATGGGTTTGACATTACCATGAGAGGATATTTTTTGGACGCTATTACATTCAAAGGGAGGGAAATTCACACAAAAATTTATGTCGCTGTGAACGGCAGATATTTTAGGTTGGCAAGATCAAGCAGACCTGGGAATCATTTTAAAACCTGGACACGCAGAACATGTTACCTTGGGTGACTTACCAATTTCAACAGTTGTACCTAGTGGAGATAATGAAAAGTACAATGTAGGTGATGTAACCAATATATTATCAAAATATTCTAGAGTGTTTTCAGATAAGATAGGTTTAGTCAATAATTTCCAGCACACTATCAAACTTAAGATGAATGCGGTCCCAGTTGTTCAAAAATGTAGACCTGTTCCTTTGTCCGCTAGGGAGGATTTAAAGAAAACATTGAATGATTTATGTGCACAAGACATTATAACACCTGTTGAATCATCGGAATGGGTTTCTGCAGCTGTAGTAGCTCGCAAAAGTTCTGGTGAGATCCGCTTATGTGCAGACTTGAGAGTCCTAAATCGCAATATTGTAGTGGATTGCCATCCTCTTCCCAGAATTCAAGAGATGTTGGCGAATTTAGGTGGTAGCAAATTCTTTAGCACCATGGATTTAAAATCGGCATACCATCAAATACCACTTTCTAAAGAATCTCAATCGTTAACTACCTTTGTTACACCTTTTGGTGTTTTTATGTATAAACGCATGCCATTTGGTTTAGCTTCGGCGGCCAGTGTATTCCAACGTTTAATGGATAAAATGTTTGCGGGTATAGAAGGGATTCAGGCTTTCCAGGACGATATTTTAATTCACACATCTACAATGGAATCACATTATTCACTACTTGACAAAGTTCTACATAAACTTGAGGAAATAGGTATGACCATTAACAAAAGCAAGTGCAAATTTGTGACTCAAGAAGTAGACTACCTGGGGCATAATATTTCTGTTAATAGTATTAAACCAAAATTATCCCTGGTCAACGCCATCAAAGAAGCTCCAAGACCACATGACAAGGACGCATTGAGAGCTTTTTTGGGACTCCGTGAATACTATGCTCGTTTTGTGCAAAATTATGCTGTCACTGTACAACCTTTGAGAGATTTGCTAAAGAAAAATGCAAAATTTATATGGTCTGATGAAACTCAATCATCTTTTGATACAGTCAAAAGACTAATTTTGGAGGCGCCAGCTATTAGAGCTTTTTCTCATGGTCACAGTTGTATTGTTACGGTGGATGCCAGTTCAAAAGGTTTAGGTGCTGTTTAAGCCAGTTAGTTGAGGGTAAGGAGTACACCATAGCATTTGCTTCAAGAACTTTAAATAAGTCAGAGTCGAATTATAGCACTATAGAGCGTGAAGCTCTGGCATGTTGTTGGGCGGTAGAAAAATTTAAATGTACATTTGGGGTGCGAGATTGCAACTTTTTACGGATCATAAGCCATTAATATACATGTTAGGTGATAGCAACTCAAACAAGTCTTCCTCTCGTTTGATTAGATTACTTGCTAGGTTACAAGAATTTCACTTTGATATTAAATACATTCCAGGAGGCAGAAATGTTAGGGCAGACTGTCTGTCTCGGATTCCGTTAGATAATGAGGTCACGGATTTTGATAGCAATAGTGATTCTGATGTTGTTTTTACTATTGATGATGTCACACAAATGAGTAAATTATCAGAGGAGGAATGGATTGAGTGTGCACGGTAAGATTCTTGTCTGGAAAGAGTGGAAAAATTCTTGGTTCAAGGAAAATGTTTCTTGCAAGTTGCTGCTGAGCTTTCAATTGTCAATGACATTTTGCTAAGAGATGATAAAATAGTTCCACCTGAGTGTTTAAGGAGCAAAATCATAGTTCTTGCCCATGACGGACATTTAGGAATTTCCAGTACAGTAAGGAAAATTAAGGATGTGTATTGGTGGTCAGGCATAGATAGTCAAGTTAAGGCATTTGTGGATAAATGTCATGAATGCTTATGTTCTGATAAACACTGCCGTACTTCCACTTCTCCTTTATGTCCGGTTGATTGGCCTAGTGGACCATGGCAAAAGTTAGGTTTGGATTTCTCCGGTCCCTTTAATATACTAGGTAATGATTGTAAATTTTTGATTCTCATAATGGACTACTTCTCAAAGTGGTTATATTTTTCATTTGTCAAGAGTTCAGATTCAAAATCAGCTATCTCCTTTTTGCAGCGTTTGTTCTTGATTGAAGGTCTTCCTTCTGAAATTGTAACTGACAATAGCACCCACTTCACTTCAAATGATCTCGAAAATGTTTTAAATGAGGTCTCAATTAAGCACATATTGGTACCATTATATAGTCCTGCCTCAAATGGTTTGGTTGAAAGGGCCAACAAAATGTTGAAAGAAGGCGTACAAACTGCTATGAATAATGGTTTAGATGTGTACAAGTATATCTGTGATAAGATTTGGAGCTACAATGTTACTCCACATTCGACCACAAATATTTCTCCTTGTATGTTATTGAGAGGTAGGAAACCTGTTTCTAGGTTTAGTCCATCATGGCTGAAAGGAAAATTAGAACAATGTAATTATCAGGAAATTGACTTTCAAAAGGTTAGGGCATATGTAAGAGGAAAACAGTCCTACAAAGCCAATTATGATGCAAGAAAACATGTTAAAGTTACATCCTTAGTTGGATAATCAGGTGATCCATTTTAGCCACACTAAGATAGGAGATCTCTTGAATGAAATACTGTCGGAACTGGGTTTAGTGATTCTAAATAAACTTGATATTTCATCGGAACAGCTGCAGGCCACTTATTTGGGCAGGGGTTGGGCAACAACGATTGACTATTTCCTGATCTCAACAAATTTGGAAAGTAGAGCCCAGAACTTCAGATTAATAATTAACACATTAAGTGACCACGCTGCCTTGGTTTTTAATCTGATCACCGAAAAGGGAAAATTTAAACCATATTCTTTGATGACTGCCCTTGCCCAGAATAATATCCATCTCACAAAACTGAATGGTTTCACCATAGGGTGGGGGAAGATAGATCCGGAAGCTATAACCACGAAGGTGATTCGAGCAGCATATCCCGCCATTATGAAAGGTTTAGATAGTAACATCGGTCATGAAGAATTGCTGTACAATTTTGGTATTATCTTGGAGGTAGCTAAAAACCTACTAACACGTTCGAACAAAGGGAAAACAGGCCAGAAAAAAGGATGGTTTAATCACGAATGCACTGCAGCCAATAAACTCCTAAAATGTGCCCTGACAAATCCTGTAAGAGATCAAGATGAGATCCGCAGGCTAAGGAGGTTATACCGTTTAGCCTGCAAAACAAGGAAGCAGAAAATAAAACAATCTTTATGGGACCAGTTACAAGAAAGCACATTAACTAGAAACGGGGCACTGTTCTGGAGGGTAGTGAAGACTCCTTTCCTGACAGATAGTTACGATCAACCAACAATTGAGGTAGCAATTGATGGCCCAACATGGGCAAATCATTTTTCTAAAGTATTTAGGAAAACACAAGTTGCTGATTCATTAGAGGAAGAAAACGTCACCCCCCAAGAAATGTTAATCCCGATTGCCCTAAATTTTGATCTCCAGGAAATCATAAAAGCTGTGCAGGCAAGCAAAAGTGGGAAAGCCCCTGGCCCAGATGGAGTACCGATTGATTTTTTCAAATTTAAACTCGATCTCTGGGCCCCAATTCTAAAGGTGGTCTTTGATGCCTCTCTGCGATGTGGTCTACTTGATACGTGGTCTCAATCGATTATGATTCCGGTTTTTAAAAAGGGGAATAGAAACGATGTGTCGTGTTACCGGCCAATATCATTGTTGGACTCTCTCGGTAAAGTATTGGGGAGGGTGGTGCTGCAGCGACTTCAAGAGTGGGCGGAAGATCATAACATACTATCCGACTTACAGTTTGGCTTTCGGGAGGGCTTTGGCACAATAGAACAGGCACTTAACTTAAGCTTATTGGTGGGAAAATATGTAACAGCAAAAGAAGGCAAACTTTACATGGTCTATGTCGACCCCTCTGCGGCATTTGACTGTGTTTCCCATTCAAAGCTATGGTCGGTTCTTACTGCTATAGGCATTGATTTAGCCCTGGTAAATTTCCTTCAAGCACTATACTCAAATGCCTCGTCCAGGGTCCGTTTTGGAGTCCAGGGCGAGGTATCCGAGTCCTTTGGGGTGGAACGTGGGGTGAGGCAGGGCTGTGTCCTGGCCCCCTTTCTCTTCTCTCTCTACACCAATGGCCTGGAGGTGGAGATGTTGCAAGGGGCTCAGGACCTCCCCCGAATAAAAGATCGCCTCATCCCAGCGCTTCTCTACGCGGATGACGCAGTAATTATAGCGCGTACTCCGCGAGAGTTGCAGAAATCGCTAGATAGATACTCTAAGTTTATGGGTAACTTGGACCTCAAAATAAACATTAAAAAAAACTTATGTGATGGTGGCAGGGAAAGATAGGAAACGGGGAAAGTCCATTTTCCTAGATAAAGAGAGGTTGGAGTTTACCAATCAATACCCGTATCTTGGAGTCATGTTCGATGAAAAGCTCAATTGGAAAGCTGCAATTGACGCTAGAAAACATCACCTCCTGCGAGCTATTATGGCCCTTATAAAATTCTCCCAAAAACTGGGGAAAAGACCTCCCGCAGAATTACTTCGTATTTATGTAGCGAAGTGTCACTCGACCGCACTTTACGGGGCAGGTTTATGGGGCCATAAAAACACACACGCACTGCAAGTCGCAGAGAATATTTTCATGAGATTTCTTTTGATGACTCCGAAACGTGTGTCCACTTTCTCATGCCATGCTGAATTAGGCATGGCCCACATCGAGGACTTGGCAAAAATCCAACCCCTTCTTCTGTGGCGCCGTATTTGGTTGTCATCAAGAAATCTAGTCACAAAGGCGATTGTAGCAGACGTAATGTCTTTGGAGCACGTGGGTAAAATCGAGTGGCTATCATTTATAAAAAGGTTTTTTACTGATTTAGGTTGTCACAAATATTACGATAATCCTGAATCTATGTCTGAGATCTCTAAAAAAGAGTTAAAAATCAGAGCTCTCTCGCATCTGGAAGAACTGCGGCTAACCAAGGAGATAAGAAAGCCTTCTGTTCTACACTCCTTGATTGTTACAACCACTCTGAATATTGAGCCATACCTGACATATGTGGAGTCCCGATTCGAGCGTCTCCTGTTGACACGCTTCAGATTGAATATCTTTCATAAACTTGTGGCCTTTCCCAAACGTAATTCCTGGAAAGAGGCCTCAGTGGTATGCCCATGTGATGAAATTTCAGAACAAACAACAATGCATACTGTCCTGTTTTGTAAGTTTTATGCCGAACACCGCACTTTATGGTTGATTCCTCTGCTAAGAACTCTTGGTTTTAGAAGATGTCGTCCTGCTATGCTGCACCTACAATTTCTTAATACTATATTGATCACAAAAACTGTGGCCACGTTTTTAAAATGTATTTATAACCATAGAACAAATCTTGGCTGAAATATTCCCTGCTATTTTAAATATTTGTATGTAATTACATTCTGTGAATGACATGTATTTTGGTATGTTCTTTTATGGTTATAACTGTTTATGCATAACCGAATAAAGATGATTTATTATTATTACATCCTTAGTTCCTGGTGATTGGGTCCTCATAAAGAAACCCATTAAGGTCGGGAAAGGCAAATCTAAATTTTCTGAGCAAGCTAAAATTATAAAGGTCTCCAAAATGGCTGTCATGCTACAAGATCGGGGATGGTGGAATCGTAATGCGGTAGTTTCAGAGAAGAACAAGCAAAGATTATTTGTGATAAAATGAGATCTCAATGTAAATATTCAGATCATTCGGATTGGTTCAATCTGGGTGATCTGGATTATAACGGTGACAAAGTAGTTATGTCTTCTCGTAATTCCATCCCATTGTCAAATGAGGGAGAAGGTGACAATAACTCCATGTCTACTCAGTCCTTTTGTCCTAGCAACAGGGTTGTTCCAGAGAATTGTGGAGGTAGGAAAGGATCAGGTGACAACAAGGATGTGAGGCATAGTTCTAGGACGAGAGCTCCACCAATTCGAAATGAAGATTTTGTTTACTATTAATTTATAGTCATGTTCGTTTGTGTGTCATTTGGTTTGTTTAATTATGTATGAAAGGGGGATGTGTTATATGTAGTATTCATAATAGTCATTTCATTCACTTGTACCTTTAAGTATTAGAATGTCTTAGTGTTAGTGATTCTAGAGTTTAGAATGTGAGTTTTGTAAGTAAGCATTCAGACCTGTAACTTGTGCATGGATAGTCGTGGGTTTGTTAACCTCAGAAATAAATTCACATCTTTAACTAATGAAGCCTTTTGGATTTCATCTACTTGAATGATATTGGGAACATTCATTCTACAAGTGCACATACTCTCCTTTTCAAATTAAAGTGCAGGTGCACAGTACAGGACAGTACCTGCCCATTTAAAGCACCCAGGGTTCGGATATCCTTTGTTTATGGAGTCTGAAACCAGAATGTGGCGTCCAGGCGCAGCAGTATATTATGGTTTGGCAGATAGAGCCAGGACCATTGTTAACATGGCAGAAGACATTCCTGGGATTGTTGCCATGGTGGTGTTCCTGGCTACGGAGAAAGGAAATATGAGCTGGGTTAAAGCAGCATCTCTGAGGTTGAGAGGCGCAGTACACAGCGACAACTTACACCCTGCAAGTGAAAGGACAAAGGTAGTGCCATTGTCTGTGCCAACGTGGAGAGCTTGTGTGGTGTTACATGCTGACACTGTAGCTGTGCATTACAGGATTAGATGCAAACCTGTGCTAGCCACTACCTGGTGGGGCACGACTGGCTGTGCGACCCGAGGGAAGACACAGCATAGCCTCTTGTGTGATCCGGGTGGTACATGTTCAAGGTGTGAAAGGCTTCGATGAGGGATCACAACTTAAGAATATAAACAGTGAAAATGTTCACATGACCAACAAAAGCAAGCCGTGCAGTGGCAACAAACTGCTTTTACCACAGAGGAGTAATTTAATTCGGAGAGTTGGATTGACACATAACACAGGTTAAAAACCTGTTTGGGACTATCAATCAATCGATCAATAAGTACTTTATCCAATTAGAAAAACAGAATTACAATAAATTTTGTAATTTGTTTGGGACCAAATTTTTTATTTTAAGAATTGGCTACGTGAAGGTGCATGCACTCAGCAGATAACAGTTCCACTTTCGTTGAGTTTAGTAATTTTTCAGGAAAACATAATATTGTTTACGGATAGAACATTGTAGAACACTTTTCAGTACATTTTGGTTGGCTGTGTAAACTGTCGAGCATAGTCCCACCACCTTGGTTTCTTTCGGAACCTGGTGATCTGCCAACTGAATGGGAGATGTGGTTGAGTTTATTTAAGGTACATGTAGAAGTCTTAGAAGGGAATGTTTCCCTCAGAGACAGTTATATCTGTTAAACCATTGTTTGGAAGCTGTGGGATAAAGCGAACTTAAGAATTTTCCAGCTTTGGAAAGTGTTGGGAATGTAGATGTTATCTTGGCAGCAGTTAAAAAGTCACAAGACAGGTGACTGAAGTAAATATTGTGCTGGAATCAAAGGCAAGAAGAATTGATCAACTAGCATGTAACCATGTTAAGGGCCATGGCAGTCACTTGTGATAGATTACATAAGCATGGGTTACCTGAACGAATTACACTCAGAACTAAATCGGCAAGATGTGGGCTGGTGTTGCTACAACACAGAGTGCCATGAGCATAGAAGTATTGGAAATGAATATGTGATCGCGGAACAATACATCGCACTTGTTACAACGACTTGCGCTGGAGGGCTCTGGACTTAGGAATAGTACAATTTACTATTCCAACACCAGTCTACGTACAGTATTGGAATAGTAAATCATACTATTCCTAAGGTTAGAGCGCCATCCAGCGCAAGTCGTAACGACTTGACTTACCCGTGATGTAAAGGCATTGCACTGCAATACCCGCATGGTAATGGACGTTTCCCATTGGAAACATATAAGAGATATGCATAAGGAGACAACGAATTATGTGAATGTGACATCTCACAGTAAAAGGAGAGATAAGAAATAACAAGTATGAAAATTGTGTAGCAAACAATCATGCAAAAAACAAAATGTCATTGTTACAGATGTGGTGGCATTTTAGCCAGAAAATCTGACCAGCAATGGATAAGTTTGCGACTCAGGCAATAGGGAGGGCCACCTTGGAAGGGTGTAGAGACAGTGACAGATGGTAAAGTAAATGTGTGGTGGTTATGATAGGCAGAGATGAACAAAGGTGTGGCTTTATGTGAATGTGGTCTCAATGAGAAAGGAGTAGAGGGTACAGGATTTTTGTTGTAGGCATTGATGAAGTTGAAGACAACATGTAGGTAGACTCATCCACAGTATACCATTATGGACAATTTTGTTTTCTAATTGCAGCAAGGAAGAACGATGTTAAACACAGTTTATATCTTGGGAGTAACTTGTGATGGAATGGAGACGGCTCATTATATATGGGCCGCTCTTAATTTCAAGGAAAGGAAGACTAGTGATAAAGTATAAGTCGTTATGAAGGGGAAAGACAGGTTTGAGTTGGCCACATCAAGAGGAGTTCGGAATAAGACTTGATATAGAGCAGATAACCCTGTTGTATCGAAAAAATGTGTTTGGATGTAGAAGACTACGAAGGGCCATGTAGGATTTGAGAATGAATGCCCGAACAGTGTTTAGTAAAGAATTGGTGGTTTTAAGGATTTAAGCATAGAATTATTTTGAAGCAAAATGGTGTACCCATAGGAAAACGTATGAGGAATGTTCCCTTGCCTTTCAAAGGTAAGTTTAATAAAGATTTAGTGACTTTTGCAAAGGATATTATAGAGCCTATAGAGAGCTCAGACTGGTTATCACCATTTATTTCTTTAAAACGGCTTGGATGAACTCTGACCTAGGGGCCTATTAGGATGGCAGCCATTCCTGCAGAGCTGTGACCGTCCGCCATAGGTGTGCCGGTTCCGCCCACCGTATTAGAAGTGCCTGCCAAACTGGCGGGCGCATCCCGGTAGTTTAACATTGCGGACGGTGCTGCTGGCTGCAGCACCGTACGCAATGTTAAAAACCCATGTTTTGCATTGCGATGCACAACATGGCTGGCACTGCGCGGTGCCTGCCACCTTGGGCAATACAATGTCGGGGGTACCACAGGTACCTCCCAAGTGCAGCACCCCACCACCCCACGGGCCCGCAACAGGCCCCCAAAGTGATTTTCCGCATGCCTTTCCATGGCGGAGTCTCCGCCATGGAAAGGCATATCCCCCGTAATATGGATGGAGGTGCCTGCAAGGCACCGCCATCGTATTGTTGTCTTTGTTCGCCCGGCCGGCAATCGTGACGATTACCGACCAACGGAAAAGCGACGGACGGACTCTGTCCGCAGCGGGACTCCCCCGCCATGGTCATATGGCGGAGGTAAATTTGGTTGTGATGGTGGGCGGATCGCCACCACCGGCCAGGCTGTGGCGATCCGCCCGCCATCATAATGGGCACCATAGTATTGATTTATGCTCTTTAGACAATGCTATATTAGCGGATAGCTTTCCATTAACAAGTTTGAAGAGGGAGTTGGCCACAGTTTCAGGTGCGACCATGTTTGACAATTACCCAACTAGTGCAAAATTACATTGTATAGGAGCCACACACATTTTACCAATGCCTAAGGGAAAAGCACTGGCAAAACCAATAGGTCTCACCTTTGGGACCTACTTGTTTTGGCAATGCTTTTTTAGCTTTGCTGTACAGCATACCCAGTGCTGTGTAGCATGGCTAAAACTAGGGTGTTGTGACAACAGTTGTGTAATTTTGTAGGCGTGCACACCTCAAATGCACGTGCCTACAAAATGACGCAAGCATGTTTTTCAATTTACCGATTTGGATTAGTTGAAAAAAATAAAATGAGTGTAAACACATTTATTTTTGAAAGCACAGGTTTAGGGCAACACAGAGGGCCAGAGTGTGTGAACAACAAGGTGGGTCAGGGTGGAGGGGGAGCAAAACAGAGTGCAGATTTGGTTAAGAAACGTGGGGGGGGGGGGAAAGAGGCAAAGCAACACAGAGGGCAAGGGTGCAGAGGCGAAGCAACAGGCAAGAAAGAGTGAGTGGGTGTAGGAAACCAACACGGAAAACAGAAGCAACGGGCAAGACAGTAGACAGGTGCGAGTGGGGGAAATAAAAGGGCAGAGAGAAGCAGCAAGTGAAAGAGGAGGGTGACGGGTAAGCAACACAGAGGGTAGGGTTGCAGAGGAGAAGCAACGGGCAAGACAGCAATGTGGAACAGGAAGGGGAGAATCATATGGGCGAGAAAGCAACAGGTGAAAGTGCACAAGGAGCATCGCAACAGAGGGATCAGGGAGAAACACATAAGCAACAGACAGTAACATGGAGTGCAGGGTCAGAGAAGTACAGGAGGGAGACGCCTGGATTAGATGAGCTACATTTGAGAGCTTCAAGTTAGTGGCTCAGTGCATCGTGAAATGCCCCCAAGATAAAGAACCACACCGGTCCGAAATGCATTGGGGTTTATGACTTGGACACTTTTATAAAACAATGGAGTTTTAATTGATAAAATGGATGTATAAACTTGAGAATGTATGATCTTGAGAGAAACTCCAATGATTTATAATCAACAGAAGGAAAACAAATATGAAATAATCTAAAAATTGGATACACTCGATTATTTGGGTTAAAGTGCCCTTCTGAGGCATTACTAGCCTGTACACTTGAAGATGGCACTTGAGGAAGTACAGTGATTATGCAGAGAGCTGGAAAACACATGCGCTCCAAATGAGTGCTTAAACCAAAAGAAGAAAAAATAGTCCTTGAAAAGCAAGTCGTGGAAGCTTTGAAGCCAACCAATGAAAATAGATGGTAAAGAGGAACCACTCCATCGGAGGGACAAACACAAGACTGGCAAGCTAGAACACAAAAAAGAAGGCAAATGAGAGACAGGAAAGAACACCAATGGTAAGCAATGGGTGGGGCTCCAGGCCCCTGTAAGTTCTTGGTAAGGTTATACAATGTCTCGCAAAAGACAATGCATGCACAGTCTAGTGGGCTCAACCTAAAAACTGTCCTTTGCTTTTGGCGAAGGGAGCCACTGCAGATTATGTGTATGAATGTTACCATACGATTTGTTATGAGACCTGTATGATGTTTTCCTAGTCATGGCAAAGTTACTGGCTTATCACCCGCATGATGAAACACATGTTGGCAGGGCAGAAGTACATTTTAAAGGAATAAAGCTTGGAATTAAAGGCCACAATGATTAATCTCTGACGTATTCGCCATTTATGAGACAAAGATTTTGGTGTGCAAACACTGGTATGCATTATTAAAATGTATTAGTTGGTCACATAGGGATTCATTTTAGTGTATGAAGTGATAGGAGGGGAGTATGGATACACATTTGCGTGCTCTACATATACCCGAAAAAAAAGTCTAATATTTGTGGCTCCTTTGCCATATGTCCCACAGAAAGTACCAGTGCCACAGTTTTCCACCAACACCTTTATTGTCGTACACAATTAAAAAAAATTCTTATGTTACAATCAACACTGCGAAGTCTGCCACAAGTGTGACAATCAACTGTGGTGCTGTTCTTGTTGGCAACTTGTGCAATTTTTTGGACAAACAAACCGTTTTAGCCAGATCAGCAAACCACAAACCAAAACTGGTTTTAAGCATATATCATAAAGAACAGCACTCTACCATCCCATCCTCTGTATGCATCCCCTCTCATTCTATATTTAGAAATCTAAAGGCCAGCTGGTAAAACATTCACATGATTAATAAAAGTGGTGTGAAAGATATAAAATAGATGGAACCATGGGAATAACACTTTGGAAGATACAAAAAAAGCTTTAGAACGAATAGAATATATAATTGTTCTTCAGTAAGTGCTTCTTTCTTTGTACATGCACTTGTCTTGCATGTTCGTGCATCTTTTGTCCACATCATCCTACACCGTTGCATGTACTCATCAATTCAAATTAGTATAGGACAGCAAATTGACCTTCCATCTAGGAGTTCTTTTGTAAAACCTTAGTCGTAACCTGCACAGAAAATAAGAAAGAATTACTCCAGTCCTAACTTTAAAACGGAACTTTTAATAGACATCTCCAAACTGTAAAAACTGGTCTCCATAACATACAAAAAGTAAAAGGTAGACAAAGTACTGTTTTGAAACTATCAGACTCCGCTGCAGACTCCAGCAACAGCACAGTTGTGTCAATTATCGCGTCGAGTCCTTTTCGTCCCAATGCCTGCTTGATTTTCTCAAAAGTTGGGTGGGTATGAAATTACAAGATAGTTTTGCTAAACTATGGTTTAAAATAATGCTAACTGCTTCAATAGGCATTTGATATATGTTGGAAGCCCTAGAATTAAGCATGCTTGAGTCTTCAAAGGAGCCAAGGTACACTGAGCCAATTCACAAGTGGGCTACCATAACCTCATAAGGTACTTCATCCAGTAAACGGACTGTCTGGATGCAAGAGCAGCACTGATCTCAGTTTGGAAGGTAAACACACTACAGGAGTTCTGAGTGGCTCTTTCTAAATAGGAACTTGCTGAGTAGCTAATAGTAAAACCACCATTGAGTAACACATTCTGGATGCTACCACTCTCCTCATGGTAGGGGCTCTTTGACTGTATAATGCTTCAACAATGAGGCAAGCAAATAAGGGAATAATCTTTGAATGTTTGCCCACTGCAACAAACTCCGTCCATATTTTAAAAGGTTTATTGTGACCCACTATAATACCAATTGGTTACCTCTATAGAACACATGACTTAAAGGCCATTTACATAAAGGGAAACAAAACAGAATGGTTGAATGCTTGAAGTTTTAATTTCAACCACTGGTAATTCTCTTTGGACACATTCCAGTTGATCATTTTTCTGTGCCACAAATCAGCCTGGCATCTGATCCAATTGCAGAGAAGAGAGATTTGAAACAGGCTGCAAATCTATCCTTCTTAAAATGTAATGTTCCACACATGCACTCACCCCACTAATATACGCTCTCCATGGACCAAATTCTACATTAGCTGTTAAGAATAATCACAAGCACTTTGATAGGCTATGTGTTCCATGCGCTGCATCACCTGCTCAGTTTTGTACTGTTACTTTCCTCTTGGGGGGGGGGGGGGGGGGAGCGGAACATTTGATCCGAACATACTGCTGTAACGTGACCATCAAGGAAACAGTCAATAAAATATGTTTAAAAAAACAGAATGACCACAAGCATGCTCTTAAAACCAACACCTTCCTACCAACTTCAGCAACTCGATGAAGCTTGGCCAAACAAATCCTCAGCTGGTACACAAATTCACACCTCTAGACTTCCAGAAGCGGATTATGGAATCCATTCTCATTGAGCCCGCAAGCTAAAGGACTTTCCACCACCATCCTCAGCACCATCCCAGCAACCCTGGAAACCTCTATCGTTGTAGAAGAGAGACTTTTAATCCTCTTTAACATACTTGTCCCAGGAAGCCAGGAAGAGTTTTGTAGATTTCTTGATTTGCCTCTGGTTCAAGATATTAAATATGTACAAAAGTCCAATAGTATGATGTTCCTTGGAATCCAGTCCTTACTCTAGCCCCACCAAGAGTAGCCTGCCTGCTGCTCAACCCACCTCCAACTGTCACCACTCATCCACACAGGCACCCAGGCATTCCACACATCACAGTCACATCAACATTCTAATACCAACTCTCACACTGGCTGAGCAGCAGGAAGACAGCTTGGCTGGGTAACATGCATTAACACTAAGAGGATATAACAGACTTCTTTTCACCACTCTGCTCAGCACCATTACAGCAACCCTGGAATCCTCAATCATTGTAGAGGAGAGACTTTTAATCCTCTTTCACAAACCTTTCGCTACCACTGTGTCCCTTCTACCACATCCCTCTTGTCCACCAGCTGTCCACCTTGGTAGACCATATGCATCCACAAATTCCACAGGGTTCAGATCCAGCTCTTTCCAGGAAAACTGCACCAAGCGCCACTTTATCAGCGTCTTCAAATGCATCACATTCCCCCCACCAAAAATACCTCGAGCTGGAATACTAGCTAAAAAACATAAATGCATGCCCCAATGATAGAAAAGGAATTTACTACCTGAACACCTCCAAAAACACAATATGCTTAAGTTATTGATTGTTTCTAAGGGGAACCCAACTTGCACCACTTCAGTTGACTACAACCATCTTACATTGCTCTCGCAAAAACTTAAGAAATGCTTCCCTATCACCATCATACTATTCAAAATCTTCCTAATACTCAGTAGAAGGCAGTACAGAATATCACATCACCTCTAATACTTTTTTTTGCAGTTTTATATAGCGCAAACTCTACCCGAAGGTATCGGAGTGCTTTACATGAGCACCAGTTGCATTACACACAGATCCATTTTTTTCCTTTTCTTTTTAAGGCAATGGGAGATTAAGTGATTGCCCTAGAATCACACATGATTCGCGAGCCTTACGCCAGACTCGAACCTGGTTCCACAGCTTCAAATTTGGCTGCTCTGGACATTAAGCCACAGCCTGCTGGAAAGCCCTAAACACTGGACTCTTCCGGTGAGCTGCTTTGTGAACACTCTACATTACTAGACACCTACTTGTCCACCCTCAAAGATTTATGGCCTGTTGACTTCTAAGCACTTTTATATATAAAAAACACACCATGACCGCAGCTGTGTCACAAAACATAAAAAAAAAAAAAACACTAGAAGCAGTGATCATCCAAACTTCTGATATGCCAGTTTTTTATTTTACAGACTGTTTAAAGTTAGTTTCATCTACTGTTGATAACGGTGATTTCCAGGATTCTTTCTACATCTGAGAAAGTTATAGTCAGTTACACAAGAGCTCTAAAACACTGCGTGATCTGGGACAAAAGGCAGGAAGGACTAGCAACTTTAGCCAATGACGATGGTAAAATAAAAAAGTATGGTATAAAGCTGTGACACAAAGGGAATGTGCTAATATACTTACAGTTTTAACTTCTGTGTAAGCCTCCAGGCCATATTGTCCGAGCTCGCGTCCAGTTCCTGAAGCCTTATATCCACCAAAGGGGACTTGAGCACCAAAGACATCATAACAGTTAATCCTGCAAAACAGGTTTTTAAAAAAGTTAATGTGAAACTGGATAAGACGATTAGAGTAGTCCAGTAGTGCTATGCCTGTATGCTCATCCAACAGCACACTAAAGATGTTGGCTACATGAAGACTGTCAGGGAACAGGGCGCCAAAACGCAGTGCTGCATGGGCTGGATGGAAAGGCCATAGTCACCAGGTAGTGCCTGCGGTGAAGACTGATCACCACACCAGTGTAGTTCTAAAAGTGATATGGCAAATATAGCATTCCGCTTCTTCCCTTCCACTCTCTAAAGACACATCTACAGAGGTGGAAAAAGACACCCAGTACCGCAACAGAGTAGGCTTCCTTCTGGCCCTCCTCAGTATTCAGCGAGGTGGCTAAGCAAGGGAAGGTAAGCCAGCCCAGAGCATAGCTAGGTAGCACTGGAGGCGGCTAGGTATGCTTCCTTGCCACTGTGAATAGTCTGCTCCCTTTCCCAGATGTTGGTGGGGCAGACCTGAGAGGGCCCGTCCCCCATGTTCCTCAAAGATGCCCTACCAGATTCCATTGGGCAAGAAGAGATGGCTAAGCCCAAAATAATCAAAAATACCTCACCCTAATGTAGTTGAAGACTGATCAAGTCAGGGACCCCTTGCCAAAAAAGCAAATGTTTCTCTGGACAAGCTAAACAAGATTCTGGAAGACACTGCAGCCACTAGGGAGGAACTCGAAATTAAAGTGGACGCAGTGCATGTGGACTTGGGGGTCCTCAGGGAAGACCAATGTAGGCTAACTGAAATACTGACTGAAACAGACTGTAGTGAAAGTACTGCAGCCCAAGATGAATGGCCTACAGAAACTGGTTCACACCTCCCCCACTGCTTTTGGGAGGCGATTTAACAGTGACTTCAATGTCGAACAGGGCTCATTCCCACACATCAACTTGTATGACAGCGATGACGCTAAAAGATGGTCTGATTTGCAGGTCACTGCTGGATTCCTGGTGCTGCAGAAACCCTACAGCAAGAAAGTATTCTTTTATTTGCCTGCCAATGACATACATGAGAGTAGGCTGTGTATGTGCTACATATTTGCAGACATCAGCGAGTCACACCAAACACCTAAGCAGGATGATCTCGGATCACCTCCCCCTGGTGCTGGGTATCAGATTGGGAAAGTTGCCTACTGATACCCTTGTGGCACTTACAAGTGAGAATGATGAATCAGCCCCATCACTTCTGGTTCAAAGGGAAGCTTTTAAATTTTTTGCAGAGGCCATTGTATTCAACCTACTGTGGGAGCTACAGCATGCTTAACGCGGGTTTAATACCCTGGACATATAACATGCACCTTGAGAAAGAGGAGCGGTGTAGGATGTTATGTAGAACTCCCTTCAGCACACCAGGGAGAAATAAGCCACTCTAGTGTAAAAGCTTTGCTGTCTAGACTGTACTACATATGTGGCCAAAATGCACACAGCAAGAGATCGAGTAAGCAGGCTACTAGCATGGCTGATCAAACCAGAAGATGGAGGCTCGCCCACAACAGCAATTAGGGAAGGCTCACAATGTTCTTTAGAGGATATATCAGGACTTTCCAAAACTACTACTTGAAGATGTAAACAGGAATAATGTGTCCCTCTTCTAATATAGAGACATATCTAGAAGTGTGGGGGGGGGGGGGGATAGTGGCACCATCCCACAGGTGGTTACCTATCGTAAAGACATGATGGCTTAACCTGGAGGCTAGAGGGTACTACCAGAACACCGGAGGCCCGGAGCGAGCGGGAACCAGCAGTGGTGCCACAAGGCAGTACACGGGGACCAACGGATCGGTGGTGGGGGCTACATGCTCGAGGCCCTCCCCAAATTCCTCGACCTGCACACCGAGCTATAGAGGGCGCGAGGAGCACGTGGTCTGCGGTGGCGTGTCTGTGTGGAAGTGGCGCCTGATGAGATGGATGCCGAGGAGCTGCCTTACAGATTTAGCAGAACGGAGAAGCACAGCAGGCCACATAATGCCAGCAGTAAGGAACATCAGATTCGCCAGGAGCAGATCACGGGGCTGTGGAGCAAGCCGTTCTGGGCGAGGCCAGAGGCTGACAAGGGGCCAGGAGGGACGACATTGCTCACAGGAACAGAATGATTGGCAATTCACAAGACCCTACATTCAGATTCATGCAGCCCTTCCAACAGCCCACTAGGGTGGCTAGGAACACACCTGGATTAGGTGGTCCTCTACTGGAATTATAGTATGCATTTGTAGAACTGGCGGGGAGCTTACAGTGCTATATGAGACTTTTTCCTTGCCTAACCCTGGGCGAGACCCCCTGGAGATTGGCTCATATATCCCCTGCCATAAAGAATACGGATGTTTAAATTCTGGACAAGATATTAGCCAAACAACATTTACCATAATTACCTGAAATGGTCAATGCAGACTAGAATGGAAGTGCCTCTTTAACTGATAGAAGGCTAATCTAAATTCTTGAGATGGCACCCTCTTGTGCGGCCTCGCTCAGTACTTCTAGCCCTATACTTGGAAAGGCCTTGGATACCCTGTGTTAGCAGTGCCACTAAGTTATTGTTTTTATATGCTATGCCAACAATGAGAGTCACAAGCACAGGAAAAAAGAGGTGTTAGCCCTTGGTCAACCACACTGGTGCCAATTCAGAAAATATCAAACACTAGTGCTCCACCTCTTACAGATCCACTGCTCAGAATCTACCAAACATGCACAAAACGTTATTGAAGAGGGAACACTCAATATCAAGTAATCTTTTTTGTGAAAATTCAAAAACAGTTTTCTTCTGATTTGTTTTTTCAAAAAGAGCATTTCGTCCTGTCAAGGACTTCATGAGGGCTGTAAACTTAAAAATGTATATACATTTTTACACAAAGGGTATTTACAAAAATATATACTTTTTCACAAAGTGATTCAACATTATTATTCACTAAATGTATTCTTAAACACCCTAATCCGTACATATTTAAACAATTAAAAAACATACATTAGATACAGCTACGCTGAGGCTCACCCCACACATTTCAACCAAATACAAACATCAAACGCATAGTATCCATGAATGTTGATTTTATACTGTACCCAGCGAGGAATAATACATGATCAAATCACACCATCAGGAATGTTCAAAACATACGAAAAACAGTCTATTGTTTTTAAGAAAGTCTGATCTATTATTTACACTCACTGCAAGTGTGTTACTTTCCTGAAAACATCCAATCATCTTCTATAAAAAGATTCTATTTCCCAATATAATATTCCATTGTGCCCGAGTGTCTTGTCACTGTGATTGCAGTCAATCTCCCATACTTCCAATTTAGCCCATAATCTGATACGTAAAAAATAGGTCTGCTAGGTCTACTCATTTTGCAAATATGCGTGTACTAATCTGGTATAGGCTAGTCCTTGTGTGTTTTAAACAGATCAGTTTCTCCATAGTGGGATGTGAAGAAAGACAACGATATGTAAATTAACTCTATACCCTACCTTAATGTACACTTGTAAAGAATCTATCAAATTCAAATCGCATAAGCCTTAGCTGGATATAGACATAGAAGAGAGGAGGAAGGGAATCACATCACTATATCCGTCATCTTTTATTAGAGGTAGCGCCACAAACTTATTATTATATCAAATCCTTCTAGCCGGTTTACAATCCACACACCAAACTCCTTAAATAAAATGTAGTAATCTACTACTCAAGAATCTCCCCTCCTCACCTGCTCAGTAAAGCCAAAAAACGCCGATGCCAGGTAAAAGTCTCCTGTAATTACTGACCACGTCATACACGCATTTATAGTGCATGATCACCAATGAAGTACTCGTAAAATTCAAATAATCATAAAATCGATGTAAACCATAGTATGTATGTATATATTTTAATATATTAACACAAATCCTCCGTATGCATTCACAGAGAAACGGCAATCCGCGTAGAGCTGAATATTCAATTTATTGAAATCTGCATGGCAAACATAAAAGCATCACACGCGTTTCGGCTCCTGCAGAGCCTTTCGCCTGGAAGAGAGATGTATATACCTTCCTACTGGGGAAGAGACTTTACCAGCAGCGCTCTTGATTGGATGAACTAGCTCCAATTGGGATTACAGCAACCAGTATGTTGAAGCCCCCCCACGTAAATCCAACTGGTAAAACACAAAGCTGGCAATGAAGAAGGCATTCGCCGAAACGTGTCTGCCAGGTGTTTTTATGGTGAACTTGTACTATTCTCCGAGTGGTGTTAATAAAACTAACCTGGAGAGGTCCCGAGCATGTGTCAAACCCGTTTTCTATGAGAGGCAGGACTGGTTTTGGATGTTGGGCAGCGGTCGGCGCTGCACACCGACACGCCTCTCGATTTGGAACTCCGCCGATGGCCGACGAAGTTTGGGAATCGTGCTGGGTGCACACGGCGGCTCCCCCCCCCGGCCAATACAGAGTGAGGTATCGGGGAGAGAGCAGCAGATCTCGGCTGAACGGGACACCTCCAGGGGAAAAATTGCCACCATTAAAGACTCCACAACAGTGAATGGGCGGCCTCACAGCTGACACCGTCAGGGCATGACTACATGCAGGAAGAGTTTACTGAACCGATCTTCGCCGTATGAGACTGCCTGTTTGTTTGCGGAGACTCTCGGATTTCACTTGATAATGGGGGCTTTAACAAACACCAGCAATTTTAACAACCTTACTGGGGAAGAGACATTACCAGCAGCACTCTTGATTGGACGAACTAGCTCCAATAGAATTACAGCAACCAGTATGTTAAAGCCCCCCCACGTAAATCCAACTGGTAAAACACGAAGCTGGCAATTAAGAAGGCATTCGCCGAAATGCGTCTGCCAGGTGTTTTTATGGTGAACTTGTACTATTCTCCGAGTGGTGTTAATAAAACTTACCTGGAGAGGGGGGTGGGATGGAGATATATATATATATATATAAAAAGAAAATATAGATCAATCTATATCTCCTGCTGGCGGTCGCCAGTAGGTAGTTCTAGTTAGGACCTTGTTTCAATTCAAAAAGCGTTTTTTCTTTTGCCAATATCTTTGGCGCCGTTTGCTTATCTTCGCGAAATTGTCAAAAAGAATGGCCCGCTCAGGTCGACACCGGTCTTGAAAGTTTCGGGCGATTCGTCAAGCGGGGGCCCGAGATAAAAGGGGGGGCCCAAAACGTGTTTTCTCCCTGTTGCTATCAATAGGAACCTTTTGTTGCATTTACAGCCGAACTGCTGAATGGAATTACACCAAATTTGGCAGCGAGGTAGCTCTTGGTCCAGAGTGCAATCTTGGTTTTAAATGTCACTGTCCGGCCACCTCTGCTTGGGTGTGCACCGTATCATCTGTGCACTGCCGTTACCTCAAGGATGCTATAGGTGCAGAGTATTGTACTCAGGGCAGGGGAGGTCAGAAAAGTGCAACTTCTGCCTGCCCCTGTGCACCCACCTTGTCTCTAGTGGGGGGAGTGGGGGTTTGGGCAGATATCCGGTATTGTACTGGGGAGCGCCGGCACAGGCTGATGGACATAGTTGATCTTGAGTCAGAAATCATAGTGCTGGACCGGCGTGGTCACAAACCAGATGGCCAATGAGCAGGTAGACAACTCAGCCTAGTGCAGCAGCAGTTTCACCAGGCCCTGATGGGTGAGGCGCGGCTGGTCTGGCAGTCTTCTCAGAGCCGTATTTATCAGTGGGACAAATCAAGTCAACTACTTAATCGATTATGCCAGGTTATCCACGGATCGCCCCCTTTTCCCCTAATTGGGAGTGAGGCAGGTACCCCAATTACAGATCCAAGAGATATATGGAGTACTTTTGCGCTCCATTTTGAAAGAGTTTACACCGGGAAAGAGGTAATTTAGGAGACACAAATTGAAGAGTTTATACGTGCGCGTCCACTTCAGTTCCTGTCTCCAGCGACTCGCAAGTTGCTGGATGCTATGCTCAACGGGAAGGAACTCCTCGCACTTATGGTCGATATGAACTCAGGCAAAGCTCATGGACCGAACAGCTTCCCCTGTGAATTTTTTAAAATGTACATGCCCAAGCGTCAATCTAACCTTCTAGAGACAGTGCTGTCTGCAACGGCCGTGGAAGTCATGCCACTGGATTGGCGCAATGCAGAGATGGTGGTCTTTCCAAAACCGGGATGCTCCTACGTCATACTGCCAGTTTTCCCTTTTTGACCTAGAGGTCAAGATATTGGCTAAAGCTCTGGCAAATAGACTGATTTCCCCACCCCCCCACATTCTGGATTTGGTCCACCCTGACCAATCCGGGTTCATGCCCCTTAGGGCGACCCACCACAATATACGAAGGGTGTATAATGCGCTGGTTGATGGGCTGAAGGAGACAGCGATACTCCTTCTCATGATCACGTGAGATGGACAAATTTGATTCTCTTCCTTCTGTCTCTCAAATTCAGCCCGCGGTTCCTTTCATATCCGATTGTTATATACAGACTTGACGGCGTTGGTGCGGGTAGCAGGGGCTCTGTAGGATATTTTCCCTACACAGCAGATATGTCCCCCATCCACCCTGCTGCTTGCTATGGCCATGGAGCCTCTGGCTTTTTGGGTAAGGATGGATCTGCAGGGCTTCGAGTGGAGTGACAGGCAGTTAGACAGGAGCTAATTACAAGCCAATCAAGTTCTATTCTTCATTACAGCGCCAGAAGCGACAGGACCCTAGCTTTTGCAAATAATGCACATATACAGGTAAATATCGGGCCTCTACCTAAATATCTCAAAATCAATGGTATATGCTTTAGCTCCGGGCCACAAACACTCCGGCTGCAAGCCTACTTGTATCGGACGGGAGATGGGGGTCAAGTACTACTCTTCGCCCAGTGACAAAAGTAGACCTGAACCTGTGGCGGTCAACCTGTAGACAAATAAAATAGTGGGGCAGACTCACAGAACAGATGCCACTATGGTGCGGAGCCATGCTCCCACAGGTGGCCGCGATGAATGGATCCCAGAAATGGGATCTCATTGGGATCTCCACTCTATGGGATGTCATGCAAGGCACGGTCCTTCAGTCAAATCAGACACTCCAGACTGATTTAAATTACATCGCAGCCAATTTCACAAGTTCCTCCAGCTCCGCAATGCACTGACCCCACACATAAGGGCACTACCGTACCTTCCAGAATTTAATCCATTACAGGGTAAACTTCTCCTGGGAGACCTAGGTAATCATAAGATAAAGAAATTAAGACATTCCACGTAGCAGCGGCTCCTCGGCTGAGGCAGAATTGAGTCTCCTCACTGCGTTTCCGCAGTGAAAAAGGTAAAAGTAAAATGATAACGCAATGTTATCATTTAACTTTTCAGTGTGAGCCAGGTTAGTGTGGGGTGGAACAGGGCTGTCAGAGTAGGGAGGAGGAAATATGTGCACTTAACTGCGCACTTACCATGTTCTCCACCTGGCTGTTTTTGCACAGCCTGGGTGGAGAACATGCACAGGCTCCCACTCCCGGTCTGACCGCCGAATTAGTCCGCTTAGACCAATCACAACGCTGCTGTCATGCTGGCAGCCATGCAATGGTTAGTGTTATATATTTTTTGTACCCAGTCGCCCTTCCACCCAGTCCGTACTAGCAGCCACTGATCCCACGGCCAAATAGAGACTGCATCGAACTGAACAGATGAGTCATGGGTTATGCAGTTGGAATGAATTTCTTTTCCCATTTTATTAATGGGTGGGGGGGGGGGGGGGGGGGGGAGGATCAGCAGGACAGCCATCTAATTTGTATTATATATTTGCGTATCTGTACTATGGAACGCATTGGGCGTGTTCGAATCCTTACATAGACATCAATTAAATAGGTTCCCAAAACAAAAACCAAAAAAAAGAAGATAGTATTTCTTGGTATTTTAGATTTATCGTTTGCGCTCTTCAAAGAACTTTTGATTGGTTCCTCGGTGGTAGAGAGCTCAGTGATTTGAAAGTGAGCTTTCTACACTTTAGAATAGAAGGAGTGATTGAGAAAAATGTAGGGAACAAATAAAATTAAATGCCTGGTGCTACATCTGTAACATAATTGGCTCATTCAAAATTCTGAGCTTTTTGATTGCAGGAGAAGCGACCACGATATGGAGCAATAAGGAGGGTAGGATGAACGAGTTAAGGCATTCTCAGTTGGCGAAGCAACATACGGCGTTATTCGTTTGACAGAAACCAATCCGTAGAATGACTGGATAATCTGGTTTACATTGATTTTATGATGGAGATAGAGGATTGGATTATTTTAATTTTACCGATACTTCATGGGTAATAACACACCATAAATGTATGTATGACGTGGTCAGTAATTACGTGAGAGACTTCTACCCAGTATCAGCACTATTGTACGCTTTTTGGCATATTCTTAAGGAATAGGTTAATAAATTCTATTGAAGGAGGTGGGTGTGTGTGTGGATTATTAACAGGATAGAAGGATTTGATAGAATAGTACTGGAGTCTTTCTTCAGATCACACTAGGGAGAAACTGATTGGTTTAAAGCACACAAGGACTAGCTTACCCCAGATTATTACACACAAATTTGCAAAGTGAGTAGACCGAGCAGACATTTTTACATTTCACATTATAGGCCAAATAGGCTGTATGGTGGATTATTGACTGCAACCACAGTGACAAAACACTTAAGCAAAGTGGAATATTATATTAGGAAATAGAATCTTTCTTTAGAAGATGATTGGATGTTTTCAGGGAAGTAACACACTGATTTATGCAATGGGTGTAAATATTAGATAAAACTCTCGAAAGTAATAGAACGTTTTTGTATGTTTTGAACATTCCAGATTGTGGGATTTGAACAGGCGCGCAACACCCATAGGGCTCAAAGGGCTTCAACAAGCCCCCCCCCCCCCCCCCCCCATCGTATGTGTCAGCCCGGGCTGAGAGAGCTTCCCGGGCGCGCACACACACACAGTTTGAGCTTTTCGTAGTCACACCCAAGTACTTCACAGGTCTTTAAAAGACCATATATACATGTTAACAAGGCTTTGTTGATTTTACACCCCTTCATCTCCACTCCTATTGCTGAAATGATTAGCTCCACCCTGAAATTTTTAGTAGCCTCCACCCGAAATTAGTGAAAGTTTATCTCCTGGAATGTTAGGGGCCAATACGATCTGGAGAAAAATACACAGTGTCATGTAGTTTTCACAAAGTCGGGCGGCAGCGTTAGAGTTCCTAAAAGAGAGTAACCTCATATGGAAGCCCACTCTATGTTGGTGAAAAACCGATGACAGCAATTGTGCTCATTCTCATATTCATTATTCCACAACAAGAGTAGTCTTATAGGTCTGACATAATACACCATTTAAAGCAACAAATATGTGGTACCACAGATGGCCAGGATGTATGCCTGTTAAATGCATGTGCGCCCAACTGGGGTAGAATAATCATATTTTATGACGCTAGCTAGCTAATGTGAGGTCAACCTGGTTGGGGACAATCGGTCTTGTCATCGACAATTGTTAACTCCCACACAACTCTGTTCTGATTCTCCCCCCCCCCCCCCCCCCCACTCCCACCAAGAACAGGCCCAGAGCACAATGCTAAGCTGCATATTGGGGAAATGATTAGGAAACAGAATGTTTTTTACATCTGGCATGAACGTCTTCAACGTGAACATAGTTTCACAATCTTTTCCCTAACCAACACGTCTTACATTTGGATACAATTCTCTCTTGTGAGTGGAGAGATATTATGTAACCAATACACAGCAAGGCCACTTGGGCAGGATTATCTGGAACACCACGATATGCGTAACGCACAAGTTACTTAATTTCAGTAACCATATATCTGTAAGAAACATTAGTAGTGATAGATTCCTTACCTTAGAATTACCCCCAGGCGTCAGACTGGATCCGGCAAGTTTTCGTCTGCAGTACCCCTGCGCGTCAGTAGGTGTAGTCATGCGGCTCCGCGTGCGGCATTGGCGTCGCTGGTGCTACTTAGACGCGCCTGCGGACGTCATTACCGTACACGATTTTCCACGCCAGGAACGCAGAGCCATGCAAGAAACGGACCACTGGTGTCATGAAACTAGGGCCCTGAAAGGGATGACCTTAACCCTAGAAATCAGTTCGCAGAACGGGGAGGATGGGTCGGACGGTAAGGAATCTATCACTACTAATGTTTCTTACAGATATATTGTTACCGAAGGTAACAAACTTGTGCATCTGAAAGAAACATGCAGTGATAGATACCTTACCTTAGAATAGATACCCCAGCAATACCAATCCCGGTGGTGGGTCTGCGAACCAAGATCACACCAGAAAGTCCTGGAGAACAGAACGGCCAAAGAAGCAGTCTCTCCGGACTTGGCTGTCCAGGCAGTAGTGCTTGGTAAAAGTGTGCAGCGAGGCCCACGTAGCTGCCTGACAGATGTCATGCAAGGGAACTCCCTGTCCCAAAGCAGTAGTGGCTGCCGTCGCCCTGGTAGAATGGGTGAGCAGCCCCACCGGAGGCTCTTTTTTAGACAAAGAATAACGAGCCTTTATGCACAGAATGACCCACCGAGAGATGGTCCGCTTGTGCACGGCCCAACCTTTCTTGGTGCCCACGTAGCCAACTAAGAGCTGGTCATCCACACAGAACTGTTGTGTGCGGTTTAGGTAGAATGAGAGCGCACGTTTTGGGTCCAGACGGTAGAGCCTCTTCCTCTATCGAGGGATGCGGAGGTGGAAAGAAGGTGGGCAAAGCGATGATCTGCCTGATGTGAAAGGCAGTGACAGCCTTCAGCAGAAAAGATGGACGAGTCCTTAGAACCACTTTGTCCGGATGGACAGAGAGAAAAGGAGGTTTAGAAGAAAGCGCCTGGAGCTCACCAACTCGTCTGGCAGAGGTGATGGCCACCAGAAAAGCTGTCTTTAAAGTGAGAAGACAAAGAGGACAGTTGTGAAGTGGCTCAAAGGGAGCACACATCAGATATGTCAGATTCAAGTCCCACTGAGTCATTATGAAAGGAACAGGAGGGAAAATATGAGAAATGCCTTTTAAGAATCTATTTACAACAGGGGACTTGAAAAGGGAAGGCTGATCTGGAAGCCGTAAAAAGGCAGAAATGGCCGAGAGATAGTCCTTGATAGTGCTCAGAGCAGAGCCCTGCTAGGCCAAAGAAAGAAGGAATAGAAGGACCTCTGAAAGAGGGGCAGAAAGGGGATCCACAGCCTTTGCTGTGCACCATGCCACAAACTTATTCCACCTGCAGGCGTATACCGTCTTAGTGGAGGGACGCCTGGCTGCCAAGATTACATCAAACTTCGGGAGGCAGGTCAAAAGACATCAACTGCCGCCGTTCAATCTCCACGCAAAGAGGTGGAGGCTGGACAGGTTCGGGTGGAACAGAAGATCCTCCCGGGGGATCGATGGCCATGCTGAGTAGCTCGGGATACCATACTCTTCGAGCCCAGTCTGGAGCCACAGGAATGACTTTGGCCAGGTCGCGCTTGAACTTCTTCAGCACTCTGGGTAGAAGTGGTATAGGCGGAAAGGCATAGAGTAGACCGCAACTCTACTTGCGATGAAAAGAGTCGCCTAGCGAGTGCCGCCTTGGAAATTCCAACGGGCAGAACTGATGAAAATGCGCGTTCTCTTCTGTGGCAAATAGATCTAACCAAGGCTCTCCCCACTGCTGAAAGAGACCTTGCGCCACGTCTGAGTGCAGCAGCCATTCGTGATCCATCATGCACCGGCAGCTGAGTTCGTCCGCCCTGGTGTTCAGAGAACCTGCCAGGTGTTAAACCACCAGGAAAATGCCCTGATGTTCAAGCCATGTCCAGAGAGGCAGAGCCCCCACCCCGCCCTGTTTGTTGCAGTACCACATGGCGTGGTGTTGTCAGTGAACACCTGCACTGCTCTGACCTTGACAGAAGGAAGGAATGCTTTCAGTCGGATCGCCCGAAGCTCCAGAAGGTTGCTATGGAGCCGGGACTCCATCGGAGACCAGAGTCCTCTGATCTCGGTCTCTCCCATGTGGCCGCTCCATCCCAGAAGGGACGCGTACGTCACCACTGTGTGTTCCGGTTGGGGAAGGGAGAGGGATCTGCCATTGACCCAATCGCGATTCGTGAGGCACCACTGCAATTGTTGTGCATTGCCCTCCGAGATCTGGACATCGGACAGGTTGCCCTGATGCTGTGCCCACTGGAACTTAAGGTCCCACTGCAGAGCCTGCATATGCCATCTGGCATGATCCACCAACAGGATGCAGGAGGCCATCAGGCCCAGTAACCGGAGGGTCATCCTGACCGAAACCCGGGATAAAGGCTGAAAGATCGGAATCATAGCCTGAATATCCCGGACTTGCTGCTCGGGAGGATAAACTCGAAATTGCGCCGAATCCAGAACCGCTCCGATGAAGGAGCTTCTGAGAGAGAATCACGTGCGACTTCAGCATGTGGATGGAGATCCCCAGCAAATGCAGGAGGTCGGCCGTAGTCTGGAGGTGGGAGTCGACTGCCTGGGGCAAGCCCGCCTTTAACAACCAGTCTTAGAGATAGGGGAAAACTGTGGCCCCTTATCTGTGCAGATGAGCTGCAACCACCGCCATCACTTTCGTGAACACCCGAGGGGCGCTGGTTAAGGCCAAAAGGGAGCACGATGAACTGAAAGTCCTTGTGGCCTACCGTGAACCGCAGGTAACACCGGTGAGCCGGCAGGACAGGAATATGAAAGTAAGCGTCCTGCAAGTCCAACGCTACCATCCAATCTTGCGGGTCTAGGGCAGACAAGACCTGAGCAAGTGTGAGCATCTTGAACTTCTCCTTCCGGAGGAAGCGATTGATGTTCTTAAGGTCCAAGATAGGACGCAGACACTTGTCCTTGTTGGGGACCAGAAAGTAGTGGGAACAACAACCACGACCTACTTCTGGCCCAGGAACGTGCTCGATGGCCCCCTTGGCCAAGAGGACCATGACTTCCTGCTGAAGAAGCGCAAGATGGTCCCCCGACATGGTGGTATTGAGGTGGCATGGCTGGAGGGGGAAGTCTCGAAGGGGAGGGAGTAGCCCCATTGGACAATTTGCAGAACCCACTTGTCCGAAGTGATGTTGCACCAGTGGGGGAGATGATGGCGAATCCTGCCGCCCACTGGTGTTTGATGGGCCTGAAAGGTCGGACTAGGAAGGCTTTGCAGTGGATGCTGCGGGGGTGGAAGGGGACTGACCCATCCACTGGCCCCCAGAACCCCCTCGACGGTTCCCATGTCTGCGGCCGCGCTAAGAATGTTGCTGCGCAGGCCTGTGGCTCTGGAACAAACGTGTTGGGGCCACCCCTTCTGTGGCCACGAAAGGAGCGAAAAGCGGAAGGCAGAGGAGGGTGTGTGGCCGACAGGCCCAGGCACTTGGTCGTAGCCCATGAGTCCTTAAACCGCTCCAACGCACTATCCGCCTTATTGCCAAAAAGGCGAATGCCATCAAAGGGCATGTCCATCAAGGTGTTCTGGACATCCCCTGAGAAGCCAGTTGTTCTCAGCCAGGCGTGGCGCCGAAGTGCCACTATCATGGAATGGTGAACACTGCTGTGTCTCTGCCAGCTGCTATAGCCTGAGAGAGTACTGTCCGTGCCTCCTCCGGACAGTTGGACAGCACCTGCGCAACCGTGAGTGGGAATAATGGCCCAAGAGGCATGTGGTGTTCAGCCCTAAGCTGGCAGATGAAAACAGCTTCTTGCCAAGCTGTTCCAGCTTCTTGGATTCCCTATCTGGAGGTGCGGAAGGGAACGCACTCTGGGAAGCACAGGCTTGGACAACCAAGCTCTCGGGAGTGGGGTGTTGGGAGAGAAAGAGGGGGTGGATGGTGGCGGCGGGCCACGTTCCTGTCCACAGAAGCCCCTGTGTTGGGCCTGGACCAAGTGCCCAAAAGGATGTCAGAAAGCGTGTCATTAAAGGGCAGCAAGGGCTTCGAAGAGGTTGCCGCTGACTGGTGCACATCTGTCAGGAGGTTAGTCTTGACAGCCACCATAGGGAGTTCGAGGTGGAGGGTCTCGGCTGCCCTACGTACTACCACTGCGTAACTGGCTCCCTCCTCCGTAGCCACGGTAGGAGGAGACAGCATGCGAAGGTCAGGTGAGGTGTCAAAATCCACTGGCCTCCCCCAAATCTCTGCCCAGTCCGGATCATAATCACACTTGTGTGTAAGATGGTCCTCAGACCCCTCCCAGTCCTCCCCTTCCTCCGACATCTGTGAAACAGGCTGAAAATAAGGAGGATGGAGATAGGGGAAAAATGCCCCATAGGCGTTTGAATCGGTGCCACACGGTGTCGATCCGGCACCGTGTCCGGGACAGGGCTAAAACTGGGGAAGACGTCGTCCCGAGGAGCAGGCTACGTCGGAGGTGGTGCCGGTGGGGTAGACGGCGGTGGAGATGTTACGAGGTCAACCGGCGGCGACCGGGGTCCGATCCTGGATTCCGGGAGGTCCTGCTGTGCCAGGGCTGGAGCCACCGGCGATGGAAGGACAGGACCGCCAGTCGGGCCCACGGGGCCCACAGGCACACCGGCGGGGCCAGACGGCCCAAAGAGTCAGGCCATGACAGCAAAAAAACTCATGCACCTGAGCAGGAGTCGCCGACGGACACAGAAAGGGTGGGTAGGCCGGCAGCAACGTCACAGGCTCCGCCAGAGCTGCGTGGGTGGCACCACCCGCACCCGCGACGGGCGAGGGGGAAATAGAGGAGCGCCGATGCTTTTTCAACTTTTTTTTTTAATGCTTTGACTTACCTGACCAGAGTGCTAAGACTTGGATCCAGAAGAACGATAGCGACGGCTCCGCGACCGGTCCCTCTGCCTCCCACGGAACCGGGACCTTGAGCGGCATGGAGCCGACTGCCGGACTTCCAGCAACTTTCGGGACTGCGCCCGCAAAGTTTTCGGCGCCATGGCCCGGCAGTCGGGGCACGACTTGGAGTCGTGGTCGCGCCCCAGGCAGTAGAGACACACGCAGTGTGAGTCCGTCACAGACATCATGCGGTGACAGACCCACAGTTCTTGAAGCCAGGCATCCCTACGACACCAGGAGTCGATCGACTCGAAGAAATTGAGACAAAAGGCCTCGAAAAAAACTTAGTCAAAAAATGACTGGGGGTACTTGCTCTTCCCGGATCAGCGCTCGCAGGCGCGGAAAAAGAAAGAACTGAGGTCAGCTTGCGTGGGCGCTTCTAAGTAGCTCCAGCGACATCATCCTGGTGCCAACGACGCACGCGGAGCCGAACAACGACACCTACCGACACGCAGGGGTACTGGTGACGAAAACTTTCCGGATCCAGTCTGACGCCTGGGGGTAATTCGAAGGTAAGGAATCTATCATTACGTGTTTCTTTCAGATGTTTACCCTGTTCCGCTTTAGACCCAATGTACCCACTTAGAGATTGAGTGGAGATCTTCCGGGAAGTAGACTTTAGAACATGAATGTATAGTGAACTGCATCAATATTTTGAGGGGCACTCAAGAGCTACTATGGCAAACAAGTGATATGCAATGAAAGCGGTCATTAAGTGAATATAGACGAGTAGAATTTATGGAATCTCTGCAGAGATTATGAAAGAGATACTGGGACTACAGGCCAAAATTGCAAACAAAAATATGACTCCTACTGCTCCCCAATCGCTCTCTGGAAAATGTGGAACATAAATGTTAATTGAGATTCCTCCATCCAGACTTAATACATATTCATGCATCAACTCTGTATCTGGAGACCTGTAACCCAACCCGCCTAATGACGTGGAAATCTAACTATAAACCTCAGACTTGACAGACATCACAAACTAGGTCTACTCTAGGCCTGGGTGGCAAATTGAATCCTGGTCATGTAATTTGGCGACTCTGCATGGTTTCTGGATAAATTCAACCAATCGCTGCATGGTGGAATTGTTTCTCCCACAAGGTTCCAGAAAGAGAGCTGGTGAGTGCAAATGAGTTTGGCGGTGTTCCCAAACGAGATTTAGTGTCATTAGGAGGGCCTATGGCGAGATTCTCCAATGTGGGTAGTCACGGTCAAAGGGCTCCTTTGAGTAGATTTTCTACTCGAGCGGCACCAAAATCAATTTGAATGGTCACACGCTCTTGCACACCACGTGGTGCCGATTTTTCAGCATGGCATGCAACAGACACTTTATCTCAGCACAACATGAAATTTTCTGCCCAATGGCAGAACTCTGTGGAATTCTGCAGTCACATAAGAACTTTGCAAGATTCTCCAGAGTGTCATTCAGCCCACCTGTAGTCTACTCTACTTTCTATCTCTAAACACAAGATGGAGGAAAGTTAAAGTCTTTAGGATGAATCTACCAGTATCAATTTGATATAATCCACATCAACATATCATACCACATGTACCAATTCATTACCTGCTACGTCAATGTGACAGGCATACTAATTATGAAACTACCTGTGGAACCTTACTGGCATCTTAACTAACAGACACAGACTGTACTCTTACATAACAACTCAAAATTAACCACCAGACAGGCAAGCCGGGGCAAACGAGATCTGCCACAAATTTCTGTTCAAAGGAGGACTCCAACTTAGGGCCCGATTAAGAGTTTGGCGGATGGGATAATCCGTCACATACGTGACGGATATCCCATCTGTCATATTACAAATTCCACTGGATATAAACAATTGTAATTTGGTCGACAGGATAACAGTCACATTTGTGATGGAGTAACCCTGTCCGCCAAACTCCTATTCTGGCCCTTAGTCCACCCTGCAAGCCCCAAAAAGTTAAATACTCTGATCACGGACATCTTATAATGGCAGAAATAATGACAATAACAGCCCATATTGGCAAATCTCTTCAAAAGACATCTCATAAGGGAACTCATCATCATCATCATCATCATCATCAGCTTTATTTTGATAACTTGCATCATAAAGGAAATCATATAAAGGAGGACAGCAGCGCAGTCTACCCGGACAGATGTCTGATTCCCTCCCTCACTCTTATCAATGCATGGCACCTCTTGCAGATTCAAGAGTCGACAAACTCCGGGGACAGGCACCACAAGAAATAAAATAGAGAACATAAAAGATACATACCAACACAATAATGGGATATGCAGAGTTGATCACAGCTGCCAGCATAACATTTTTTAAATGTACGTGAATCTCTCGCATCTATCACACCACTAAGCACTGCATTCAATAACTCGATAACTGCACCTCAGTGGTCATCATGAAATTAAAACACTTCCCAAATAAGGTTGAAGCAAAGTCAATTCTTTCAACCACACAATATACTGTGCTATTTGTGCACGAACAAGCGCTTTAGCAACCAACATTGGGGTAGGAACCACTATACATACATTATACTACAATACACTGTTTCAACAGAAATTCCATGAAGGGTCGGCACATGTGGGAAAATGCTGGTGTGATTCTCTCGTAGAGAGCTATCCAGTACCTGCTAAACCACACAAAGATATCAGGCTATCTTTAAATTTCTTAAGAAGCTATATTATAAAGTGAGAGCTCAATTGACCACCGTTGTCACCTAAGTTGAGGGACGATCTGGATGGAACAGTGGAGGTGGAAGAGTTGAGAAAACCCCAAAACACACTAAATGAGATGGAGGCAGAAAATAATAATAGACCGCCCCCTGGTACCACAATTATTATCGCAATAACTAAAAGAAAGCTGGGAAGAGGCTCCTAAGTGGGGCTGACCACCCAGCACCATGAGGAGCCAGTGATAACTGAAGAACTTAAGCCCGGCAAATCCGAATAATATTAAATCCCACATGCCTCTGTCTTCGATTAACATAGATCAAGAAGACTTCTAAGACTAGTATGACTATTGATCCATTAGGACCAATCCAGCTTTATCCCCGGAAAAAACACAATAAATAATCTTTAACAGTTGACTCTTGTTGAGTACTACTTTGAGTTACACCTAGTGACTACATGGTAGAGTCTTTAGAAAGAGAAGTCCTTTGACCAGATAGGCTCAGACACCTTGTTTAATGTACTAAAGGAATACAACTTGATTTGGTTACTGTATTGCGGCTTTCCCACAATCCTGATTAAAACGGAAGGCAAACAAAAAGGAAAACAAACCTATTTCTGAAATGGTCGGAAGCATATTATTGATGTGCACGACACAGTAATAACCTTTTGAAAACTATTGGAGGGCTGATTAGTCTCCATTACGATATCCCAATACCAGAGGATTTTAAAACCGAGTGGAATCTGTATACATTTTACAGCGGCGTTAAATAGTGCCTTGAACATAATTGAAGCGGATTGCCTAAAAACGTAAGGGTCTCAATGGGAAAAAATGTTATACAGAGTAAATTGAGAAATATCGGATATCTTTTTAACCAACAACAATCCTTTCATCTATAAGGTGTGTGTATTCCATTTCCAAAAGGGACAAAAAATTGTTAGTCCTGAAGAAGGTGGCTTATCAATAATTTGTGCACCGAAACGTGTCAACGTTACTTTACTTCTGCTAAATTCGAGGAACTGTAGAGTCTAAACACAATAAAATGTATAGACTCGGACAATACTGATTCAACCGAATTAACACAATCATGATGATATACGTTTGTCACTCTGTCTGTCTCTCGTTTTTATAACTGTTGGATTGTTTCTTAGACAACGATACACTGACCATTGGATCATTTTAAATCTTGAGTATCTTTGTGGTTATGAATTATGTTTTATATGATTAGAATTGTAATTTATAATAAAAAAGCATTAATATTTACTTAAATTCATTTTTAATTGCCTTTTTGGGTCCTGCTTTAACATTTTGTTGTGGATATTTGCACTTTGTAATAATGAATGAGTACATGATGAGATCATGTTAGAAGGCGATCCCAGGGGCGACAGGGAGGTCACCTGACCACCCTGAGACCTACCCTCGGGGTAATGTAGCCGGGCACTGGCGGGAGACTCCTCAGAGGAAGAGTCTCGTATCTAGGATCGTACACACGGCACCACACGACAAAGGGACACCACACAGTAGGTTCTTGGGAACAGATCTTTGATCTACTCAGCTACGTTGGATCTTTATGATCACCAAGATGGATATGTACAAATAGAGCACGGGCTCAGAGTCTCGGTAGGGGAAAGGGGGTAGCGGGACAGTCTTTTGGGGATCCGGATCAAATGCAGGGGCGTACCCAACGCACAGCTCACAATCCTCGAGCCGGGGGGATACGCTGCGGTCCAGCCGGACCGAGGGAGTCGTTCGGAGCCGCGAGTCACTCAGCGGGGCTCAAGCACCAGTTTGGAGGTCTTACGATCTTCAGGGGAGCCACGAGTCACTCAGCAGGGCTCAGCACCAGTTTGGAGGTCTTACGATCTTCAGGGGAGCCGCGAGTCACTCAGCAGGGCTCAGCACAAGTTCGGAGGTCTTACGATCTTCAGGGGAGCCGCGAGTCACTCAGCAGGGCTCAAGCACAAGTTCGGAGGTCTTACGATCTTCAGGGGAGCCGCGAGTCACTCAGCAGGGCTCTCGTCGTTCCAGAGTCGAATCTGCCTGATAGTCCCAGAGCACCCCTTGTTATAGGTCCCTCCCTCTTTGATGTCCGGGGTCCGTGTAGGCAGGGATCTTAGAGCCTGGGGGCCGCTCGTTGGAGTTTCCTGCCGTTCTTTGATCCTTTCAGGGCCGGGTCGGGAGGAGTCCCAGACACCCAGCAGGCGTGGAGCCAGCCCTCAGGGAGGCCGGAGGGCCGATCGAAACCCATCTCCCGAGGGGAGGTCAGAGGTGCGATGGAAACTGCTCCTCCCTCTCTCACTCACTCCATGGGAGCGCGATGTTCCCCAGCCGGGGAAGCGCCTCTATGCCTGGGTTGTTCTGGGGCCGGGCGGCCATCGTAGGTGCATGAAGTGGGCACGAAGGCCCTGTGGTGCTGGGAAGATGGAGGGCACGGACAGGGAAATCCGGGTCGGGTGTGTGTGGGGCCTGGCGGGCAGGACCGGCTAGGCCGGGTACTGAGGGGCTGAATGAGGTGTACGGGTCAGGGGATGGGGCTAGGGGTCAGGGATGGCCATGCCACAAGACCGGGTCTAACACGCGTCCCCCCCCAGCTGAAAGCCGGAGAGAACTACCCATCCTCTTGGGGGTTCTCTTCACTGAGGCGGAAGAACCAGGAGAGGCCGTCAGCGTGGTCAGTACCAGGGCGGTGCTCCACGGTGAAATCCATCCCCTGGAGGGAGATTGACCACCGCAATAGTTTGGGGTTTTCCCCTCGCATCTGCATGAGCCATCGCAGGGGGCGATGGTCGGTTTGGACTTTGAAATGGGTGCCGAATAGATAGGGTCGTAATTTCTTGAGGGCCCAGACTACGGCGAACGCCTCGCGCTCAATGGTGCTCCATTTCTGTTCTCTGGGTAACAGCCTTCGGCGGAGGAAGGCTACGGGCTGGTCTAGGCCTTGGTCATTCACCTGTGACAGGACTGCCCCAACGCCATGCTCGGAGGCATCCGTTTGTACCACAAACTCCTTGGAGTAGTCGGGGGCCTGGAGCACGGGGGCAGTACACATGGCCGCTTTCAGGGCATCGAACGCCTCCTGGCAGGCAGAGGTCCACTGCACCTTCTTGGGCTGTTTCTTGGCCGTGAGTTCCGTGAGGGGACCGACAAGGCTGCCGTACCCCCGGATGAATCTCCGGTAGTAGCCGGTGAGGCCCAGAAAGGCTCGGACCTCCGTTTGGGTAGTGGGTGGTTCCCAGGCTAGGATGGCGTTGATCTTAGGCTGCAGAGGGGCGACCTGCCCGCTTCCGACCTGGTGCCCTAGGTAGACCACCGAACCTTGCCCAATCTGACACTTGCTGGCTTTTACTGTGAGGCCTGCCTGGCGCAGGGCCGTTAGCACCCACCGGAGGTGCTGGAGGTGCTCACTCCATTAGGAACTGAAAACCGCGATCTCGTCGAGATATGCGGCGCTGAACGTTTCTAGCCCGGCCAGGACTCTATTTACCAGTCGCTGGAAGGTGGCCGGGGCATTTTTCATCCCGAAGGGCATCACGCGAAAGCGATAGTGCCCATCCGGGGTGGAGAAGGCGGACCGCTTCTTGGCTCCTTCTGTGAGCGCAATTTGCCAGTACCCGCAGGTTAGATCGAATGTGCTGAGGAAATGAGCAGACACGAGACGGTCAATGAGCTCGTCTGCTCGGGAAATGGGGTGAGCGTCGGCTCGGGTGACTTCATTGAGTCCCCGGTAGTCCACACAGAATCGGAGTTCTGGGGCGACAGCGGGGGCCGCTGCTTTCGGGACCAGTACCACGGGGCTGGCCCAGGGGCTGTCAGAGGGTTCGATCACCCCCAAGGTCAACATCTTCGAGACCTCGGCCTGGATGCAGGACCGGACTCGATCAGGTACTCGGTAGGCTCGTTGTTTTACCGGCGGGCTGTCTCCGGTGTCCACGTCATGGACACACCAGTCGGTGACTTTGGGGACGAGAGAAAATAAGTCGGGGAACTGCCCTAAGAGCTGGTGGCAGTCTTCGCGTTGCTGGGAAGTGAGGGATGGAGAGAGGTTCACTCCTTCCACGGAGCCATCCTTCTCCTCGGTACACAGGAGGTCAGGGAGGGGATCTGACTCCTCCTCGGCCCAGTCATCGGAAGCCAGCAGCAGACTTAGCTCCATCCGCACGAAGTGGGGCTTGAGGCAGTTCACGTGAAGGACCCGAAGGGGGTCCAGAGGGGACTGGACGTCCACCAAGTACGTGACCTGGCTCATCCGCTCAACGACTTTGAAGGGCCCGGTCCATTTATCCTGGTGGACGCAAGGTTAAGGTTTCACGGGGGCCATGACCCATACCTGCTGGAACTCGACCAGAGTGGCATTCTGGTCGTACCAGCGTTTCATTTCTTCCTGGCTCGCCTCCAGGTTGGCCTCGGCCATCTCTCGAATCTTCCTAGTCTGGTTTCGGAGGGTCAGAACGTATCGGAACACATCTCGGGGTTGGGGGGGCCCTCGTGGCACCACTGGGCCAACTCGGGCAGAACGCTCAACTCTGCGATCTGTGCGGGGTCGGACGGTAGGGGTTCGTCGTTGGCGACAGATTCTCCACGTGGTGAGATGTGGGGGACCTCGGGTGGGACAATCCTGTCCTCGTTGGCAGGTGCGTCCTCGACTTCCCCAAGGGGGGGCAGTCGGGCCGCCATGGATCTGGTGGTGGCACACACCCACTCGGGGAGACCCATCATCCCTAGGTGGGCTTTGCGCTCGACTTGCTGCCAGGGGGAACTTTCCAGGTCGTTCCCCAGGAGACAGTCGACCGGCTGAGAGATTCTTACGGCTACTTTCAATTTACCAACCACTCCGCCCCATTCAAAAGGCACCAGGGCTACCTGACAGACTCTCCGTGTTGTCAGCTGCAATTACAGGGCAAAATATATTGGGGAGGATCTGGTCTTCGTGGACTAAGTGGCTGAGGACACCAGTGATGCTCACCCCGGTGTCACGAAGGGCCTCTACCTGTTGGCCATTGATCGTCACTAGCTGTCCATATTTCTTCGTGTTGGAGGGCAGGAGGCTCCCAGGGACCATTTCTCTTTCTCCTAATGATACCAAGGCCATGGCGGCGGGTTCCCATTCTACGGTCTCCTCACTCTCCTCCCCTGGGGCTACATTGGCTATCTGTCTGGCTGGTGGGGCTGTAGAGGGGACGCGCAGGGCCATGGGGCATTCGGGGTCATTGGCGTAATGCCTGGGCTTCTGGCAACGGAAACAAGTGATGGTCACCCGGTGCCCCCGTCTCACGGGTGGACCGGATACAGCTGGTGGGGGTGCCGGGAAGTGCGGAGGTTGGCTTTTCGGAGGACTGGAATGGGATTCCCTCTGCCCACCCTGGTTCCCCCCCCTCTCTCTGGCGGGGTGGTCCCTGACTGGTTCGGGGGTATTCTCCTACAGGGCCCCGGGAGACCCGGGTGTTGGTCCAGCGATCCGCCTCGACAGCCAGCTTCCTCGGATCCGTGAGCTTGCTGTCGAGCAGATGCTGGCGTAGCTCCACAAAGCAGTTCGCCGCCAGGTGTTCCCATAGCATAAGGTCGGTTAGTTCGTCCAGGGTGGTGACTTTGCTGCCCTTAATCCACCCGTCGAATGCTCGGCTAAAAAAGTTCACATACTCCACCCATGTGGTGCCGGGGATCTTCTTGCAGTCCCGGAACCGCTGGCAGTACATCTCCGGGCTGGGGCCGTACCTTGTGAGGAGGGCCTCCTTCATGTGGCTATAGGAGGTCTGCATGGAGGATGGTAGGTCGAGCAGGGTGTCTCTCCCCTCGCTCAAAAATCAGCCCCACAACCCGGCCCCCCAATCTTTCTGCGGGACTCGGTGGGAGGTCATGGCGACCTCGTAGGCCTTGAACCATTGTTGGATGTCATTGTTTTTGTAATATTCCTTGACCACATCTTTGGGGATGTGGACCTTCTGCTCCGCCGGTGGTGGCGCCCCCCGGTTCTCCGAGGGTCGAGCCTCTTCGCTCCTTGCCTGGAGCTCGATTTCTTTCAAGCTGCGTTCGTGCTCCAGTTGAAGCCTTCGTCCTTCGTGCTCTCGTTGGAGTTTCTCCTCTTCCAGTTCGCCTTGTACTCGCATCTGTTCCACTGCTAGCTTCTGCTCAGCTAATTTCAACTCGCCCTCAATTTTCAGTTTGGCCAGTTCGAGTTCGTGATTACGACTTCTCTCTGTCTGCGAGTTCTTCCGGGGATAGACCCCCGTCTGGTACGAAGCTTCGTAGCTGGTTGCTGCTGCTTTCTCTTGGGGAGAGTCCAGCTTCGTCATGGAGCTCCACCGCTCCTTCTGGGCGGGGGGCTCCGGATTCCACCCAAGCTTTCAGTGCCTTCTGCATATCTTCTTTGGTGTTGAGACCAGTGGTAGCGATTTTTACTTCTTTGCAGAATTGCTTTAGTTCTTTGTGCGTGTCCTCTTCCAGTTGTTCCGCCTGGAACACGGCACTCGCGTTGGTTTCTGTGAGACTCATGGCGTTTTCTTCTGCCGTCTTTGCCGGTAGTGCGTCAGCCGCTTACGGTACGATCTCTAGATGATGGGCCCGAATCCCGTCGCTTGCCACCAATGTTAGAAGGCGATCCCAGGGGCGACAGGGAGGTCACCTGACCACCCAGAGACCTACCCTCGGGGTAATGTAGCCAGGCACTGGCGGGAGACTCCTCAGAGGAAGAGTCTCGTATCTAGGATCGTACACACAGCACCACGCGACAAAGGGACACCACACAGTAGGTTCTTGGGAACAGATCTTTTATCTACTCAGCTACGTTGGATCTTTATGATCACCAAGATGGATATGTACAAATAGAGCACGGGCTCAGAGTCTCGGTAGGGGAAAGGGGGTAGCGGGACAGTCTTTTGGGGATCCGGATCAAATGCAGGGGCGTACCCAACGCACAGCTCACAATCCTCGAGCCGGGGGGGATACGCTGCGGTCCAGCCGGACCGAGGGAGTCGTTCGGAGCCGCGAGTCACTCAGCGGGGCTCAAGCACGAGTTCGGAGGTCTTACGATCTTCAGGGGAGCCGCGAGTCACTCAGCAGGGCTCAGCACCAGTTCGGAGGTCTTACGATCTTCAGGGGAGCCGCGAGTCACTCAGCAGGGCTCAGCACAAATTCGGAGGTCTTACGATCTTCAGGGGAGCCGCGAGTCAATCAGCAGGGCTCAAGCACAAGTTCGGAGGTCTTACGATCTTCAGGGGAGCCGCGAGTCACTCAGCAGGGCTCAGGTGTTCCAAGGTTGCAAGGGAGCCGCGACCACGTCAGCAGGGCTCTCGTCGTTCCAGAGTCGAATCTGCCGGATAGTCCCAGAGCACCCCTTGTTATAGGTCCCCCCCTCTTTGATGTCCGGGGTCCGTGTAGGCAGGGGTCTTAGCGCCTGGGGGCCGCTCGTTGGAGTTTCCTGCCGTTGTTCTTTGATCCTTTCAGGGCCGGGTCGAGAGGAGTCCCAGACACCCAGCAGGCGTGGAGCCAGCCCTCAGGGAGGCCGGAGGGCCGATCGAAACCAATCTCCCGAGGGGAGGTCAGAGGTGCGATGGAAACTGCTCCTCCCTCTCTCACTCCATGGGAGCGCGATGTTCCCCAGCCGGGGCGGCGCCTCTAGGCCTGGGTTGTTCTGGGGCCGGGCGGCCATCGTAGGTGCATGAAGTGGGCACGCGGGCCCTGTGGTGCTGGGAAGATGGAGGGCACGGACAGGGAAATCCGGGTCGGGTGTGTGTGGGCCCTGGCGGGCAGGACCGGCTAGGCCGGGTACTGAGGGGCTGAATGAGGTGTACGGGTCAGGGGATGGGGCTAGGGGACAGGGATGGCCATGCCACAAGGCCGGTTCTAACAGATCAAGAATATAAAGTCTTCCAAGAGAAGTTGCTTTTGATTACATGAACTGTATTTGGTACCCTGTCTCTTGGGTTGTGGGGCCACTCTTGCTTTCTTTTGAGCAGACACTACAAGCCTGGAGTCCAATCTGTGGAGCAGTTCCTCCTCTTTCATGAGACGAGAAGTAGGAAGGAAAGATGAAAGAATGATGGACTGGCCCATGTGAAAGGCAGATACCACTTTTAGTAAGAAAGACAAAACAGCTACAAAGGACCAACATAAGATTCAAATTGAACTGGGGAACTATATATAGAGTGGGAAGAAAGAAGAATAGTCAATATTTCAGAAATCGCTAATGGTGACAAACAAACAACAAATAGCTGGTCTGAGAAACACATGAAGGAGGACATGACATTTTACAGTAGTCACTGCAAGGCAAGATGCAGTCTGAAGTGTACAACATTAGCAAGGTGTGAAAGAAGAGTTTATATCTTCCATCTACTGAACAGACTTGTTACAATGATCCTAATAAATTAAGTTTAATTAGGTCTGCTACTTCAGGCAACAAGCAGAAGGACTCTGGTTGGCACAGTTTAATTTCCACGTGTGGGGTCACTTTACTTGCAATCTAGCTATGTGACCTAGCAGTCCCCTGTGATTGCCTCCCAGTCGGTAGCGAAATGGTAGGACCCCACCCCCTCCCAATTGAACACTGGTGGCGTTGGCACTCGTGATGGTTTTGAGGCTGCAGGAAAAGTACAACCAGCAGAAAACAGAAGAAGCTGCTGCTGTTGGTGCAGATGGCGCCCATGGCTCCACCCTTGCCCCCAAAAGAGCAAAACAGTTGCAGGGGTATTTGGATCATATAAGAAGGTTGTCAATGCCAGGGTGATTGTGCCATAATCTTGAAATTACCTGTACAACTGGTGTATTTGCTTAGCTGGGGAAGCCAGGCCAAGGAACGAATATCAGACGTACCACACACACCAATACCAAGTAATATGTTAAAATACAACTTTTACAAAGCAGTGTACATTTACAACGTGTGGTTTGACCATGTTCTACTTTACAACTCAAACATGCACATAAAACTACCTCTAGACATCCCTTTAAAACTAATTTCTACCCTCTTTAACTCATCTATTCCTGAACCCTAGATTGCCTTACAACCCTTTACTCCTACCCATCCCTTAAACCTCAAAATCCCTTATTCCTTACCCTACCCACCCCTAAAACAGAAAACCCCCTACCACCCTTTACTCTTAGACATCCCTTAAACCTAAAAAACATCCATCCCACACTTTGCTCATAACCTCCCTTAAACCAAAACAAACCCTTAGTACCCTTGACTCCTAGCCATCCCTGTACTTTTAAAACCCTTTACTACTACCCGGTCACCACTATGTAGTTATAGTTAAGTCAGAGTTCTCATCTGATGAGCTTTTTTTAGTTTTGCTAATAACCTTGGTGCCATCTGATACATCTTCACTAAACCTGCAAATAAAAGTTCATCCACCTCAACATCTTCTTGGAAAGTTCCATCAAACAGGGGCTAGGAAAAATGGGGGTTCCAAAACAGGTTTACACTACGCTAATTCTCATAGGAACTTTAAGAAGCAATACAGAAAAAAATGGCTGAACAGAAATAGTTTAAATGTGTCAGAAAAGTAGAGGTTTACTCAGAAAGTGTGCTTTGTTATTTTGTGTAATCAGTTTAGCCGTTTGAGAAATTAAGCTTAAAAAAATAGAACATATCTGGACCTCAACAGTCCAGCTATCACTACGATCGGCCACTTTAAAGGAGATTAGCCAATCCGGATTGACTGATCACAACCTGAACACTATGTTCTGACATGGTCCTTGAGTTAGAAAACTTATATAAGGGGCAGGGTGAGCACACTGTGAGTGAGGCGGTCCCCCCTTGATTGGCTGGGCACAACATAGTATGGCAGCCATTACTGGACTCAGGGACATGGTCCCCATTGAAATGCATTGTAGTTAAATAATGTTTTGAGGATCACAAAATGGAGCACATACAAAAGGGTGATAACAGATTTTATGCATAATATACATCACTTGTTGGTGGCACCATATTAATTTTAGGCATTGTAGTGTGTTCAGAGGAGATTTTACCCTGTGTAAAATGTAAAATGCTGATCCTCTGCTGTGATTTTATGAACTATGTTTGAAAGAAAACTGTTCTCTATCATGATTTCTTAAGATTTTACGAAAGGTGCTCGAGAAGCTAATATGGGAGCATACTTTCTGTGACTTCACACTATTTTCCTCAGTCATGTAAGGAAAAAGTCCGACATACTGAGTAAAATATGTACTTAAAACAGCAGTATGTCAGTTGATTCCCCAGTGTTCTACTACAACCTCTCTACAGTGTTCTAATGAACAACTAGGGCACCAACATTCTTATTTATGACATTGGTGAGGTACACCTGAAGCCATCTTGATTTAATCAAAGCTAAAACATTTCTTCAAGAATGAACAAAAGAGGTTTCATTCTTTCATTTATGGTTTGTGCTGTAGACAGCACAATTGGGACTCATTTCCTATTAGTTCTCAGAGGTGAAGGGGACCGGGAAAACAAGCTATCCACAGTGGAAAAGCTGGAGGAGCAGTGACAGCACATCAGACCACTCAGGGCAGAAGGTAGGGAGATGGATGGAATCTGACAGCAGAGGATAGGGAGGAAGTAGAAAAGGGCACCAAGATTAGCACAGAGGATAGCACGAGGGGAGAGGCAGCACAAAAGCCCATGCAGAGCAGGAGGGAGGGAGCAGGGCACAGACTTGGACAACAGAGGGCAGGGAGGAGGGTGCAGGGGCAAGCACACAAAGAACAGAGGGTAGGGAGAAGGGGGCAGCAGCTAACATACAGAAGGCCAACATGGGAAGTAAGCGGTCTACAGAATGCTGGTGGGAGGGGGAGGGGCAGGGGCATGGGCATGGTCACAGTCACTTCTTTATGCATATACAATTCAAAGTCTTACAACTGTTCTGTACGAACCTTTTCATTGAGCGTTTGGACATATCATATCAACTGCATCGCTTATAAGAGCAGAGTCAACCAATAGAAAAAAAATACTTGTAATAAGTTGACTTGCCACCTACAAACAGACCTAGACACACACAGGATATTATGTTTAGTATTATTTATACATGCAGAAAGCTCTAGACATTTTTCAAAAGTTGCTTCAAGGTTACAGCATTTTGGGGGATGATCACTTGTCTGATCAACACTTCAAGTCAGCTTTTCTAATATGAGGTCATAAACGCTATATTATTTTCATAATATAATATTGCAAGTACAGTTCTCGGACTCATATTAATCCTTACCATACAGTTCCAGCTCTCACTCCGTGCGCGACGTAGTTGGCCTTATCGAGATCCTTTGTAAAGACAGCCGCCGCAAGGCCATATATGCTTTTATTTGCCCTATTAACAACTTCCTCAAGGGACTTGAACTTTAAGATCGACATCACGGGCCCAAATATCTATTGGAAATAAAACAGAGCCTTCAAAGCATTGCTTCCGTAACCTGCATTGGTATTTTTAGGATTTCTCCCAATAAAATAAATTCTTATAAGTTATTTCACCAGCAACACTGACCGCTTTAGTTTGAATCAGAACATTTTACTGCTGAGCACATCACAAAGCAGCATGAAAAGAATAAAACAGACAACATTTCTATGAGATAGCTTAATTGTTCAATTGAGTTAATGAATCGAAATTCAAAATGATGTAGTGACAGAGTTCCCTGTATGTGCGTAATTCATACAAGTATCTGTGTACTATACATCAATGAGTTTACATTAGCCTGACAATTAATGTTAGTTTGCCTTTTTTTGTTAAAAGTTTAGGTGTTTGAGTAAAGAATTCATAATTTTCTCCTTTTATCCTGCTTTTTTTTTTTTATTAAGTTAACATAGTTTCAAAGTAATAATAGAGGCTTGGTGTCTGGCGAGTGAGTGAGTAATAAGCCCTCTTGAGTAACACATTGGTGTCCACAGAGACATTAGAGGAATGAATATGCAAGTAAAAAGCATGGGTGACCCATGCAAACCAAGAAGGAGATCGCTTGAAGGGAGTGCTCAAAATAAACTAGGTTCCATAAAGATAATAATCCAGTGCCATTAAGAGTGCCTTATGTAGGTCTCAGAAGCAGATTTTCAGTATATCCACATAAAATACATACACATAATGAATATAACTGAAATAATTCACATTATCTAGAGTTATCCTGAATTCTTGCACATTGGCCTTTGGGAACCTCGTGGTGCCAGGTGTCTATGAAATATATAATCAAATTCTTCCAAATTTCACTTGGTATAAGAAATATTTATCTTCAGATTTCTCTTAATCTGGATATCTCTAAGAACAGTTCAAATTTGTAATTCTAATGTAACAAAAACATTTTATACCTATCAATGCAGCATGGAATGTATGACGTTACAACGCATGCCTTTACAACGCAGTTTTTACATCGCAACATCCTTTATAAACGCATACATTTACAAAGCATTCCATTACATCGCATACCATTACATTGCATGTAAGGTTTGTGTTCAATAGTGTAGGGGTAAAAATTACTATTCTAACTCCAGGGGGTGCAACAGTAGGGTCAGTGTTGGATAGTGTAGGGGTAAAAAATAACCATTCTAACTCCAGGGGGTGCAACAGTAGGGTCAGTGTAGGGGTAAAAATTACTATTCTAACACCAGGGGGTGCAACAGTAGGGCCAGTGTTGGATAGTGTAGGGGTACTATGCGTTGTAATGCCTGCGTTGTAGTGACATGCATTGTAGTGTCATGCAATGTAATGAATGCGTTGCAGTAACGTGTTGTAAATGTAGTGCGATGTAATGACTGCGTTGTAAGGGTTGTTTCCCTGTAGCATGGTATGTCTTATCTTAGATGCTCAGTTGCTCTTTGTTGCAGTCAGACAGGTTTGACATGTGTACTGACAATCTATTGGGGTTAGAGTTTGGAACATGTTGTACATCTGGCAAAAACTTCTGACTTCCAGTGTCTAAAATAACCCCTCTTTTGCATGTCACTGCTCTCATGAACCACGTTTTCCATCTGCCTCAAGCAAACTTGTACACCCTGATAAAGCTAAACATTTTAGCCAGAATCACGTGATTAGCCCAAATAATTTCCATTTGGTGCTCTCCTGATGCCACAGACTTTAAAACATAACTGAAATATATTTTAAGTAACTTCCTCTTGCTTGCAATTCCAGCGAACACGAGTCTAGCAATGCCACATTGTTCCTTTTCTTTTTTTCGTGTTCAAAGGGTTTTTCCATCGATTCCAATTGGCCTTGGGATCTGTAGCACACTTATGAATATTTCTAGCAATATTAAACCAGTAATTCAAGCTAATGTGAAAACCTTCTTCTAACCACTTAGCCACATGACTCTCAGGTAGTGGTCATACTACTGATTTTTCCATAAGCAATGTTCGTTCATATTTATCTGTAACCTGCTGAATAGCTAAATAAGCACTTGTGTTTTACTTACTGCACATTGGGGCTACTATTTTCATCAAGTTCTGATCATGTATGCTTCTTTAAACCAAACCACTTCTTCAAACTTTCTAACGCCTAAATATAAAAAATGGCATACTTTCAGAGCAAATGCGTGCTTACGTTGAAGTCGGGGGTTAATATTTCTAGATAATCTAATGTTACAATTACCCAAGAGAGGAGTTTCTTCATAAAGAGATGGACATATTTTCAATATTTGACGATGATTAAGCAGTCGTTCTATTTTGCTCAGCAGTGGGGAGTGTTTTGTACGTGGACACTGCTTTAGTGTCTAGCATTGATCCTGCACGTGTGCATTTGAGGCAGTGGCTCACTAATTCTACAGAACTTAGACTCAAATTAACAAGTACTTTTGTTGTCACGAAATCTGCTTGTTGAAACTCACATGCATTGTGACTGTAAAAGCAGACATCAATGCATTTTGCAAGTCGACTCTTCAAAATGCCTTTTGCGACTGAATCTGAATTTAAAAAAAGAAATACCAAGCCTTTGCAATCTTGAACACATTTGAAACCCCAACTGCTGCTGTAAATCACTTACCAATACTCCAGATTTTCTGGTAACTGAGTTGCAAAGTGGAAATTCCACTTTGTAAACAGTGGTGAGCAGTTTCAGGGGAGCATACAGTGGGCCAGCAGACAAAGTTATTATCCTCCTAATGTAATTTCCTGACTGCCAACATTAAAAACACAAAAAATTGCATTATACAGAGAATGGCGAGAATGAGGTGCCGTCTCTCACAAGTCTCCATCCTTGCATTCCCCAGAAGTGCATGTTGCCTCATATTAATGAAGCATTAGGTTCTGCGATGTCTAGCAAATGTGGTTCGCGATGCGAAAGATAAGTACACCAGTCCCATCACAAAATGTAAAGTAGGTCCAAAACGAAAAAGTGGTTTGTGACCTGCCCTATGTACATTGTGTCTACGACTCTGAAAATTGAATTGGTAAGCTCTTCGTATGTAGCAAATTCTTGGAATTACATTTGTTCTTATGAAAATCACTTTTCCACATAATTGTACGATGCAGCAACCTCCATTAATCCAAGTCTAACGTAGTCTTTTGCAACAGGCGTTTAGTGGACTCCCTGCTATGATCAATTAACAGATTTTCAGATACACATTACTACATTTGAAAATAGACAACAGACTTTATCGATAGCTGCGTGAGGGATGCAGCCAGCAGTATTTGAAGCATGGTTCTTCTTCCACATGAAAATAGCGTCCACTAAAAACTATTTATGGCAAGAGAAAGGTCAACATCTTGAAAACACAAACTTTAAATTATTTTCTCATGCATAGGTTATTCATTGCATCTATACCAGTGCTGTTCTGTCCTGGAGGTTTTCTTTCTTGTGTTAATTTATTGCACAGTTCTTTCAAAAGTAAAACGGTCTCTCTGAACGTCACTGCACAGAAAAAGGAGTTGAAGGCATAAGCACATAACAGAGGTTTTTTGTGCCAATGTTGGGCACCCTCTGCTTTAGGTTTATTTCTTTAAGGACGGTGGTGGGGAAGTGCATGAAAAAAAGAGCTGCATAACAGAACAGTACATCACCGGGCATGAATCATCGACTCCGCTTCTGTGGTAGTACTGGGAGCTCTGAGATTTGAAGAATGTAATGTGTTTTTCACTATGTTATGGAGCAAGAGACAGAATATACCAACAATGTACGTTTTTGTACCTATAACCACACACTAGTCTTCTCTCACTCCTCGGAAAAGAGAACCCATAAAGCTTTGAGCTCATTCACAGATAAGTAGGAAGACCTGTCCAGCACCAGACTGTCCATCAACCTTCACAGATACATTACCCAAGGGAGATGTTTTAGCAATTGACTTGGTGGGGACACGACTCAATACTTGTGTGCAGGATGAAGAGAACCATTAAACAGAAAAAAAAAAACCTCAAACCAGACTCATGACAACATTCCAGAGTTAAACTACTCAAAAGTCGTCAAAGCTGAAGAAAAAGGGTTGTCATCCAGCATCTCTCAATTATCGAATTGCAAAAATACTACATCATTGCTTCATCCCGATCAGGCCGGGTTTATGCCCCGGTGGGTGACCCGCTACAATATTCGGCACGCACATATTGCCATGGCAACTGTTCAGGGGCTAGGGGAACGGGCTGCACTACTCCTTGCAGACATGGATAGGGCATTTGATTCCCTTAGTTGGGTATACCTATTCGCACTCCTCCGCAGATTGAATTTTGGACCACGCTTCTGGTCATACCTGACCTTACTCTATACAGACCTGACTGCGTCCGTGCGGGTGGCGGGCTCTCTCATCCACATTCTCTATCAGACGGGGCACCAGGCAGGGCTGCCCACTGTCCCCCTACCTATTTGCATTAGCAATGGAATCCTTAGCGTCCTGGGTGCGGATGGACGCCCAGGTAACAGGTCTTGAGAGGGCACCAAGTCTGTCGGATCGTATTGCCCTGTACGCTGATGATGTTCTTTTTTCTTACTAATATAGACAAGACAGGACCGCTATTGCTGCGCATTATGCAGATTTTCGGGGAGACCTCGGGGCTATATATGAACCCTCGTAAATCTACTCTTTGGGTCCTTGGGGGAGGGGCAGATCTCGGTTCCTGGGCTCCCTCCATCCAGGTAGCCTCTGGGGGGCTTGAAGTATCTGGGTGTGTTTCTATCGGATTCGCCAGTCACCTCTTGGGAAAGGAATTTAGCCCCTGTATGGGATCGTGTGCAGGAGGATCTTAAAACCTGGTCTCATATGCCACTGTCTATATATAGCCGATCGGCTCCCCCGCCTACTTTATCAGCTACAAAACCATCCCAATCAGATTTCTACCGGATGGTTCCGACAGGTTAATTCGGCCCTGGGACAGTTTCTATGGGCTAGTGGAATGGCGAGGGTGGCCCTGCGGACCGGCTTCCAGTCCACGTACTGCGGAAGGCTGGCAACCTCCAACATCCTGTCATACTATATCGCCTCACATCTGCTGGTTCTTAATGAGTGGTGGTATGGGGATAGGGCCGACCCAGCCTACGCAGTTGAGAGGCAGTGTATGGGAGATCACACCTTGCACACTATACTCTACTCCGCGCCGCTACGCAACTCCTTGCCACCTGCTACAAAACTTATCTTCCAAATATGGCGACAGGCGTTGCGGAGGACCACGTGGTGGAATAAATTGACCAGAGACCCCTCTTTGGCATAATGGGTGACTGCCGCAACTTGCTGCATTGTCTGGCTTTCGGGGCTGGAACCGTATCGGCCTTTACTCTTGGGGACGTGATGCGGGGATTGATTTTGAAATCTTTTCAGGATCTACAGAAGGACTCTCAAATGCCTAAAACCCAATTTTACCGAAATCTACAGTTCCGACATGCCATCACTCCATACATTGAGGGGTTAGGGTCCTTGGCTGAGTTTAGTCCCATAGAGGCAAAGGTATTAATGGGGGATCTCCATGATCACAAGATCTCCAAAATGTATTAGTCCCTGGTCACCCATAGCATCCCCACACTGCAAAGCCTTAGGGAGGCCTGGGAGGAAGACATAGGCCCACTGGAGGAGGATTGGATGGAGGCCTTGGCCTCCCCGCGGGGGTCAGCCATAGTCATAAGCCTACGCCTTATCCAGTTTAAGAATCTCCACCGGGTCTATTTCACTAGGGTCATACTCTGGAGGGCGGGATTGGTGGCCACCCGGTGCGTCAGCTCCATACTGTCTGGCACTGCTCCACGTTAGGACGATTTTGGTGGGGGGTTATGTCGTGCCTCTCCGAGGTACTGGGTTGGGACCTCCCCAGCTCACCAAAGCTGGTCCTGCTACATGTTATGGACGACATAGGAGGTAACATATACAAGCGCCATCTTATGTGATTGGGGTTCATTTTGGCCAAGAGATATCGCCAGAGCCTGGAAGGCTCTGAGGGCGCCCTCGGTATCTGCGTGGAAAAATGGCATGGATGTCTGTATGGGTCTGGAGATTCCCATCTTTGTGGCCAGGCGGTGCCCACTTAAGCATTATAAAATCTGGAAGCGATGGGCAGAGTACCTTGGCTTAGAGCTGGAACCAGTTTCCGTAGCCAGGTCGCCCGACCTGGCTTCCCTCCCACTCTAGTCAACATACAATATTGCCCCTTGGGTACTGCTGAATCATGCCTAGGTAGACAAGACTGTTTTCTTGAGGTGCTGCTCTGGGGTAGGTGCGAGTGCGATGGGGGTGGGTTTTTGTTTTATTTTAAACACATTTTTCTTCAGTTTGTTTATTTTGCTATTGAAATCGTCAGTCAATTCAATGTACATTCTGTATGCACAAGATGCTGGGTTACAGTGCTCTGCACTATATTTGTTATTTGACAAATAAAATCTGTTTAAAAAAACAAAAACAAATAAAACATACAAGGTTAGCAACAAGGTCCCAACACCCAAATCGACCTTCGTATATAATAATGTCTTATAACAATTTGCAAATCGGATGCTTTAAATTAACCCCATATCAGACAATATCATACCAAAGGTCCGCAAAGTGTCACATACCTCTTCCGAAGCAATGGTCATGTCATCTTTCACATTTCCAAACACCGTGGGCTGGATGAAGTATCCTCTGTCTGCTGCCACCCCTCCACCATGAAGCAACTGAGCGCCTTCCTTTTTCCCAATGTTGATGTAACCCAAGATCTTTTTAAACTGTTCCTCATCCACCTGCACAGGAGACACAGCTTCAATGATGTAGGGTAGTTGGATGGTGTTACTCATGCAAAACAATGGTCGAAGCTTTACAGTACGGCTGGGCAAAGAGAAGATTCTTCTTCGAGAAAAAATTGAACAGAGCCGTTTCATCCCCTTGCTTGGTATTCGATATATAAATGCACCTTAAAAAGTAGTCAACAGCCTGGTCTGCAAGGTAGAGTATTTGTCAATAGGAAAAACAGATGGACATGGCATTCATATTTCTAATTAGTGTCTGCAGATGCTGCTATGATCAGCGGTTTATCTTTTGATAGTTTACCGACTCACAGTGGTCATTTAACTCTGTAAATTGAATTTCCATGGTTTTCTTAATATAGTGGAAATCGGGAAGGAAATAATTTGTTGAAATCTAGTTCAAACATTCATTAATACACCTGTGTAATAAGACTAATCTGAAAATAGAAACGTAGGAGTCCTCCACAAATTTACAAATCTGTTTTTGAGTCGTGAAAAATCAGATTAAGCAGGAGAGGGAAAATGTTATTACAAGAAAGGGAGGCCAATTTGGACAGAGAATTCCATGTAAGGCTTTTATATGTAAAAATGATAAGCTGTGCTCTTAAGCTTCAGCTGTTCCAGAGCACTGAACTACAGCATCATAAAAATCAAGGCTAAATCACTACTAATAACGTTTCAAATGCCACTTAATTTAAGGCACTACAGGCAACAGGATCTGTAAATGATAAATGAAGCGCCCCAGCTGGACAGCCAATGACCTCGTCTTGAAATACAAATAAAAGGACTAAAAGCTTTGTGAGAACATAGAGGTTCCACTTGAGGCACACCTGAGGTCCTTGCTCAGTTTTGAAGTCAAATGGATTCCCAACCACTCTTTGCTTTGCTCTTTCAATGCTTCTCTCTACAAATTCCTGATAGATGTCCTCCTGAACGAAAGTTCTGGATCCAGCGCAGCAACACTGCCCTTGGTTGAAAAACAAGGCAAAATGGGATTGCTCAACTGCCAACTCCACTGCAAAGAATCAGAAAAAAGAAAACATTTATTTTCCATTGCAGCAGTTGCAAAAGTAAGCACTTTTTAAACAATTAATATGTGCTCCCCGAAATGTCTCGATTCTTAGTGCTAGAAAGTTCAATGCTACCAAACGAGACATCTTTTCAACTGAAATTCGGGATTTAATTTTGGTAGACTTTCACTTAACCCTCATTAGCATGAACCACTCAAACAATAGTTTTATCAAGAAACCTATTGAACATACTAGATATGATGAGGATAACACCAATCCACAGAGTATCAATTCTGATTGATTCGCTGAGAATTGGCACAATAGGTATCAGTATATGCAATATACCTTCAACCTCCAGTTAAGCAAACCTGAATAAAGAAAGAGCGGAGAGAGAGTGAGAGAGCAGAGAGTGAGCAGAGAGTGAGCAGAGAGTGAGAGAGAGAGAGAGCAGAGAGGAAGGCCAGCCGAGAGAAGAAGGCGAGAGAAAGAGCGGAGAGAGGAAGGCAAGAGGAGGGAAAGAGGAAGGCGAGAGGAGTGAGTGAGTGAGTGTGTGTGTCGCTCTCGCCAGGTGAGGTGCTAGAGGGGATTCACTGGCAGGTTTAGAGATTGTTTATCTAGAGTTAGTTCTGGATAGGAGGATCAAGAGGAGAGAAGGGGTGCAAAGTGTACAGGGTTTCCACAAGTGAGATCAGGGAGCAGTGTATAGGTTTGCATTGGAAAATATAAAAAATATTTTGGCAAGGCATGGGATGTACGTGTGCTGCAAAGGTGGGGCCATGGCTGCACAGCATGCATGTTTACAAGAAGTAAGCGGGACATTCAAGTTAGCATGATTTGCATAGCTGGATTCAGAGGCCTGTCAGCGACTGCAATTGAAGCTTGGCCAACTGAAAATCAGGGAGGCCTTAAATTTGGCCTTTGTAATGGAGTAGCCTCTATGCCAAACTGTAAATCAGCCCCCGAGGCGGACATGCATATGGTTGCTTCCGTTCTGAGGAGGCACAGTGGTAAAAAAAAAAAAAAACATAATGGACTTTAATATGTTCCCTAGCAACTGCCAGTGCTCGAGACCTCCACAAGCATTCACCTTTTTATTGTTTTAATGAGATGTCCACCTATAAAACACTCAACACAATGATTGTGTCGGAAACCTTTATAGGTGGTCATGGAGATCAGTCAATTGCAGTAAGAAGAATGACACTTTTCTCCCTCTATTTAAGCAAAAGCATCACAATCTTCTACTGGTTTTCTTCCTGAGGTGCAAAGACCTTTGGTAGAAGGATGACTGACACAGAACCTCAACAAAGTAGACTATTTGGTCAATCGAAATTTTGCATGGAGTTCTTTTCCAAATAAGATCACATCTTTTTGGTGTCCCAGCAATGATAAGTGGACAAAAGCAAGACACTTTGGCTTCACTTGTCTTACTAGACCACTGCCATTTCACCAATGCATCTTTACAAAAAGGCCCCCCTCTCTATCTCATCTAAGATAATGCCTCAGTGTACCAACAACTTACACATCTTCAATCAAGAGGTCCAGAAAGCAGCAGTACAACTCATCACTCGCTAGCCCCAACCAATGCTGAGAATTTCACAAAACATTTCCCCTTGTGCGGTATGCTATAACCTAACTTCACAACAAAATAGGTTTCGGGGCATACTTCTAACTCTGCCTGCTGGAACAATTCATTCACTTGTTTTTGTTGTTTTTCGTTACGTCACTAAGATGAGGTTTTCATTTCATTGTGGCTATATGACAGAAATAAAATCTACTTGGATCTTCCAAAAAGATGAATTGTTAAACTGCACCTACTACACAGTACCTCTCAATGACAGCAGCAAATGATGAACAGAGACAAGACAGACTCATAGGAGCAAGAAGTCTGGGGCAGTCTCAGACGAGATGGTTACTACTTCCCAAGTTCCTGTCACCAAGTTCTGTGCTGTACCCTCGAAGTTCAGTTTTGGCTTCACAGTACTTTGATTTCACTTAGCAATGTTCAGCTATTTGCTATAAGCCCAGTTCAGCTATTTGCATGCCACAATAAAATTGTATAACCCAGTGCAAGTGATATTGATATAAAGGACAACACTAACATTAGGTATTCAAATTTCATAATAAGATTCTATTGCAAAACAATGAACATTGAATTTCATGATTGTAATACTACGGTAATGGCAGAGAGAAACAGTAGGGTTGGGCTACTATGGTCTTAAAAGCAGAGACTGAAAAAGATACGTTAAGTTAAAGACCCAGTTAAGTGAAAAACTGGGAGTAAGCAAGTAACTTTTATTGACTGATTGATAAAAATCACTAAAATATATGTGAAAACGTTAGCACAGAATTTCACACTGCTATACTTTGGTCATGGTCAGAGTAAAACAGTGATTGGCTATAACCATTTGCAATTCGATAAAACATTTGAATCTATAAACAAAATGTATCATTGTGCAAAAATTGGTGCAAGGTAACACTAAAGTGCCTTAATTATAATCCATATTAAAAATATCTATAATTGATTAATGATTAGTGCAAAATAACACTAAAGTGCTTTAAGGATTACAATCCATACTAAAATATTAAACAATGGAGCGACCTTGCTTATTCCACTTAATACCGCTATTTGTTAGATTGAGATTACTAAAAATGTTAGATATAGGTTCAACCTTGCTTAGTCCACTCATCCCGCCACTATGTTACATATTTCGAAATTACAGATTTGAGCAAAATTAAACAGTTCTTAAAAATCATCAAACCGTCCTTAATAAAACGGATACATTTCATTACGTGTAGCACTAAGGTGATGTACTTCTACTCCATGGTTATCCATGAAGATTGTTAGAATAATTTCAACATATTATCCACTAAGAAGTAATTGATAAATCAACAGATCAGACGGATAGATTTTACAGATAAACACTAATGGCTTGACAACATGTTCTCACAACAAGTTCAATGAGCAATAGTTTCAACAAAGTTAGTCCTACTTGGAGTAGACTAGGGCAGACACAGACTATATGCAATAAAGATTCTTTTGGATAACATCATAGTCTACAACAGTTTGTTGCCCATTGTTGCACCCACCTTGGGGTGCCATTCTTGACTGCGTACCTGCCAAGTCTTAAACTGAGAAATAAATCCCTCATATGTGGTGGGAGGTGTGTCCATAAATAAGGCTGGACCTCAAGTTTTCCAAATGATTTGATAATAGTCCAAGCATGCTTTTTTTCCCGCTAAGATAAGACTTTTCTAGCGAGATTTACAAGAATCTTAAGAGGCTTTATTTATTTCAGAGAACCCTGGTGGTTGGTAGTTGAAGGTATGCAGGCACTCAGATAAGTAGGATCTCCAAACACTTGTAAAATAATGATTTGTAATTTCTTGCCAGTGCACATTAGCCAAGGGGCCAGCCAAGTTCAGATACAAGAAGGCTATGTAAACTTTTTAAAAAGACTTGCCTCACTAAAATTTGGCTTTGTAGGCCAAACTCCAACCGAATTTCTGCATGGCTTATGCTCTTCGGGATCTTGAAGATAGATTTGAAAGCTTTAATTTGTAGCTGGTCCAATAGTTTGGCATCAAGACCACAAAAAGATCACTGAGCCATAGGCTAATGCAGGAACCAGCTTAGCCTTCATGATTTTTACTAAATTCTCATGGCTAGGGCATGAGAACTTGTTGTGCTAAGTTATAAAAGCAAAAATGAGGGACTGTTTTAGCCATTAAGGTATTGAAATGGGCCTTAAACAACATGGTGTGAGCATGCAACCTTACTTCAGGTCACTAAAGCTATCAGTCAGTCATAACCACTTTAATCGATTAATTAAAATCATAAAAGTACATCACAATAATTCATACGCATAAAAACATTACAAAATACAGTAAAAAAAATAGTTAACATAGGGGTCGACCAAGCCAATAAATATGCCCTTGACAACAGTATACAAACTGAGCATCAAGTTTTTTCCTTTTCCTTACCGCAGTTACTAAAAATTAGCAATATTAAAAATTATCCATGGGGAGTCGAGTAATTGAAGGTACATCAGTGCTGGTTTTACTTGGTAAAAACCTCTCCCTTGTAACAAAGGTGAAATATACTTTGTTCTAATTACTGTGTAATGGTTACAGAATAGGATAAAGTGCGCAGTGTCTTGAATTGAACTGTCGTCGCAATTACACAAAGCGGCATCTTCTGGTTTGCACCAACCTTGAAAGCTACCTAAATTAAAATGTATTAAATTAAAACGGAATCTTGTCAGCAGCCAGCGGTGAAAATGATTCGAGACTATCTTAAGATAAGGCTCAGTCTGGGGGGGAAGTTATTAATAAAAAATGTGTCCTTACTGATACTTTGAGTTCCTCCCCCTCCCGCTCTAAAGACCTTAGAATCAAGAATTGGGCTTTGATCTGCTTAACATCCCCCTTAGCAATTGTTTCTGGGTTGTCAGAGCTCAGGGCGCCCTAAATTGTAAAAAGATTTCTTAATATACAGGAGCCACGGAATATCTAGAGCTCTATCTAGACCCATACAGTCTTTTAAAAATCAGTCGATTCAGGGAAAGTTCGGGGTTCAGCCATATTTTCAACCAGAATACCAGAGGGGCCAGACTAATACGGTCAGAAACATAGTCCATTCCCAATTCTTGATGTATTGAAAAGGTCGGGGAGGACTGGGGGACGGAGAGGATAGAGCGAAAAAATTTATTTTCTACAGTTTGTACGCCCTCCGCTTTTTTGTACCCCCAGATGGCAGCTCCGTAGGTCGCTAAGGCCAGACATTTTGCCCTATAGATGGCAAGAACTGCCTCACATGGTTTGCCACCCAACCGTCGAGCAAAACTTAATATAGCTGAGGAGGCTCTACCTACGCTATTCTTCTTAGCTAAAAGCTGGGGGGTCCATGAACACCTATCATCAAACAGGTCCCCCAGGTATGTAAATACCTTTACCTTTGTAACCTCAACTCCATTGCAATAAAAGGTTTTTCCTCTGTTTTTACACATACCCAGGGACATAACATGTGACTTAGTGCTATTTACCACTAAATCCAAAGAGTTCATGAACTCCCCAAAGGAGTTCAATAGTCGCTGCAAACCCAGAGGGGTACGTGCCAATAACACGGAATCATCAGCGTACAGGAGAACAGGTAAACCACTGTTCCCTATACGCGGAGTGTCCAGGCAGGCCTTACCTAGAATAATATCTAAACTATTGATATATAGAGTGAAGAGTATAGGGGCAAGAATGCAACCCTGGCGAACCCCTCTAGAGGATTTAAAATGTTGTGTGCATTTCCCCTCATGACACCCTTATAGCAGCATGTAGGTCTCGGTGCAAATCCGCAAGAAAAAGGACCAAGCAGGGATCAATGCCCATTTCCAATAGGATCGTCCACAGCTTTGATCTGTTAACCAGATCAAAAGCTGTGGACAGATCCATAAAAGCCAAATATATGGGGCCTTTAATCGATTTAGTGTACTTGTTGATTAGCATGTACAAATTAAGACATTGGTCCATGGTGCCTCTACCAGATCTAAAACCATATTGGGCCTCCGATAAAATCCCCCTCTCCGACACCCAGTCGGAAATTTTGTGCAAATTCACTTTGCCCAGGATTTTCACCGCTGAGTCAATTAGCAAGATGGGCCGGTAACTTCTCGGGTCCCCCCTCTCTCCCTTCTTAAAAACCGGTACAATGATCGATTTGGACCAGAACTCCGGAAACCCATTCACCACACTAGCATTAAAAACGTTAGTTAAGATGATACTCCAGAGCTCGGTGTCACCTTTGTAAAGATCCAAAGGGACACTGTCTGGGCCTGGGGCTTTATTTGAGGCCGAATCTTTTATAGCCTTACAGACTTCATGTTTATCAAAGGTTAGGTGATTAATGGCAGACAGTGTTTCAGAGGCCTCAGGGTTGGCCAAGGTTATATTACTAGCATAAATTTGTTCAAAGTGCGCCAGCCACTCCTCCTCTGGGATATTTATATCCAATGGGGCATTTTCTTCTCCTGTTAGGAGTGGGCTATTCACAATGTTCCAAAACTTGGCACTATCCTTGAGGACCTCCACCGAGATTAGAGAATCCCAAGCCTCTTTCTTAAGTTAGTTTTTACGCCTCTGGGTAGTTAGTTTATAATTTTTTCTTAGGTTAGAGATTAGGGCCTTATCCCGAGGTTGTTTTTTCAGCGCAATTAATAAGGTTTGATGGGCTCTAGAACAGCTGGAATCAAACCACTTTTTCCCCTGTGGTGGGCGCGGTTTACTGGTAATAGTAAGGTCAGAGGCAACCTGGGAACAGATGTAGTCATAAGCAGAGATAATTTCTCCCCCCGTAGAGGAGGGGTCCAGACACTTCCCAAATGCAGAACTGTTGTTTACCAGTAAGTTTTCCATAAAATCCTCTGGGACTACTTTGGCCCATTTTAATTTCCTTCCATGATCACAGGAGACTAACGTAACAGGTGGAGGTAGGGCCAGGGTTACATCCTTGGGACAAAAACCCTTATCTAAAACTAGAATTACTGGGTTATGATCACTAAATGGGGACCGGAAAACAAAATACCTAAAGACCCACCTTAAAAGAGCTGGAGATAAAAAAAAAATATAATCGATAATAGATTCACTTTCCCCCGCTTCAAACGTCGCAACCCGTTGACTCTTGGATAAAAGACAGGGCTCATACAGGTCCGCTGATTGAAGAAGCTCTTCGAGGGCTTCACCCTTAATAGAGTGTTCAAAATGAGGGGATACAGCGTGCGGGGGGCCATGTAAATCAACAATCTTACAGTTAACTACACAAAGATGAATATTAAAATCACCCATAAAAACAATTTGTACCAAAGTGGTCTGACGTGTCCTATAAGATTCCAAGAAGTGTAATAAAAAAACTAAGATTCACGTTCACAGGAGCACAATCCCCAGCATTATAAAAGTTAATAAACAACATTTTGGGTTGCGACTCTAATGTACATTCCAATATTTGACAGTTAAGGGAGTTAGTGTCTAGCTGGATGATCTTGGCCTTTAATTTTATAGAGCAAAGGAATAGCAGGCCACCCTTAGCTCTTCCTGCGGGTGATGGGGATGCAGGGAGAAAAAAAGATTTAAAACCATCGAGCCACAGGATATTTTCCCTAGCCCACGTCTCTTGTAGGGCTAGAATGTCAAAGGAAGAAACAAATTTTAACCAATTTGCATCTTCTTTAGACCGTAGGCCGGCTATGTTCCAACTAATTATTTTCACAAAGACACCAGAATCCTCAAGGTTAGTAGAATCACCACCGGTGTTACTAAGTATGGGAATTGATGAGGCTAGTGAGTCATTGACATCTAGTTGTGACAAGGGTAAAAACCTGTTAGATAAAGCGATAGTGTTAATGGCCCTATCTATCCTGTTATTGCTGGGGTGACCCTGGAAAGGGGCTTTGATAGAGCGCCAAGGCTCGGGATCAGCACTAGGAACTGCACAACGGGGCACAACCAAAGGACGCACCGTTCGTGTTGGGGGACGATTTCTTCCTCGGATCGAAGAAGAAGTAAGGGGCAATGGATAAAAAAGGCTTAAAGGGACAGCCCTAATGTTGGAATCCCTAACCCAATCAGAGGCATCCCATAACAAACGGGGGGCAACATAAGGATTATTAAAATTTACCACCACACAGTCTCCCTTAAATGTTTTCTTGGTTTCACCTATCCATCCAAACCGCCTGGCTGTCAAAATATAGGGCGATATATTGGCATCACCCGAGCAGTTCTGGTCACACCAAATTCTGGTATCTGCCAGTAGTTCCTCGGGTGTTTCACTTTTCCCTTGCAAAAGTGGAGGCACATTTACCAAGATGACCACCAATGGGACAGCCTCAGGGGGAAGATTAATATAAGGGTGAACTGGGGTAGTGCTTGAAGTGTACTCACTAGCAACATTAGCCTGGGATGTTAGTTGGGGCAATGAGCTAGCATCCCTATTTGAATGCCCCTCTTGAGCTCTAGACAGTGGAACTGTAATAGTGGGACTTGGGTTTGACAACGGGTCACCGCTCTGTAACCTGGGAGATCCACCCAATGACCCACTAGTGGGGCCAGATGATGTTAACTGGATCGAGCTAAGGGAAGTGCTCTTTTGTAATAATTCAGATGCCTTGTTCATGGCTAAAAGTGTAGAGTCAATCCGAGCACATTTCTCTAATAAACTGGCCACACACCTATTCAGCGTATCAACTATGTCCTTAGCAATGTTAGTAAGGGACTCCTCAAGTCTACTGGTAAAAATATTTTCCACCAAGTCCCGAGCAGATGAGTAAAGGGAATCAATGTTCACTTGGGTAGGCTCCGATGCATTGCGGCTGGGTATAATGTCCCGCTAAAGCTGTCAAATCACCGGGTCAAGCTGTTGCCATCTCCCAGTTTGACCTGGACATGTGTTGGTATGTAGGACGATAATCATATCAAGACGTTTACGCGACACACCCCAGGTGGCTAGCTTTGACCATAGCAACTTGCGTGGCACAGTATCAAAAAAGCTTTTAAATCAACAAAGCAGATGTAAATTTTTTGCCTTTTGTACATTGCTTGTTCTGACATCAATGTAAGAAACAATAAATTTGTAGTTGTTGACTGGCCTTTTCAGAATCCAGATTGGTAAATTGGTATTCTGTAGGTCGATACTGCCCACTCATCGAGATCCTTAAGTAGGCATGATGCAAAAATCTTCGCCTCAACATCTGTTACGGCTATAAGCCGATAGTTTAATGGATTTTCCAGGGTGTTGGTCTTGTAGATGGTTTTTAAAATACTCCCTTGCCATGATTCCGGGACAAGTCTAGCCACCATGGCCGGATTACGATGGCGGTGGGAATGCCACCGTCAGGTTGTCGGGGGTGGTCCCACCACCATCAGCCCCTGCAGGTCCGCCCGCCCGCCGCATTTCGATGTGGCAGGCAGAGGCATCTGGCTGAAGGACCGTCCGTCTTTACTACCACCTTTGTCGTCGAGGCACACCGTATATTGGGGACACGACCCAACCCAGGGTGCCCTCCTAAACAGACCATAGCCCGTCTCCTCAACTTTAGAGACAGGGACACCGCCCTACGACTGGCACGAGAGAAGGGCCAGCTGATGTGGCAGGGCTCGAACATTTCCCTGAACACGGATTTCACCGCCATGGTCCAAGACGCCCGCAGAAAATACACAGGAGTGAAGGCGGCACTACGCAAGTTGGGTTTACGTTATAGGAGGTTGTACCCGGCACGACTGAATGTGGACGTCGACAGCCGGTCCAGAGTGTTTGATTACCCGCACGATACTCAAGAGTTTTGCCAGAAGTACTCTAACACTTCCGGGAAGAAAGGCACGCCGTCACCGCAGCGTACACAGGATATACCGGACTCTGGTGCAAGTGCGGACCTCTTTTCTGCCTCCTAGCCGTGCCACACCTGTTACACTGTAGTACTTATGGAACATTGCTTTGCGATTATTTCTACTTTGTGGCTATTGCAATTGTACTTTACAGTGGTGCATACGAGGCCTAGCTATCAGCGTGATAGTCACAGAATGTAGACAACAGTTAATAAGGTTGTAGCGGATGCCAATGTGACGCGGATATCTTGGAATGTTCGGGGTTTGAAAACTACCCGCAAGTGTAAGCAGGTGACCAATTATATGTGGACATTGCATTTTTACAAGAGACTCACCTTGCAGCAAACATTGGGATGTCAGTGGCACCGGGGTGGGAGCACATAGATATTTTGCAGGATACAGTTCATATGCTAGGGGAGAGGGAGGGGGGGGGGGGGGGGGGGGTCACAGTGTTAATACATAAATAGGTTCCATTCAGGGAGGCGGTCTATCGGGTTGTGGAGGGTCGCTATTTATTGGTAAAGGGATCCCTGCTTGAACACTGTGTTGTTTGTCAATGTATATACCCTAAATGTGGATGACCCTGGGTTCTTTGAAGTTCTACACAATCATATTGTTCATATGGGGCAGATTGTATTTACATGGGTGGGGATTTCAATCTACTGCTGGACACGGGGCGTGATAGCACAGCGCACGCAATAGCTACAAAAACGAGAGCACAGCGTGTGGTGTTGGATACTATTGACCAGATAAGGTTGGTGGATGCATGGCGACATCACTGTGCGGACCGGGCAAGTTACACACATTACTCCGCACCCCACAACACTTGGACGCGGTTGGACTATTGGTGCCTATCTGCTGGGGTGGTGCTATGGGTTATGGAGGTCACTCACCTACCACGTACACTATCCGATCATTCCCCTGTGCTGGTAAAATTGTTTATCCCTAGGGCTGGAACGGAAGAGCGGCCTTGTCGCTTTCTGGATATGGCTTTGAGGGACGCTGTGTTTGCCACAGAGCTAGGGGAAGCGATAACTGAATACTTTACAATCGGGTCAGTGAACTCTAAGGCTACACTGTGGGAGGCCTACAAGGCCTATGCAAGTAGGGGGTATGTATCTCAAAGAACGCTGGTGTACTTAAGGCTCTGCGCCGCACGCTTGCACAGATAGAAGAACAACTCATGGAGGTAGACCGTGGTGCAACTACCACTGGTCCCCCCTCTTTGCAGAGGCGGGCAGCACTCCTGGCAGAATTTTGCGAACCTGCGTAGCGAGAGGCACATTTCCTAGGTAAATATGCCACCGCCAGGCGGTATGGGGAGGGTGAAAAGCCTGGTAGAACGTTGGCTAGATTGATGCAACAAACCCGCAGGTATATATATATATCTATCAGAATTGAGTGGGGAAGAAGGCAAGCGGATCACGGGTAATGTGGGGGTCCTGAGAGGTTCTTAAATTTTAATTAATGTTATATACCTCCAAAACGTCTGACCTCCCCTCGGATTATAGTGACTACCTTGACGAGGTCTCACTTGTCTGGATGGACAAAGCTTACCAGGAATTCCTAGCAGAACCCTTCTCGGAGGATGAGGTAACCGATGCAGCTCTTGACCACTAGCCACCAGCCCCTATTCCTCGATGATTTACTGGTCAGATGGTGTTTGCGGGCCCAGTGACTAAACACAAATGGGGGGGGGGGGGGTGAGCGGGAGACACTACTGATGGCAGTTCACCACCGACCCCAGCAAGCCATGTAGACCTCTTCCACTGGACGGGGGGGGGGGGGGGAAGCCCACCAGCACCTAGCGTAAGCATAAGAACCTGCCCTTTCCCTAGATTCCTTTGGCCTTCTAGGCTCCTTTTAGTCAGTATTATGCATGTCCAGTAGGCCTGGCAGGAAGGTATGCAAAAACTAAGTGAACGTGCTCAATGCAGAGGCATGACGCACACAGAACACAGGTGGCAGGCAGGTAGCGGGTGGATGGGGAGAGACTACCCTGGCTCACCTCTTTGATCGAGCCTGGTAGATCAGGCAGATGTTGTTGGGTCGCTGCACCTGCTGGCTCCCAGACTTTCCTCCAGATCACGGTGCCTAGCAGCAGCCACCACTGCTGCTATACAGCTACCGGCACTGACCCCAGAACAGTCCTCGAGTCCAGTGTACCACTGGTGCACGGCATGCCGACCTGAAGATTGGTGTCCTGGAGCCCAGCATGTATCGTCCCTCTGCTCTGCCTCAGCCGCTCACTCTGCCCCCACCCCCTCACTTCTGCCTCAGCTTTGCAACGTCAACCACAGCCAAAGTTCAAGACTTCTTCTCCCGGGCTTAAAAATCCAAGTGAGTAAGTAGGCCATCGCTGATTTGGACACTAACTTTGCTTGCCATAACCAGGACTTAACAATTGCATTACAAGTAGGCAGTCGCACAGATTGGAGCCTTATTTTCCACAAACAAACATGTGTTGTCTGAAGTCAGAATTTTCATCTGCCTTCATACCAAATACAGGCTAACATGAAAAAATATTTTGCATCAACAGGGCCTACATAACAAAAAAGGCACCTTTGGATCATGAAGCTGACTAAAGTAGCGGAAGCAAAGTACTAAAAGCCTCACAGGCGATGTTTTTCAGTGAAACCTTTTCATGTGTCAAGCCATCACCAACAGCTAGTTTTTCCAGCTAACATTACGTTTTATGCTAAGATACATATTTTCACTATGAACATTGTAGGTATGGGCTCAAGCATCCCAGTATGCAATATTCCACTGGTTAATTAGCAAGGATGGTTGAAGGTGTGGCACTTCGTAGGCTGCCGCTTGACAGATTGTGGAGGGAGCAGTCCAGCAGGCAGTAATTTAAGGTTGGAGTGGGAAGAGTTCATGGAGAGATTTACTGTCAACATAAATAAAGGAGGATGTGTGAAAGAGGCTAAATGTGGAAAAGCAAAAGGAAATTCCAACACTAATTCGTAAAACTAAAAAAAAAAAAATAGGATTTTAATATTTGTAGGATGTGCTTTTATCTAAAGCCTCAAGATGCTTTTGCAATTTAATCGTACCTCACCATTTCAGGATTCACTCTTGACTACTCAAATTTGATAGTAAAATGGCTCTTACTGTCAGCATCAGACAAGATTATGTTTGGGCTCTTTCCACCAAGTTCAAGGGTCACTTTCTTCAAATTGCTGTTTCCTGCAGCCTGCTGGACCAGCTTACCCACCTATGCCAAACAAATAATGAGTTAAGTAATTTCATTCTTAACACCCAGAGTTCATGATAACTGGGCAGGGCCAGTGAAAGCACAGATGGTTATTTCGGAGTACACGGAGCTGGGTCCACTGTGCTGATCACTTAAGACCAAAAACCTGCTATTTGTGCTTTGACTCCGAATGATAGCAAGTCCAGCAGTAAGAGATTATTCCTAAAGATCTCAATTTTGGAAGTCATACCTGTAACTCACAAATAACATGCACTAATATATAAATAGGTTTCCCCAGTTTCCAGGGAATCGTGTTAGCTTAATGCTAGTGTAAAGATGGCAAGAAGGCTTCATTCACGCACAGGCACACCCAATCTTTCCCATTGATTTTAATGTATCCAGTTTTACATCATGGACTGAGCTTGACAAGGCCATCCCACGACTGTACCAATAGAGGTGAACATTAAGAGAGGTTTAAGGCTTAATATACAGAAATAGTAGTACATTTTTAAGAGTTTTATATAGTGCCCCGTCACTCTGGAGCAGTTGGGTGCTGTACACATAGAAAAACAGATTACATATGCCTGTAGTAGCAACAAGGAACAGGTTACTTACCTTTGGTAACGCTCTTTCTAGTGGATACTATCTAACCACAGATTCCTCATCTTGTGAATATCCCCAGGTGCCAAACTGGATCTGGAGATTCTCAGCCTTTTGCTCACGCGTCAGTGTTGTGTGGCTCTGTGTCGACTCTGTTATACCCTGGAAGGGACACTGTAGCTACATATAGCTGCAAACCTGCATGCTGAAGTCAGTTTCTTTCTTGACTCGGCCTACTTATTAAATCTAGTACTCTGGTAAATTAATAGGCAACTGCTTTATTGCAGACCCACCTTCAGCACTACTCGGTCTTTCCTCAGTGTTTTCCAATGCATTCACCCTCAACCACCCCACATTCTTCAAATCCTGAAGATCTCCTCATGCACGTCATTGTCCATGCTCATACACGCGCTATATGCTTGCATCAACTCCACTACAGTATAACACAACTACCCATGTTCTTCACAACACATAATAAAACGTATTAAATAAGAATGATTACCAAACACAAGTAATTACATTACAGATTATTTATATGTAGCACTGTCTCCATCCAGGGCTCCTTACGGATCAGTTAGATTTTTGATCCTACTTGTGATCCCTTCCGTACTCCAAATTGTCTAATGTGTCTCCGAGCCACATCACTATTTTTTCCGAAGATCTTGGTACACAGAAATTTGAATTCATCTCATTAGATGCTGCATCATCCTTAAGTAGAATGATTTCACTTTTACTCCATCATCTATATGATGCTACCCAGACTGCTGAAGAGAGACTTCTACTACATCTTTGGGTGACCAAACTTGGGTCCGCCTTTCACTCTCAACCTGTTTGGTAACCTCACTCTTAAACTACATCCCACCTTCACTTCGAATTTCTTCACATGCTTCAATTTGTCGGACTTCAGTTTACTTGGGTTATACTAAATCATTTTGGAAACACACCCTGAACATATTCCTTCTTTTCCCACACCTATCCATGCAGGAACTAATTCTACAACACCCTTGCATCTCAAGGCATAAACAAGGTGGTTCCCATAGCAGGATGTTTAGTATTGAGAAACACCATTAATGTTTCTTTCATAGCATTAGAAACATTGATTTTGTCCCATCCCGCCATGCTAACACAGATGCAAACCAATCTTTTGGCTCTCTCTACTAATGCATTTCCTTAGGAGTGGTACAAACTACATGTTTTGTGCTGGACCCCATACTTGGGCAAAATAATGTCAGGTCACTGGACACCATTTTCTGAAATTAGGATCCTAGGTGAAGCTTCCCTCTCAAAGTAATTTGAGAAAGAAAAAAAAAAAGAAAAAAAAAAAGGGGGGGGGGGGGGGGGAGAAAAAATTAGAAATCACTATTTAGAGAGCGAAATCCTCCACAAACTCTACAGCTGTCCATTTGAGAAAAATATTCGATAACTACTATGGCATGCTTTTGCCCTTTCAAATTAAAAAGAGGAAATGCTATTGCCAACTTGTTCCATGGCTTGTCTGGTATTTCTATGCTCCCCATTGGTTGATTTCTACACACTTCGTTGTTGCCCTCAACTTCATATTTTTAGCATGGATACACCTTCTCTTCAACCTCTGAATTCATACTTGGCCAAATTTTTCAGTATTAGTGATTTTGGCACCAAAATCTATCAGCACATCAACAACTCCATGAAACTGGACAGTTTTGTGAGTTGGCTTAATGTCTGACAGAACCACATTTGTAGCACATGTTCCTTTTAAGTTGTATGTACGACTTCCCATGATGTCTCTCCTTGTAATTATTCCTCTGACATGTTTTGACAGCAACAATCACTTTGTCAATGCAGTTACATTTTCTTGCTTCCTTTCGAAATGACTGAATGCTATTCAAAATGTCCACAGCTTGAGAGACAGGTCCTTTGTGGACAATAAATGCTCCTGAATTCTCAGGTCAAATAATTTTGTCAAAATGTTGATTTCCTATAAACAATTCTATAAGCAGACCAAACATACTGAGATACCAATCCTCTTAATGTGGCAGTGTACATGTCCAAGCTCTCACTGAAGAAGCCAGAAAGAACTGACCTAACTGTCACCCCTTGAGCCTTGATGGGAAGCTAGGGGTCATGGCTGCCTTAAAGGCACGGTGCCAGTTTTTGTGTTTCTCGGAGTTAGCTTTTCAGCTTTCTATACTATTGGAATTACAATGCAGACTATGAGCGGACAATGCCTGCTTTTCTCTTTGCAGGGTTATGGTTTCTATGGTGCATTAAAAGCAGTTCAAATGTCCTTTTCCTGCTTGGTTTTTGTGCAAAGAAAAATTCTACAGCATTGCTCAGCCTGTGGTGTATGAAAGGCTGCATGGATTGTGTAAAAAATATATATATCCCCACCAAAAGATTTCTCTTCATGCCAGAAACCAGAAGGACACAGCGGGGATTCCCAGAAGAAAGCGTTTATTTAAGCTCTGTCGGCATGACGCGTCTCAGCGAACTGCCTTATTCATATGCCATACAACAGTAGTTTGCATCGGTCCGTTGCTAAAATGTTAATCACGCTCCCATTGGTGGAAGCCCAGCTGTTACATTTGCATGAAACGTCACTGCAGTCCTACTCAACGGACTGCGGTTCCCAGACTGCACCATCCCGGCTGAAGGGGAAAACGTTTTCAGGTAACTGCTGAAATCTCGTAGTAAGTGCTGGATGGATTTAACAACGCAAGTGTGTGCAAATAAAATGTCCTGATGTCACTGCTAAAAATAACTCTTCTCCTGGGTCCCCGACGCCATACCGCATCATGTCAAGACCCGCGGTACCGAAGACTTCACTGTAGTCAGTTGGTCTCCCCGTGCAGACATCTCACAGCAGTACAATGCTGGTTTGGGAAGCAGGAGATTGATAAAATTAGATATATATATATATATCTATGTTTTTATATATTTTCCGGGGTCCCTGCGCATGGGCAGTAATATTCAAGTGCTTATGACTATTGATGAGGATCCCCTGGAAGAGAAACCAAACTACCAAATTGCTTGGTTGTCAAAATCTTGTTACAGCGACCTGACTCAACTACGTATAAAGGGCAAACGTCATACTGAGAATGCACTTACTTGGCTACCAAAGTCAAATTCAATTCCCACGAGTTTCTTCATTTCATTACTTTCACTTAAAAACTCTGTATTTCCCAGGATGTCTGTGGTTACTTTTGCTTCGGTTCACAGCAGAGCAGATCTTAATGAGTTGAATATTTAAGAAAGGTACATAAGCCGTGGTTCACTGAAACCCGCCCTCTGACTAACCTGATTGGATAAACTAGATGCAGCAAAGAAGTACAATGTTCCTCAAAAATAATGCGAGGTCGCTTTCCCAGACAAAGCTTACTGACCTTACTCGTATCATGATTCAATTTCCTAACATACCAATGACTGCCTGTTTATCATCATGCACAATTTACAGTGGGTACGTCAGCATGCTACTGTGCCTCCTGTAGCCAATGTTATTCTCTCATATTTCAGCATTGGATCAACAAGAATGTAGCTTCTGTAGTTTCGGACCAGAAATTATGTGGCCGAATCCTCTACATGTGGGCTTGCTGGTTGGTCTGATCATGTACCTCCCAACCCTTGTTGACAATATTAAATGAAGTTCTCTGGGAAACTCATGTATGGCAACCTTATTCATGACGGCCTTCAGTACAGCTCTCCTGCTTCTGTACTCACCACCTTCCAACGCTCTGCCCTCATCTGTCCCGCATTATTCAAATCCCGCCGATCTCCCACACGCGCCACTGTTCATTTTAACACATGCGCTATACCCCAGCATCTATTCCGCTGTGAAATATCACTGCATGATCAGACGCAGAGAAAATACAGATCAGAGTTAAGTGTGCAGATCACCAAATTGGGATCTTTTTAGGTGGGGAAAAAAAAAAAAGTCAATTTCCCAAAAGAGGAGGTTGGTGGTCCGGTTGGAATCTGCAGTTTAGAGTATCTACTAGAAATAGTAATTTTTCTCCTGATGGTTACTTTTAACTGCACATTCCTCATCTTGTTGACAGATACCAAAGCAGTCCCCTCTCTGCTGGTGGGTTTATCGAATTGCTCAGACCAGAAGGTCCTGCAGGGCTTAACAAGCAAATTGTACTTCCTGATTGACCTTGGCCCTGGTGGAAAGAGCCCTCAGCATGTTATTTCTTAGCCAGTGCGTAGCAGATCTTTATGCAGAGAACTATCTATCTAGAGGTCACTTTTTTTCTGCAGTACTTTAGCCGTCTCTTTGCTTTTGCAAATCCCAGAAAGAGCAGATCGTCCAACAAGTGTTCTCTGGTAGGATCAACATTTACATTTAAGGCCCTTTTGGTACCCAAGCAATGCAAGTTCTCTTTTTCCTTGGATGGATGACATGGAGCAAAGAAATCCAAAAGCGTGATAGACTATCTGAAATTACATCCTGACATTTGGTAGACATGTCACCCTAGTTCTGAGCACTATGTTGTCTGCGAAGAAGGTGGTATGTGATGCTGGACAGACAAGGGTAGCAACTCATTCACTGAACAAGCTGATGTTACTGGTATGTAGAAAACTTTAAGAGTTAGAAGACGCAGAGAGTAGCTAGGCATTGAGTGCAGATCAAGAATGTTAAGAAGGCATAACGTAATGGCCCGTAGGGAATACATTGAGAAGGATGCTGCGCTGTTGTCACTCGATGCCTCGATGGCCTTTGATTCAATAGAATGGCCATACATGTTCGCAGTATTGGAAAAGATGGATCTCAGCCCCAAGTTTATTGCCTGGGTACGGCTGCTTATACTGATGTCTCGGGGCAAGTGAGGGTGAATGGGCATACGTCCCGGATATTGCGACTACAATGAGGCACTAGGCAGGGATGCCCTCTGTCCCCGTTGATATTTTCTCTCCTTCTGGAACCCCTGGCAGCATGGGTACGCCGGGATGGTATGGTCCGAGGGCTGCAATGGGCAGATGGAGTAGAAGATCGAATATCTCTCTCCGCGGCTGATATTCTGTTGTACTTCGCTTCCCCATACACCTCTATAAGGGTGGTGCTGGACATCTTCGAAATTTCGGGAAATATTCGGGATATGCGATTAATTGGCATAAGTCCGTGTTGTACATGTTGAGAGGTCAGGTCCCCCAGCTTCCAGCGAGTTGCTCGATTGTGGTGGCGGCAACGGGGTTTCGATACTTGGGGGGGTCTTTGTTACGTCAGATCCATATCTCTTCTACGAGTCCAATTTAGCCCCCCCATTGGCCAGATTACACGCAGATGTGAAACACTGGAGGTCCCTACCGCTGCTGGGACGGGCGGCGCTTTTTAAGATGCTGGCTCTACCACGCTTCCTATATATCCTACAAAATTGCCCGCACAAGGTTCCAGACTCATATTTCAAAGCAGTTGACGGAGAGGTCCATACGCTGTTATGGGATGGTAAAACCCCGAGGGTGGCACTAAAGAAAATGACTAAAAGTTGGTATGATGGCGGCATTGCATTGCCGGACCTGCAACTTTACTACTGGACGGCACAGCTAGCGACTGTTAATCAGTGGATATACCAACCTCCAGATTATCAAACTGTTAGGTCTGGATATCTGGGGGCATTGTATGCTAGTGGCAGGAGAAACAGGGGGAGATTCTTTGGACCCACCCTACATACACTGGAGATTTGGCGTAAAGTACACTCTCGCCTGGGCTGGGCAGACATTCTCACAAAGGTAACGCCCCTATGGCAGACGCAGAAACTGGGCATGCTGTGTTACCAGCCTGGTTTCGACAAATGGGACCTTCTCGGCATTTCAATGGTCAAAGATTTGATTAAACAGGGGGCTATAATTAAATTTGAGGAACTCCAGCGGCAGTATCACCTGGCTCGTGGGGAAACATATAGATACTTGCAAATTCGGCATGCTCCAAGGGCGGCCTTTCCGTCCTTTGTGGATATACCGGAATCTACACCACTGGAGGATAGGCTCTTAGATGGGCCCCTAACCTCGAAAGTAATATCACTTCCGTATAAGAAACTGTGTAATAATCTCCCGGATAATTTTTTGAGACTCAGGGAAAAATGGCAGGATGATCTGGGGTTGATGGATGACGAGGACTGGCAGGAGGCCCTTATGTCCCCTCGAGAGGCAGCCATCACACAAAAATTTAGATCGATGCAGTATCCTGAACTGAATCAATCATACATGACAGGACAGACACTAACAAAAATAGGTTCCAGATCGGATGATCTTTGCTTGCGGGGGTGTGGCCAGAGGGCCACATTCTACCATATCCTCTGGAGCTGCCCGGAGGTACGTGTCATATGGGAGGGGGCCTCAGGGCATATGCAGACAGCCCTCCGTAAGGAACTTCTTTTGACGCCGCAATTGGGCTTATTGAATATATGGGAGGCAACGGACCTAACGGAAGCGGAGAAACAATTCACGACGCTAGGATACACATTAGTTAATTGGGAGATTGCTGGGGGGGGGGGGGGGGGGGGATGGGGGAAGGAGAGAGAGAGAAGGTAATGCACCACGGCCCCATGTTATTATTCTGTTATCAAGGTTTGCTTAGGATGCAAGGAGCGTCTAGTCTAACCTGGTTGCCTTACATCAAAGTGGTTTTAGAGGTCCTGGGGAGTTAGTCCATTTACAGTCCTAGTTAATATTTGTAAATAGGTTATGTATAATTTGACTGCCCAGTTCGTGAACAATAGATACCTCGAAAATAAAGATGTGGACCTACCCAAACAACTTTTTAGTCCTTATATCATCCTGCAGCTATGCTTACAGAACTGAATCAGATTCATCGATGGTGGCTGGGTAACTCCGTACTTCTTGTCGGACTGGTATTATTCATTCCCAAACCTGCTCCCCACTGGGTCGGAATTCCTACTTTGCGTGTTTGTTACTGTGAACGTGTCTTCGTCCAGCTATTTTTACTTTGAGTCTTTTAGCAAATTGTGCTGTATTCTCTCAAAATGCTTTCCAACTTTCACTTTGAAAAGATATAACTTTATTCAGCATATAATAGCTCTTTGCTTTCTATCCTTTTAAAGGGGGAGGTTATTTGGTTTGTTGTAACTTTCCTTTAAAACCTCCCCTAACATGCCGAAAGATAATGTAGTTTTAAAATACGTAGTCTTATCACTTGTTGGTCATTTTAATCTCTCAGTTTTGTATATGTATGGTATGTATGTTCTGCTTTTATGATTATATTTTTTATCAAATAAAGTACTATTATTATTACTATGATGAAGTTCAGTGGTTCTACAAAATAAGTATTTTTATAAATTGGTCTGGGATTTATTATTGAGTGTGTGTCGCATGTATTGCCACTTTGTGTACATCCAACGCTTAACAATACCCTCTGATAAGCATAACTGCTCGTCCACACTACCACAAAAGAGAATTAGTACTATCTACTTTAGCCTCTGCAAAACCTCTGGGGATCCACTGGAGTCTCTGCACACTATACCTCATTTTGGTATAGTATATAGAGAGCCAGCTTCCTACATCAACGTTCCCATTAGCAGAAAGGTCAAACAGTCATAGGTCTTTGACTAGGCCTCGTGACCCAGCCCCTCAGTCTTCAACTACACCAGCTAACAATATATGTTGTCCAGGCTGCCGCCAGTTGACTAGACAGTCGGAACCACTGAATACGGAAATAAATAGTTACTTCGTTTCATCCATCCGGATTAGACCTCAAGGCACACGTATGGGACTGCACTCCTGCCAACCATTCCCAAATAGGCAAAAGGCTGTGACCCAGGAAGCTGGCGCTCTTCCAAGTCTGGAGAAATGTTTTCCCTAAGGCAGAGGTGTGAACTGCTGTAACCTCCGACAGTCAGCTCCATGTACCCACAAGGCACACAAACCCTTCAGGCTTCGTCACAAAGTTCTCCACAACAAAGTACCTTGTGCTGCGGGTCTAGGGAGAGGTAGAGGGAGCCAACGACCTTGGACAGAAGCCACAATGTCAGGCACGGTCGTCCTCCCGATCTGGAGGACGAAGCAAGTTTTGGCTCCCAGCCCAGGTTTAACCAGCACACCTCGGACACCACACACTCTGGAGCACAAACTAGCACAGGTCCCCTTGATTGAAAGCACAGGTCCCTTGGACTCTGCAAGCTTCCCCTGCACTCCTCATGTCTCAGCACCTCAGGTGGCTGCTGATCTTTTTCAAACCCACTCCTCTGCACAGTGTGATGATGGTGTATATCAGGACGACCTTGTCCCAACCAACGATCACTTCCACCCGTTGCCGCCGCACCTAGTGCACTCCTTATGATCTCATGGAAATGGTGGGATCCAGTGTGTCCATGGGATCTCGTGGACAGGACAGCTAACTCGCACTTGGAGAGTACAACAGGACCTGGGACACAACAGTTCGCACTTAGCTGCAGGCCAGCAACATCCAGGCAAAATCCACCAAGTCAGAGTCCCCTTCCTGGAGCACGACAAGCCCCAGGCCACCATAAGTCTGCAGATAATCCACTTGCAGTCTCTTGCCTTAAGGATCCCTTGTGTCGATGTCCCAGAATCGAACCAGCCTAGTATGTTTCCAAATCCAAAAGTGTCTAAGGCTGCTGAGGCCAGAGTCCCAGTAGTTCTAGCCACAACGGCCTTTGAAGAAGCAATCAGTTCGAGATGCCACCTTTGAAATGCATAGGCCCTCTCTAAGTTCTGTCCCGTCTGCCATCATATCCCGTGAGGTTAGATCATTATCTTTAGTGGGGCCAAGACCCTGCCCCTTGGAATGCAGATGGCCATTCCACCCCCACGTAACCATCCCCGGAAGGCCCCTTAGAGTCAGAGGGCCGCAGTTTACCTTGAGCCCCTAGTTTATGGCCTTCAATCAGGGATAAACAGATGTAGCTGTTCCCCTAGCACCCAGATGTGAATTGAAAACAGGCCGACAGACACACAGAGCCACGAGCATCAAAATGCCCATGTTCCCAAAAGTGAAATTTCCACACACGTAATGTTGAAGCCACTCATACTACCGGAGAAGATTCGCCATTACAAACTCATCAATATCAAACAGGATACTGCTACTATTCTGCCCAAAGGGAGTACTGTTCAAGAGCCTTTCCCTACATTTCCGCATGCTAATTCAATGCGAGAAGCAAGACCCGTCATACCAAACACACCACCCGGTGCCATTCACAACCTCTGCAAGTAACGCACACACGCACTCGCTCTACCTTTCCTCAACACCACACCCTGTCACTAGGGAGAACTTGGATATAGCAAGAGACTTGCAGAACCTTGGCATACAGCTTTTTAAATGCCAACCCGAGTAAACGTAACCTGCGCACACAGTTCCCGCCAGAGCAAACCTATGACACAATCGATAAGCTACCTCTACAGATGAACAAACAGTGCTGTAGACCCACGGAGGAGCATTCGAGATGCATTCCTTAGGTATAGGTCTTAGCCCTTGAAAGGGACTTACAGCTAACTCAAATCAGCCAATCATGTATATGAAGAGCACAGCCCTTTGGCTGCATTTGACACTGCAATTCAATGCCAAAGACCTAAGGCTAGCATCCAGATAAGCAAAAAACTGGGAAGGAGAAAAGCAAAAAGTCGAGGGAAAGCACCTTAGAAAGAGCCATTTCAAACACTCCTACATGTGTGAGAGATGAGAAGTCGGGACAGGCGTCAGCCCTGGAGTCAGTGTGGGCCCTGCAGCAGGGTCAAGAACAATAAGGGACGGATCTGCCCAACTGGAGGCCTTTTCGAATCTTTGAGGCGCATAGGCGCACCAGAGGTAACCAATATGGTGCTGAATGTGTGCAACATTGCCTCTTTGAAGACCTCAACCTGTTGCAAATTTGTCGAATGACCTGGAAATTCAGGTTGGTTTGGAACAAACTGATAGATCGGTTCCACAGCGGAGGACCATGACCGAGACAGGGAGGCACTCTGCTGGTAATGTGCCTTCTCTTGACTAGAGTGGCAAGAAGGAGAACAACATTTAGACTGATGTCTTTTGTCTTGCACTTCAAATTACCCGATGACTTGGAGTAGGGGGGGGGGGGGGGGGGGAGGAACGCTCGAGAATGGCCTTGTGAACGAGAACGCATCCTTTACTTCGAACTAGAGCAGCCCATAGGCACTTCCTGACAGTATTCAACAAAGTAGAGCTTGGCCTTGTGGTCTCAGATGCCCTTAGGGTTCATCCTGGCATAGTTGTCACGCCATTCTGAGTCGCATGAGGAACCCAGACACCAGAGACATACTGCCAGGGGTCCATCACAGACACCTGCTTATGGCAGTCCTTGAAAGGTTTGAAGCCTGCAGTTGTAGGGGGAGACATGCCTCTTGTACACTGTAATGATTTTGGCAAGGTAAGTTCTATCAAAGGCAGAAAAAAGTGGGAGCGAGTTCCAGATCTTCGTCGGAAGGGGAGGAAAAATAATTAACAAACTTAAGTGCTCAATGGAAGCAGGTATATGTGGCTCTAATGTCATTTCCAGGGCAGGACAGAGTTGAAGCAGAGCTGCACGACTCCACCTTCTGGCGCACAAGGGAATGGCAAAGAAAAATTTCCGATTGCAGTTTGGTGACTGGGAATATTCACAATGAGAGGAATAAACAGTTAAACTAGAAAGGGACGCACTCCAGGTGGAATGATCTCATAAATATAACCAATTCAACAGGCACTGGAAAAGCCAGCCGGTAGGAGTTTAATGTGCTCATTAAAGCCCAACAAGAGATGGAAGGCATACAGTCTTAAAGGTTTCCTTGCCTTTGATACAGTCCGGTTTAGTCTCTATTCAACTAAAGTTTGGATGGCAACCTACCATTTGGAAGTTATCTTGTGTGGGTATAATACTAAGTAGGATGAGATCATAAACGTTTAATACTTTTCTAATCCTTTTTTAATAGCATCTCCCTTAATTAGTTTTGGGACAGTCATCTTGTGTTGCCATAAATAATAATTCATTTCACAGCCAAATGTTGCGTGCAAGCTTACCTCAGTCGAGCCGGTGAAAGCAACCTTATCCACATCCATGTGGCTGGAAATTGCAGCGCCTGCCGTGGGCCCCATGCCAGGAATGATGTTGACAACGCCGGGAGGGAATCCTGCCTGAAGAGCGGCAGCAAACAAAGTCAACATGGGTTATTTGAGAAGTTACAGGTACACAATGTGGCTGCCTGTTGCTGAAGAGCATGGATCTTTTAAAACTTCCTGCACCCTAACCATCTTAATAAAAAAAATAGATTACCAACATAAATGTCCCGCACACCTTCCAGACCCAACAAAGGATGCTAGCTTAGGAGTGACAATCCAATATAACATAAGCACTATATCTAGGTTATCAAAAATATAACTTGTACATGCATACATGAGAAATGTTTTTTGCATTGGAAGATATACATATTGTGAACTTCACATGCCCCTAACCATTGCGATGATGCTGATCATACAAAAGGCACTGTATACTTGTATCGCCAAAGTGCACTGTAGCTACAGCATTTTACAAGGCCCGACTCACAGCAAAGTTCCCCTACCTCTTTGACAAGGCTGGCCACATGGAGCGCACTAAGTGGTGTTTGTTCTGCCACCTTCATCACAATCACATTCCCAGTGGCTAAAGCTGGTCCAAATTTCCAGGCCAGCATCAATAACGGGAAGTTCCACTGCAAAAAAAAAAAAACAGCAGTAATAAACATATTTGAAAGAAACATGTAAATTACACATAAATATAATCGTATGGATAATTATTATTCCAATGTAACAACGAGAAGAGATTTCTTGAAGGAATTAATATTCAAACAAGTCACACTACACTTCTTTCACAACCAAATACTTCTCACTATCAGTCTCAAAAGGACCCAAGAGGCAATTATGCAAAATCTGTTTTAATAAAAAACATATGATAAAAACAATTATAGAAATCATCTTAATCCAGATATTTAATAAGAATACATTCCGCAAATATTGTTAAAATCCTTGTAAAGCTTCTTTGTTCCAGATAAAAACTTGAATTCTTTTTAAGTAGAGAACGTAAAGGTTGAACTACCTGGGCATATCCTGAAATGAATCTAGAGTAATATTCTGTCATACCTAGGAATTACTTTAAACAGTCTTTATCTTTAGGTGTGGGAACTTGAGAAATGGACTGTGTGAGCGACAATTTGGGTTCGATACCTGAAGGGGAAATGGCATGACCTAAATACTCAAGAGAATGTGCAAACAATTTTCATTTATCACTGCCTAACGTGACAGTAACATCCTTCGATGTGCTCAGGACTTTTGTGTAATCATGTGTTCTGTTTTGGTCTTGGTATGCTTGTACACCATCAATTCCCTTAAGTATGTGGTCCATGAACTTCTGAAATACACTAGCCACAGAAGCCAATCGAAGAGTAATCTCAAAAATGTTTAAGCTCCAAACGGAGTAACAAAAGTTGTTAAGTCAGTAGAAAGGGGACACAGTGTGATCTGATGATAGGCTGACCGCAAGTCTAAAAGCGTAAAAAACTCAACACCACCAATACTGGCCAGCAAATCCTGGATTTTGGGCAGAGGAGGACAGCCTACCAAAATATTTTTAAGAGTGCATAAATCCGCACACAAGCTAAAGTCTGCATCCCTTTTTCGAACAATTACAATGGGACTGACCCATTCTGAGTAATCAGTGGCCTGAATGATACCTTCTGAAACCAATTTGTCAAGTAGCTTTTTGAGATCTACCCTCATACTCAATGGTATTGACCTAGGTTTATGAGAGATGGGAATAGTGTTTGGTTTCAATTTGATCTAATGTTCAAACTTGGTTATTTTGCCTATACCAGTACCAAACACTTCAGGAAATTCAGTTATAACATTTTGTACATCTTCATCTACGCACTCCGAAATCAAAGATACTATTACATCATGTAGTTGAACAGGACTGTCCGAACCAGGTACCAATTTGAGGCCCATTTTAGCTAAATCCCGCCAATCCACAGTATTCTTACCTTTTATGGCAACATAAACATTAGTGTACACCTTTCTCCCTAAACAAGTTATGTTTTCAAAGAAGAACTCAAGCATGTCAATTTCTTTATCACCGTAATCTTTTGGAATAATGTCAGTGTGCTCAAGGATGATGTGTGATGCCCAATGTTTCTTGAATGAGAGGTCAGAAATTATTGTGACCCGGGCTTCTGATTCTGCCATCAGGTCAAGGTCACCCACAATGGCCTAACACAATGGATCTTTGACTATGAGCCAGATGGTCAGGAGCATCAGCATTAATAGATTGTAAAATGATTTTGAGAGATTAATTCAATGAAACATCAAGTTCAGTAGCATATGTTTCAATGCAACCATGAGTTTGAACCGTGCTAACCTGATCTACACTTTCACCTCTACACATAGACTGAAAGTGACCATCCTTGTTACATTTTGCACATCTTTTACCTAAAGCTGGGCACATAGGACTGTTACCAAGGTGTGATCTTGACCCACATCTTAAGCACAGCCCTGGGTTCTCTAAAAGGGTTTACATTTTTTTCTTTTTTTTTTTTTTTTTTTTTTTTTTTTTTTTTTAAACAAAACTGCATTAAATAGAAGAGTCTGCATGAATTAAATTTATGGAAGAAGAGTTATCATTTGAAATACATTTTGATGAAATGATGGCTCTCAATACTTTTTGCCATGTCAATAAAATCTGCCAGTGACCGGTCTCTGCAGCTTGATATGCGTTCTTGAAATTTTTTTTATAGTAGCCGCTATAAACAAAATTGACCCCCAAAATAAGTATCTAAAGCAGTGCCAAAGATACAATTAAATGCTACATTTCTCAAAGCAGAGATGTACTCCTCAAAAGATTCATTGGCATTCCGTTTTCTTTTCATTAAGTTCAATCTTTCAAGAATGACACTTGGCTGTTCCAGAAAGTACACAGATGCAATACAAAGAATTGATGAGAAAATGTTCCAACCGTCCTCATCACCTGCTGGTTGTATAGAAACTGGAAGGTTATCGTATATTAGTGGACCTTCACTGCCCAAATAGCTAAAAAGAATTGCAAGTTTCCGTCTAGGGGAATATTTTTCCGCATCTATGGCCACCAAATAATTTTCAAAGGAGCGGAACCATTATTTTTTATGGATCTTTTGGCTTACCAGGAGAAGGTAAGAAATTACTTAGCTGAACAATTTGCTGATTTGAAGACATGCTTGTTGTAGAATAAGTACTATTGAAATAAAGTTAAAATCTCACCAGCATTTCACCTTTGACGAGAATACCCACAGAAAGGTGAATTAAGTGAGGAAACCACACTAGGTCATGCCAAACAAAGAAAGCAGGATCGATCCTTGTTTCAGGCGGTTAACACTAGCGTGAAATGCAGCTTGGGTAACGAAGAGAAATGCCCAAACCAAAATGGCTGGCTACATTGAGGAAAAGTAACTTCCTACCAAAGTAAAATGGCCACCATGTATCAAATGCATGATGATGGCAGGACTTTCGAAGCCCAGAGAGGGGTAAGGGGGAGGGGCTGCCAGAGGATTTTACTGATCAAATGATCCAGATAAGAAGCAGTCAACTTCTAAGACTAAGCGGAGCAAGAAAATCCCAGGAAGCTGCTGCGGTTGCTGCAGGGAGGCGTTCAATTTCCGAAGTAAGTCTTTATTTCTTTTTATCAACTAATTGCAGAAAAATTGTGAAAATGCACCAAACACCACTCATCACCAGATATAAAGTTGTGGTGTTTAAAAGGAAGCAAATAGAATTGATCCAGGTATTCAAATAATTCTTTATTCTCGTCTTGAGGCGGAAATCACTGGAGTGCGTCTCTCCGAAGAGATCAGAGTGCATCTGGTTGATGAATACAATCTGAATTCGGTAAGGGGAAACTGCCGCATAAGGTATACATTTTAACTCTAAACAGGTTATTGCTAGTGCAAGCCACGCTAGAACTAATAGATGTAACAGAACATTATAGAACATAGTGATGAACATAGAAGACACACTGAGAATTGGGACTTCACAAGTATCATTACAGCAGGTATGTAATGGTACCAAAGTAATGTAGGTCGGTATCTATGGTAGCTTAATGTATGGCAACTTAAGAGTTGACTAAAGAGGGATGAACCAGAGACCGCTTCTGAGGATTATATGCGGTGTGCTGTTGTGTGGAGTGGTGACACAAAGTCTGCCAGACAGCTAAAGACATCCATACATAAAGTTGTTCCGGCAGCAAAGATTATTATGAAAAAGGAGTTGAAAGAAGTTTACATTGGAAAATGTGTACACTGGAAAATATTGCGAAGTAGATACTTTTAACGAAGGCCAGTGTTTTCGCTGCATCTTTAAGAAAGCTCACAGCATGATCTACCATGCTCCCTCTTCCACAAAATACACTCTACCCTCTGAAGCTTTTTGTGTGCAACCAGTGATTCCCTCGCATAGCCTTGTCAAAGTGTTTTAATTCAACGTAAAAGAGTGGAATTGCTGCATCTGATATGAAGTTCTATTTACTAGGTTTCTCATCGAGTGATCATTAACAAATTGTGGCACAGCACCCATGGAGAACCCGCTTCCGAAAAATGGGCACTTCAAGGTACCCCCATACATCATGTGTTAAATGGAGGCAGGATATGTTTACTGCTTCCACCAGCTACCAGGGTGGTGGTTCAGACGTTGCAAACCACCCTGAAAAGCATAGAATGGGACAAGAAGCAGATGGGGGAAACCGCATTGTGAGTGGACAGCAAGTAGATGGGTTCCGGAAACGGGACATTATAGGCATCACCACCTTGGGAGACCTCATGGAAGGTACCATACTTAAATCCTGTCAGACTTTACAGAAGGAATATGAATTGCATCATCGCCAGTTCTACAGCTACTTACAACTTAAGCATACAAGAACCCCTTATATATCCAAATTGGAGGACTCCTCGGAATTTAAACCCCTGGAAGCGAAATTGCAGGAGCATGGAAAAGCAAGTATATGATTCCAGGGGATGCCTTCAAAATTCTAAACAAATTTGGAGATGGGCAAACTATGAGGGAATTATCATTGATACGGGGAGCTACCTTAATGCAATATTAGAGGCTGAAATACGTAATTATGAGGGACGGATGTGTATAACCCGAGATGGGCAGACTGCTGTGAACCTGGCAAACGAGGACAGGCTGGAGGTCCTACTGTTAGTGGTTAAGGGGGCTAAAGAGCAATGTGTATATTTATGTTGCTATAGTGTTAATCATGTGAGACAATAAAACCTTTCATTTAAAAAAAAAAAAATGTTAATTTTTTTTTATATAAAAGAAAGCACCCTAGAGTCGAAACATTGATTTTTTGAACAAAAATATGCTTCAAATACAACAACTTATTATAACAGCAAAGTAAAACAAATGGAAACGGTCCTTGATGGAACAAGGCCGCCAAACAACACACACTTCCGAATTAAAAAGGTATACATCTGTAATATAAATGTCTCAAAGTAAGTACATCAAAGTCCACACACATTGGGACAATTACAAGCTACGTATCATGTTGCATCTGCAGTCTAACCAACTACTTAATGCCCCATGACTAAAATCAGATGGGAACACGAAGCAAAAAAGATACTGGCCTTCAGTAACAATATTTTTGGTAGATACACTACCTGCAGGTGCTGGAGCGGGTTTATTTTAGAAAATTTGTATACCCTCTTTATTTTGCAGGTTTACATTAATCAGAATAATTAACTAATAGTAATTGTACTAATTGGTTTGCTGTGGATATTTACCAACCTTACTAATATATGAAACATACGTGGAAATTGCATTTGCATGGCCTAATTAATATGTAAACTAAATTGTGTACGCATACTAATGATAGGTAATTAGAATATTGCATGATTTATGTTGCTTTTGTGATGCATTTGTGATTTGTGCTATATAAAGTGAGTATAATTTGCATTGAGTGTTGCTTTTGCTAGATAAATATACACACATATGGGTATTAGCGAGGGAATAACATTTTATTAGTCATTTTTATGTACTAATTACGTTTTTGTGTTTCTTTGCTTAAGTTGACCATTCGGGCCTATCGAAAATGGCCGCCCTTTGTATTCAACACAACACAAGCTGCTTCCTGAGGTTCTGGGTGAAGTGTGCCTGCGCTAACGCCAGCAACAGTGGCCTCAGTGTGACCCTAGCCAGACTGTACCCATCAAGGTCATCCTGGGAAGCCTGCCAGAATCCTGGGAACAATAGACTGTCTTTCAAAACCGGAACCAGCAAGTGTGATGACACCATGGACTAAACCTTATGAGAACTTTGTAGGACGACCCCTGACTAGCCAATCAGAACAGTCTAAAACTCATTCTTGTTACATTTTGACATTGAAATCACTATATATAAAAAATAAATTAAAAAAACGATAGAATAGTGAGGATGTTATGAGTCGCTTTTTCAATTTCCTGACGTTATGCTGACAACCCCCCCCCCCCCCCCCGGGGGGGGGGGGGGGGGGTTTGAGGGGGAAGGGCAGGCCAGCGCAGAGGCCAATCCCCCCCCAGCCCCCGGTAAGGGAAGGGAAGAGGCCAGTCCATGCAGCCCGAACGGGGGGGGGGAACCAATGGGCAGGCAAGATCCCCCTCCAATTTGTGGGGGGGAGGGGGCCCGCGGTGGGGGGGGGGTCAGCCCCACGGCAATCACCCCCATCAGACAACAGACACATCCACATGAAACATCACACATCCCATAACCAGGAGTCAGACCCATACCCTCGGCCACAACGACCCACCTCCATCTACCGGCACTACTGCTTATGCGGGGGAACTCCGAGGGGCAGCCACCACAGCCTGTCCCATTAGCCTTGTGAGCACAATATTTAAGTTCCACACAGGTGAGGGTGGCACTCTGGGGGGAATTATTTGTTTTAGGCCTTCCATAAAGGCTTTCACCCCTTCCCTGCTCATGACTGAACCACCCCGTCAAGAGCCACAGTCACGCTGTGCTCATGACGGAGTGGTTCCGTCATGCTGCGGCCGTTGGCGGCCGCTCCGCCCACGCGGTGCCTTTTCCCCGCCTGTGCAGGCGTGTAGCGTAAGTGGGCGGCGCCGTGACGGAACCACTCCGTCATGAGCACAGCTCGCCCGTGACTCATGCCGGCGTGGTTCAGTCATGAGCACAGCGGCGCAGCCCTCACCGAAAACCCCCCCAGCGCCGCGGCGGAAATCGCGCCGCGGCGAAGGGGTTAATGGCAGGCACTCTGAAAAGTGATAGGTGCTGTCTGTTTTGTAAGTAAGCCGCAATTGCTGCGAGGTGTAGCCGAATAGATGTATATGCTAGGTTACATTTTTGTAGGTGTAGTAAGTAGCATACGATATGCTGTATGGATGCGTCTAGAGGGTTGATTGTGTTGTTATGGCAGTAAACAACAAATCTTTTCCACTTGGCAGCGTAGCAGGCTCTAGTGGTAGGACGTGTAGCTTTTCTGATAACATTCATACAGTCGGGGGGGGGGGGGGGGGGGGGGGAAGGTTAAGGTATCCGAACTCTAGGATTTCAGGAGCCAGATCCCAAGGTTGAGCTGAGCTGGGTCCAGGTGCCTGATCTCTCCATGGTTCTGGGTTAGGAGACATGGCGAGAGGTGTAATATTTGGTGTGGCACTACCGAGAGTTCCAGCAGCGTGGTGTACCACGGTTGTCTGGCCCATGTTGGCGCTACTAGAATGAGTGTGAGGGAGTGCTGTTGTAGCTTTCACACCACTAATGGAATTAGTGGGAGAGGTGGAAAGGCGTATGCAAATTTGCCTGACCAGTTCATCCATATCGCATTGCCTTTGGACAATGGGTGTGGGTATCTGGCGGCAAAGCTTGGGCATTTTTCGTTTTCGTGGGTGGCGAATAGGTCTATTTGTGGATGCCCCCACATTTGAAAGAACGGGTGAAGAACTTGCGGGTGAAGTTCCCACTCGTGGATCTGCTGCATCTGTCTGCTGAGCAGATCTGCCATGGTGTTCTGGACTCCTGGGACATGTTGGGCTAGGAGAAAGATTGTGTGGACTTGCCCATCTCCATATGCTCTGTGCTAGTTGAGAGAGCTGTGGAGAGTGTGCGCCGCCTTGTTTTTGGATGTAGTACATGGCGGTCATGTTGTCCGTGCGGATAAGGACTACCTTGCCTAAAATCTGTGTGTGAAAGGATTTTAGGGCTAGAAAGATTGCCAGTAGCTCCAGATGATTGATGTGGAGTACCTTTTGTTGCGGCGTCCATGTGCCTTGCACTGTGAGGTGTAGTAGATGAGCTCCCCAGCCGGAAAGCGATGCGTCTGTTGTCAGGGTTATTTGTGGAACCGGGTCCAGGAACGGTCGACCTCTGGAAAGATTTGTGGTGTTCCACCACTGCAGAGAGCGATGGGTGCGACCGTCTACCAACACCAGATCTGTCAGTTGCCCCTGGGCCTGGTTCCATTGGCGCGCTAAGCACTCTTGGAGTGGACGCATCTGGAGTCTTGCATGAGGCACAATGAAAATGCAAGAGGCCATCATCCCTATCAGTTGCATAAACACTCTTGCTGGGAGGGAGTGTTGAGGTATGAATCTTGGACGCAAAGCCTGAATGCTTGCGATCCTGGCCGGATTGGGGTAGGCAATGGCTTTTGAGGTGTCTATGGTGGCACCGAGGTATTGCTTTATGTGGGATGGCGTTAGCTGGGACTTTTGGTGGTTCACCGTGAAGCCTAGTTGGTGAAGTAGCTGGATTGCAGTGGCAGTGTGGTGTACACATTGGTTGTAGGACGCGGCTTTTATCAGCCAGTCGTCCAGATACGGGAAGACGTGAATGTGCTGTCTTCTGAGGTGTGCCGCCACTACCGCTAGGCACTTGGTAAATACCCGTGGTGCTGTTGTGACCCCGAATGGGAGCACCTTGAACTGGTAGTGTTGCCCGTCCACTACGAATCTGAGGTACTTTCTGTGGGCATGGTGTACCGGAACGTGAAAGTATGCGTCTTTCAAGTCCAGTGTGGTGAGAAAGTCGTCCTGGGAGAGGAGCGGAAGTACCTGCTGAAGTGTTACCATGTGAAAGTGGTCCGAATGTATGTATGTGTTTAGAGGTCGGAGATCTAAGATAGGTCGTAGAGTCTCGTCTCTTTTCGGTATTAGAAAATATAGGGAGTAGACCCCTATATTTTGCTGATGGTGGGGGACCTGTTCTATTGCGTGTTTTTTGTAGGAGGGAAATCACCTCCTGCTTTAGTAACGTGGAATGTTCTTGCGACATTGGGCGTTGCCTGGGTGGAATGTTGTGAGTTCTAGGCAGTACCCTGAACGAATAATTTGGATCACCCACTTGTCTGATGTGATGGACTCCCAGACGTGAAGGAAATTTTGTAGTCTGCCCCCGACCGGAGTGGGATGGTCTGGGGGGAGCAGGGGAAAGTCATTGGGTAGGCGGTGTGGCAGAGCGGGCAGTATTTGTTTTGCCTTTGTTATTTCCTCTATATCCGCCTCTTTGATAACCTTTTGTGAAGGTGGACTGAGGAGGGGATTTGTAGGACGTGGATGCGCTATCTGAGGAGTAGCCTCTGCCCATGCCATGAAAGGAAGAGCAGCGAAAGGAGCGTCTAGGAGGGTGTGACTGTAGGGCTCCCATAGATTTCGCCGGATCTGTATTTTTTTCCATCTTCGAGGGCCCTTATCTATCTTTGGCCCGAATAATGTTCCTGATCGAACGGGTGGTTTAATATAGAGGCTTGTACCTCGGGTTTAAAGCCGGACACTCTCAGCCAAGCGTGTCTACGGAGTAGGACACTGGTGTTAATGGCCCTGGAAGCGGTGTCTGCTGCGGCTAAGGCACAGCGTATAGAGGTATTGGTTATGGTCTTACCCTCTTGGATTAGTTCATTGGCCCTATTTTTATATTTTTCTGGGAGATGGTGCATGATGGTTTCTAGCTCATCATAATGCGCCCTGTCGTATCTGGCCAATAGCGCTTGAGTGTTGGCAATGCGCCATATGTTACCTGCCTGTGACGCAGTGCGTTTTCCTGATGCGTCCAGGAGCTTTGATTCCTTGTCAGGTGGTGGTGCTTCGCCTGACGCCTGGGAATTTTACCTCTTTCTTGCGGTGGATACCACTAGGGAAACCAGTGGCGCAGGCCCTTTGATGTAGGCAGGATCTGTAGGGGCAGCCTTATACTTTTTTTCTATACGTGGGTTTAGGACCCTAGCCCTGACTGGGTCTTTAAAAGACCTCTGGCGCATGTTTTATTACCCCTTTGAGCATAGGTAGTATAGCAGTAGACCTATGTGTTGTATCAAAGGTGTCTAGGAGGAAATCTTCCTCTACTGGGTCAGTGTGTAGCTCTACCCCGTGATAATGTGCCGCCCTCTGAAGTAGGTGGTGAAAACCTACTGAGTCTTCTGGTGGTGATGGCCTGGATGGATATAGGTCATCTTGTGGGACATCTGGAATGTCTGGATTATAATAATCATCCCAGGGGTCTGGGGATCCTGTAGGGGTGGGGTCTTGGGGCACATCTGCTGGGTCGTAGTATGGCTCCCCCTGATCATCATGGTCTGGAGACGGGGTCGGAGAGCGATGAGGCAGGAGTGGAGAAGGTGGAGGGGGCTGAGGTGGAGGAGGCGGGGAAGGCACTCTGAAAGGGGAGGTAGCACAGTCCTTCCTCTTTGGAGGTGGAGCTGGTCTGTCCAAATGTCTTTTTAGAAGACAGTGCCAAATGTCCAGTTTTTGGATCCTTGGTAAGTGTCTTTTGTAAAGGATCCGGTGTAAAAAGTTCTTGGGACACTGGTTGTTCGGTCGGCGCCGACGTTGTCGGGGCCGACGGCTTCTTAGGCTTGTCTGTGCCGTGCTTTTTGGGAACCTCCGATTTTTTGTTCGGTGCCGATACAGGCCTCGGTGCGGGAGTGTCGGTGCCGGGGGCCTTATGATGTTTGGTCGGCACTGAGAGGCTGGGTTTCGACACCGAGGGCTTTGGTATGGAGCTCGGTGTTGAGGTAGAGGCCGAACTTTTCTTCGGTGCCGAAGGGTGTTCGGCACCGCTGGCCGGCTGGCTCGAGCCCGAGCCGCCGGAAGGCTTACTTGGCTTCGTCACCGGGCCCGAAGGTGGGGTGTTCGAAGCAGTGTCTTTGGTCTTGCCTAGGCCCGAAGGCGTGACCCAAGCCTTTTTGGGTGTCGGCGCAGGTGTATTTTACTCACGACCCTCTGCGCCAGGGTGATGTCCTCCACATTCGAGTCGTCGGCTTCGGAAGCGCTGACGAGGTACTCTTCGGTGTGCTGGTTCAACGTCGTCCCCGAAGATGTCAACTGGAACGGAGGTAGAGGAGTGCGCCATTTTTCTTCTGGCCCTTCGATCTCGAATAGTCTTTTTAGATCTAAAAGAGTTGCAGGCGGGACAGTCTCGAGCCTCGTGTTCAGGGGAGAGGCAGAGGCTGCACACCTCATGAAGATCGGTGTAGGGGAATTTGGACCCACAGAGGGCACTTCTTGAATGGAGTCCTTTCCATCAGCCGGGACCGGAGCCTGGAGAGGCCCGAAGGCCGCCGCCGATGACTGGAATCTAAAGTGCGTCGAAGAAGAAGGTGATTGACGAGATTAGTATCTAAACAATACCGCGGAGAGCGAGGATTTCGCTTCGATTGTCGAACTGGAATGTTCGGAGCCGGAGCGCGAAGTATTACATCCGAGCCCGATGGCGGAAAAAAACAATCTGAGGATGGAGCCGAAGCCCATGCGCAATACGAACCAAGGGAGGAGTCACCAACCTCGTGACTTCCAAAGACTTTCCAAGAGGAAAAACAAGCTGCAAACATCCGGGCCCAACACCAGATGGCGATCTATGCAAAAGTGTGTAATCTGCAGCTCATATGCCTCGAACATGGTGCTTTAGGGGATTTGGAGTTATTCAGTTCAGTAGTTTGAGAAATGAAGGTTAAAAAATGTGTATATTTGAACGGTTGGTTCCACAGGACTCTCATGAGATTCTCACAAGCACACCATTAAAAAAAAAAAAAAACAACCACGAGTGTTACGATTGACAGAGAGAGCTTTCCCCCCCCCCTCCCCCCCCCCATCCACATCTTGTTCCTGTGAGAGTCTAGTGGGAGCAAGTGATCTAATTGGCTGGTCGCAACATGAAACCAAATCTGGCAGCCATTGCCGGACTGGAGGAAAAAGCACCTTGTCCTAAAAATAATATATATATATATATATATATATATATATATATATATATATATATATATATATATACACACACACACATATATACACGCACCCTAGGGTTGAGACATCAGTCACAACCAACTGTGGCCATGGCAATAGGGGCTGGATGGTACTCCATACCCCACCAGGTAAGCGGAGCTGCCATGTCCCCAGAACCCACAAGGGAGTCTGCTAGTCTATTCCAGCATTGTAACCCTTGCCTGCAAAGGCACCACTGGAGAGCTCTAGTATCAGGGGGGGGGATGAGTGACCAGGACGATGCAAGAAGCCAGCAGTTCTAGCAGGTGGAGGACACACAGGACTGGGATCTGGGCCCATTCTTGGAATTTGGGATGGGGGGGGGGGTGACTAGTGCACGACTAACTCGTACTCTACACTGGTGGAAAGGCTCCAGCACTGCTCCTATGAACAGGAGGTGCTGAGACCACTCCACGTGAGATTTGAACACATTGATAGACAACCCCAAGTCGTGAAGCAGGGATGCTGTAAACTGCAGATGTGGCGCCACCATCTCAAACGTCCTGGACCTCAAAAGCCAGACATCCACCCAAGGAAAAATCAGAATTGCCGAAATTCTGATTTGGGCAACCACAACTGCCATCATCTTTATCAAAACAGTGCCAATGTCAGACTAAAAGAACGGACTGTAGATTGGTAGTGAGTAGAGCCCACTATAAAATGCAGGTACTTCAGGATCCAGTGACAGCCGTTAGCAGGGGAAATCAGTGGGGCAGGTCGGGAGGGATGGACATTTACCTACAGCCTGACATCCGCTGCCTCTTCTGCTCCAAAGACACTAACACAGGCTCCCAGACTCCCCTGCGCCAATCCAGGCACTACTCTCATGCTGGTATTACCCAGCATGAGAGAAACGTAGGGATTGGGCAGAGTGGGCTGGTTCCACGCTCCAGCAGGGACTGGGAGCCTGTGCTCCTGAGCCCTGCTGATCTCCAAGCAACAGCCTGGAGATATCTATGTGCGCATGTCGGTTCGGTTGTCCTAAGATGGCCAGCCAAACCGAAATGCGCACTTGCAGTGCCCCGAGCCCACCACTCCTCCTGCTGCTGATGGCCATGCCCTCAAGACTCTGCTGCAGTTCTGGAGTAAAATAAAATGATTATAAAGCAGGTTTATTAACTGCTTTCTGATCATTTATTTTGCATGCGCCTGCTGGTTCCAACAGTAGGGTGACGCTCCTCGCCATAACAGAGGAGACGCCCCGGTCAGGATGTACATGAATCCTGTAAGTTAAGACACGATCCGGTCCCGGAGATCAAGCACCAACAGAAGCTGCAGAAAGGACAGAAACATAACATTCTCCATGTGGAGAAAAAGGGTTCAAGATCCTGATGTCCAGATTGAATGAAGGCTATCATGCTTCTTTGGAACAAGAATGTATCAGGAATAGCATGCCTCACTAATCTCAAGAAGACGTGCAGGAGTCTTGACCTCCATTGCAGCTAAAAAGCATCTCTGAGGAAGAACTATCTTGGGAATTCCAGCCCACAAAATTTTGTACACTGCAGATTCTCATAGTAGCGAAAGGATTCCATCAGGGTTTCACTTAATTGTTGAAAGGCACTCGGTGCCACCTCCGAGTGTATGAAATTAAGTTGAGGGACACAGCGTGAAGGGAAAACCAATGGGTTTATTGAGGGTAAGGTACACTATTTAGTGGGGACAGCTGGGGAAACAACTGCTGCTCAGAACCAACTAACTGCTCCTAGAATAATCCCTAGTCAGGGTAGTGTGACCTCAACTTAGGTGGATTTATTTATAAAAGTTTTGTATAGCGCGAACAAAACCCAGATGGGTATCGGAGCGCTTCACAATTTGGAGTGTCGGAAATATGAAAGGGGTAAAAAGTAAAATATTGGATGGATAAATTATGGATATTAAACGAGAATCCAAAATATGAGCAGAACAGTCCCATTGCTTTGAGGGTAATACAAACCGCAACATTAATGTTTAAAAACTAGGAACTCCTGGGGGCGTGGCCGGGCGTCTGCCAAGATGGCAGCATAAAGTGAGAGCTCCGCCGGGGCCACGCCAAAGGCCCGCGATATTCGGCTTCAATCCGGCCGTTGCAGCGCTACAAGTACCTGTGGAGCAGAGGGACGCCAAACGCTCTCGTTTGGTGTCCGGGAACAGGAGCCACGACTCGCACCGGCAGAGAAAGGCTAAGGCGAGCTGGAGAGGCTGACGAACGTGAAGGCCTCCGGAGCGACTGGGTGGTGCTCGCGTAGGATGTGTCCGGACGTCGGATCACCTGGAGCCACAAGATCGAGACACCGATGTCTGTGGCCTGGGGGCGTTTGCATCTGGCCCCTGAAAACCTGTACCGCGCAGCCGGACCAGCCCCGTAAGAATTGAGGCACCAGGCGGTGTCGGCGGGATTGATGTGCAGCTGCGGGGCCGCGCCCAATCGCCCTTTGTTTCGGACTTGGACGAGCGGGGTCCCCCCCCGTGCGGCTCGCTTGCATTGCAGACACTGGGGGTCATAGAAGAGACCAGCCCCCATCCTGTGCCCATGACGTGAGGGCTCCGGTGCCGTTGCTGTGCCATTTGCCTGCCGCACCCTGGGCCCGCGCGGTGAAGAGAGATCCTGCACGTGCTAAGGTGTGCAAAAAGGGAGATACTATCTCTGTTTCTGGGGGTGAAACAGTGGCTTACAGTTTTCACCCAGAACAATGTACCTGTAAAGGAATAAAATGTGACATGATTGGTTGACACAAAATCGGTTATTGTAAGATGCAGTACTAAAAACGGTGCACCCATGCAGTGTCACATATACCTCATGTGGTCACATACATGAAGCATTCATCCTTGCATGCCACAAGTGTTAATCTTATGTTCAGTGCATTCGTTATGGTCAGCGATTGCACGGCGTCTTTCAATCAGTGAGCATGCATGTGACTCACTCATTCCCATGCATGAGTTTCAATTTGCCCACCATTTCATTTAAGAAGGTCGTCTCTTTGAAAAAGAACAAAGATGGATTTACCGTTTATCCACACAAACTGATATTAAATAATAATATTCCATGGAACGCCCTAAACATGGGATGATCCAACTCATTAACTCAGCTGCCGGAGCTTCACGGTCTTTACTCAAACATTTGACACTAGAAACCATATGACCAGCAATATGGCCAAATCTAAAGGAGTCAATCTAAATAAGCCCACTCCCATCATAAGGCCACTTTCTATTTTCTCAGAATATATTAAGCAATGAAATCGATTAAGATCACCACAACGTGCATACCTAGGTTCTGAAAACAATATAGTTACAACACTCTACTAGTTAACCTCCTACATGCCCCCTAGCACATGCCACAGTAGAAAGACACATAGCTGTGCAGAAGTAAGATTTTTTTCTGCGCAACATGTAGAATCCAACTAATATACGACAGGGAAGGGGTTAACTCGCAGAAGGTTGATCCGTTTGGAAAATGGCCTCCTATGTCATCACACGACCGTACGTGTGAGACGTTCCTGCTCGTAACAATGCAGACTACTTAGTCAGCAGATGCCGACACTGGAGCATCTCCGGGATCTCGTGGAAGGGCCGCAATAAACCCATACGGGCGGTGGACCTTGAAGTAGTAAGTAGGACCGGAGGAAAGTCCCGACACTCATCCCTCTGTCAACCAAACAAATGGGGGGCGGGGGGGGGGGGGGGGTCAATAACCTGGGAAGGACTACAGTTGCCTCTACCCCTTACGGTTCTCTGCCGACAGGGATTTCTCCACAAACGGATGAGTGACCACATTTTGCTGATATTCACAGGAGAGATCACAGGCTCCAAATTGAGCGATGACTGCATGGATGCCTGTTGCGGGAATTTCTTATGACAGGCGCAAATAAAGGTCTCACACCATTTGCAGGGCGTGGGCAAACAGAAACTCGTGCATGGGATTGAGTGAGTCACGTGCATGCTCACTGATTGAATGACCTTGTGCAATCGCTGGCAATCACAAATGCACTGACCAAAAGATTAAGGATGAATGCTTCATGTATGCGACCACATGAGGTATATGTGACACTGCATGGGTGCACTATATCTAGTACTCCATCTTCTAGTAACAGATTTTGTGACTACCAATCATGAAATCACATTTTATTTCCCTACAGGTACATTGTTCTGGGTGAAAACCGTAAGTCACTGTTTCACCCCAGAGATAATGTCCCCCTTTTTGCACACCTTAGCGTGTGCATTCACATCTCCAAGGGCCCCTCCCCCCCCCCCCTTTTTTCTTGCCCGTCACTATTGGTCCTGAAGAAAGCCTTTTAAATAAAATTCAATTGGCTGAAACATGTAGACCTATTTTAGGATGTGCGAGACCATTCACATCTCCTAAACATGGGCAGTTCATTTTTAATCCTGCTCCAGGAACTCATTCAAATTCTCCTGGGTAGGAGGGGTATCCTGGAGACAGATTTAACTCACCTTTTCTACAAATAGTCACAAAAAAAAGAAAATCACGCTCTGCTGTAATCAGACATTGAAGCACACCTAGGATGCACTCCGCACCCTAGGTGGAAACCAGATGATGAAACATGCCACCAGCAAGGTTGGTGGGTGAGGGTTCTCAAAAAAAAAAAAAAAAAAAAAAAAAAAAAAACTTATATCATATATATATATATATATATATATATATATATATATATATATATATATATATACATACATACACATACATACATACATACATACATACACACATACACACACATTTTTTCCCACTAAAAAAACATAGGTTTCAGGGCTGTTCTAGTTAGCTGGACATTTACTAAACCATTGAAATTCCTCCGTTATAGTTAGTTCTGCTAACTATAAAACTCACGCATCCGCAATCCACTGCTGATGATGTCACATATTACATCATTCATGACATGGTCAGTGACATCTCAAATGACATCACTGATAATTTTTAAATGTAATAGTTATATGTATTTAATACTGATGGTCTACAGTTTAACTGTTTACTTTTACATATTTTATTTTTTAAATTATATATTTTTAATATAAATGGAAATAAAGTTTTTTAAATATTGAAACTGAAATATTGTTTTTGTTTGTTGAATGTATAAGTGCAGAACTATAAGTGTGTTGGTTAGTTAGGGGACTGCATGCATAGTGGATAAGGGTTTGAAGCAGTCCATGTGCTAAGGCCTGGCTCACTGGATGAGCACTTTGGGTACTGACTGAATGATTAGAGTACTACAAGGAGAGTGCCTGGGTGAATTTACAAGTGTTTGGGTTTTGGCGCAATGAATGGATTAGTACATGGTGCTGAATGGGTCACTAGAGGAGTGCAAGGGTTAGTGAGTCCTAGAGCCAGTACTATGCTAAAAGACACAAAGAGTTAAAACACCTACATACACTAGGGAACACTATGCGTTGGGGTACCCCTGCGATTAGAATGACCTTCTCTGTAAGCCCCAGTACATAATAGGGCAGGGGTATTAAAACTACCTCTTAAAATGCGCCACAGGGCGCATTTGTGCACTGGTGAAGGGAGGGGGGGGGGGGGTGGGGGCTAAACTGATGTGTGCAAATATGCCCTGTGGTCGTTTTAGTTTGGGAGATTAAGTCCCCTTGAATCCCGAGGATCCCTAGGGTCCAAGTAGCCCACTAGGTACCTCCAGAAAGCGCCACAGATCTGCATTGCAGCGGTGTAAAAAAAGGGCACGGCCTGGACCACCTCTGTGCGACGCAGCGCAGTGGCGCTTACTGGAAGCACCTGGTGGGCTAGTTGGCCCCCCCAGTGCCCCTCAGGATTGAAGGGGAATTATTTCCCCATCTTAAAACCAGCCACAGGGCGTGTTAGGACACGTCACCTCAGGCCCCATCCCCTCCCTTCACCACTGTGTAAACGCGCCCTGTGTCCATTTTAATTTGGGAGATAAAGTGCCCTTGAATCCTGAGTGTCCCTTGGGTCCAACTAGCAAACTAGTCCACTAGGTACCTCCAGTAAGCACCACAGAGCTGCGTTGCAGAGAGGTGTAAAAAGGGGCACGGTCTGCACCACCTCTCTGCAACGCAGCGCAGTGTCACTTACTGGAAGCACCTGGTGGGCTAGTTGGCCCCCCAGGGACCCTCAGGATTGAAGGGGAATTAATTCCCCAACTTACAACTCGCCAGGGGGCGCGTTTGCACAATGGTGAAGGAAGGGGGCTGGGCCTGAGGTGACATGTGTGCAAACGCCCTGTGGCGCATTTTAAGTGGGGGAATTAATTCCTCTTCAATCCGGAGGGTCCCTGGGGACCAACTAGCCCACCAGGTACCTCCAGTATGCGCCAGGGAGCTGCATTGCAGAGAGGTGTTCAGAGGCCACGCACCTATTTACAACAATCAGCAACGCAGCTCGGGAGGGTGCGCGGATCCACCGCGCCCATAGATATATATGCGATTTTACTTTTGATTTTCGCAGCAACTACTGAACGGATTTACACCAACGGCTACCTCTTTGCCAAATTTGGTGTCATTCCGTTCAGCAGTTCGGGCTGTAGCTGCGATTAAAGGTTCCTATGGAAAATTGCATGGGGAAAACACGTTTTGGGACCCCCCTTTTTTCTCGGCCTCCGCTAGATGAATCACCCCGAGACTCTCAGGATAGGAGTGGACCGGAGCACCCCACCAGTTTTGAAAATTTCACAGACATTCGTCAACCGGCGCCAAAGTTATTTCAAATAGAAAGTTGGGTATTTCCTATGGATAATAGGTCTGAACTATAACTACCTACTGGCGATTGCCAGTAGGTGTGTGTGTGTATATATATATATATATATATATATATATATATATATATAGCGCCATGTGATCAAGCTCGCGGACGTGAGCGAAACGTGTCAATGGCGGGCACTATGTCCGATTATTTTACTGGATTTTACATTGCCGAATAAATACAGACCTGCACTGGATTATGTCCTGGTCCCGATTTATTTACTGTGGATGTTCGCTAAAGAGGTCCTCGCCAGACAATCTCCGTTCTGTGACTGCATTCGGCGGGGCTGGAACAGTTATATACATATACAAAACTTTTTTTTCCCCTCACAGATGATTTTGGATGCCATTTGAATTTTTCAAGCCCCACAGTATTGTTTACGTTTCTGCCATTAAGTGAAGCCAGTGATATCCCTTCCTGTGCAGATGAATGATGGGAAATGAGCCCTCGTTTGGCTTCTTTTAAAGAAAGTATTAGTGGGGAGCCAAGATGTCACTTTCTGTGCAGATGAAGGAAAATTCAGTGATGCAACTTCCTGTGCAAGAGGATGATGGGCTATCCAGTGATATTACTTCCAGTGCAGATGGATAACAGGGAAAATATGAAAAACATCTTCAGATAGTGTTCCATATTTGAAACCATCAGCAACTGCCAAATACAAAATAAACCTACTTCCAGGGCAGGAAACAGGCTAAAAGGCTTGCCACTCACCACCCAGCCGTTGCTAAAGCCTTTTTTAATTTCTAAAAGAGTTTAATAAACTCTTTGCAAGCAAAGCTTAAAAAATGTCAAAGTTATGTCTCAGGGATCCATTGCCTGATACTCTTATGTACACCTCAACCTGCTAACAAAGCTCATGAGTTCACTCAACTTTACCTGCTACAATGATTGACCATAAGCAGACCATTCTAAAACTGGAAAAAAACTTCTGACCTAGCTAACAGTGTTCCTTTCCCTATATGTCCAAACAGTCAACCGCTCGATACTATAGAATTATCTGAAACTCAACTCATCTATGACAAAATATTCTCATCTGGGCTACTGGTCTTATAATGACCCAACCTCAGCATGGCCTCAAAAAGCTGGAAGTAGTCATGCCCCTCAAACAAAATGAAGAACTTGGGTCCAAGCTCTCCCCAAGACTGCAGTATAATCAAGTGGCCAAATGAACCTTCAATACCGTGATAACATTACACGCATTGTTTCTCATTTGGGTTTACCATCTAAAATGCTGGAAAATAATAAAGACAATTGTTCCCAGCTCATGATCCTTCAGGCATAGTTTCATGGTAAAATGATATGTATACGTAGCTTGCCATACTGTACCTCTTTCACTTTCCAGATCACCTTCAGACAAACTCTTTTGGAATCTAGTTGCAACATGACTGAAACACCTCTGTACATCATACACAACAACCAACATTCTACATATAGGCTATACAATAAACCACGCATTACTAGCCATTTACAATAGCATCCACAAAGGCACCTTAGCACAGGGTTCCACTGATCTTGCTCACATGGCGTTTTGATTCAGTTTTTGGAATAAAACATGCTTGCCAATCACAGTCATGGTTAAAAATTAGGTTTGCAAAACAATTTAATAAAAAGGCGGAGGGGTAGCATTTCATTTTTATTGAAAGCTCTACTAAAGATGTAGAATACATATCAAAGAACATACTGAACTGTCCAACTGGACCTAGAAAACCCCAAATAAACAGCTGCACAGCGAGGACATCCGAGACCAGCAGTAATCCACATGAATTAAACCGATACAAAAAAAAGAAAAAAAAGAGGGTGGACTGAAAAACAAAAGTGTCAAATGTAGAAACAAAGTAAAAGATGCAAAGGTGGAGTATAGTAATTTACTCCCAACTGTCCATTACTTCATGCTCTGAGGAATAAAAAATAAAAAAATAAAAAAAAAACACACTTCTGGTCAAGCTGATGTTATCCCACTGAGAAGCATTTACTGTCCTGAGACCAGCACTGAAAAACTGGGGGGAAAAAAAGATTCCGTCCTTGCAGTTACGTGACGGGATCCTTCCTCTTCGGTCTTTTACAGGTTGATCGGCTGAAGTACCCAGTGCGGATGAGAGGCTTGCCTGGCATGTGGTGCTCCTAAAGAGACCTTAGATCATGTTTTGTTTTTCTGCCCGGCCTATGAGAGCAGCAGGCAATGCTGGATATTTCCTACACCCAGTCATGGATCTTAATGCTTGAATTTCATGCGGCCTTTCCTTATCCTCTGCTATATTGTGCCTATTAACAGTTTTTTTTATTATTTAAAATCTGCTGTATTTAGAACTTTTACGACCATTGTCAGAACTGTAATGCACTGGATTTTAATCAGATTTATGCTTTATATTGACCTATGTGTTTTATGGCCATTGAGCCAAAGTAAAGCTGAATTGCATTGTTACAAGGACTACCATTTATCCCACTGTCATTCCAGTTCTGAGAAGCATTTACAGTCCCGAAACCAGCCCTGAAAAACTGGAAGAAACCATTCCATCCTTCAGGTGGTTTAAGTGCAGCTATTAAAAGTAAACATAATCAAGGGCCAACAGTGATCTAAGAAAGTGAACTGACTTATTTGGCATGCACAATGCAAGTAGTCATCTATTCATTTGCGATCTTCTAAAATTGGAACCGAGTTAAAAATTATTATTTAAGTTTCTATTAGGAAGGCATCCTAGCGCAGGGTTCCACGGATCTTTCTCACATGGCGTTTTGATTCAGTTTTTGGAATAAAACATGCTTGCCAATCACGGTCAAAAATTAAATTAAAGTACGCAAAGAGTGTTAGACTGAAAAGAACACAGTGATCCCTTTCATTTTTCTATATCCCCAACACTTCACAGACATACTACCATGGGCAAGTTTTTCAGACCACAAACGGCAAGCAGTCACTGATGTTTGTCCAAAACTTTCTTCAGCTCCCTTATGGCATGACATAGAAACACAGTGCATACAGTGTGCGCAGAACTCTGTCATGTGCTAAATCAGGCACAAAATAGTGCTATATGTGGCATCAGTGAGGAAGACACTGTACATTTCCACCACTTAACAATTTAGGCAAAAGCCAAAAACAGGACTGAGTTTGGGCAAAAAGCAAAGACAAAAAACAGGACTTGGTTTTTCTGGCTCTACAATTGCTTCTTTACGGAAGCGCAATTCACCTTACCGGAATGATCTGCCCACATACTCCCACTGGCTCGTGCCTAGTGTAGGAAAAGTAGTCTCCATCTATTGGGACGGTTTTTCCATGCCATTTGTCCGCCCAGCCAGCATAGTACCTATTGAAAAAAAGAAGTGTTCATTAATATGTAGTTGTAACCTCCCCCACCCCAAGAGTATACGATTATGTTCTCAGAACATCCAGCAAGGAGATGATTTGGTCAATTAACACAAATACACTACACGGTTAGGATCCAGGAAACTTACATCTGGAATTTTGGGGCTGATGGATAACCAAGATGGTAGCATATTCTTGGGTCTCCTGAAGAGGCCTTTCATTTACAAATTGGGATGGCCACCTCATATACTATAACCGAAGACAAGAAGAGAAGGGTAATCCTAGGAGCGTGCTGGAGAGGGCCGTGCAACTCACACTTATATGAAAATTGTTGTGGATGATCCCCTTGCAGCTTCTCTTTACTGTGGCATCTTCTGGTTGTAAGGGTGGGAAAACAGGCCCATATCGTTCATGTACGTTGTACTTTACACAGCTTACAGCCAATGTCTGGCCTTAAAATTCCGCACTCAAGGATCCGGATACCATTGAAGGATTTCATACTAACCAACTTGGATCCGTTGCCTAGGGGCTGGGTTTCAAGCCATGACCCAAGCAGAGGATGAAACCGAGGAGTGCAGTCAACATTGGCGCAGGAGGAGGAGGAATGAAGTGGGTGGTATTTAAGGAGGGGGAAGTCGGGAAACACCTTTGGGTACAGTAAAGAGGATGCAGTTGAGAAGGAAGTTTTGCATGGAAGGTCCAGGGGAATGGTTGTGTGCCCATGACGGGCTAGTACTAAATGGAAGGCTACCAGGAGCCTGTGCAGGACTGTCTCTAGGGCTGAAAAAGAAGCAAAGAGATCAGCGAGGTGGGACTTTTTTCACACCCAAGCAGCATGTGGCCTCCACAGAGGGCCCCACTAAAGCCCATTCCATAATGAAATTATGGCCATGCTCCAGAGTATTCACAGAAACTTTGAGAACCGATGCTACACTGGTTACAAATGAGGGAAGCTTTGCATAAACTCTGCCCACGGCTTGGTCGGGTTAAGTAGGAAGTCCAATAACTACAGTTTCAGTCTTTAATGGAACAATGTAGAAAAGAAGGTGGTGCCACTTCTGACTTTTTTTTTTTTTAGAGAGCACAGCCAATGAGCTGTTGCTTTCCCTTCTTATCCCACCACCAAAGAAGGTGATCTGATTCAGTGGAAGGCTTTCAGAAGGGCTGGCCCCCGAGTTGGATGTTTCAGCACTGAAGGTAACTAGATGCTTTACACTGAAAGACAGAGGAGGGCTTGAAGGAAAGAACTGGTAAGGATTCAATTGCAGTGTATGAGAAAAGAGAAGGAATCATCAGTGGCACTACATTTTAAACAATCACAGATTATCGGGGGCCTGCATTTCAGCTTGTAAGTGGAGCAGAGACAAAGGAGCAAGTGTGACCCTTTTTTGCACAGCTCTTTTTTTGTAAAAGGCATTATCATCTTACACATTAGTTAGCAAATTTTTAACATAAATCTTTTAAGTTTAACAAACCGTAGTTAATCATGGCTTACCCATATTTTATATCCTGCATCGGACATAAGCCTCCCTAGGGCTGCTCTTGGCCTCTTCCCTAACACTCAGGTGGAAGGCAAATTAGACTCTTGCCTAGTTACTGCAGGAGTCTAATCACATGTTCCACTGGCAATCCCCACAGCAGCATTAACATGGACCTTTAGACTCATGAATAAGGACTAATTGCATATGGAGTCTGGTACAAGTGTAACTCACAACAGTGTTTGATTGGGCAGTTATCACCAGGTTCTGTCTGGTGAGAGATGCTCATGCAAACCTGTCTTCAAAGACTCTACGGAAAGGCAAATGGACAGCACATATTATTCACAATTAATTACCACAGAGGTGTAAATCAGGGAAAAATTATCAAATGCTCAGAGAATACGTTATTGAAATCAATAGAGGTAAGGCCTTTGTCATAGGTCAAGCAGAAAGGATGGTGTTCAGGCCTCTCTGTAAAGTCTTTGAGTCTTGGGTGCGCAAGCACAGGCTTCCACAGTGAAGATCCTGGTTTATAGACCGACCTAGTCCAAAATTAGCAATATCTATATAAATGCGGGACAAAGTTAAGGTCACACAAAGCCATATGGACCAAGCATAACATTAGAACAACGGTCTTCATTTGGTAGGATGCCAGTGTAATGATCCGAGGGCTGGCATGCTATGGTCCCCGTCTCTCAGGTTCAGTAGGAACCCTTGCAAATGATTTTAGGATCTTTCAAATCTTGCTAGATCTTGGTTTCACAGTCCAGTGAACTTTGTGTGGGTTGAGGTCGTTATGAAGTTAAGCAGTCTCAACTGATAGTTTATTATCAAAACGACATTCCAATTTACATATTCTCTTCTTGCAGCAGCTTAATGATCAATAGACAGGAGTGGATCCAACAAATTACTTTTTCTTGTAGTTAAAATTAACCTTTGTGAAAATGCATTTCACATACCGTAAACATTTTATTGTCATCCCCAGATCCACTGCGTATGATACTGTAAAAGGTTTTCCATTATCCAGTGTTTCCAGAGTCTACAAAAAACAACAAACACCATTACATGGTCCACAACAAAAGAGGATATTATGCATTGTTCTTATAAGATTCTCATGATCCTTCAACATTCACTATTCTAATATCTAACATGTGTAGCACTAAAACCCTTGACTGGGTATCCACGCACTATTGACAGCTTCATAAAAATAAAGATATATGGTTTCATAGCTTTAGAACATTTCCAAATGTGAACCATTTTGCAAAACCACCAGTAGTGTGTATGCACCCCTTCAAGGAGTACTCATTTAAACTTTATCTATTGTCTCTCTGCTCCAGCTCTCCTATCATTATGTAAAGTCCTTCGGATATATCCACTATCCAAACACTAGACCTTTCCCCAAAACAAACAGAGAAAAGACTCTCTCACGATCGCCTGACTGGCTGTTGAGGTCGAGTACAGTTGGCAGACTTGAAAGGGTCTAAAATATCTGTTGCAATACACAAGTGGAGCACTCAAAACATAAGAGACATTTCTGGACTATGTACTAGGTAGGTATAATTTGCAAAAAAGGGCAGAGACTAGTCTGGAGAGGAAAAGCCAACATTTAGGAGGTGCACGGATTGCAGAAAAAGGATTTCAAAAGCCAGCCAAAGAGCAACCAGAGCTGGTGCTCATTGGCAAGCCGCTTTTTACCAACTGCAAAACAATTCAACAACTGTAGTGTAGTGCCTATTTCCCTTATAGGCTCTGTGCATTGGAATAATATACACTATAGGTGTGGCATAGGACTGAGGTCAGTATGCCTCTATCAAGTACATTAAACTTAATTACTTTGTGTGCCAGCTAACTCAGAGGTCACTAGAAACTTCTTGAATAAAGAAGGGAGTAGTTTCTGACAACCGCATAAACATGACAACTTTGTTTCCCTTCGAATCGGAACGCGTCTCAGAATCGTGGAAACAATAGATAACAGTTTCACTCAGTCAATTGTGCATGCTTAGTTTCTCCAGAGTTACACAGAAATAGATAAGACGGGCTTTTCAATAAAAGGATTTATTGAACAGTCTTGTTTCTCGTGTAAGAGATATGAGCGGTTACAATCATTAGATAGTATGCAAGATATAATACGCACAGCGTAAGCAGTAAGAAGAAATAATACTGCAATAGCATTGTCTTTTAGCTAGGACATATATTCATATATACATACATAAATAACAGGCTAAAAGTGAATACTCGTCTGATGCTTCTAAATAGTTCTACCCGAGTGTACTTAACCTAAGTGTAGTACAAACTAACAAGTAGGTGCTGTTTTCTATAGTATGGTATATACTAAGTTTGTATGCAAAGAGTCCCTCTAGGTTCTAGTCAGCTCCATACCTTAGAATGAGAGAGGTGGGATTCTCTTTCCTGGTCTCAAACTCTAACAACTCGCGAAGGGAGTCAGAACACTGGAAGCTGGATTCTCTGCGAGCAGGAATGACAGCCTCTGGTCAGTGCATCAGGCGGGAACTCCAATTCCTCCCGAACTTGCCAGGGCGAACCGTATCGAGCGGAGCCGTGCCGAGTCGTACTTGCCATGGTAAGGGAAGGTATATTTATACCTGGAAGGTGCTTAGGAATGCTAGCATCGACGTAAAGTCAGGCAGAGGAAGAAGTCATGAATGAACCCCTAAGGAATAGTAGTTCATGCATAATAGAGGAGTTCTTAGAGAAAATAATAATCCTAGCTAGGGAAAGTCCCGATAGCTTAAGGGTCTGGTTTCTAAGAACTTGTTGTGATGGACAGATGTAGGTGACCATGCCTGTATTTGGATAGCATGGCTAAAGCCTAAAAAAGGACTGGGATTATATGCCTAAATAAGGGCAATGCGAATTGTGCCTATATAAGGACATGATTCAGGGAAACCTATGTACGGGCATCTAAATCGAAACAACTGTTAAGGAGGTCCTACACTCTCTTCAAAGGAGGGATGGGCACTGCAAAATCTGTATATGATGAAGAAGTTATGGTATATATAAACTATGTGACAGCTCCTAACCTCGCGAGGTGGGAGTTTTATAAAGTTTTTACTGGAGGTTGCAGGAAGGCTAGGAAGAGGAGTTCAAGGTGGGGAGACTGAAAGCAGTACAATCTGCCAGTTCAATGGACATTCCAACACCCATGCTCCACACAGTAAAATGACTGGAATCCCCAGGCAAGAACATCCTCTTAGAGTTATCAATAGAATCTAGAATCTCCTATGTACAGTAGCATTCAATTGCTGCAGAGTCAGAGCCATCACAATGCTAGTGTTTTTCAGCTTGAACCTCACCTAAAACAGCCAGTGAATACAAAACCGGACCACGAAATTATGATCCTGAAAGACTTGTTAGTGCTATATAAAGCTTTACTAGTCAAGTTGGACACACACCAAGAATTACCGGCTGAGAGTGTTTTAGTCGGAGGATGCAATTTGCTTTATTAAAACGGAAACTGTTAGCCTATTAAGATTGACTTGTGACCGGACCAGACAAAATATCATAAGACGCTGCTTGCAAGCTTCAAAACCCAAACGAAATCTATAACCCATACTACGTAATGAATATCAAAGTTAGCACGGAGCAGGAAAGGTTGAAGAAAAAAAAAAAAATGTAAAAAGCAAAGTACAAATTAAGGCGAGTGGGACAAAGGGAACAGGCAGACCGACAGGAGGCACTCTGTGGTCTAACCATTGCCCGGCACAGAGACCAGGCACCTAAAGCAGAAAGAGAAAAGTGGTGAAAATAAAAAAAAAAACGCACAGGCTAGACTCTGTGCACAGGGAGACAAGCAGTTTCACTTTTAACATGCTGTTCAGCAATATCCTTAGTCGTCATCAGAGCACTAAGAAATACTGGATTAAGACCAGACAAACCTTTGCAGACTGGTAGAAACTGTTCTGGAAAGAAACGCATAGAATTGCAGAGATTGTTAGCCTCCCTCAACCTTCCACCGGAAACTCGTGGTATAGTTGTGTAGTCTATTTTTGAGTCCATGTCAGGAAGGGAAGTGAAGTGAAAATGTAGAATGCGCAACAGTGGGAACGCATCGGAGGTGTCACCACACAACAATCAAACGCAGCAGTATGACAAAATGAGTGAGACTCCAACCTGAAAGGTCCGCATGAGGGTCTGGGGTCTTTGATCTATGCGAGTCTCTACGCGATGCATTCTAGTCTTCCCTCTATCAATACTTCTCTGGATCCTGAATCTACTAAGCCGTTTGTTACAATGTATATACTCAATTTCTTGCTTGATCCTTTTGAGTTTTTAGGTTTCAACTGCACAGCGCTTGTGCTGTGCTTGTGAAATCTCTTGTATTTAATAGAGGTCTCTTATCAGTTTCCAATGCCGAATTACTGTGTTCATTCGCTTGTGTGGATCTTTAACTTCCCCTGGCTGCAAGCATTTACGATACTTCTACTAAAGCTCTTCACACTGTTTAAGCCCCATTCACTGTCAAGATAAGATATCCTCTCACGGAAAAAGCAGGCAGCTTCTAACTTATTACTTAATTGTGTAAAGGAGATGCTTTAGCCTTAAAACGTTTGTGGCATTTTCTATTCATGCTTTAGTACTTTTCTTTGCACTGTACAGGCATTCTCGGATTGATTTTTTCAGCTTAATCTATTTGGTCATTATGATAACATTCTAAATGTTGCAATAAATATTACGCTTTAAAAAAAAAAACAAGTGAATGTAATCGAGCTATGCTTTATTTTACTACTAAACAGGCAGTCACAAATGCAGTTACCTTGCAGACAACAGGATCAGGATTTGAATGAGGCAGCTGATGCAGTAGCCCTGGGCCCAAAAGTTGTCAGAACTCCTCTAAACACATTATATTGCTATATTTGACTACTAAACAGGCAGTCACAATTGCAGTTTCCTTGCAGTTAAAAGGGATTTGATTTGAATTGTGCAGCTGGTGCAGTGGCAGCGCTAGGATACTCTAACGGGTAATGTTTGTGCCATATAAAACTGCAACAAACTGTCAAACTTTGTATGTCTCTATGCCAGGGAGAACAAAGGCACGGATTTACGCTTATTTATAAACTTTAGTACGTGTGGTAGAGTTCAACTTTGCACAGCAAGTGGATGGTTACAAGAAAGAGATGACCATATTATGTGCCATCGGTGCCACCAGAATAAAGCCTCAGAACAGGGCACCTGCATCTTTGTACCAGAACTAGTCTTGAATGCACCCATGCACCTTCGACCACCACCACCACAAAATGGTTATAAAGTTATAACTGCAGAAATTACCCAGAGTGCTTTTCACTCACACAGTGGTGAAGTAACAGCAACAGAATGTTGTGGCTTTGATGACCTACTACAGGAAAGATGTTACTGTTCCACTTCCGTATTCCCCTTCATGCAGCGACATGGGAAGATCTAACTATCTATCCCCAATCGGTCCCCTTCCTCGCTCAAGCCAACAGAAGCCCCACACCAGAGCTCTCTGCTGGGCATGCGGTCTTCTCGTTTTCTCCTGCAGGCCTCAACACAGTCATGAGAAGACAAGCGTCTGCATGGATAAATTAGAGGAGCACTGGCAATCTCTGCAAGCCTCTACTGCAGTGCCACAGAGAGGAATCTAAAACTGGTCTACACATTCTAAATGATATCTTAAAGCACGGTTGTACTCTACCTTAGATATGAGGTCACTGTTTTCTTGTGAACAATCCCTTGTTACACCAGAATATTCTGTACATTTATTACTCTGACTTCTCTGCTGCCCATCAGGCCTCTCCCCCTATATGCTACCCTTACATAGACAGAAGTCTGGTTTCCAATCAGGAGGGTTTGCTCATCTACACCACAGGATATAATTTTCATGCAGTGTTCACAACCCACCAAGACACCCATTTCCCAAGACCTCTTCTACTTTCTCCCATGGACTAATGTCAAGCTGGGGCGATTGCCAACAGAAATACAACCATGACAACAATAACATAAATTAGGATAAATGTAACTATTGTTTTAAGAAACCTAAAACACACGAGTAGCAGCCAAACCTAGAAGAACAGCATGAAGACATGTATTAGAGAACCGGGGGGGGGGGGGGGATAAAATACTCACTGCCAATTGAGTTTTGTCTCTTTCCATCAAGTCTGCCAATCGATTAATCAGCAAACCCCGGTCAGAGGCATCCATTCTTCTCCAGGCAGAGCCCAACTCAAAGGCCTCCCTTGCGGCTTTCACTGCCTTGTCCACATCAGCCTGACAATAAATCACTCAACAATTAATAGTCAAACATTATATCAACACAAACAGCAGAGTCTTCATACCCATTGCCAAGCCCACCCTTAGTGCAAGTATGAGGGTATTTGGTATAGCAAAGCATTAGCCTAATTCTTAATAAGTAACATTTTGCTAAGAGAGGATCATATATGGATGACTCTATAGTCATGTACAAATAAACCAGGTAAGTCTCTCCAATGGAAAATCATTTTAGATAGATGTTTTAAGTCACTAATTAAAACACCTGATTGAATGGATCTCTCAGTGCTTCATTTGTACTAATGGATGCAGTTGGCGGGGGGTCAGAACTCGTTTTTGGCAACCAAGAATTATTTTTCGTTATTAGACTGTCACGCATAGCAAAATAAAGAGAAGGTCAGAAAGAGAAAAAACAAAAAAAAAAAAACGCACACACAGTTAAGAGATGTGGAATCTACAACTATGGCATTTGAAGTAGGTGGGGGTCGCATCCCAAGACAAAATGTAGGCCCAGCACTTAAGTGTGTTTTTTAAGCACTGGGAGCTATCAGATGTAAACTAGGGAAAATTTAACAAGGTTGTAAAGTAATTTTCTAGGGGGCACATTTATCAATGGATCAAAGCGGACTTGAGCATGGCGCGTCAAATGCCCTGTCCCATTAAAAGAGGCCAATCAAAAGCTATTCATCCCTAGGATTATCATCTTCACCAGGGTCACAGACTTCTATTGTGATCAGCTGTGGTTTGGAAGAACGCTGGTTTTGCAATAATAGGAGAACAAAGTGTCTGGAGTTCGAGCGTTTAAGCGTATTGCAGACTAAATGCTCCGCAATATTAAAACCTTCTTCTGAGGGTTTATATTCAAGCTCCACAGCAGGACAAACTGGTCTGAGAGGTCTATGAGGTGTAATAGGATCCTTATTTAAGAAAGAACAGAGCCTTCTAAAAAACAAGAGAAAGGAGGCGGCTACGGAAGAAACTGCTCAAGTTACTGGGACTTAACCCACTGATTTCCGGTTACTTCCCAATTCTCAGCAGTGAAAAACACGGAAAACCAAATATTGTTGGTTAAACACACTCGCTTGGGTAATATAGTCCATGTAATAATGCACGTTTAATCTAAAACATACCAAAAACCATACGGTGGTTTCACTCCCTTGCCCCCGCCAAATTCAAAACTGTGCTCATTGCGTGTTCCACCCTCCTCAATTCAACAAGCGAGGTGGTCGGGTTGGCCATGCAGATAACATCCTCTGTACCTCGCCGGGTACCAATTAATCTACCCTTCTGCCAATCTGAAGCTGGAGTTCGATGCCATGGCCCGCTCCCTCGTTCAACAAGCAATACGGACCCCCCCCCCCCCACAGCGAAGCATACATTGCGTCACACTTGAACCCCCTTCTAAAACGACTCAAGCGGTGCTCATTCCACAAAGGGCTTCAGGGCTCAGCGTGCCGGTGCAAGACGCCACCCTCTCTCCCCAGAGGATCAGCTTAAAGTGACAGGCAGGAACACCACGGTGCTACGATTGAGGCCGGCGATGCGGTATCTATATCTGCACTGACCCCCCCCCAAAAGGGGTTTACCACCTGCTGGCATAACGTGGCCACCCGCTCTGGTAGAGGTTGAAATATATATGTAACAAGGGCAGTGGTGCTTCTGTGTCCACCATCTCCCCGAAATGTCAAAATACATTTGGTTCTTCGTCTCTTTCTCCCGGCCTCCCTCATTCACTCCCTCTCACAACTCCCCCTTCCCCCGTTATGGCATGATCCACACAAGTCGTGGAAACCATGAAGTATCTAGTAAGCAACGAATGCATGAATTTAAACAGCTTGCAAATAAATGGTTTACTTGCGAAAATCGCCGTGAACTAAAAACTGACCTCACCACGAAGTGAAAGTAATTTAGATTTCCAGTACCAAAATACAAGCAACTAGTAAATGCTAAAACCCGGGTCACTGAGTTCCACTTACAGCTCCGGTACTTTCATACTTGTGGCCCTATATCTAACCTCAAAATTGTTCTACGACGTCACAATATGGTTAGAAGTGCTTCACCAAAAATACAAAATAAAATGTGTGAGCGTCCTTGAAGCAATAATAATAAATTACTTACAATTTAGAATCAACTCCTCACCTGTAGCTTTGTGTTAACGCGGTCTTTGACAAAAAGTAAATATGTCCAATACATTCGCAATTCTTTTTTTTTTCTTTTATAACTCTTGCCAAGGAGCACCCGAGACATTTATTTCCGGCACCGAACCAGCTAACTTGCTTCTCTAGATTGGTGCCACGCCCTGTTAACAGCAACAACATTTATGAGCTTGGAGTGGAGGCCGAGCAGTTGCAAGTCTGTCCAAGAACGGTAGTAAATAATAGGTCCTCACTAACGTGACCTTTATCCACACAGGAGAACAGTCCTGCCAAGTATCACGCATAAGGCGTTAGACTAAGGCATTTCAGTGAGGTGGTCCACATCACCGCACTGAAATGCTAAGTCACGCATATTAGCGCTGTGCCTGTAAAGCACTGTGGTCAGAGCGGTGGCTATATAGTTATTATATTAGCACTAGCGTCAGTGGCACAGGCAGGCACCCCGCATTGCTCAGCAGACTTCTTGGGGGCTGGGCTCTGAGCGGCTTGCTTGCTACAAAGTATCCACTGTATTTAATCACTGCGCGGCTGGCAGTGCGGCAAACTTTCACCGCGCCAGCGGGCAGTAGCGGAATTCGGAAACGGGCCCCTGCTCTGTTTATTAGCTCTATTGCCGGTGCGGTAATGCATCCTACGGTCTTCAGCAACCGAACCAGCCGGGTGCACCAAAGCCAGAGCTGGACTGGAGGCGGAGGAGTCACTCAGAAGACTCAGATTGACTGTGGCGGCCGGAGTGGTTCGATTACAGGTCGGAGCACCGGGACAGGCCTGACTGAAATTGCGCTGGCAAGGCCCGAGCCAGCTGTGCGGGCACCGCCGCAATCTTGGCGCTCGCAGCACTGCCTGCGGCTTGCACCTGTCCAGGCCACCATCGTGTGCTGTCCCACGGTGAATTTAAAAATGTATCACCAGAGCTCAGCCTCACGTCATTTAGTCAGTGACTGGCAGTTGCGGCGGCAGGACAGCCTGACACTGACTGGACAAAAGCAGAATTCAGGACAGCAGGCCCCTGGACTAAGGAGGCGGGTGGTAAACCTGAACTGCCGCGGTCTGCTTGCCTTGCAGTCGCTGCCTGCAGAAGAGTAAAAGTAAGTGCCAGTCATTCGAACGTTTGTTTGTGCTTATTTAACCTAGTGAAAATACGTGCTGAATATTTGACTAAACCACAAGCAAGCCAAAATAAGTGATAATGGTGATATACAAAATGGCAAGAACATTGATGCAAACATTAACAAATGCCATTAGTATACCTTTTTATTTAAATGGTGTTTTTTTCCAACGATTGGCGGGCTTTGTGCATGTTACAATGTCTTTGGGGGACGCGTGAAAGGTTGCATAGCTGCCAAGGTTACAGATTGCTATGCGTGATATTTTCATAAATACAGTGTAATTCTGAGTGACCTTTCAGCGACTGAGTGACACTTGCTCACAAGCAAAATAAAGCAATGAAGGAGGGAAACATATAAATACCCATTTGAGCAACGAGAAAGGCTAAGTTAACTGCTTCAAAGCATAAGAAATAATTGTTAAATAACTAAATTTATGAGACTGTAGCCAAAATTGCGGAAAATAGATCAAGCAGTCTGGAAGACGTTCATAATTTATTATACTCAGATGAGTGACTCGCAGATTCACTCGACTGACGCTCACCACATGAGCTGTAAGCAGGGCTGCATTAGAAAGCGGAGCGCGGGAGGCGCTCATTTAGGCCACAGCTAGGCCGATAGCAAAGCCTCATTGACCTGACTTTTAGAACACTTTCTTTTGAGGAAGGCAACGAGCCAGCTCCGTGGTAAAGATTATGATCAGTCCGGATGGCACACACGCATTTTTTGGATTAGGATTTGCACATTTACTATTATTCCCCAAAAAAGTTACTGGCACAGGCCTTTACTTTCAACCACCTCTGCAGTTTAGACCACAGTTGCCAAGTTTTTTCTGTCATGTTTTACATTTTCAGCCAGAATAGCGTTTTAACCAAATGCAGGTTGCATTTTTGTGCTAGTAGTTTCACTTGTAACACTATCTCTGAACATAAACTGCTGTGTTTTTTATTGGTTACTAGATAACAGTTTGAGAGTTGAAAATCACACTCACCTCAATCTAAGCAGGGTACGAGAAAAACCGTCCAAGAAAGGATCGGTGCACAACAGGAGCTACTTGTGATAGAAACACAGCGAGGGGGCATAAACCGGACGTGAGGTTCCATGACCAGTGTACAGAACATTCTCGCAACCTTTCACGCGTCCCCCTAAAGACATTGCAAAATGCACAAAACCCGCCAATCATTGAAAATACACATTCAAATAAAAAGGCAGACTCATGGCACTTGTTAATGTTTGCATCAATGTTCTTGCCATAAGCACAAACACACGCCACTTACTTGGACTAGTTTGCGGTTGTAGGACATCAACGCATTCCGTTGCAACACATGCCTTTTCCACGCATGCGTTACAACGTGAATGCCTTTCCACGAATATCCTTTACCTCGAAAATCCCTTTACCACGCATACCTTTACAACGATTTTCGTTGTATAGCTATGCATGATAATGGCATTTTCATGGCTATGGTTTTAAAATTAGTATAAAATTATACACTCCCCGTTTTTCTTTTCTTTCTATGGACGGATTTCTTTTTCTGTTGTCTTTTGTCCTCTATTTTTTTCAAAATGCAGTACGTAGACGCACGTACGCAATAATGTTAATGATGCTCCTTGCCCGAAGGACATGAAGCACAGAAGAGTGTTGATCAGGTAAATTTTATTTTTTTTTTTCGTAAGGGGGGGGGGGGGGGAAAGAGAAGAAGAGGGGGGGGGGGGGAGACCCCCCAACCCCCCTTTTTTATTTTTACCCTTAACTCACATTACTTTACTACGCATTTCGTAGTAAAGGAATGCGTGGTAAAGGTCATACGTGGTAACCACACATGCGTTGTAAAGCATGCGTGGAAACGGCCGTGTTGTAGTGGCCGTTTCCCCTCCTTTGCAGGCAGCGACTGCAAGGCAAGCAGCCTGCGAGTCACCCTGGCAGTTCAGGTCTACCGCCCGCCTCCTTAGTCCAGGGGCCTGCTGTCCTGAATTCTGCTTTTGTCCAGTCAGTTTCAGGCTGTCCTGGGCGGCCGCTGCAACTGCCGGTCACTGACTAAATGACGTGAGGCTGAGCTCCGGTGATGAAAACTTTAAATTCACCGTGGGACAGCACGCGATGGTGGCCTGGGCAGGTGCAAGCAGCAGGCAGTGCTGCGAGCGTCAAGATTAAGGCGGTGTCCGCAAAACTGGCTCGGGCCTTGCCAGCGCAAATTCCGTCAGGCCTGTCCCGGTGCTCGGCCTGCAATGGCACCACTCCGGCCGCCACAGTCAATCTGGGTCTTCTGAGTGACTCCTCCGACCTCCAGTCCAGCCCGGGCTGTGGTGGGCCTAGCTGGTTCGGTCGCTCACATCGCTGCAGACCATAGGATGCTTTACCCCGCAGGCAGTAGAGCTAATAAACAGCAGGAGCCCATTTCCGAATTCAGCTACTGCCCGCGCCACTGAAGGCAGTCTGGTGAAAGTGAAAGTTTGCCGCACTGCCAGTGGCGCAGTGATTACATACAGTGGAAACTTTGTAGCAAGCAAGCAGCTCAGAGTTGTAAGTCAAGAGGAAGATATTAAATTTGGAATATATGGTGGATAGGTGTGGCTTTGGAGTGAGGACAGTTGAGACTTTGCAGTGAAGAGGGGAATGTGGAAGGGGTCGTTAGGGGAGGGCTGGAGGTGGCTGATCCAGTTGTTTCAATGTTTAGCGAGAGACGGGTTTAATTTGGTCTGTATGGCAAATTGCTATGGGTTTGTTACCTGAAGTTTACACCCGTCTTATTAAGGCAGCCTTCTCCACACCATAACAGAAGCATCATGGGGTTTCTGGCTGTACCGTCCCACCCGATGATAAACAGAGATACTAGTTTGTGAAGGACACATCCAGAGTGACGTGTAAAGCAGGTTAGTTGTCAGATGAATGCTCATGAAATGGTTTACTCCAAGCCCCCATCCCTGTGAAAGACAGAGGCATGGCCGATCTGGGCATGGAGTATAAAGTTGGGAGTTTGAGCTCCGCTAACGCCTATAATGTAAAAGCAGATTTTAGCATTCACCAGCTAATTGAGTGGACCGTAACACAAGTGTCTAGCAAAGCCAGTGTTCAGCGATTATCTGACACTGAGGGAGAAGAGGGCATGGAGACAGAGGTGCCACCGGAATGTGGAAGGCGGAGAGTTGATCACGGCAGCTCCCATCTTGGGTCAATCAATCAGGGAATTGTAAGCGCGCTACTCACCTGTGAGGGTCTCAAGGCACAGAGGGGGGGGGGGGGGGGGGGGGGTAATGCTGATCTGTTCAGCTGAAGAGCCAGGTCTTGAGAGTCTTCCTGAAGGTGTTCAGGGAGGGGGCAGGGGCGCATCGGACGTCTGCCGGTAGCTCGTTCCAGGTCTTGGCTGCAATGTGAGAGAAAGATCTTCCACCTGCTCTGCCTCTGTGGATGCACAGGGTTTCAGCTAGTGCGCGGTTGGCAGATGGGAGGTTTCTTCTGGGTACTTGAAAGTTTATTCTGTCATTGAGGTATTTGGGTCCGTTGTTGTAAAGGCATTTGAAGGCGTGAGTGAGGATTTTGATGGGGGCGCTCTTCTCCACGGGGAGCCAGTGGAGTCTCAGCAGGTGTTGAATGATGTGTTCGTGCCAGGGGATGCGGAGGACGAGTCTGGCCGCGGTGTTCTGTATTGTCTGGAGTTAGCAGTGTAGGGACTTGTTGATGCCGGCGTAGAGAGTGTTTCCGTAGTCCAGTCTGCTGGTGACAAGTGCATGGGGGGAGTGTCTCCCTTGACGCCGGAGGGATCCATTTGAAGGTCTTTCAAAGGATGCGGAGGGTGTTGAAGCAGCTGGAGGTGACAGCGTTTACCTGTTTGTTCCTGGTGAGTAATGAGTCTAGTAAGATGTCGAGGTTTTTAGTGTGGTCTGAGGGGGTGGGTGGGCTTCCGAGGGCACTGGGCCACCAGGTGTTGTCCCATGCTGATGGGGTGGTTCAGAGTATGAGAACTTCTGTCTTCACGGCGTTGTTTGAGGCAGCTGCTGGTCATCCAGACTGCGACGTCTTGCATTCCTTTCTGGAAGTTGAGTTTTGCGGTGGTGGGGTCTATGGTGAGGGAGAGGATGAGCTGGGTGTCGCCGGCGTAGGATATGATGTTGAGGCCGTGTTGTCTGAAGATGGCTGCGAGGGGGAACATGTAGATGTTGAAGAGGGCCAGGCTCACTGAAGACCCATGTGGGACTCCGCAGGTGGTTTTCGTGAGGGCTGAGAGGAAGGGAGGTAGTCTGATCCTTTGGCTTCTAACGGTGAGGAACGATCAGATCCAGTGCACGGATGTTCCTTGTATGCCGGCATTGTGTAGTCTGGCGACTAGTGTGCGGTGAGAAACGGTGTTGAAGGCTGCAGACATAGGATGAGTAATAGGTGAAAAATGCCTACAAGGGATTTTATTTCAGAAAAATTAATAGTTAGTTGTTCTGAAATTATTTAGCGAGTGAGTCTAATTAGATCATACACCCAATTGTCATCTGACAACAACAACTAATGGACATAAAAGGAACAAAAACACAGGAATATCTTTTGATGAAAATACTAAATTTTTTATGTAAATAAATCAAGTTAAAAAGAGGGATACAAATGAACAATCATTCAGCAATAAATCATGAAAGAGGCACAGACAAAATTAATCCTACAATTCATGAAGATAACATCTATTCCAATGGTATCAAAAATGACAACTCCTAATGAGAATAATAATCACTTGTCTACAATAGTGGTTTCGGAATTAGATGGCGGAGTCGACGTTTCGGTCTTTAAAGGGCGTCAGTCCATCAGACCATCTTCAGGACAAAATATATTGTAAATAAGGAAGGACCCTTTTTATACTCAAGCTCAACACGATTACTCCTAATCGTGGAGATTAAATCAGTGCCGCTTTTATAGATGGCGAGGCTGGCACTGATCAATAGATCAAGTTTAGGCCAAATTAATAGCAATAATATGCAAAGCCGTCCAGGTCAAGGGAGTCAATTTATGGGGAAGATGGTTATTCATCCAATACCAAATTGTCCATAGTATTCAAGGTAAGGCGTTGTCGGAAAGCTAGCGTCAATCTTTGTATTACAATTTGATTTGCCCAAGCCTCCAAGGAAATATTGGGTTCACCCTATTTTTATACGACATAGGATGAGGGCTGCAGAGTGGCCTTGGTCCAGGAGGGTCCGGATGTCGTCTGTGGCGGCGAGTAGGGCGGTCTCGGTGATGTGGTTGCTTCGGAATCCAGATTGGGACGAGTCCAAGACGGCGTTCTCTTCGATGAAGCGTGTCAGTTCCCTGTGGACTATTTTCTCTGCTACTTTAGCTGCAAAGGGGAGCCACGAGATGGGCCTGTAGTTCTTGAGGTCGGTAGGGTCTGCTGTGGCTTTCTGGAGCCCTTCCAGTTGTCTGGAAAGGTGCTTGTCTTGAAGGTGGTGTTGATGGTGCGTTCTAGTTTGGGTGCGATGGGGTCTGCGGCTCTGTGTTAGATGTGCGGGGGGTGCCCCCCCCTCCCAGAGTGGATGCCTTTCATGGTTGTGATCGGTGTCCAGTTGGAGATGGTGGGTTGGCTGGTGTCTCGGGGGTGGGGGGGGGGGGGGGGGAGGGGTGTCTGTGGTGTCTTGTTTTGATCTCTAGGTGGAAGTATGTTCCCAGTTTTTCGCAGAGGTCTTGGGATGGGGTGATGTCTGTGGCTTTGCTGCGTGGGTTGGTGAATTCCTCAATGACACTGAAGAGTTCTTTGGAGTTGGCGAAGATTTTGTTGTGGATGAAGTTCCTCTTGGTGGTTCTGACTTGGTTGTGGTAGTTCGTCATGGCGTCCTTCTAGGTGGAGTAGTTTTCGGTTGTCTTGGTGTTCCTCCAGTTCTTCTCCAGGTGTCTGAAGACAGACCCTAGCTAAAAGGGAGATGAAAGGGCCTCTTCTGCTTTTAATAGGACCATTGAGTGAGAGAGGCACCGGGCCTACACATATTCTAGAAAGAAGTGCTGGGATACATTAAATACATTCTAGGATCTCATTCACCAGACAAGCCTAAAACCATATTGATGGAGTTCGGCGAAAACAATTAGAAGGCATGATGTCCGAAGACTGGGCCTTGGCTAAACGCATGGTGGGAGCCACTAGGCAGCTCATCGCATTCTTCTGGGAAAAGAAAGACCACCTCCCATAGCCTCATGGTTCAACAGACTATGGCATGTTTAGTAACGAAGCAGATCGCATATAATCTCAGGCACTCCTACAATAGATTTAGAGCACAGTGGCACCCTCTAATCAGATTTTTTGAGGTCGGAATACACATGCTTCAACCCATCACATGTTAGAACCTTGCAGCTCTTAGTTGAACCCAAATGAACCAAAGAAGAAGTACCAGGCAGGGGCATGAGAAGACACTAATGCTCTAACTGTTCTCCCTAGCCATTCAACATCGAGGTTCCCACTCTTACGAAGGAGACAGCCGAGGACAGCGCCAACTAGCTTTAGGTAACTTAGGATAGATTATGAGAGCCCTTGACAAAGTGTACAGACTTTGATAAAGTAGATATCTGCCACTACCTTCAATTGCCCTTGCTCACTCTTGAATTCTAAAAGTGAAGTTGGGTCTGTGAAGGAAATCCAGGAAGGATTTTTTAAATGTCATTTTATTCCTGGTTACCTCAGTTACCGGTCGCCAATGACTATTCTGTAATAGGACAAGCCTCCAAAGTATGAAATGTACATATTTAAAATGTGTTTAAGATGACTTAGCTTTTCTATCACTCAAACATACCAATAAAATGAATTTGAAGTAAAAAGACAAAAGGCGAGGACAAAAATGGAAAAACAAACTATGCACAGAATTACTCCAAGTGACCTTTCATAAACTAGTTGGAAGAAATATCTAACATGCTGATGCGTTTGAAAGTATGCCAGGATGGGGATAGAATCAGTACAGGCCTTTCTAGGAAGCTGCCCCATCAAGAGATGCCATGGCTCATCACAGACTATCCTCTTCTGTTTTCAAATTCACTTATGTGTCTACTTACTTTATCCCCCTCTGCAACCTGACAGATGACCTCTCCAGTGGTTGGGTTGATTGTGGGGAAGGTCTTCTTGCTGACTGCATCGTGCCATTCATTGTTTATAAAAAGCTGCAAAGAGAAATCCTAGTCATTGTGGAAATAACGTGGTACAGGACAATAATGGCCAATTCACCCAAAATCTTACACACACACACACACACACGTTAAAAAATATTTTAGCAAGGCAGTCGGCATATTCAACTAAGTTTCTCACTTCACTACCTAATGCCAGTGTTGGGCATTATTTTTCTCACAACCCCATACATTTCTATTGCATAGCACTCACTGGCTGGTGAGCAAAAAAATACCAACATGTGTCGTTGAACAGGTTATTTTATGAACATGTCCTTAGCCCAGCTTCCAGCTGTAACAAGAAAATACTCTCCCCCTCCACTGTAGATTGGCAGTGGGCATTATGCTCCCACCAATATGCTGACTCAGGACCAAGTCTCCTTCGCAACCTAAGAAACTGGAAGTCGGGTGGCTGCCACACTTTTGGTCCGATCCCATCTTACACCACCAACAGTGAAGAAGAACTTGCAAGGGAGGACCACATCGCATCACTGTTCCACAATTAGGTTTTTCTGTAACCAGTTTAGAGGGAGATTGTCTGTCATTGCCAATGACAGATTTGCAGATGGACTTTTGTCTTACAAAGGTGGGTATGGACCCGAATAGTCACATTACCATGGCTAAAGCGCAAGAGGGTCCGAGGTGTAACACGCTCGTTCACAAACATTCCCATTTATCTTTAGGCCACTTTGCCTCAGCACAATTTTGCTTGCAATTATTCTAGTAAGTTAAATTAAAAAAACAACGCAAAACATTACAATAAACACACCTCACGCAAAAAAAGCCTCATAAAAATATGACAAACTAAGCAACCCTCACTGCCAGAACGAAGATAAGAAAAAAAGGTAAACAACTCCAAGCAAAGAAACATGAACTTCAACCTCTTCTGAATGGAAACAGCCTGCCCTTTTAGGTGATTGCAGATGTAGTTGCACATTCATTTGCTTGGCTCAATCTTCCTTTGGTCACTAGTACTCGTTTGATCCCCATTATTACTTGGATTAGGACAACAGGTATATTATTATTCCCTGGCTTCTAGTTCGGTTATTTAGAGTTGGAGACCTCAATAGAGGCAGTACCCAAGCAAGCATGGAGATGCCATCTGCAAAACGTTTCAGGAGCCTCTGGCAGCCAACCCTCTGGGTCTTTGGATAAATGCTTTATCATGTAAGGTCTAATCCTGGTATCACCCAAGTATGCTTCACAAGGTCGCTCCTGGGTGTGGCAGGAGGGAAATTAGAGCAAAGGTCTGGTTAGCCGCTCCACCCCGGACCTTCCATCTGGAAGTGGTTTGGCAGCCTTTGCAGAGGCAAGGTTAGCACGCGATTTTTTGCTCTGGAGTTCCAGCAAACTCAGCCAGCAGGGGTTAGAGGGGCAAATCAAGTTGGAGAAACCGAAAGAATACAGAAAGCAGTGGATTCTCACCCAAACAACTGCCACTGAAGAGTCGCCAGAACACAGCCCACTCTTACGAGTGCTACTCTACCCATATCAAGAGACTGATGGTCCTCTGTGTGCAATGCTTCAGAGCAGGCAGTACACTGGCAGTGAGAAAGCTGGTGCCTTGGCACCTTAGGCAAGCCTAAGAACTGCTGGCAGGCAAATAGTATTTAAAGGGCTAGGAAGCTTTAAGTAAATCGGGGATTATTCTCTGGCATAATATCCTTGAAATCAAGTATTCTCTGGCATCAGTCTCTGTAAAACGTACCACTAATGACCCCACTCCATTTCTAGGCCTATAATATAGTGGAACTCAAGGGAGTAACAATAATAATTCTCTCTTTATTCGGATGTTAACACATTCTTAAAAAGATACAATACAGTAATCATAAAAATACAAACCGATAAAGCACACAGCAGGTTAAAACAGAGCAAGACACTAAATACCCCACAAATCCAAGGTTATGCACCCCATCTCGCCAATAAGAACCTCATAAATACAAAGCGATAGGGTTCAATCTATTCTTGGTAAGCTAGATCTGTAGGCCGCCTGCAAAAAACTGATCGCAACAAAGAAGGTATGGCGGTTTGGTAGCAGCTGTAGATGCAAAAGCACCATTTTTGCCTGTCTAAACTTCAAGGTCTTGATAAGGGCTGGAGGAATCGTTTTCTTGGCACTGAGAAGAATTTACACAGTAAAACCAAATGAAGCGTGTCCTGAGGAGATCTAAGATCGCAGCCACATTGGTCTGAAGGGAGTAGCCAGAAATGTTAAATACCCCGCACTTTGAACTAAAGCTCTTATGGCACCAAGCAAAGGAAGCAAGTCATCACAACCCTTCCCAGAAACCTCGCTTGGCACTACCATCCATTCATCCATCCATCCACACACCCACATACCCGCTCATATTCACCATTTCATTTTTACATGCTTTCATCCATCTATTCACTCCATCCATCCGTCTGTCCTCTCATTCATTTTCCCATCTTTTAACTCAACCATTCATTCTTTCACTCACTCATCCACCCTTTTGCTCATCCTCCATCCACCCCCCCCAACTCATCCACCCTTTCATCCATCCAGCTTTTCACGGATACATCCATTTGTTCAGGGATACATCCATTCTTTCACTCATTCATCTATCCATCCATCTTTTCACTCATCTACCCATTCTTTCACTCAGCCATCCATCTTCTCACTCATCCATCCACCCTCCCTTTCACAAACCCATTCTTGCATCCATCCTTTCACTCATTCATCTATCCATCATCCATCCTTTCACTCACCCCATCATCCATCCTTTCACTCACATCATCCATCCATCCATCCGCTCACACCTTTGTCTGCCAAACTGCGGACAGAGGACACCCATCAAAAACTCCACCCCCACTGTAGCTGCTAAAGTTGGCGGTTCACAACGCCCCAGCACTCATCCATCCATCCTCATACATCCATCCATCCTCATACATCTATTCACCCTTTCACTCCACTATCCATCCTTTTACTACATCATCCATCCCCCCTTTCACTCATTCATCCACTCTTTCATATAGCCACCCTCCCTTTTCATTCATCCATCTATTCTTTTACTTATCTATTCTTTTACTCATCCAACCACCCTTTCATCCATCCATCCAACCTTTCACTTATACATCGATTATTTCACTCATCCATCCTTGCATCTATCCTTTCACTCATTCAAACCATTATTCTACCCAACCACACTTTCACTCATGCACTAATCAATCTCTCCTTTCACTTAGTCAGTTTCACGCTATTTATGAGCGTTTGTCTGCGGAGCTGCAGATAGAAGAGCCCATCAAGAGCTCCACCTCGAGGAGGGTCACGGCACCCCCTGATGGCACTGAAATTACAGAATTCGAAAGGATGGAATGCTGAGTTGGCTGTACTCTGATTTAACTTGTGACCTGCAAATCAGTGAAGATATCAGTGGTCAGCATTTGGCGCAGTCACAGTCTCCGTATTACCTCATTTTTAGGTTTCGCCTGCACAGCGCTTGCGCGGTGTTGGAGAAATCTATTGTTTTTAATATGAACAAAAGGGACATCCTGCCTCCTCTCTTTACTGGCTTATCATTCGTTCCTGTGTGTAACACTTCCGTTCTTCCATTTCAATTGGCTGAAGCATATTTTCCTGCATTTAACAATGCTTGTTTCTAGTTTGCTTCCCTGCTCAGTTTCCCACTGTAGAAGTGAGATATCTTATCTGACTCAATGGTGCAGGGCCACCCTTTGCCTATGGGTTCACAAAATGGGGCTCGACACTGGAGTGGAACAAAAAACAAGTTTATTACATCTCATGAGAGGAGTCGATCATACAGACACTACGAGTGCCTGAGAGGAAACTGATAAGCATGGTTTCAAACCTATCTTTTATAAATTTTTGGTACAGTAAGACAAGCACTAAAACCCCTTGGTCATTGTCACATAATGCTTAAACAACCCCTTTCGGCATTTTTACATAATGCGCACATACTGAACTCTTGAATCCTGATAAACCCCTACCCACGTCATCTTTGTAGATCAGCAACGGAGGTTACAGGCATTGGTGGGCTAACCGATTAGACATCTGTGCACTTTGGCCCTTCGGCAGGACAGGACTGGTTGTACGCAAGTATCAGTACAACCAGCTTTCCAGTGAACATGTAACTTCTGACTTTAGGAAAGTCCCCGAAGAAACACAAAAATGGGGACTGGTAGACAAAATGGAAGAGGAGTAGAGGCTAACTAAACCGAATACATTTTTTACTGTTCAACACTGCCCCCGAAACACTGTTAACATTCGCTTTAGTGGAACTATATTTTCATAAAATTTTGCCTTTTACTATTGCAGCATACTTATATAACAATTAACCACCTGGAGAGATTAAGTGATTTGCATAGAATCACAGGATGTTGCGCGGCGCCACTGAGACTCGAACGGGGATTCCCAACTCTAGACTCAGCAGCTCTGGCCACTGCACCACATCCTCTCTCCTCCGGTGTTATCTGTCAGGGAGCTCTTTCCTTCTCCCAGACGATGATTGATGAAAACAGCTCTTTATTCATTACATAGGCGAAACTAATAAAATTACCAATGCTTGCTAATTTGGCTTGGTGGGACAGAGAAAAACAACCCATCCAAAATTGGATTTGAAAACCCTGGTTTCAAATAATGGCACATCTGAGCGCACCTTCCTTGGTCTGAACCGGTATATTTTCTGTTAGGTGCTCAAATCCTCCACTGTTCCTTGAAGTCCAATCCTCACATAAGACTATGTTGGGAATTTGGTTTCTTTTTTGAAACAGTTCTGAGAGAGTCGTAGTAGAACTTTGTTTAAAACTAATCTTGCCCTATTTCAGTCTTTATGAAAACACGTTTTAAAATCAAAGGTAATTTGAGGAGACTACAGTCACTCCTATACAATCATGACCATCTTTCTGTGATGCTAACTCTGCCTCCTAGCTCTTGGTCCTACTCTGATCACATCTATTCCCTTTCCAGTGACAGTCACTTCCTAGTAGACATATTGGGGCAACTCAGCAGACTAGTGTTGAAGTAACCAGGAAACAGATTTGGTGAGTTCTGCTTGTCCCTGGTACCGGCCAGGAGTCTGTTCCTAATACCCAATGCTGTTGAGAGATCTGCTTCCAAGCTTTGTGGTAGCATGTTAAGCTTTCCTTCAGTGAGCGGTTTCTATTTTCACTCTTCATAGCTCCACTTATTTGGACCAACTCCATCTCTTGGTGTTTTACCTTCTGCATCTGGGAGTGTGGCTAGACTACCAAACTCTACTTCAACTTGCTGAGCTTCATCTAATCCCTCGCCATTATTCTTTCTCTCACACATTTCTTTTACTTCTTCATTCAACTATTGACAGTTGGAGGTTTTGCAAAGTGCTACAAAACGCCTTATTGTTACTTAAGAGTGCAGAAAAAAAAAAAAAAGGGGTGGGGTAGAGGACCCGAGCCTATCAGTTGACCTCCACCTTACAATCATACAGTCACAGATCTTCTTTCCACATGTTCTGTGTAGTTTCTATTTGGAAGAGGCGAGACTTCATTCCATCAATTCAACCATTTTCATTTAAGTGTCAGTTGGGCACACAACATCTTTAACAGCCTCTACTTCAAGCCCATAATAGTGCTTAAGACTCCACCGATCAACAGTAATAAGCAGTCGGTGGTACCACAGTAAGGAGACTTGTATGCTCAAAATGTAATGAGCACTGCACTAAAGAATTATTTGCAAGAACTCTTTCAAACTGTGAACATACTTTGGCTGGAGCCAATATGAAATAAACCCTCCCCTCATATGGGTCCTAGGTGACTCCAATGAGACCAGAAATCTGAGAGGCCTAACTAACCCACATCTAAATCATAGAAGATTAAAAAAAACCATTCATTTGGGGGTTCTCCCTCCTCCTCTGGGGGTTTAGTTAGTTTCACCTTCTATGGGGCGACAGGCACACTGCACTTTGGGGGGGCTGTTTGGGCTCATGCAGGGGTGCAGGGAGGGGGGAGTTCTGTTGGGGGGGGGGGGGGGGGGTTGGGAAGTTGGGGTGGGGTGTTGTTGTTCGTTTTTACCACAAGGCAAACCCTTTTCTGTATTGTTTTTAAGGTGCTCTCCGGGGGACGATTGATGGCTCCTGTGTGTTATGGGGGGTAGGGAGTTGACTTTGTTGTCTTGGAACGTTAATGGACTGGGGGATAGGATCAAGCGAGGTGTGGTCCTGCAGTATTTGAAACGAATCTCACCCGATGTAGTCTTCCTGCAGGAGACACACCTTATTGGAAACTCTTTTTGTGCCATGAATCGGCGTGGCTATCGTTTGGTGGCCCATTCGGGCTTCACGTCGGGCTCACGGGGTGTGGGCATTATGGTGAAGAACTCGCTCCCGTTGGAAATTGATGAGGTGCGCCATGATGATAGGGGGCGCTATGCTGTTTTAGTGGGGAGAATGGAAGGCAAAGTGGTGGTTTTTGTATCGGTATACGTCCCACCGGGGTTGCAGGCGACCACTTTTGCAGACCTGGGGCGCCTCCTCCTGGGCCTTCCGGGGGGACTCCTAGTGGTGGGGGGGGGGGACTTCCATGCGGTGGTTTCCGGGACTCTGGATCGTCACCCCCCTAGGGACCTCCCCCGGGCCCAGGCGTGGCTATCTGGCCTCTTGGACACACTGGGATTGGTGGACTGCTGGCGCCTAAAACATCCCACGCAGCAGCAGTACACTTTCCACTCGGGGGCACATGGTAGCCTTTCACGGCTTGATCATGTCCTTGTCCCGGCGGCCTATGCTGGGAGTGTGGGGGAGGTGCGCCATCTGGCGCGAGGTATTTCAGATCACTCCCCGCTCCTGTTCCATTTTGATGTCCTTCCGAGGGGTGAGGGCAGGGTAGTTCCCATCAATGCCTGGTACCTGCGCGACCCCACCATTCGCGCTGCTGTGATTAAATCCCTGCAGCGATACTTTGATGAGAATGTGGGGTCCGTCCCTTCGGCTATCTCCTTGTGGGAAGCCTTCAAGACAGTTCTCAGAGGGGAGGCCCTGTCCCTCATTTCCCATGCCCGGAGGCGCGAGCGGGAGGAGGTTACCCGGGTGGAGGCCGAAATTGCTGACTTGGAGGGTGATTTAGAGTGCGGAGTGACGGATGCTGCACTGCATGTCCTACAACTTAAGCAGGCGGCCTACAGGGCCCTCGTTACGGAGGCGGCCAGGGGCCTCAGTAGGGAGCAGCAGGGGCGACTGTATGATGTGGGTGATAAGGCGGGCAAACTGATAGCGTGGTTGGATAAAAAGGAGAGAGTGAATCGTGTGGTCCCGCTGATTGAGAGGACGGATGGTGTGAGTGTCACCGAGCCAGAAGAAATTGTCTCCTGTTTCGCGGATTATTTCCGCGAGGTGTATTCTTCAGTCTCTCCTTGCTCGGAGGAAGACTCCCATTCCCTGCTTAGGGATATCGCGCTGCCCTCCCTCTCGGAGGTGGACAGGGTGTCGCTGGATGCCGCTCCTACATCCGACGAAATTGCCCTTGCCATACGTTCGGTTGCCTCTGGCAAGGCCATGGGCCCAAATGGCATCCCTATCGAGTTATATAAGTTGCGACCAGATGTATTGGCGCCCCACCTCCGCGCGATGTTCCTGGCGGCCCACTCGCTGGGCTCCCTCCCGCCGGACCAGCGTCTGGCTACTATCGTGGTGATCCACAAGGAGGGGAGGCCTCGGGACCGGGTCACATCCTATCGGCCTATCTCGCTTTTGAATGCGGAGCCCAAAATTCTCGCCAAGGTGCTGGCCAATCGGCTGGTCGGCGTGGTGGGCGACCTGGTTCACCAAGACCAGTCCGGCTTTATCCCCCATCGCAATACAGCCCTCAATCTGCGGCGCTTGCACGGGGTGCTCGCACGTGTCCCATTCGTGCGGGAGCCGGCCATTTTGGCGTCCTTAGACGCCACGATGGCGTTTGACACGCTTGAGTGGCCATACATTTGGGCGATGCTGGCGAAGTTTGGATTCGGCCCGGGCTTCATCAGTTGGGTCAAATTGTTGTATTCGGGCCCATTGGCGCAGGTGGTGGTGAATGGAAGAGTTTCGGCCCCATTCGAGCTGGGCCGGGGCACGCGACAGGGCTGCCCCTTGTCGCCGCTCCTGTTCGCGCTGGCCTTGGAGCCCCTGGCGGAGTGGCTGCGGTGGCACCCCTCCATCCGTGGACTCAGTTGGACCCCCGAATATGAGGACCGTGTGTCCCTATACGCTGACAACATCCTTTTGTACCTAGCCTCCCCACGTAAGTCACTCATAGTCCTGGTTGATGTTTTACGTTCATTCGGCCGTAACTCAGGCCTTGTCATCAACTGGGCTAAATCCTGCGTGTATGTGCTCTCTGGGGAGGCTCCTGTCCTTCCGCGGGGTTGTCCGATTCAGATTGCCTCTCAGGGGTTCCGATACCTGGGTGTCTATATTACTCTGGACCCAGAGGCTCGCTACGAGCGGAACCCGCTTCCCCCTCTCCAGCGCTTGAAGGAGGACGTCGTGCGCTGGCGGCGCCTGCCGCTTTCGCCGCTCGGCCGAGCGGCGTTGTTTAAGATGATGTCGTTGCCACGTTTCTTATATGCTCTCCAGAACACTATGGACCCGGTCCCGGCGCGCTACTTCCGTGAGGTGGAGAGTTTACAGCGCTGCCTGTTCTGGGACGGGAGGCCGCGCATTGCCCTGGCGAAGTTGACGCTCCCATGGTATGACGGGGGGATTGCCCTCCCGGACATTAAACGGTATTACTGGGCCTCCCAGCTAGCTGCAATTAACCATGGCCTCTATGGGCCCGCCTTGAACCCGGCGTTTGAGATGGACAAGATGCTACTGCCCGGTGGCGACTACAATCGAGCGCTCTACTCTGGCGCGCCCGACGCTCGCTTGACGGGACCTACGCGTGTCATGGTCAGAGTATGGCATGCGGCTAATGCAGCTATGGGGTGGAAGGACCGTTTGACCCGGGCGTCACCGCTGTATGCGTCTGAGAAGTTGGGCTCTCTCTGGACCTCGAAGGGCTTCGCGAAATGGGACATGATAGGCATCAGCAAAGTGGGGGATCTCTGGTCGAGGGGAGGATTTAAAACATTCGAGATGCTGCAGACGGAGTTTCAGTTGCAGGGTAGTGAATACTTTCGATACCTGCAGATCCGTCATGCACTGGGCTCCGTCTTCCCAGACGTCGCCTCCATCCCGGAGTCTTCCCCCCTGGAGGATAGAGTGCTAGATGGCCACGTCCCAGATAGTACGATCTCCCTTATTTATAAAAAAAACTGATTAATGATCGATCGGGCTTGCTGACTGGCCTTCGCGAGGCTTGGGTTGCCGACGGTCTGGAATTGGACGATGAGGACTGGATCTCCGCGGTGGCCTCTCCGAAGGAGGTGGCTATACCGGCTCGCCTTCGCTTCGTCCAGCTCAAAATACTCCACCGGGTCTACATGACGGGGCCAAGGCTTCAGCGCATGGGCTACACTGTGGATGGTTTGTGTAAGCGTGGTTGTGGTGCCGTAGCGACCTTCCTGCATATTTTATGGGAGTGCCCGAAGGTGGAGCGACTCTGGCGCGGTGTGCACGAGGTCCTGCGAGTGGTTACGCGTGTTGCGCTGCTGCCGGAAGCGAGGAGATGCCTGTTGAATGTGTGGGAACCAACTGACTACTCGGCTCCGCAAACGTGGTGGGTGACTCTGGGATATATGATTGCTAAGCGTGACATTGCGCAACTGTGGGGATCCCAGAACCCCCCCGACGGTGTCGGCCTGGAAAGAGCACATGGACTGGTGCATGTTTCGAGAAAAGGTGGTGTGTGTGGCGAGGGGTAAGCCTGCGACATGGGTGAAAGTGTGGGGCCCTTGGAACGCCTACCGTGGGAGTATTTGCGCGCCACCATTGCTGCCTGCTGCCTCACCAGCCCCGTCCCCTTAGCTGACCCCTTCCCCTAGCCCCGGGCACAGGGTTCCCCCAGTCCTCGCTCTGTTTCCCTTCCCCTCTTTGGACTCCTCTAATAGTTGGGGTTCCCCATTGGGGAGCACGTGCTGCTATTTTCGACCGCAGAGTAGCCTTGTGGGTGTTGTTTGTTGTTTGTATAAAATGAAACCGCACTGTGACGTATTATGGCTGTGGCCCATGATGTTGATGACTCCTGCTTATGCTCCCTTGGAATGCCAAGGGTTTTATGAACGTATGCCATATGTTTCTGCCATTTCTAGCGGCCGGCCGGAAGGTTGTGGGCCCATAATTGTATATTCTTGAGATTTGTAATAAACGGTTTCAAAAAAAAAAAAAAAAAAAAAACACACACACCATTCATGATGAAGCAGATTTTCTCCAGCAAAGCACGTAAAATTGGGTTCTCCCTCCTTACTGAGTTATGCCTTTGCAAAATTCAAAACCAACCCAAGGAAATCCCTCCTGAAGTCCAGCTAGTTCGATCACAAGACCCACATTAGCTCGGAGTAACTACTTCTCGGATTTTGTAATGCCCTGTGCTGCTGTGTTTTTGATCATTCTTGGCATGCTATATAATTATGTTTTGCCTATTGATCTTGCTTTGCCTTGATGTTCCAAAATTGTCCTTCCATGCTACTTTGTGAAAATATGCCAGATACGTCACTTCTTCTAAACCTACTTTTGTACAGATGTTTCGCATTCAAAGGTGAACAGACACGCTCTAGGAGGTCGAACAAGCACTATAGAATAATCCAATAAATGTAAACAAAAATAGGTTGAAGTGTGACCAGGAATAAATCTTGGATTTAATATTGCTCCTTTAATATGAGACTACTTAATTACAGTACACCATACATATCCAAGATGGATTTTGGAAGCAGAAAAAAGTTGTAAGTGTACCTCCTCACTGATGTGGTAGGTGTGCTTATTCAAAGTGATCTACGGTGGAGTTCATTAGTGTCACAGTGAACACCCCTCAACAAAATGCACCAGTGAAGACTAAGGGACTGTCAGCTGCCAGAGTAAGAATGGGAACTGGGCTAGGCAGAGTATTCTCTCACAAATACACAAGCATTTGCAAATTGTTCACTTGGCGCACTAGAGTAACATCGTAACTGTACTACGAGACGTGGCAGGTTGAATTGATCTCAGTGTTCCTACTTCGAGGTAGAAGTAAAAGGTGAAAAGCAGCTGTAAAGGCATGCCTCATTTAATCTGCATCTTTGGAGCACTGTAAACTTAAGTCAGTACTCCAGAATCCACAAAATCTATTCTTTATCGCAATTCATATTTTCACTTTGCCAGATTGCAAAATCTTACTAATAACCAGGCCCAATAATGAACTGTAACACATTTCCGTTAGCCACCTGATCAAAAGTTCAAATTCTGTTGTAATATGTGGGGAGGATTGTATACAAGTGGGTGTAGTGAAGCAGAGAACTGCTGTTCAACACTCAATCAAGACCTCTAAGGTGTGTTCTTTTTTAAACATGCAGGCCTCACAAAACATTTTCATTAGAGTGTACTATACGCCGGAGAGACTGCATAGATACAGGCTTAGAGAAGAGTCGTCATGTGACAGATGTCATTCCCCGCATGCGGATTTCATGCACCTACCGTGGAATTGCCCGGTACTGGGAAAATATATTTTTCGAGCTGAGCAAAATAGTGGACCTAGAGATCCCGCCCGATCCGGCTGTGGTACTGCTGGGTCATTCCAAAGCATTGCCGAAGGCAATCCGCCGATTAGTAGACATGGGTTTACTGATGGCAAAACGCAGAGTAGCAATGTGTTGGCTGAGGGGTCCCCTGGCCACAGTGTTGCAATGGTTGCACAATGTACTTTGTTACACACAATCGGAAAACTTCAGTGAGCTGCTTCCTCCTAGTAACAGACCGAAGAATTTCTGGGGGTTATACACTACATATTTGAATAGCAAAGGAGAGGGTTCTACAGTGAAGGCGACGACATAGCCAGCTGTTGGTTCTAACATCCCAGTCTAGTAGTGGGTACTGCTTAGTTAAGCCCCAAGACATACTCGGACTATGAGACAGGGGGGTTGTGCCTAGACAAACATATGGAATAGATGACTAGGGTGGGTAATTAGATGACATCTGGGTAGTTCAGTGGGTGGAAACAGGCGCAGCTCAGTAGCGGTATATTTGCTCCATTTTCTGTTACAAAACAACAATTTTACCAGTGGTAGAAGTCCTGATAGTGGTAGGTAGTGTTGGCATCTTTGTTCGTTGTAGGGTAGGAGCAAGGTTGTTTAATCGCTGTTGCGCAGCACACGCGTATGACATGATGTTGAAAGACATAATTCCATAATGTGATGCTGCTCAGCCTCCGGGATGTGGGCTATGAAGCTGTGTAGTATGAATAATATTGCTGAGCTGCCAGCCCCAGGGTTGTAGGCGTATAGCTGTGTATTCCAGTGATTGCTTTATAATTTAAAAAAAAAAAAAAAAAAAAAAAAAAAAAAAAAAAAAACACAAAGTTTTCACTAAAGTGTTATTAGTTTAATCAAATCTAAATTGCACTGACAAATGTAGCTAAATGTATATGGGTTTATTTTCTGTCAGTCTACCCTCCAGGCATATGCTTATGTACTAGCAATATGTCTGAAAACTGGCAAACCTAACACCTACATCTCAGGAGGCCATGGGAGGGGAAGAGTCCCAAAACAGGGAATAAGAGATGAAAGCTGCCAAGACCATGCTTATAATTCCAGCGAACAGAATGATTTTGTATTGTGCACGTACCTGACACGGACTGAATTGGGGAGAAGAGGGATAGGGAGGGGGGTAGGGGAGTTAGTTTATTGAGACACTTTATGCATTATATTAGAACGGATCGTGTGCGGCAGCAAATTGTCGATAAATGGTAACTGAAAGTAAATAATGCTCATGCACGCAAATGTAATGCTAATGCTCATAAATGCCAATAAAACTTTATGAAAAAAAAAAGTCTAAAAAACATTAATTGAATTGCTGGTTGAGCGCAGCGAACTGATTTCAGTTTGATAAAACATGTCGGTTGTGACAATAAATAAATATATAACATAAGAAGAAATAATAAGGAAAATAGAGTTGCAAAAATTGTCTGTTAAATACCCGTAACATTTTCACTTGTGACAATCTCATGCTTTACGTTGTTGCTGTTGCTCTGCAGAGGTATAAGGTGACGGGCCCCTTCCCTATGTTGCCCAAGGTACAGGATTACACCCGACCCCCATAATAGTGCACTTCCGAGAACTGTCTTGGAATGTTGATGGGTTCCTAGATTGTTGCACTGTGGTTCTCACCATCACCTCCCTGAGGTTCACCTGCTTCAAGAAGCTCATCTTATGGAGAAATCGCTGCCCCTTCCTAGTGCGTAAAGGGTATGGCAGGGTCTTCCATGCGGGGTAGACCCATGGGTCCCGAGGAGTTGCTATCTTGCTGCGACATTCCTTTACACCTATTGTTTTCTATGTTACACGTGAGCCAAAAGCTGCTTCCGTGCTCTGTCGCGAAACTTAGAGGCCCAGGTGATCACCTTAGTATGAGTCTATGCACTATCTGCAGTCCTGAATGTCTGCCTCCAGGAGCTTTCTAAACTCCTTTTGAATTTCCACAGGGTCCTACATTGCTAGGAGGCGACTTCAATGCATTGTTTGACCCAGAGATGGATACCACCGGGACCCTCTCCAACTCTAGACCGCCAGAGCACGTCACCTCACAGATTGGACCATCACTCTTTGCCTCTGACGCTTGGAGGGTGTAGCACCCGAGGTTTTGCAATTTACCTATACTTCAGTTGCCCATCATACTCAAATCACGAATAGACTATTTTTTTTTATCCGCCATCGACTGTCAAGCACTCGCACAAATTCAAATACTACCTTGTGCAATATCAGATCACTCCCCACGCCTCCTGCATCTCGAACCTACCAAATCTGGCAGCGCTGCATGTGACATCTTAATTCCCGGTATCTACAGGATAAAGCCTTTGTTCAAGCCCTTAGTGCTGAACTCCAAGCTTTCTTTTGGAATAATGTGGGGTCAGTGGCGAGGGCTGGCAGCTTTTGGGTTGCCAGCAAGGCAGATATGCTGGGCTTTGCTAGCGGGCGTATTAGGGCTCAGGAGCGCACTCGCTTCTCCCACATCACTCAGTTTGAAACCCATGCCCTTAACTTGGAAAAGGCACCTAGCACCTGATCCCCAGGAGAACATCGCCTGACAACTGGGCCTCCTCCACAAAGAAATCGGTTATCACTCCCTCGAAGCTGACAAATAACTTTGGCAGGCCACAACCGCCCGGATTTACGGCATGGGGAGACAAAATCAGGAACTTGCTATACTGCTTGGCCTTCTGCCAGCAGATAAATTGAACTATACCTGAAATTGACAAGTGGTTGCCCATATCATACTCTTCCTGAGATTGTGCAAGCTTTCGCCTGTTATTATAAGCGATGGCTGCTGCTCCCACTGGGAGAGACATGGTTTTTCCTGATCACTTCCTTGATGCAGTCCCTCTCACTCGCTGGTCTTCGGCTGAAACTCGAATGCTTGATGAACCCTTTACAGCGGAGGAGGTTGGAGAGGCCTTCTCTGGTTTGGCACAGGAGAAACCTCATGGACCAGATGGCTTCCCTACTGAATATTATACCACGTTCTGTGAGAAACTATCTCCCCACTTCCTATCCTTTTATAAGGAGGTGTGCCACACAGGCGTCTTTTCTCCAGAACTGGACTCGGCCACTATAGTGGTAATCCCAAAGACACAACCTCTTTCCACCTCATGTACATAACTACCATCCAATATCACTCCTTTATGGAGAGGTCAAAATTTTCGCTACTATGCTGGCTACTCGGCTCAAGCATGCCCTCCCTACGTTGATCCACCTGGATCGATGCAGCTTCATGCCGACCCTTATCACGAGGCACTGCCTCAGTCAGCTTCACGTGGCCCTGGCTCACCACCATCGTTTACCACATGATCTGGCCCTCCTTTTTATTGACTTTGAAAAAGCTTGAGATAAGATGTACTGGAGTGATCTTCAACTAGTGCGGACACTGCCTGGCATCGGACCTTGATTTCGTGGTATTGTTCGTGCTCTCTACTCCAATCCCACTGCACAGGTCCAGATTAATGGGGTCCAGTGTGCACCCTTCACCATTGGGCGAGAGACTAGACAGGGCTGTCCCCCATCACTCTTCCTCTTTGCGCATGCAATTGAGCATGTGGCTCAGCTTGTTCGTGTGGACGCCCATTTCAGGGGGTGAAGTTGGAGCATTGGCCAGGAGGACCGCATAGCTCTATATGCAGACTACATCCTTTTATATATCGCGGACTCTACAAATAACGGTCCCCACCATCTTCATCTACTGAAATGCTTCGAGGTCTCCGGACATAGGATGAACCCCTCCAAATCCTTATTGGTTCCCTTGGCCTCATCTCCTCATCTGGAGACTGATTTGACTGGCAGACAAATATCCCTCTTCGTATAGCTCTATCTAAAAATGATGATTAGTAAGAAAACAAACTAACTTTTGTCCTCTTGTTACCTTGTCACATTTGCTCCGCTTTCAGAGACAGAGGTCAAGTAGGTTGCAGTTAGGTCGAGAAGATTTTTCAAGGTACTAGACCTGCAGGACTAGTACCATTTTTCCGATTTTTCGAGCCCTGACTGTATATTTTTCAAAATGTACCACTCCGCCTGCCGCAGCCGTGGTTTCGAGCTCTAGTCGGGCGGCCACAACGGTTTTGTGGCTTGGGTCTCAACTGTCAATTTTGCAAATATGTGTACACGTGCATATTTGAACCACCATGCAAGCTGAGTTAATAGCTTGCTACATTTCCTTAAAGAACCCTTCCTAACAGTAAAGGATTTGCATTAATGAATCACATATAATGAGGGAAATTAATAAAGCAAGGGCTGTCTTACAACAGGTACTTTTGGGGGAGGACTGTGGGGTTACGCACTCAGTCAACCCCTTCAGGTGGAAGAGACACGCTTCCTTAAATGTCTGTTGTGTGCACCTAGATCCGCGTCATTCTTTATAGTACACAAGGAGGCAGGGTTTCATTTTTTAGAGGACATATTAGCCTTAAAACTCCTACTGCTTTGGCTGTCTATATGCTTAAAGTAGAAACACATTTTACCAAGTCAAATATATCCTACTGCCTAGCCCTCGACCATGCAATGAAAATACCTTGGCTGTTTTATATAAGTGTTTTTTTGTAAACTGCCGTTTGATTCATATATCCTGAGCAACCCCAAAAACTGCTACTGTTTGAAGAAGACCATAATTAGGAGTAGGTTACTGAACTACAGAAAGGAGCTTGGAAGGCTTGAAGAATGTAAGAAACATACCTTAGATTCCTTTGTATCAAATGATTTGTTGGAGGGATGTCAACATTACTCGATTTGGATGACCAGCATCGCTTTGAATTAACCATACTACAGTTGTGTATTGTCCACCACTAGGTTGCTTTCCCTAAAATGAAAAAAGCACCCATCGGCCACTATGCCCTGTCCTTGTGACGGTGACAGCCCAAAGAACACTTCACTTTATTCTGTGATTTTTCTGAGGGTTTGAGAATATATTACTTAAAGCCACTTTCTCTTGGAGGCAATAGAGATGCTTTACAATTGAGATTTGCATTAGAGTATCCTTTGGTTTGCGTTAGAACTGCACTCTATATATGGGGTGCTATACATTTAGGAAAAGTATTTTACTGTTGTGTATTTATATGTGGGGGTCTTCTAAGACGGTTTTTAATCATTGTTTTTTTTCTCCTTTTTAAAAAAAAAAATACTGGTGTGTATTCATGAAGGGTTACCGGTAATGTGTTTTTATGCACTCTTATAACCTTCTTAAAGTGGATGAGGTTGGAGTGACCAAGAGCACACGGGAAGGGGCTATCGCTAGTGTGGCCTTATGCAATGTTCTTTTGTTGTGTTATCCCTTTGCCTACTTTGTTCCATCCTTATACATAGTACAAGTTACTCTCTTCCTAGTGTTGAAGGAAGGGGGGTATTTTGTGACTATAGTTGCTTTACTCTGCCATTACATTCTGTGGAAATTTCGTGAATGGAGATTCCGTTGTCAAGGTAATCTCCTCGCGACGCAGCAGTTGCTGCTGGCTGTCGAGAGAGAGAGAGAGAGAGAGAGAGAGAGAGAGAGAGAGAGAGAGAGAGAGAGAGAGAGACACCGCGTTATCTATGTGCTAAGCTGAAATTAACTTCTCTTGATGAATCGAAGTCTTCCCGTCATTAGTTACTACATGCACCCGTTGTGGCACCTGGAAATGGAGTAGCTCCGGCAGTACACCTGGCAGATGGAGCACAAAAGAAGCGAGCCAAGTGAATAGTAGCATCACAGATGGTGAAGCACTACAAGATGGTGCAATACAAGCAACGGTGTGGAGGAACAGCACTGGGAGGGTGGTTGCCCTGAATTTCCTCATATCCAACTATACCACAGGATTTCCCATATCAGCAGAGATGGTGTGATTCATGCCACACGTACCCACTAGTTTGCTTCATTTTCCCCTTTTATTGCTCAACATTGCCACTCCTGAGCCACCTGTAATACCCATAATATTTGCAATGGAACTAAAATCACTCCCGTTACTCACCCACCTCCATGGACACCCCCACTTCCATCCAATCCATAGGCATGAATAAGCGAATGGAACCTCCAAAATGACCGATTTAGGGATTTCATTCCTAGGTTTGTGATCCTCCTTCGAATATGAAGTGGCAGGAGCATTCATTCTGTGTCTACCATATAGTGTAAGAGATGTGCAAGGCTTTAAGGATCAAACAACTTCTTTACCGTGACTACCACCCAGAATCATCAGGGAAGGTGGAGCGTTGCAACTCAACTTTAAAAAATAAAATACCCAAGATTTGAACTGAGCAAGTCTCGCGAGGCTGGACTCCCTTCCTTTGGCGCTCTGACCAGTCATAGTCATCACTTTTATGCTAAGCGAATATGAAATTGTAATGGGATGTCCCAGGATGCAAATCCACCAGCGGACACCCACCCTCCAGCCCATTAGGCATGTTTCTTTCCAAGTCCTGCTCAACACAAATACTGCTGTAAAGAGCAGTGGAATAGTAACCCGAGTGCATACATGTCACTGCAAGAGAACCACCGAACTCATAAGCTCTAACCCGGTAGATGCCTCTGCACCCTTGAACCAATTTTTTCCTGTACATCTTGTTCTTGCTCCAAGGAACCATAACTTTCATCAGATCAGAAAGAAGCTTTTGCCAACAACTTTCCTCAACATTGCCCTTGTCACGGTGCAGACCCTCTTCCTTCCTGGCCAGCCTGCTTTGCCGCGAGCCTTGTCGTTTGGCTCAATGTTCAGCTCTGTTTAAATGGATCAAGTAGCACGCCCCTGCGCCTAGGGACACTGCCAGGCTCCGAAACAAATATAGGCCCTGGGGTTAGGAGGAGAGGGCCAGGCACTTCATATCCCTCTGGAATCATGGGCTAGCTGGGGCGGGGGTTGGGATGGTTTCAAGCAGTAAGAACGAAGCAAGAAACATGCAACCTGCCAATACCACGTGAAATAAAATCCATGAACTTCACGTGCAGAAAATAGGGTAGGAAACAACCTTTGCTCTTTTCTAAAACTGTAGCACTTGGAATTGTGAATGTACCACGCCAGACCGGGCAATACTGCAGACTCTGTACTGAGTCTGGATATCTTAAATATACCATCCAGTCCTCGGAAACTCAGATCCCCATGCGCAGAAATCCCCTGCAGCTTCTACGGACTACGTTTTGGCCCAGTAACGTGTGCGAATAATTAGTTAACTTCTAACACTGAACAACAAAGGAAGATATAGAGCAAGGGGGATTGCTAGCGGCAGGATCGGCCTCATGACTCCAGAAGTCAAAGCCAGCGGCCAGGCACCCAGCCAACAGCAGGCCTGACAAGTAGCAGCATCAGGGAAACAGCCTTGAGGCCCTAGTATGAGGGAGACTGAGACAAATGCACACAGGAGGCTAAAAGTAATTCAGTGCGGTGTGTAGGTCATTTAAAAAAATAATCTTCGGAGTTATAATAGCGAGTACGGTCTGCAAAAAAGCAAATATTGCCACAAGGGCATTAATGAAGGCTGTAGATAGCATTTATTTACAAGGTACGAGATTCTCACAGCCGACCGAGTTATCTACCCATCGCAGGCGCATAGGAAAGACAATTATCTCATGGGCAACACCCCCAGCAGGGTTATTTATGCTATTAAAAAAAAAAAAACACATGTGAGCCGGGATACACTGCGGTTTAAGAAACATACGTTTCTGAGCAGCTAGGGAAAAAAACGTAATAAAAAAAAACGTGTTTGGCTTAATGTACACGTCAGTTATGTAATGCCAGTAAACAGCTTGGTCACGCTTACCAACAGGGGTTCGGCACAAGATCAGACCACGCGCCAGGCCATCAGCATCACACTCATCCATCTAATCCAATGTAGGACATTCAACAACTGACTTGCAACCAAACACACTGATCCGTCCACAATCGCACTGTACAGTTTGAGTACTTGAAAAACAGATAAGCTGACAATGTCGTGCTAAACAACAACGTAGAGAGTAGGTCTGGACTACCGGTAAGAGCTACTTTTGTGAGCAGAAAAGACTTGACATTTCTTGCGACTTTTAAGAGTCTGGATCACAATATCTAAAGCTGCAATTCTCCGTAAACTAACACGATGGTCTCTAGGCGCAGCCGTGAACTTCATAGGAGGCAACGTGTGTTTATTGATAGACTCTAGCATCAGTTAATAAACCTTCAAAAGCGAAGACAGGTCACCGCCTACAAAAAGGAACGATGTCGTGCAAAACTGGGAGCCGGAGGGCGACTAAAACCCACAGAGTAAGAGAGGTAGCGCGCGCGTTTGCCAAGGGGATCCCAGCACAGAAGGAAAGGTGGTGCAGTTACAGGCAGCAGCACATCTGATCCGAAAGGTCCATGCATATGCACGAGACTCCAGCCGAGAGCTCCTTAAACAGCGCAGAGAAGACCTTGAAGCGCTTCAAGGCGACCCCACACAACTGTGAGCTGCCCATGGACACCGTCGAGAACCCCCGCACACTGGTTCCAGCACCCTGCCTCACAACCCTTGAGTGGAGTCCCCACTCAACCCCAGACCAATGAATGAATATCTGTGAGCTACGGAGCACATGGGCCCCTCTTGACATTCTGCATGGGAGGGGTCATTTGCGTAACGCCGCCGCCCCTACATCTCCGACGAAGGTTGCCACATACTTGGGCGCCGTCAAATGGCCCCACTGAGCGCCCTGGACCTACAACTCTGCCTCACCTTGTTGTACTGGATGTCAGGCTCCTGGTTTGGCACCGGAATAGCCGCTGCAGCCGAGAAGCTGCGGACCGGGTGGGGCAGCCTGGAGACCCTGGAGCACAGTCCCACGAGGCCTGCGCGGAGCATGGTCGCACCGGAGGAGCAGTACAGTTTCGGACGGTTGCTGACGACAGACTGGACTCTGGACGGGAAGAAAATAAGAAACGTCAAGTCCACTGGGCGGGGCAGCTGCCAATCACAAGCAGGGCGGGGCGAATGAACTTGAAAACCAATAAAATTAAGAAGGGGCGGGGACAACACGGTAGCTTGAGTTTAATCGGCAGCTTGACCGAACACTAATGTCGAGATTTATAGTAGAACCGGAAAACTACGACGAGGGAGTGATCCGTATTAACCAATGCACAGGGGGGCATAATCAAAATGGTAGTCAATTTGTTTCTTTTTATATTTTAGGCACCGTAGGAATTAAGCACAAGCATTGGCATAGCCAATAGGTCTCGCTTTTGGGACCTTATAAGTATTTAGTTATGCAGCACAATATCCTTGGTGCAATAACATCAACTGTTGCATGGCTAAAAACGTATAAGGTCCCAAAGGCGAGACCTGTTGACTATGCCAATGCTTGTTTTTAGAGGCCTGGCATGCAGTTTTAAATGTAGGCTGGTAAGAAAGGTGCCAACCCGAGGTGCAAGGTCTAGAGAGAAATAAGATAGGAAGAGAGGCGAGTTATAATGAGATAGCACAAATAGAAAGGTGAAGCACTGAATGAAAGATCAGGTAAACAAAGTAGAGAGGCAGGTAGAGCCGGTGGGATGAAAAATAGAAATATATGAGAAGTAGAGAGTAAAGATGTGCAGATGAGGCTAATACAGAGGGAGGGAGAAGTAGAGAATGGTGAAATAGGGAGAGAGAGACAGAGGTAAGACAGATGTATTAAACGAGCGAGACATTGGAAGCAGAGAGAGTGAACGGAAACAGTGAAGAGGATAGAAAGAGAGATGAAAGCAAAGGGAGTGATAGATGGAGTGGAAGAGGTAGAGAGTGCATTGTAGAGAGAAAGAAATAAAATAATGGGAAAGGTGAGGGAAAGAGGACATCAATAAAAAGAGAGACATAGAAGGCCAATAGGTGAGGTAAATTGGGAGGCTAGACAGTGTATGAGAGGTGGGGAAGAGAGAGATGAGGCAGTGAGTTGTGAGGCAGAGAGAGAAATGAAAGAGAGAATGGCGAGGTAGAAAGAGGCATGCGAGAGGTAGAGAAAGGTAAGGTATAGATGCCAAAATGATAGAAAGTGTAAGATAAAGAGAGATGAAATTAAGAGGGAGGTGAAGTAAATGGAAGAGAAATGAAGGGGGATGCGATGCAAACAGAGCAGCAAGATGCAGAAAGAAGAGAAAGTAGAGAGAGAGGCACTTGAGGAGAAGAGAGGGGCAGAGAGCTGACCGAGAGCTAGAGGTAGGATCGGAGTTAGGTGGCAAGTTGAGGTCATGAACGGTAAGTGCCTTGGGGCACTGAAGTTTATTGAAGGAGAGGTTTAACGAACAGAGAGAGTTTAAAGGTAGAGCAATAGTGTGGTAGGTACGTAGCCATGTATAAATAGACAGGTAAAAAGGGAGTATTTAGGTAAAGGAATGAGACATCGGACAGAAAGGTGCGACAGAGAAAGAAATGTATTGGATGGTATAAAGAAGTGACAGCTATTCACAGAGTGTGGTATGTAGAGACATACTTTACATCACACTGGGAGGAAAGTAAGGGCTGGGAGAGCAGGCAGAGATAGGCGAAGACTGCACTACATGAAGTGATAGAAATATAAAGAGTGAAGGTCAGCCAAGGGCCGCGGAGGGCAGAAGAGGTAACGAGCGATGACATGAAAGGGTGCCCGGAGAGAGGCGCTTAATTACCCATGACAACAAAGGAAAGGCAGATGGCGGCTGAGTGCGTGCACACGCACGTGCACTCAAGCTTGTGGCCAGCAAAAGCCTGGGTAGCACTTTGAAAATCCACTAACTAAATGTCTCGCCAGAGCAGCTGTGCTGCCTAGCGAGACCTAAAAAGCGAGAATGCTAAATAAGACATCAGGGGTAGGGTGGGGGGTTCTATCTATCTATCTATCTATCTATCTATCTATCTATCTATCTATCTATCTATCTATCTATTGCAATATTATATAACGCATGCAAACTTTACCCAAAGGTGTCAGAGCGCTTTACAATAGAACCAAGTAAGTTACATAAGTGTAGGGAGAAGGCATAGCTGCAAAGGTTTTTCGTATGCATACGTCTTATTTTTAAGTTTCCTTCTGTTCCAGATGATGTCTGGAAAGCACTACAAATGTTGCTTTCTGGACAGCTCCGGGGAAGATCGTCTCTGTTCTTCCTTGTGCTCTTTTGTACTGGTGGAGCAGGTAAAACAACATTTTGTATACCTTCTCTATTTTGCATGAAAATACGAATTACGTAATCACTCTAAATAATAATCTGTATTAACTGTTTGGAGGGTTATTATTAACCAACCCGTGCACCTTAATAAACACAATATACATGTGGGACTAAGATGCTAATTGCATGGCTAATAATTCTAAATATTAACTGTGGTACGCAAACTAAACGTAGGATGGGCTGAATTAGAGAATTGCATGATTTATGTTGCTTTTGTGATGGTTTGTGCTCCTGGTATTGTGGAATGGTGAGTATTATTGCTTTATATGTTGCTATATGCTAGGCCAATACTAATAAATATTGGGATTAGTGTGGGTTTAAACATTAGGATCTTCATTTCCGTGTATTAATTATTTTTCTGTTTGTTTTTGCTTAAGTTGGCATTCGGGCCTACTAGGCCGCAGTATTCAAAATGGAGTTCGGAAGTGGCCACCGTCATTTGAGCACGATGTCTACTGCGCAGACTCGGATGGCTCTGAAGATCTCCAGGTGACCTCTAACCGCAAGACTACGTGTTCCTTGTCAAGGATAGGAACGTGGAGGATTGCCAAGACCCAGCCATTTGTGTGAATGACTGAAAATACAATAGCGACCTGTACCCGGAGGTCTACATGTTGTTACTTCGGAACTATCGCTTGAGAACCCGAGGAAAACTTACAATTTTGAGAAATGTCATACTCTGTCCCATGGGAAGAAAACCCTCTTGGGAAAGTCACCACTTCTTGCAAATTCAGGGGGATTCAGCCAATCCGGACACTTCTGTTTTTAAAAAATGTTGCATATTTGTTCTAAGAAGTAAGGGGGGAAAGTATAAAAGAAGGGGTACTTAGTAGAGAAAAAGGTCTGTACCGTATTTTCCATTGGTGACTGTTGGTGTGGAGTTCGATTTGATAGCGCGATTGCCTGGTCCCTTGACTACCTGTGGGACTGTATCGTGCTGAGCGAACAAACTTTTCCTGGACTCAATTGGGTTTTACCTGCGTATGATTGGACGATTTTACCAGAAGGGATTCAATTTATGCTGGGTTGACGGGTTTCTGGAAATGGTCGCCGATGTAAAAATTTAGGTAAATATAATTGTATCCAAATTTATGTCAAAAGATATTCACTGAAGTTTCTGATTTGATTGATATCATGACTATGCCAATGAACGTGAATTAATTAGATAAACTAAACATTTATTAACTAAATGAGTCCGTGATTCTTTCAATAAGGTATTGATTAAATCAAAAGGTTCCGAAGCTTTAAATGGTTCTAAATCACCATCAACCAGTCCAACTAATTGGTCCTTCGACCAAGTGGTGGAGTGCCTTGATGTTAAAGTTAGGATTCTATAGGTACTAATGTATATAATGTATATAATGTAAAGAATTTTCCTCCGATAGGTAACAAGGTACCCCACATGTCCTGCACTTCTTTTCCTCCTGTGCGCAGATTCGAGTGAGACGTATGAGTGTTGGTGGTATGGGTCCCACCAATGAATGAATGTATGAATGAGTTAGTGTGATGACGAGTCAGTGACATAGGGAGGATATGTAAATTTGCCCTTTTCCGCTGGAGCAGTACTATTGTACAATAAGAAAACTTCTTGTTTCTCCGGTTCTCGTCTTGTTTCCTGTCGTGTCACTCGTCTCAACAATTTGGCGATTTGAAGAAAGACTTTTGTGTAATACAGTCCAGAAATCATATTCCTTGTGGGACATATTTCACTACAGTACTTTATTGAAGTTGTACATTGCACCTCATTTTCAGACAGAGTTCCCTATAAGCATTTTCTTACTTTTGACTGTGCCAGTTGCTGTGCGTGCCACAGTGGCCACTGGACACTGCCACTGACGGCTTGGGCTATTTATTACTGCTGAGCGCAACGTGCTTTCGCTTTTGAAACTTCCTCCTTCCTCTATTGCTTTTGAACTCTGCGCGCACGCTGGGACTACATTTATTTAGTTACTTTGGTTTAGCAACCCATGCAGATCTTATCTTTCCGCAGAATTCATTTCTGCCACAGAAACGCCTCAGTTTACTAATAGAGCGACGCCGACTATAGTATTTAACGCAAACTGCAGCCATTACAGGATATTTATTTTAATTTGTCCTTGTAGCATTTCTCGACCATCCATTCAATTTTTTCTTTGTAGTTTTAGTTTAATTAATTTTTCAGAGTACGCAGGTTATATACATTTATCTGACATATGGGAATGTAAAACCATTTGCAAAATTAATTGCAAAGACTTTCTGAGCCTAATATTTTAGACGGCTTTATATCTTCACCACTATGCCACCTCCAGTTTCCTAATTATAACTTTTAAAATCAGCTGTGCTATTGGAGCATAACTATGGCTGACAATTCAATGTTTACTCAACCAAATCCATTTTTAGAAAACCCAAAATAACCTTTGTTTAAATTAGACGTTTTTGTAAGTGCACTGTCACCCGCACCAGTATCCTGGCACAGAGCAGACATGTGTGCTTAGCCCTGCACAGGGTAGGTTGATTAATTGAAAAGCCAGGTGTTCAACTTCTTATGGAATTTAAGAAGCGAGGAGGAGACTCTGATGTGGAATCGGAGGTTTACATGCATTAGGTCCAAGTGGCTGCAATGACATGATAGTTTTTAATCAACATTATATTGTGGCAATTGATGGGAAGAACTTTTCTCTTAAAAGAAACGAAAAAATATTTATTTAGCCTTCTAGGAGATTCAGGACAGGAGATTTGTGATAACACACCAGTAATGGGTCCTCCCCGGGACAATTTGTACCGCTTGGGAGCAGGTAGTCACACATTTATAGAAAGGCTTCATGGGAGAACCAAGTGTGACAATTGAGAGTGACCGTTTCTTCAAAAAGAAGCTGTCCTGTAATGAAAGTAGGGATGAGTATATTTCTAGACCAAGAATTCCAGCATCAAACTGCACATTTTGTTAAAAAAAAAGTGGATTCCTATTTGAGATATCACTTCATCTTCAACTGTTCTTTAATATAGATTCACTAAAGCATTTAAGCAAGTAGTAACCCTACCTTTAACAAGTTATTTTGCATCGCAAAAGGAATTGAGAGATCAATGGATTCTACTAAAGTGTTGGCTTCAGATGGCACTTCTTGCTCAACCAGTGTAAAAGCAATTGTTGACAGAGATAGAGTTGCAAAGTCAAGTTTAAAGTAGAATGGTGAATGTTTTAAATGTGGTTCTAAAACACATTTAGGGAACTTGTCTTCTTGTCCAGCAATAAGAAAAAATATTTTCAATACAAGAAAGTTGACTACATCAACAGTATACGTAAAATTTCCAGGAACACGCATCCCATGATCATTAATGGAGGTATTAAAGTAGAACAGTATTTGAACAACACAATTCTTACCTTTGATGCTAAGAATAAAAATGCTATCATTAATATTTCAAAGCACCTTTGGATATAGTTAGTATTGATAAAGTATCACTTGATATAATGGCTAACTCAGGATCCCCAATCAACATTAAATCAGATAAGACATTTAATGAAAATTGTCTGGAGTAGCCCTACTTCTACCAGATATCAAATCAAAGGCGGTTGATAAACAGGATATTACCATGCTGCATTACTTTGAAGACTGGCTTAATTTTAAGGGTCACTCAATCTTTACAAAAATCGATGTTGGAATCATAGACTGCAATATTGTAGGTTGACGTGATCTGGGTAGATTATTCAATGGGTGTTACATTAAAACCTGGTACTGATAATCCAATTTTTCTTGATGAATAACTCATATTTGCTATTAATGAGGAAAGTGAAGGTGATTGTTCAGAGAATATGTCTAGCTTTTTGGGAATTTTTCAAAATGTGTTTTAAGGGAACATTGGTCTTGGTAAAGGGTTTGAACATGCTATCAAACTTAAAGCAGAGTTCATTCCTGTAAAGCACAGTTAGAACCGGTCCCCTTAGTATAAAAAAAAAAAAAATTCTTTGAAAACTGCACATGATGTGCAAAAATTCAATTACTGAACCTGGTGATTTTTCAGAATGGGTTTAAGCTGTGGTCATGGTTAAAAAGAAGACAGGGACATAAGGTTGTGTGCCGATCTCTGAATAAAAACATGATTGTAGAATGCCATCCCCTGTAGGGTAGGAATGGCATGCATCGCAAGTGGATATCGGCTAAACAAAAATAGCTGGGCTGGTCTGTCACTGTTGCCTGTCCTGGCAAGCTTTTGCCACTGCACTTAATGGGCACACAAACACAACCGATTTGACGAAGATTGTAAGCACAACAAATGTAAATTTTAATAGGACATATAACAATGGTTGCTTTAATTGGCACAGCGCCCGTTAGCCCAACTCTCCTTGACGCACAATGCACTTTAGAATTGTTGAAGAGGGCAATGTCTAAATGCGAGTTTTAACATAATGCACTTTGATGACCTTTTAACACTGCTTTTCTCACTGAATTACAATGGAATTTTCTTATCATGTGTATGCAACGGTTTTAATAAATCATGCATAATAAACATACTTACTTACTTACTACCCCACGTTCAGGAACTTTAGGCTACAATTGGTGGGAAAGCATATTTTTCTACACTCAATTTTAAAATTGGCTTACTATCAAGTGCCTCTGTCAGCTCATCTAAAGATCTGAAAACCTTTGTTACACGCCTTTGGATATCTTAGGCTACCATTTGGACTAGCATCTGCAGCCTGCGTTGCCCAGAAGCTTATGGATGCGCTACTTAAAGGAATCAAAGAGGTGCAGGCACTCCAGGATGATAGCCTGATTTATGCTAAAACAATGTGGGTCATATTCTCAAGGAGCTATCGCCGAGTTAATGGCACTTTATCGCAGCCAAAGTCGCAATAATTGTATCACCCCATTCACAAGCTGGTGCCAACAGCCCATAGCACCAGTTTACCTGTGATAGCAGCCGCAAAAAACATTGCCACAGGTGACCCCGGCAACTACCGCTAATGAGATGCAGAGTAGGCGTTCCCGTGCAAAAAGCCACAAGAACACCACTCCACAATATTCTCAACGACCAGTGTGTTCGGTGATAAGATCACAAAACATGCGATAAGGCGCGTTAGCAGCAGGAAACTAACACCTGCTCTGACCTGGTGCAACGTCGGACAACAATCGGCAACAGACAAGGGAGAACAGCCCAGAGCCATACATGAAGAACAACAGATGCACCTGGGCAACTGAACATGCAGCTCGGAGCCCCAATAGGGCAACAAGACCCACTGGCACCACCCCAGGCCCCCCCCCCGACCCCCGATCGGACCAACACTGAGGCAGCCCAGACAAAGACAGCGACCTGCTGAAAATGCATCAACCTCACAGACCCAACACCGGGGAACGTCATTGCTCACCACAGGCTCAAAAGGACAACCATCCTATGCATACTGACCACCATTGCCCAGAGGCCGACGGTACCAACACAGCAGACAACCAACATCCCTCCGCAGACAAAGCTGCTGGCTGTGCCGCACCTGTTGGCCTCTGGGACCTGCCATCCAACAACCACCAGAATCCGAGGAGTCTCACAGCCAGCCACATCCAAGCCCCCCAACTGTCTTGAATGCCATCATCAGCTTTGTACCACACTACCTATACTTCCCCCACACTGCGCAGGAACAGCTGTAGACCAAGCAAGGCGTCAAAGCCATAGCTGGAATCCCTCACGTGTCATGGGGCAATTATATTCCCAAAATGTCCGACTTGTGCCCCTGGTGACACTGCACACAATATCCGCAACCGAAAGCACCCGCATACCATCACTGTGCAGGCAATAGTGGACCACCTGGGAATCTCCGCCAACCTCAACGCCAACCACCCATTCTGAGTGCATGAGTCCTACATCTTCTGACAGCCCATTATCACCCGGCAATTCCTGGCTGGCACCTACGTAAATGCGCTGCTCGTTGGCAAGTACCAAATGAACACACCACACACCTCGACTCCACAACCATGCAACTCTCAACACTGGGAATGCACACGTCACAAACTCACAAACAACATGCCAAACAACATGCCCACCGACCAGACACGACCGTACAACTGACTCTAGCAACCTGGGCCAGCCATGCACATAAGCCATCAACTGCATGGCACCTCAGCCACACGATAAAAGATTGTGGGAAAGAGGCGCGGAACAGGCATGTGCGAAGGAGGCAACTGACCGATGAATGACAATGTACACAATGCCAAGTGTGGCGTCGAAGCGATGGCCAGACTGCAGTATGCAGCCCACACACATATCCATGTCGACATACACCGCTGGTGTATGGAGTGCAGTGGACAGTGGACGCAACCATGTCACCCCAGCTAGTGGGGAAGATCCCGGAAATGTAGCTTGCTACGTCCCCCCTGTAAGCGTGAGCGGAGTGTGCTGGCTTGGCGTATGCCGGGCACGCATAGGGGTGTGAACAAAAAGCACATAGCTCTGGGCGTGGTCCTCTTCCGGAACGGCCAACGTCTCAGCCAGGGTGGCGCCCCTAACCCCGCCATGAGGCCAACGCCTTTGCCGTGAGCAGGGCCCCCTACCAGTTCTGCCAGGCCTGGCGCACCCAGGCCTCAATGCACACCTGCCGACACCAGCGTGTGTTGATGAGGGTCCACCACGTGCCGGTGCAAGCTCCAAGCCAGAGTGCCGCAAACCTGGCAGCCTCCTCAGACCATCATGGCCTCCGCGACACCGGCCCGCTGTACTCCCGTCTCATTGAGGTACTCCACCTGCATGCACAGTGGAAAGGTAGGTCACACATTTGGAACTGAGTCTTGATCAAACATCATCAGAGTACGCATATTAATTCAGAGTTTACATCACTGTACTCCCTTCGATGTGATGACACCAAATACCAAATATGTGCCTGGCATCCCAACCACACGTGACTGTGGGCCCTTGATGACTACGCTGTCGGCCTACGCTGCGGTCCAGCAGGCCTCATGCCAATCCAATCCAGTCCGTACCAGGCAGGACACGTCATCGTCCCTGACTGAACACCCGCTTGGCTCTGGTGCTTTTGCCTCCGTCAACCACATGTCACCCCCAAATGTCATGTCAACGTCGTGTGTCAGAGTTCCAGGAGGAGCTCGTTGAACCACGTCTGGCCCACGCTGACTGCTGCCTCAGGCCTCCACTGCGGTCGAGCAGGTCACACACTATTCAAATTCATTCTTGATTTATTTATGGCTGTCTTGATGTCATTGTACAGGCCTCAACGCAGACTGCATCCCCTTTCAGCCCCGGTGCCACTAAGTCTGTTCCCTGAGACCCATGTACACTTTCTGGTTGAGGTTTGGTGGCGATTGAGTCCATGGACTTGGGGTTGTCGTTGCCATCATGTCGGTGATACTGACTTTGTGGCTAAAACGATGCCGCGGGATTCCACTCCTCCATTTTCTGCTTCCGGACAGCTTCTACCCTCTGCATCATGCCCTGGAGGACACCTTCCCCTGTCCCCCGTAACCCATCACCCATATACCTCGGACATTGATGAGGACCCGCTCAGCTCGGTGGCGCATCTGACTGCACCGCAATTCACCGTCCCGTTGCGGGGTGCCTGTGCCGGCCGCAGTGCCTCCAGGGCCACTAACTCTGTGCTTGTCAGGTCCGGGAGCCCTTCTTCTGAGATGTTGGATGGCCTCTGAGGCGATGGCCTTGGGGTCATCAACGCCATGTGTCTGTGGCCCTGCGCTGTCCGCTGCCTTCGGCCTCAAATGTGGCCCACCAGGGCTCACACATCAAATCGAGTCCCGAGCAGCCCGGACGTCGCATCACCGCAGAAGGCACACGCACCGCCAGCACCAACTCCAACTGCCAGTGTCAAAACAGTCGTGCTGGCAGACTGACGGAGTTGCCCGCACCTGTTGTAGATGCCATCTTCTGCCTGATCCCCTGCTCAGCACTCCAGGTGCCACTAGCTCTGTGCACCACGAATCATCATCCATTACTGTTTTGGTATGTGCTGTAGAGAGTTCACGCAGCAATGTCACCTCAGGCAGTGTGGGAGACCTGGGACGGCGATGAGGAAGATGATGCAGGTGTGACACCCCCCCCCCCCCAATGCAGCTGCATCAGGAATGACCAGAAGGGACACAATCCTAGACATTTTCTTCACATGAGCACTCTCTGCTCTGGGGCCCCAACCGCAGCGCACTGAAACTCACGGACACTTCTGTTTGTATGTTGGGTGACCTCTGTACTTGCTCCAGCTCCCTCCATGTTGCTCAGCAGTTGACTCTGTTATGCAGGTGTTTTATGTTTCCATTGCACTGTTGTCTACTGTTCAAGTTGTTGCCAGCACCAAGCACTCCGTGCGGGCTGGCTTATACTCACCCCACACACATCCAGCACAGGCGTCACTGTACATGTGCCCAACCTATGAAGGGGCCGGGCTCACGTGCCCGTAGCCAGTTCAACATGATATCTGCATGTGTCCCTGTCGTCTTGTTGTATGCATGACGACCCTGGGCCCTAGGACATTACAATGTGCGGTGTACAGCGGATGCAGACACCATCCAGCGGCTGCACCGCGCGGTGCACGCGCACCTGGCATCAGACTACATCAAGCATGAGCTTTTGCCTGTCAGGCTCACTCCAGAGCCGAGCAGCCAGTGAGAGGAGATCCTGATATTGATTTAGTCTTTGCTGTGGGAGAATCATTTCCCAGTCAGCAACCACTGCTGTTGAATTTCAGGAGCTACTTGATAGCCCACAAGGGAACGTACGTTGACCGTCCTTCCCTCTACAAGTGCTCTTCCTAAAGCAATATGTACCTTTGAGCTATGTTCAAACATGGGAACAACTGACCTATGTTAGGCCGGAAAGGTCCAGTTCTATGTAACAACAAATGTACATATGTCACTATACCTTTACCCTGTCCCTCACCCACTGACTCACTACCATTGACCCGACCCTTCCTTTTCTTCACAATGAGAGCACTGTAAATATTGAATGCACTACTACTGATTGGAGCAACTGTGTTGCTAACCATTAATGCTTTGACTTTATATTGCATTCAATGCCTCCATAATTCATGGAATTAAATTCCTGTTTTTTGAATCATATTGAGGCTCCAAGCGGTGAATGCTTTTACCATTGCATGTGTTTTTACGAAAAATACTACCGCAACCACTTCTAGAGCATATTGTGACATGTCACCGCAGGCAGAGGGTTAGAGCTTGGACATGTAGCTTTGTCGTCACCCACAGAATTCGTAAGGGCAGTAGACTGTGCCGTCGTACGCAGAGCCAACGTGGGTGTGTGACTGATATGTGCATGCCCCTGGGCGTGGTTCTGTACTGGGAATGTGCATCTGCATGTGTCTCTATGACAGAATGGGTCTGCTTTGTGGGATGTAGGTGGTCCCTGAAGGGTAATAGACACCCACGTATGTACACTAGTTCACCTTCCATGGGTTCAGAACACACCCGCACCTGTTGGGCCACCTCCTTTTGGCATTCTGACACCTGGCATTGGGGTGCCATGTGTGGGTCGGTGAAGTGTTGTGGGCCTGCCGTGCCTGCGGGTGCTTCATGCTGTGTGGTCTGTAGCAGGGGATGGGTTCTCCTCTAAGTAGCTTGGCTGCCCTGGTTCTGGTGGTGGGTTGCGTGGGATGTCCATGGGCTGTTGTAGGGCGTCGGTGTCGAAGGTGTGGTGGTCTTCACTGATGTGTGGTCTTTTGTGCTCTGCTGGAGGTTTTGTGTGTCCCTCTGCAATGTGGAGGGGAGATGCATGTTGACATTGTGTTGACGTGTGTTCGCGCATTGTTCTTGTTTACATGCAGACAGTATGACAATGTACATTGTGACTGTTTTGGAGGTGCAGGATTTAGATGCGGGACAGTGTACATTTGGACTACATGACTGGTGTGATGTTTTACGCGTACATTTCCATTTTGCAGTTTCCTGCTCTGTCAGATGTAGTGGGCCTGTTTCTGCTCGTGTGCGGAGCCAGTTGTGTCCTCTGTTCTGCAGTGTCGGGGTTGCACATTGTAACACATTGTCGTCAATGTGGATATGCTGTTATTGCTATGTGTATGTGCTGCAGTGTGCCACGGGGATGAGGGACATGATCCAGGGTCATTGTGGGTGTGCAGTGTGCTACACATCGTTGTGCATGTGTGCCATTGTGCCCATCTCCCCCGTCCCCCCAGTCCCTGGTCTTTACTCACCCTGTTGATGTTGTGTCAGGTCCTCTCAAGCTGTGTCCGTACTCCCACCTTTTTGCACCGTCTCCACACTTATGACTGGCCTCCACCCTCCAGCTCCTCCTGTGGCGCTGGACTCCCACCTTCTGTCGCCGTTGCTGCTTTCCTGTTGGTGGCGTCTTTGTGCCTGGTTTAGATTTTCACGTCATGCCAGCGCCTCTTGGCCTCCTCGACACTCCGGCTGCATTCAAGGTAGTCTGATTGTGGGTCAGTTGCTGGTTCTGTTCTCTCACCTCCGTGACGCTGGTCTTGTTTTCCTGCGGACTGCACCCCGTCTTCCTCTCCGTGTTCTCATTGGCCTTCCCCGACCCCGTTGTTCCTTGCTGGTGGTCTGTGGGGCTTGTGGGGTTCACGTTGGCCTCTGCGCTCGGTCAGGGTGCATCCATGTTGCTACGCGCTTTGGCTTCTATCTGGTGTGTTGTTTTTGTTGCTTTTATAGTGCATTTTCATGCCAGACGCATGGGATTTACAGGCCTGTCGATGATTTTTGCTGCTTTTTGTATCGCTTTTGGCCTCATCGCAGCTTTTCTCGTGTTTGTGTTTCACATTTTGGCGGCGTGGCGTTGATTTTAATGTGGTCAGTTGATGTGTTACCTGGTGACTATCGCATGGTACATGGCGTAAATTTCCCGCGATGGACTGCAATGTTGTAGGTTGCGGTAAGTTACTTTTGCGATGATTATCACACTTTTTGAGAATATGCCGCTTAGTGTTTTATGTGAACAGTGGTCCCTCACACAAAGGATAAAGATGGAAAATTAATATAGAAATGCAATGAAATCTATACTGTGCTGTCCAGCCGGACAAAAATATTTAATATTCTAGATATTCACAAAGAAAACAAAAGAATGAAGTGGAAACACCAACCCTGCGACAATTAAAACAAGAAAGGAAACGCAAGCATTTCTTGGTGCTTGAAAAAAATCAGAAGATTGTCAAGCACAAATTAAGGTAAACACCTACAATTCAATGATACATATGACAGTGTCAGGGTGTTAAGGAGTCGACGACGTTTCGATCCCATACACATAAGTACCGGGATCATCATCAGGACTTAGACATATATGCCTGAGATTAGTACCTGTTAAAGTGAGAAGAGAAAGGGGTAGGGGAAGGGGAAGAGAAAAGAATAAAGGGATTAAAATAAAAAATAGAGTTTAAAATCGGCCATGCAGAGTAGGAGATCAAGGACAGTCATGAAGACATAATGACGCTTCCTGATATATATCTTTGTGAGTAGTAGTAGGACCTATTTAGGAGTGGAACAACTACAAGTGAAAAAGTGAAAGAACCTTTAGCTCTGATCAGAATATTCGCAGGTACACAAGTAAAGTGCTGCGCTAGGTGTTAATAGGGTGATAAAGTAAGCGGTATCCGTGCGGTGGACAGCAGTGTGCATAGCATTGCTCACTGCTTGCATTAAACGGTTGTAGTCCCGCAGGGGACTCAGAAGAACTAGGGAGGCAAATGTATGCCAACTATAGAGCGTATGAATAAATAAAAAGGAAGGTTTAACAGGAGTGCCAATGTAAAAATAACCATAACGTGAAGAGTGAAAGGAACGAATCTTACCACATCCGTGATCCAATATGTCAAGGTATAAATTGGGCTAAAATGGGCAAACCTGTGAAGAGAATCGGAGGAATCACGATGAGGTAATGGGAACGCTATGTGCCAAATACCCGCATTGTGGCCCTAATGACTTACCAATTAGTGGAGAGCCGGGCAGTGTACGTGATACCACTGCAGGGGGGACGCTATGATCGATGTGGCAGACTGCGAGTGTCAGAGTGAAGTGGCCAAGGGAAACATGTTTTGAGACACAGTCAGGTGTCGTGATGGCGCCGCTTCGATCACGTGAGGGCAGTGATAGTGTGGGGAGAGGGGGTGAATGGAAGAAGACGGGTGAAATAATCGGCCATATTTGTAGTGGGAAAGAAAAGTGAAACGCCGAAGCGTGTTTAGAGAAGACTCTTTATAATATGACAATGCAAACTTAAAAAATAGTTCCTGAAATTTTAACATAGCCTCCTTTGGGCAATGACTAGTGTAATACACTCGAGGTCTGCCACATCGGTCATAGCGTCCCCGCTGCAGCGGTATCACGTACGCTGCCCGGCTCTCCACTAATTGGTAAGTCAATAGGGCCACAATACGGTTTTTTGGGCACTTAGTGTTCCCATTAATTGATTGTGATTCCTCCGATTCTCTTCACAGGTTTGCCCATTTTAGCCCAATTTATACCTTAACATATTGGATCGCGGATGTGATAAGATTCGTTCCTTTCAATCCTCACATTATGGTTATTCTTACATTGGCACTCCCGCTAAACCTCCCTTTTTATTTATTCATAGGTTCTATAGTTGGCATACATTTGCCTCTCTAGTTCTTCTGAGTCCCTTGTGGGACTATACAACCGTTTAATGCAAGAAGTAAGCAAACCTTTGCGCACTGCTCTCCACTACACGGATAGCAAACCTTTGTGCACTGCTCTCCCTACACTGATAATACTGAGACGCCTCACTTTATCACCTTATTACCACCTAGCGCAGCACTATACTTGTGTACCTGCGAATATTATGATCACTCTAAGGGTTCTTTCACTTTTTCACTCACAGTTGTTCCGCTCATAACTAGGTCCTACTACTACTCACAAAGATATATATCATGAAGCGTCACTACCTCTGCATGACTGTCCTTGATCTCCTACTCTGCATGGCCAATTTTAAATTCCAATTTTTTACTTTTAATCCCTTTATTCTTTTCTTTTCCCCTGCCCCTACACCTTTCTCTCTGCACTTTGACAGATACTAATCTCAGGCATATGGTTGTATAGTCCCTATAAACCTATATAGGATCTGCGCATTTAGATAACATACACTGTAAGATTGCTGTCCAGACTGATTCTAGACACCCCCACCGAATATGTTAGCCTGTATACCAGCTAGCTCACAGTGCCACTAGAAAACTCTCTTACCAAGGAGAGAATACTTCTTGGCAACTATCGAACATGACAACTCTGTCCCAGCAGGGATCGCGGAAACAGTGCAATACGTTTTGCTCAGTCACTCGTGCTCACTTTGTCTCAGAGCGATACACAGAATAAACAGTGGGGATGTTTCCTAATAAGCATTTATTGAACCAGCATCATTCTAATGTAAAATAAATGTGCTGAAACAGATATAAATGATTAGAAGCACCAACAGAGTAAAAGGATGGTAGATTTCTACCATTGTGCTAAACCAATGAATACAGGCAAGTATGTAAAATACATGACAGTAATAAATGCATAATCCTACCATGCAACCCTAACTAGATGTACCTAAGTGTACCTAGCATGTATGTAGGTGTAAAGCCAAGAATCCCTCTAGGATAAAGTCAATCCCATTACCTGACGTGAGAGACTGTGGGACCTTGTCTTGGTCTCGAGATTGACACCCCACAAGGGATGTCAGACCACTGCGAGCTGGAGTGTCTGCATGCAGTTACCTCAGCGTCTCGCCTCAGTATGTCAGCATGGAAGTCCTTTTCTCCTCTGCCTTCCCCAGCAAGATATGGTGTATATATACCCAAAGCGGTACCCTCCGGGGTTCTATTTTGCTGTGTCATGTCGGACCTAGGATGACGGAAGGAATGACCCTTATACATAGTTATTATGCAGGAGATAGTAGTCCTGCTGTGTTTCCAAGAATCCTCATGCATAATGGATGAGGCTAGTTTTCAGGGAAACTCTACGTCCTGTAAGCAGTACCGTAACTAGGTAAAAGGTCAGTCCCAAGAACCGTTATGAAGTGTTGTGGTAGGGGAGAATATAGGTGAAAGGTTAGGTGACTACTCGAGCTTATATTGGGGTACCTATATGAAACATAACAATATGTGTCTAAGTCCTGAAGATGATCCCGGTACTTCTGTGTATGGGATCGAAACATCATCGACTCCTTAACACCCTGACACTGTCATATGTATCATTTGAATTGTGCTAAGGTGTTTACCTTAATTTGTGCTTGACAATTGTCTGATTTCTTTCAAGCACCAAAAAATGCCTGAGTTTCCTTTCTTATTTTAATTGTCACAGTGTTTGTGTTTCCACTTCATTGTTTTGTTTTCTTTGTGAATATCTAAAATATTATATATTTTTGTCCTGCTGGACAACACAATATAGATCTCATTGCATTTCTATAATAATCTTCCATCCTTATCCTTCTTGTGAGAGACCACTGTTCATATAAAATACCAATACCCAAGGTCCCTGACCTATCACATTGGGTTCCCTTGTCTACATATAATAAAACAATTAGTGAACATAATAATATTCTATGGAATGTTTTGCAAATTTTATCTGCTTGTGGTATGACAGTTTCCCGATAGAAATGTAAATTTGTACAAACTGAAAGCAATGATTAAGGCACACAATATCTGCAGGGGAATCAAACCCAAATCAGAATTGTTAGAAGCTATCAAAAACACTTCTAGATCTATTTGCAAAGATTTGCTTAGGTCATTTTTAGGCCTCAGTGAATACTACGCATGTTTTATGCACAAATATGCTTTCTCTGTTGTAACTTTAAGGAACCTGTCATGGCGGATAAAACTGTACCTTTTTAGAGGAGTATAAAAATCAATGAAAAAGTTTATAAAAATAAAATGATGGTATTGGTTTTTCTGAAGTGCAAATAATGCTTGTATAATTTTGTTTGGAGGTAGAGATAGTCAATGTGTATCCGATGCAGATTTCTCCATTGAAAATAATTACAAAAAAGATGTTGATATATCTAAATCTTTTAGGGGTGGTAGTGAATCTCAAAAGAGGGCAGTAAAAAGCCAGCTAAAATTCTTGTTCTGTACAGATCTTTTATCTGTTTCACCATGGCGTATACATTTAATTTTTAATTTTTTATTCATTATATTTTGTTTTAGTGATGGGAGAAATTTGATATTGTGTCTGTACTTTATTTGTAACCCTGTTATACTTTATGGATTTTGGAGCTTCCTTCTGTTCCAGCTATGGTCAGGAACGTAGTACAGCTATTGCGTTCCAGACAGTTCTGGTGGAAGTCCATTCCTGTTCTCCTTGTGGGCTTTTGTACTATTGTACAATAAATACTTTTAAAGTGTCTAATTTCTCTGGTTCTCCTCTTGTCTCCTTCATTTGTATCACCTGACACAACAGCCTCCTTTCACTATTTTGGGCCAATGTGTAATCAGCGGGAGCGAGTGGTGGGTGGACTAATGTATCTAGACAATATGTTGTTCATTGCGTTTTTTTCAAAACACACAGGGCCAGTGATAGTGATCTTAGCATAACAGGACTTATTAACATTTACAGGAAGTGTTGGATTCTCCCCTAAGGACATTAATCAAGAAGAATGGCAAGCATTGCATTTTAAAATACATTGGACCAATAAACTGGGATGGATGCAGAATTTCTGTTTCAAGTGTTTGATATTATTAGTGAGAATGTGTATTTGGTGGAAGAGCTGCGATCCTGGGAGACGAGGAATGTGGAGGCTGTGGAGGATGGGGATTCTGTAGACGGGGATGGGGGAGTGGAGCCTGGGACGGGGTCGGTGGGGGCTGCGGGGGAGTGCATGCAGGACGGGATCACTTAGGTACACTCATGGAGGACTTGCTATCTGCACTCTACCTGGGTAGCGGTTGAAGAGCGCAGGAGGGAACAGGGCTGCGGAGGGAGGCCACGGCAGGGCCCTCTCTCTCGGGCTGACTACTAGCAGGGGTTTGCCCGTTTGCCCGGAGCGGGGACGTCTTAGGCCTTAGGGCCAGATGGAAGGTGGCTGCTGAGGACTTACTGCGGGCACACTGACTGGGGGGGTGGGGGTAGAGGGGGCGGCGGGTGGGGTTGTAGGGTAGACATGCAGTGGAACGGACTTCTCCTGATGTGTATTATGAGGGGGGATTCCTCGTCTGTTGGTCATATGTGTAATGTTGGTCTGTAAGACCCTGGGTGTGAAAACGTAATAAAATCTTTTACCAAAAAAAAAAAAATTAGTGAGAATGTGTATAATTTTAAACACACTATGTCATTTCATTGGCCTTAGCCCTATAGTACCTTAAAAAGCTTAAACATATTTGGACATCCTCCCCATGACATAATTTTTGAAAAGTGGTGGCAGATTCTACAGTGTAAGCAAACAAATGTTTATTAATGTTTTGTACATAGTGCATTTACCAGCATATAAAACATTTATACTACTTATATGATGGGATGTTACAACAGGAGAAAGGTCTTTTGTTGTCATGGCTGAATGATGTCTCAAGTGCATGCACCAGAACAGAGAGACTGTAGAATATGTACTCCATGGTATGAATAGTGACCCTGAGTTCAAACTTCCATGGAACATTCTCAGTTTTGATAGGATTTGTCCTTCCAGCTTGAAATATGAGCGAACTTTTAAATGATGTTGGCTATTAAAAAACATGAATAAAACAGAGAAACAAAGAGCAAAGCGTGAGCACAAGAACTATACTCAAACTTACAACATGAACACTAGTACAAGCAGAATATCAAACAGTAATGCTCTATAAGAAAATAACTGGCAGCAGAGCATGAAGAATAATTTGGGTACCAGGTGCAACTGTTGCAGAGCTTCTATATGTGCTTTAAAAGATAGATGATACTGATCAGCCTGGCACATGAGAGGCAAGATGGCCGCCGTAGCTCTGTAGAGGAAAGTCGCTTTTTCTCCTCTCTCCTATCCTAGGATGTTAATGGGCTTGTGAATACGGGGATGTGGGTCCTTGGTGGATTTTTATCTAGTATCTCGACAGGAGCATTCAGGCCAGGCTTACTGAGGAGAATTTCAACTAATGCGAGGAAAACTTTGGATGACTGCTGGAGAAGTATAATTAACAGAGCTAAAGCACCTTCCAAAATGTCGCAAAGATGTAAGCTGGACAAGGACAAGGATAAAGACAAAGATAAAGACCAAGCAGTGGCAACTGAGTCGATCAAAGGCTCAGCAACAAGAGAAGAAAATCGCTCTGTAGCGATCCCAAAAGTACCAGTCACTACCGCCAATAAACAAACGGAGCATCTCAACCGCTCCACAAAGAGTGCCCTGCTGAGAAAAACTGAAAGGCAAGAAAAGAAAATTGAGGCAAAACCAGAGACCCGCTTAGCAGCGAGCAAGGCTGCAAGGGAGCAGACATTGGAGTCAGAAGGGAAAATACAGCGCTCGCAAACGGCGACCTCAAAGGAACAGATGCGGCAATCAACATTACCTGAATCTTTCGTATCTAAAGCAACTCCGCTGGTTCAGAAGCAAGCGGACGACCCTCGGCAATCTGGAGTTAGGAGCGGACATGCAACGGCATCACAGATTGGAGCAGGAGCCCCGCGGCTTTCAGCCGCGCTGAACGCGGGCGCCGAAGAAACAGCAGACCGCGAGGACGTAAGCGCTGTAGACCCGGTTGCTGGGCAACCATTGAACGATGAAGGAAATAGCACGCAGCAAGCGGTGCAGAGTGCCGGAGCCAAGAAGGCGAGCGAGGGGGAATTGCAGAAAGCTGATGCAGATTGTAACGCGCTAGAGCAGCTGGAGAGGCATAATAACGTGCAAATGCTAGACGCACTGCTAAACGTGGAGGCAGGGTTGAACAAAAGAACTTTGCAACATTCTGAGCCGAGCTGGGGGAGCACTCTGAGCCGAGCTGGGGGAGCACCCAGAGCCTCGAAGGGCACCAAGACCTCGAGTATGATCGGGACAGTGTTAAGGGTGGCAGAGAAGACAGAGGCATGAGGGGTGGTTCCCCTGAATTTTTTTCAGTCAATGAGGGCTCTAATACAACGGACATCAGTGATCCCGAAAATGAGGAGGAGCGGAGCTGCACAGATCATACTTCTGGCTCAGACACAAGTAAGGACTCCAGGGATCTAGTGACCCAGAAAAAAAAAGAGTTGGAATTAGAAGAGATGGTCGAGGGTCTAGAAGTAGTATGAACAAAAATCTGTCGTGGGACTATTCTACTACGTCAGAGACTTACCAGGAAAATGATCAGGGAGAAGGAGATAATGTTGGGAGGTCAAAACCTCAAAATGTAACTCTTGAAATGTTGTTTGGAACATTGAAGCAGATGCAGTCAGAGGCCAGAGCAGAAAGTCGAAGAGCAAAAAGAGATACAAAAAAACTACAAGCTTCACTGAGAAGAGTAAATAGAAAGTACGAAGAGGTTGAGGAGAGAGTAACCCAAGTTGAAGAAAGGACTAGCAGAGTGGAAGATGAGGTAACAGAATGGCAGACTTTTAAAATGGAACAAGGAAAAGTAGTGGAAGACCTACAATGGAAGCTAGAAGATTTCGAAAACCGCCAAAGGCGGAACAACGTAAGACTTTTGGGACTTGAGGAAGGGCGGGAGGGACAGGACCCGAGAGGATACGTGGTTAAGGTACTAAAAGAAGCCTATCCAGAATCAAAATGGCACTGGGATCTAGAAGTGCAAAGAGCCCACAGATATCCTCTGTTTGTAAGAAAAAACCGGGGGGGTCAAGAGAACGCACTACCAAGAGCAATGTTGGTCTTTCTAGGGAACTTTTTAGCGAGGCAAGAAATAATTGATAAAGCTAGACCAGATTCCAGAAAGACAGCTGATGGAAACACATTCTTCGCCAGGCCAGATTTCTGCCACGTTACTGTGGAAAGAAGGTGGAAGTTAAGGCAGATGATAGTACCCTTTCAAAAGCAAGGCGCAGAAGCTTATTTGCTGTTCCCGGCAAGACTGAAAGTCATCAGGAAGGGGTATACCAAGATGCTCACGTCTGAGATAAAAGCGGGAGAATACCTAGCAGAGATCATGGAGTTAGACAAAGAAATGACAGTAGAGGAAGAACTCCATCGAAAATGCCACCAAATAGCCCACCAAAAACCCTGTAAGGGAAAACACCAAAGTACACATAGATATAACTAACAGATGAGAGAACAGGATAGGAGAGAGTAGCGACACTGCAGACTACAGGGGCTACACATAGGTCAGGATTGACCTATTTGCCTGTAGCAAGGGGGGATGGGATCCAAAAGGGAGGGGGGAAAGGGGGTGGAGGCGGGGGGGGGGAAAGACATGCACTTAGGAGGTGGTCGCAAGCACAGTACATGTAAGGAAGATTTGCGAGGTAGGTTACACAGCAGCTTAGTAAATAAAACTGTAGGTAAGGAAATAATGAAGTTTATTGAAATACTGTTGGCACAGGTACATACAGAGGGTAGGAAAAAGTATGAATCATAATGACTTGTAGGATAGCCTCAATAAACATCTATGGGCTAATTGAGCTAAATAAAAGGCTTAAAACGGCTGCCCTGCTAAAATCGTTAAATCTCGACTTAGTGTGCCTTCAGGAAACACACATTGAAGGCACTAAGGCTTATTTACTGGACCAGCTTGGCTTTAATGTACTAGCAAAAACTAACCAAAGCACAAAGACGAGAGGTGTGACGATTCTAGGTAGGAGACAGGATACGCTGGTTAAGAGAAAGAAGGAGTATCAGTGGGGTAGATGGGTTATAGTAGAGCTAAGGTTTAGGGGGGTAACTATCACGGTTGTCTCGGTTTATGGCACCACAGGAGATGATCCGGATATTTTCCAATTTTTAGACACAGAATTGGCGCAATGGCCGGAGCCCATTATATTTTGCGGTGATCTGAATTTACATGATGTAGACAGTAGTTTTTTAGACCCTGGTAGAAAATACTCAGGGAGGAAAAAGAGGACTCATAGAGCCTTGGCGGATATGGTAACACACAACTTGTTGGAAGATCCTTGGTTAAAATGTCACCCAAACCTAGATGGGAGCACCTTTTTTTCAGCTCCTCACCAGATAATGGTTAGGCTGGATTACTTTTTAATAACAAGAGGACTGTTGGATAGAGCAAGAATAGATAGGGAACCAAGGATCATCTCAGACCATAGCCCGTTAGTCTTAACTGTAATAATTGGGCAAAGGAGGAATAAAGAGCTAAGACAATGGACATTTGATAGAACGCTGCTCCAGGATCAGCGGTATAGGGAAAGAATGAGTAATTGGATTAAGGAATACTGGGAGATAAACAGGGGTACATCATCACCAGGGATAGTGTGGGATGCTTTTAAAGCTGGAATAAGAGGGGAAACCCTGAGTTATGTAATTAAGGATCAAAGAATGTTGAAGGTAAAAGCTGAACAAGTTAATAAATTAATCTTGGAAGCAGAGGAAGCACTTATTACAGCCATACATACACACTCTCCAATTGACCAGATCTTACTGAAAATAGTTGCTCTTAAAGCCGAAGCTATGGACGGGATGGCGAAAAAAACAGTAGAAAGGTACATAGTAAATAAAGAAAAAGGTATATGAACTCAGTGAAAGAGTTGGCCATATACTGGCTGTGCGAGCCAGGCAAAGGGACGGGATGGCTGATATAAAGGAGATTAAAAATGATCAGGGGATTAGGGTGAAGGAAGCTGAACAGATCAGAGAGGTTTTCAAACAATTTTATACGGAGCTCTACACAAAGGATGGTCTGGAGAGAGAGGAGGATATAAGGACTTACCTAAGTGAGATAGAGCCCTCAGTGCTAGCAGAGGAGGACAGGAAGGGGTTGGAAGAGATATTGCAGTTGGATGAACTGGTTGAGGCTCTGAGGGATTTACCATCCGGGAAGGCAGCTGGTCCGGATCAGATTCCGGTAGAATTTTACAAAACCTTTCAACCTTCTCTTGTAAAAGAAATGTTTAACGTTATGCTGCTAGCACAAAAGGGTGAGTCTGCTCCAGAATCGTGGGGCGGCGCAGATATCATTGTAATACCGAAGAAGGGTAAACCTACAGACATCCTGGGGTCCTATCGCCCCATTACTCTAATGAACGCAGATGTCAAGGTGTTCTCCAAAATTCTGGCGAAAAGGCTATCTAGGGTAGTCGAATCATTGGTAATTCCTTCGCAGCATGGGTTTATTCCGGGTAAAGGAACAACTCAACACATCAAACAAGTAATCACGGCATTTGATGCAGCAAGCACTCGAGAAGACCCTATGGCAGCTTTGTTCCTGGACGCTGAGAAAGCGTTTGACAGGGTCTCCTGGAGGTACTTGTGGGAAGTTTTGAGGTGGAATGGTATAGGGGCAGGATTTATTAAGGCCCTGCAGACCTTATATATAAATCCGACGGCCAAGATAAGGGTCAATAGAGGACAAGCATCCGCAGTTAATATCCAGAGAGGAACAAGGCAGGGATGTCCCTCTTCTCCCCTCCTCTTTGCTTTATACCTTGATCCCTACATACGTAAGTTGGAAAGCAATGATCAGATTCCACCGCTAGTTCTAAATGGTTGTAGATTTAAAACGTTAGCATATGCTGACGATGTGGCCATCCTGACTGCAAAACCTTCAGACGCTATCAGGGCAATTGAAGAAGAAGCTGCGCGATTTGGACAGTTCTCAGGATATACCCTGAATAATGATAAAACTCAGATAGTCAAAAACCAGTGGGTAATATGTAACGATGACAGAGTGGTGGGAGCGGCAACCTATCTAGGGGTGCAAATTACAGCAGAGGTTGACAAGATTGTCAAAAACAATATGGCACCTTTAATAGTTCAAGTCAAAAAGGATTTGGAAAAAATGAATAACCTACACCTGTCACTGGTAGGCTGTACAAACATCATCAAGATGATGGTTTTACCTAAATTTTTATACTTTTTTAGGGCTATACCCCTGTTGTTTGAAGCCAGCTGGTTCAATGGCCTAGAGACCATATGTAATAGGTTCATCTGGGCACACGGTAAGACCCGGAGGGCCTATAGGTTTATGACACTTTCTAGGGAAAAAGGGGGATGGGGGGCACCAGATTTCCGGTTATATTATATGGCAACTGTTTTGCAATATATACAAGGATTAATTGGGGGGAATATTGATGATGCAAGAATGCATAATATGTCTACTGAGGTTTATGCTGTTGTGCTAGGGGCAAATGCCTATAACTGTTTCTTAAAATGTACAGATTTTAGTTACTTCAAGAGAACCAGGTTTAAAACTGTTAAGGCGGCAGTTACGGTATGGAACGCTTTTTTAAAGAAAGTTAAGATGGGGAGGTATAATAGATATGTGTCCTTAACTAATAACAGATCACTCCCAGCGGAAATATTTGCGGATCAGACAATGGCAGAGTGGGCAGCAAGGGGGATTACGCAAATAGGAGATTTGTTCTCTCAGGATGGTTTTAAGCAATTCTCAGATCTGCGAGCTACATATGGTATAGACAACAGGGGTTTTTTCAAGTATTTGCAGATTAGAAGTTTCTTTAAAAACAAAGTGGGAGGCCCCGCAGGCTTTAATAAAATAGAAATAATGGAGAAAATTAAGCTGATGGAGGACTGCTCAATAAGGTCGTTTTATGCAACTCTGTTGAAAGAAAACCAGGATGACCTAGAGAAATTTAGCATGAAATGGGCAGATAAAATAGGAGTTGAAAGCAATCTGTTTTTCGAATCTCTGAATTTAGGACGCACAATATTAAGCGCAGCCCCTTTGCAGTCTCAGCATTATAAAACATTATATTTTCTTTACTTTACGCCTGCAAGGATAGCAAAATGGGGTGGGAGTTCAGGAATTAACTGCCCCGCTGCGATGAGTTAGAGGCAGATAGCATACACATTTTTGCAACATGTCCCCAGCTACAATTATTGATTAAAGAGATAGAGGGGTTTTTAGCAAAGTCCTTGGGTATAGTGATCTCTCTTGTACCATCTTGGATCATGTTAGGAGTGGCTGAAGGGGAGCAGGAGCAGTACGCAGAATTTTTGTTTGTTATAATGGCTGTTTATAGATTGACAATAGCTAGGGCTTGGCTAGATAAAAATCCCCCAAAATTTCAAACTTGGTTGGCAAATACGTTGTACGCATACAATATGGAGGAAAATATCTATGCTCGGAAAGGGAGGAGAGGAAGATGCTTGGGGAGAAGGATATGGGAGCCATTAAGTAAATGGAAGGAGAAGCAAAGTAAGGACGAATAGGGGGAGGGATGGGAAGAATGTGGCGGCTCTATCCTTCCGTTATTTTTTTTGTTTTTTCTCATTGTTTATGTTTAGATTCCCTTAATGTTTAAACAAAGTGTTAAAACAACTTGGTTGAATTTATTATTGGCATACATCAAAGATGGAATTTAAATAACAGAAATTAAGGAAAATATTGCAACTGTTAAAGTGTATTCAATGTAAGGTAAACTGTGCTTATTTTTGGTGAGAAAAATAAAAAAGAATAATAATAAAAAAAAAAAAAAGATAGATGATACTGCAATTTTTGTTCCTATAAAAATATTTTTTAGGTGAATATATCATGAAGCCAGACTTCCTGGGCATGTCTCAGGAGTAGCATAACAAAGGCCTTGCAGAAGCAGCGGTGAGGCGAATTGGAAACAGGTTTTGGACAAAGTGGAGCAACCAGTGTGAGGAAAGGAGTGAGTTGTAGAGATACCAGTGCCTACTCTGTTGCAAGTTGCAACAGGATAGGCAGAACATGCAACCCTATTTCCAACTTCGCTTGATTTCCAGAGGTAGAGTTCTGAGTAGGAAGCATGTACTGCAAATCAGTAAATACATGCATTTGATATTATCCATTTCAAGCACTGCCCTCCTGCTAATCTAATCCTTGTCCTGTGACCACCGTAAACCCTGGTTAAATATTTCACTTCTCTAGCCCTCATGGTACCAAGTTATCTCTCCCTCAGCTTAATGGTCTGTTAGGAATGGAATCTCCATGTGCAACAGGTGGACAGTCTGCTGCCTCTGAGATCCTCGCTAGAACATGCCGTAGTATATCTTGCACGACTCACTAAGGTGTCAAACTCTCTGCTGGCCCCCGATTCTTCTCACTGTCACCAAACATGCCTAGGTCCTTCTCTCTCTCGTGTCCTACTATCGTCTCCTGTGACTCATTACCTCCTTTTCTTTCATTTCGTCCCTCTTGGTGGGGCACTTAAAGGAGGCTCTTCATAAAGTATAATTCCTCTGTGAGAATCCAGTGTCTTGAGGATCACCACTCCATTCACAAGGTTCCTTCTTCATTCCCTCTACCTGATCTCCTCCTTTCCTGTCTTCTGGCCCCTCTTTTCTCTCTTCTGTCTCACCTTTCCCTCACCTCTAGCTACCCTTTTACACTCCTATCTCTCCTGCCCCTTATCTTTTCTTTTTCTCCCTCTCCCTCTACCTTTCTGTCTTGATATCTTTCTCTATGGGTCTCACTAGTTCTTTTCACAAGTGCTGAATGGACAAGGATAGGCAGGGGTGAGGAGAGATGGAATAGGAGAAATAAAGGTTTGACGGGAGAGAAAGACAAAGGACTATTTGCTAGAAGATAAGGAGGGAGGGTCTCACAGGAGAGGGTTGGAGAGGGGGAAGAGATGATGTGAGATTGATGAAGGAGAAGAAGAGCTGAGGGAAGGAGTAGGGTTATGTGGTAGTATGAGCAGAGAAATCTTCCCTTTTCATCCTACAACCAAATAGCCCTTCCCCTTCCTTCATCTATCTTACTTCCGCCTGCCTCCTATAAGTATGGCAGCACCGAAGGACCCTATCGTCGTTTCCTTCTTTAGTGGCAAACAGTTGTCCTTTGGTAGACCAAGAGAGATACCTTGTTGAGAATAATTCTATTATGAAAATTGATGAGGATATGCTGTTGAGGTGACAATTCTTAGCCTTTTGGGACTTCTTTCGTGTGTGACGACCCCACGGAAGTGTGTGTATAATGTGTCAGTTTGCTGTGGGGCAAGGTGGATGTCTTGATGACGTGGCAATGCTTAGACAACTGCATGACTTCAGAGCTGTATTGTGTGAGTGCTAGTGTCTCCCTTTCAAAAAAGAATGGCAAACCTTAGAACTTATAAGTGAGATAAGGGTCACTCTCCAAAAAATTGTACCTTTTAAAGCAAACATGGCCAGTGATACTGGTCTGATAATCTCATAATGTAAGATCGGAAAGAACACACAGAAGGGATTAGAGGGCCTTCCTCAAGCAAACTCTTTGATGTTTGATACAAAATAGTTGATTTCATGCTACATTGGGCCTACATCACTTGTGAAAACCGGATTGAGCTTTAAGATAGTTACATTGTGCATGTAACAAATATTGACCAATTGTAGATCCAGAAGCAAGTGTAATTAGGAATACCCCCAGGGCAAGGAGTCTATATATCATGGACGTTTTCTCTTTCTTTTCTTTCTCCCTTCTCTAGCTCCCCCATGCTCCCCCTTCTTTTAATTGTTCTACTGTCTCCACCTGTTCCTTTCTCTGAGTCTTCTTTTCTTCTTCTTTTTGTCCCCTTTCTCTCACTATGGTTGCCTTCGCTCTCATGTCTATTTTACTACAAATGTTTCTTTAAATCTGCTTTCCTTCATTTTCTCTCTCGGTTTTGTTTCCATTCCCCTTTTACTCTTGTTTCTCACTCCCTCCTCTCCTTTTCCTGTTTCCTTTTCTCTTAACTCTTCATCTCATCTCCCTTTCTTAGAGCTCTCCTCTTTCTTTCCGTCTTTTGGGCCTATACATATATATTTTATCTTTTCTCTTCTTCTTCCATCTCTTTTCCTCCTTTTTGCTTTGCTTTCGCTTACTGTATGCACTCATCTTTCTCTCCCTTTGTTCCTGTATCCGTTTTCTTTCACTTTCACTTTTGTTTCTTGCCTTTTTGTTTTCACCCTCATTTCCATGTTCTCTGACGAATTCTCTTTTCTTTCCTCGTCTGCTCTTTTTTCAGCATGCCTTCTCTTATTTCTTTCTTCATCTCCTTTCTGCGCACCCCATCTCTCTGAAGTAAACAATATTGCCTAAACATGCCCTGCAATCTGGCATAACAAGTAAACTTATTAAGATTACACAACTCGATTCTGTGCACGGCATGCGCCTACTTAGCCGGTGTTTATCACATGATACCGTGTATTCAATGGTAGATATGCAATACATAGCCTTACTCAAACATTCCTATTAATTTCATTTAGAGATTTTAATGAAAGATAAGGTTATAATTATTGCAGAGAGGAACAGCTCGACTCGAGGGTTATTGGTGTCACAAGCACACATATATGTTTGTCTGTGGCACTTTCGTCTTCCTCTCCTAACACCACCTCCCAAGCAAAAGGGCTTGGAATGAAGTTCCCAGCTGCAATATGGCACTTCCTGCTGCCAAGTGAATGTCACATCATGGCTGTCTTGCATTTCCTTCTGAACACACCTGCTCCACATGCAGGCGTCAACACTTACACACATATATGTTATGTTAATTGTTATTATGCAGCACGTTTGGCAATTTCTTGCCTCTTGGAACTTTGGTGCATCAGCTATCTGTTATAGTGGGTTTGCCCACAGTAGAGGATTACTCCATGGGAGAAAGGATCAGTGCACGAACTGACCCTAGTGAGTATGTCTTTTGTATGATGGTTGCAGAGTTTTCACTGAGGATAGCTTTTGCAGGGGGCTGACTTGCAGTCTGCCGTCCAATTCCAAACGCATGTTAACTTGGTATTTATTTGCTAGGGTAGTCTCCAAGGGAGCATTGCTGTGGTGTATTTTTTTACCCACGTACCTCCTAATAGTGCTCTACAAAACCCAAGTTCTGAATGTTCCCCAATACTCCAGAAAACATGACTTGCATTATTTTTATAGCGCTAAGAATTTTTTTAAGCACCTTATCTGAAAAATTAGACATTTTCTTTTTTAGATCTGGTGTTAACCAAGAGCTTCTCATTTTATTAACATTCATATGTATATATAAAATACTTGCTGGAGAAAAGCCAAAGGGTAAAACGATGTTATAATAAGTGTAATAACATAACAACTATTGTTTAAAAAACAAAAACATACTTAAATTCACCAGTTAGAGTTTACTGAGCTAACTATAAGATGCACTGTGCCTCACTTCACATATTACATCACTCATGAAATGTTAAGTGTGATGACATCACAAATTACATCATTGAAGACGTCACTGATCATATCACTGATGACATCATCCTTGCTACTGCTCCACAAATACAAACAATGGAGTAATGGAGGCAAGTCTCCTTCAGCATTGCAAACGTTATGTGGTGCACACTGAAGCTACCAGTGAATTTTAAGTGCGAGGAGTACTCCATCAAAGCAAGGTAGAGACTGGGCATAACTAGAGTGAGTTGAAGTCATACTTTACAAATAGGCTGTGCTTTAATTCCAGTCTGTTATTGAAAATGTATGAGAAAAACTAAAGCTTCTCCTCACAGTACATTACTCTCCTGTTGAAGTCTGTGTACATGCTGACGTGAAACAGCTGTCATGTAGTGCTACAAAAAATTCCTATATAAACTGGATGTTTATAAAGTGAAGATATTTATTTCCAAACTTTCACTGAAAATTCTGAGACATACATAGTTCTAGAATGTATAATGTATGGCTAACTCGCTTACAGGCAGTTCAAGCCGCAGTATGATTGTAATCGTTCCACCATCCAACTGCCAGTAACATCACAGGTTTTCTCATCATTCATCTGCACAGGAAGTGACATCACTGATTCTCCCATCATTCATCTGCACAGGAAGTAACATCACTGGACTCCCCATCATTCATCTGCACAGGACATGTAAACTCCTAACCCACACTTTCCAGGCACTACGTTACACTGGGGCATCATACCTCGACAATCGCATCTGCTTTCACAAACCTTCCATGGATACTGAAAACCATATCCAGAGCTGGGGCATTCTCCTGAATCGCTGCTAAAGCATGGAATGACCTGCTGCTACACATAAGAGCCTCATCCTCAGCTCTTCAATTCCACAAGAAGCTGAAGACTTAGCTTTTGAAGTAGTCCCACCAGTAGCCCCACCAGGCCCTATGATTGGTTAGACTCACATCTGCTCAGTGTCATGATGCTCTCCCAGGTGATATTGCAGTCTGCAAATCTTCAGAACATAGCAACATGGTGTACACCATTCTGCTTGTGTCAGGAATTATGTATAAGGATTTTTACAACCTACAGATGGTTATCCATAGGGCCTGGTAGTGTATGCTTTATAATTTGCTAATGTATAGAGGTGAAGCCGTTGACTTAAAATTGTATGTCAGATGAGGTTTTTAGCAGACACATCTCATGAGGGTAAATAATAACCAAACCCTGTTTTGGAATGGTTTTCAAGGTTTATTAAGTTGCTGATGGCATTAATTTCTACAGAGCCATTACATTTCTTATTCTCGTTATTACCAGTCAAATAGTAATATAATATTTACTTCATGTGGGTGATTTCAAAGATATGCTTCGGGGTCTGCTTGTTCAACGTGTTGCGAAAGGATATGCCCATGAGTACTGCAGGTGTTATGGAATATTGGTTCTACGTGCACCTTGTTGAATACCTTCCACTATGAAAAGCTGAAAGCAAACTGTCATTTCCATTGGATGATGATTCAAAGTGAAGCACCATTTCATTGGCTAAAGTCATTAATTTGATGTATTCGCAACAAATTCCCTTCCATTTTATTAGGGAGCGGCGGAGGAGTAGATTTATACTTGCTGCAGTGTTTTCTGGCTTTATGTTTCTTTTTTAAATTTTTTACGAAACTAGTTTTGGATTGAACAACAATGGCATCTCCAGGGGAGGTCAGGGAAGAACTGTCCCATGAAAAGGAGGAGCAGGAGAATGAGCCGGAGACCAGACATGAGCTCCTTGTGTATTATTCTCACCATTCGATAGGGCAGAAGAGTGTGTTGGGTCAGACTGTTATGTACAGTCCGGATTTTTCAAAAGGTACTTCAAAAAAAGTTTGGAATGTCTGGCACGTGAAAACATGTGGAGTTTCCACAATAGGCTGCTGATCACTGCAAAGTGAAAGAAAGATGAACAAGAGGGAGCTTCAGCATCAACAGCTCCTCTTCCTATACTCCAAGTTGGAGACTCTGCTCCTCATGAAGCTAATGTCTTGCCCCGGACCGGAACATTGTATACCAGTGCATTGCACTATATTGCAATAGTGGCTGTGGGAATTTTAGTCTGCAGAAGAGCAGGTTAGAGAAAATGTCATCCAAATTTTCATGCCCCTTTTTTCCCTTTTATTAGTTCAAACAAAAATGAATTACTGTTAAACGTTCAACCTAAAGGTGAACACCTATAACAACCTACTGAGATTATACTGAGGATAGTCTGTTGAAGCAGACTATAAATCCCAGATTTACAGAGAAGTCACAAAACACAGGCACAGCGAGTAAAGCTGATGCCCTGCATTGCAAGAACGGGAGAGAGCAAAAGAGTGGCATATCTACTAGGATGTGGCATTGTACCAGAGTTGTCCCTCTTTAGGCAGCAATGCACCAACACAGACACTCATGCGTCATAGTCCAAAGGTGTCTGCATTGAGTAAAGCATAGTTTTTGTACTGGATGGAGGCCCTTCCAGTACATTATCTACCCTCTAAGGCTTTTCCCAGTTGCTGTACAATGCAACATCCAGTCCAAATAGAAAATGAGGAGAAATTAAAACATTTCTCCTTGTTAACTTGGTTTAGTCATCTAAGGGGGCTTGGGTCTATGGAGGGATTCAGCTGTCCGTGAGAGGTTCTGCACAATGCGGAGACCATGCACAGCAGGGGCTTGTCCATCTGTTGATCAGTTGTTGCCCATAGAAGGTTGGCAGTCCACATTGGGTTCGGTAGAAGGCAACGGCCATACGAATTGTGGGTTTGCCCCCTAAGGGGGGCTGGGGCATCTGGAGGGAATGGGATATCCATGAGGGGTTGTGCAAATGGCGAAGTCTGTGCTCAGCAGGGGCTTTCCCAAACATGTGTTTATGACTGCCTACAGGGGGTTGGCTACCCACGAAGAGTTTGGCACAGGGTAAACGTTTACACATTGTAGGTTTGACTACCTAATAAAGGCTTGGGATTCTGGAGGGAGGGGCTGCCCATGAGGGGTTGTACACAGGGCAAAGACGCACAACACTGGCTTGCCCATCCGTTTGCGGTTGGTTGCTCACAGGGGAGTTGGCTGTGTGTGAAGGGTTTGGCTCAGGGTGAAGAACGTATACATTAAGGGTTTGGCCACCTAAGGAAGGCTTGGGTACCTCGAGGGAATGAGGCTGTCTGTGAGGGGTTGGGCAGATACGCAGCATGCCTAGCCCTCCTGTGTGCAAAAAGTTACTCACAGCTGGTATGCTGTCTGCGTAGGGTTCAGCACAGGGTGTAGGTCATGTACACTGGGGTGTTTTCTACCTAAAAAGTGAAAGAATGTCCTTATAAACCCTTTAAGCGCACTGCAGCAGGATATGTCAAGCCAAGGTCAACTCATCTGAAGTCCATGTTTCTGCAGAAGCAAAGGCTATCGGCTATGTTCCAGGAGTTGAATCCTCAAGACACACTAGTAAGCATGCGTGTTGGAGACTCACCCCCAAGGGAAGGGGGGTCGGGCTCTCAGTGATAGGTCGATGGACAACGTCTGATTCTTAAGGGATTTCATCCCCATCCTTGATGAAGGGGCTACTTCTTTAAGGAGCCTGGCCCTTGACAAACACTGTTATGCTGACACATGTATTCAGGTATTACAGTTCAGGAACACAGTGAGCCTCATCAAAAAATCACTTTCTGGGTTACCTTCTGTATATGAGACCTCATTAAACAAATGATGAACTCCTTAGGGTTTCTTCTATTGAAAGCATGGGCAAGATTGTTCACAAATTAGCTGCTCTTTGAAAGGTGAAATTTCCTTTTGTAAAGTTTCTCAGTCTTTTTTTGTGGGCAAAGTACTTGGAGAGCGAGAGCACCAATGTCTAAGGTCATTACCAAACCAGGACAGGTTGTTCGAGAATAGCCTGTCTTTTGTCTTTTGGAATTATTCTTTTTTTATGTATGATCGTGCTAGCTTCTCTTAGATGTAAAATGAGTGTACTACCTTTGTTCTTGGAAGTCTTTTTCTTTAGTAGGTGTTCTCTTTTGTTTCCTCTGAGGTGTGTAATAACGTTCTGTTCTTTTCTTTGTGGGAGCCAGGCTCCGTGCAGCCGGTGTGAGGAAGGCGTGTGTAAGTCAGCAGGAAGAGTCTCCACCAGGGAGAGATCTTCCCTTTCTAGGAAAGATTTGAAGCCAAGCAAAGTTTCCTGGTTTGGGCGCGGTAATAGGACCATGCCCAAGATGGCACCAAATCTCATGCCACACCCAAAATCCCACTAGATTTCGTTTATAGCTCATAAACATGAAAAGGCTATCTCACGTATGTTGGGGGCTTTAACATGTACCTGGGGCTTTTGCTATGACGGGCTTAAAAGGAGGTGTGCGGAAAAATCCTAATCTTTGGGCAATTTAAAGGAGCACTCCCTTAGGGGCTTACAAGTTGAGTGACAAACATGGAGTCAAGAGTTGGGGGGGCACTTAGAGGTACCAGTGGTGGCGGAGCTGGGTGCAAATGCTACAAGCAGACCGCGTCATTACAGGATAGACCATCCATAAAAAAGTCCTGTGCCCAAACCCCTGTGGGATTTGCCAGTGTGCAGCATGGAGTCTGCAGCAGGGCCGGGCCTGCTTCTGGGTCCTGTACCCAACTCCCGCAAGCAACCACCCCCACCAATCACAGCCTTAAGTTATACATGGCATGAGGTTGGCTGCAGGACCTGGCCCTGCGCCCAACCCATGGCAGGGGGCGAACCACTCTTGCTCCCCATCCCACATCTTCCATATTTTTTGTTTATTTTTTGGGGATCCATGGTACTCCTGCGGCATCCCCGCTATGCCGTAAACCACTAGGAGGAGAGGCAGGGTAGAGATAACCAGCTCCCCTAGGCCTGGTAGGGAGGAGGGAGGGTGTTCAAGAGAGCAGAGGGCCCCACACAGGGCCAAACAATTTTTATGGAACCATGCATCCTGGGAGACGGCTGCATTTATTTAGTCCCACCTGGCGGGAGCAGCTTCGCTTTCTGCCTCCTGGGCGGGAGGAAATCTGTGTTCCCTGCACGGGAGAATGCAGGTGGGGAGTTGATGCTCTGCCTGCCTGCTCTCTGCTGGGCAGGGAACCACACAGTGTCCTGGGGTTCTGGGACACTGGTGCCATCGGGCCCCAGAGGATGGGATCCCCATGGCCATTATATTGCTCACAAACGGGGCCCCATGCACCCCTTCACAAAATACGAATGCATTGGCCCCAAGAAAGGATCAACGGGCCTTGATAAAGCTCAGGGAGGGGGGTTCCACACTCCTCCTCATATTAAAAAAATAAAATCAGGCCCACGGGCGTTGCTCATTACAGTCAGGGGCAATTGCCACTTTTTACCGTCCAAGATCATTGATACTCATTACTGCCTGAAGCCATGGGGCTAGCTAATTGCGGGACCTTAATATCTGAATGGATAACGACTGCTTGAAGAGAGGCTACTCTGTTGCCCATTTAAAAAAAAAAAAACTTGAATGGTGGAGGGTCTCGATATTTGAACAACTAGCGTGTTTTCACAATATGTGAAGAACCATAAGAGTGTTTACACTATGTGTGAACACACAGGTTCCCATTACGAGTTCTTTGTTAATTCTGCAGGGAGATATTAGCCGGAATTACCAATTCTAGCCATTATCTCCCCGTAAATTAAAGGGGATTACAAATTAAATGACCTGTCAGACCTGGATGCGGCTGGACCTGAGGTAGCACAGTGGACAAAAAGATGGATTGGGGTGTGGCCCCCAGTAGTTACCAGTGGCTGAGATTAATTCAAGCATTCCATCCATCACATTTTTCTATTTTCCGTGACATCTTTCAGATCACTTCAAAGGCGGTGATAAAATATAAATGCTATTTTCACTTCTGGACAACCAGTCCAATGTACCAATCAATTGAATGTGGTAATATGACTCAGCAAATCTTGATAGCCCTGTTTTTAATTCAACCTCGCTGTATCTAAAGAAAGGGCGTGGAACTTCCTATCAAACAACTCCTGCCTCTGATAAAAATGCAGAAATGTTGTAAAACAAAGGGTAACATCTTTCTTCCAACAGAATATTTAAATTAGCCATATTTCCACACATGTTTAATAGAACAAAGCCCACTTTGCTTTAATCGCCTGGGAAGGGCACAGCCACGCACAAAAACTGCATTTGACACTTATTCGGGAACAATACAATTTTTGGATGACAGGAGAACATTTCTGGAGGAGCTATCTATGTACATGAAGTTAGTGAGGAACAAAATGTGCAAAAACCTAGTTTCCCACAAGGTAGTCAGTAATGCCCATAAGTTTCAGCTTTTATCATTTGTGGGTAAGGGTATTTGACTTGCATCTTTCTTCTCTGCTTTCGACAAATGACCTTTCAATTGCTTAACATTGCTCTCTTCTCTGTTTTTAGGCTTTTATTTGTAGGTTTGTTAAGTGGTAAAGCCAAAACAGAGTATTCACATACATTGAACAACGTTGAAAGAAATATTATTTCTTATCATTGATTCACAGAAAGTCATGATGGCCTGAGCACTACCTACAGCTAGTATGAAAAACGAATTCTACTTCTCAAGGATACAGAAACATCTCAGAGGAGACAATGTCTACAATAAACAAGCATTGGCATAGCCAATAGGTCTCGCCTTTGGGACCTTATAAGTGTTTAGTTATCCAGCACAATATCATTGGTGCAACAACATCAACTGTTGCATGATTAAACACTTATAAGTTCCGAAAGGTGAGACCTATTGGCTATGCCAATGCTTGTTTTATTTTGCTCTGGTGAGCAGCAGAGTTAGGGCTGGTGGCAAGGGCAACACGAACAATGAAGGGAGGGTACGTGTCAAGAGCAACATGGAGAATGGATAGAGGGCAGGTGGGTGGGCAACATGGACACCAGAGGGACGCTTTTGATTGGAAACATTGCATCTTTTGTTGACATAGCTCAAGTGAACAACTGAACACAGTACAGTAACATGCAGATACCATAACATACCAAAAACAGCATAGCACAATTAAAACGTAACAGACCCCAACAAAAACAGAATGCAACATAGCCAAAGGACAGCTCTTCACATTGCAATATTGCAGCACAAAAAAACAACAGAATACATCACACCTACAGCACAATGCCACACAAAAAATACTCACTTTGCCACATTACCACCTGCGCAAACTTGCTATCATAATATTGTGGTAAAAGGTGGTGTGCACCAAGCACTGCCTTAAAGTACCACAAGGACATCACATAGCACTAGTTAAAAGTGTTTCTGAACAGGTGTTCATTCTCTGTGTGTTCTGCGGTAATGGCAACCAGTGGCAGTGAGAGAGCCATCTTCCAGCGGAGTGTGGGTTTTGTATATTCTGTTCTAATGTGTGTAGAGCAAATTAAAATAATAATAAAGTAATGTCTTTGGCACACTTAAATACTCAAGTTTGCATGTAATACAACCTCGGTTAATGGGGCATCCGTTGGGAGTGGCTAGCGGTTAACCAAATATACTAGTCAGTCAAATGCTGATGTGTCAGTTAAGATAGATATTTGATCACGTGGGTGCCCTTCAGCCAATGTGGCTCATTAGCACTTTGCAAAGCCAGGAAGGTTGCACTTACTAGAAGATTCGAGAATGTAAAGTACCATAGAACACTGGTAATGCTGTGACTGAAATAACTTCTAATGAGATCTAAATAACATTTCTTATTTTCTCTTCTCAGTGGTTCATATGATAGTATTTGAATAGGTAGCTGCCTTTTCTTTCACAGTGTATGTTAGTCTTTCTCTCTGATTACCTTTGTTTTCATGGAGGGACGGCATGTTTCCCCGTGTCTGTGTAGGCATTTGTGCACTGACATGGAAACAAGTCGGGGAGAGAGAATTCTGCTGCCTCTGAAGCAATGTTCTTTGAAGTTGTATTTAAAAATTAGCTTATTAATGCTGTGTTTTGGGGGCTTCTAGGTAATTGCTTTTACGGCGGGAGAGGAGAGTTGCCGTCTTATGAAGCCAAACAGCCTCTTTTTACCCCCTTGAGCCTGAGTCAGCTGTTTGTAAATTTACATAACAGGGAATAAAAATGAAACGCTTGTGATAGCCGCCCTCTGCTTTGCCCACTACGCCAGGTAAGTACTGGCCGTTTCTCCCCGTGCTCGGTCCGCTGTCTGCAGGGCCGCTGATAAGACTTCCCCCTGTGCCGCCAGATGCTCTGGAATGATATTGGACAAGTGTTGTGGGCTTTGTAATAAAATGAAGCTGACCTCCCTCCGCCGTTACCTCGTTTATCTGATTTACACTGTGGAATCGGGATCGCAACTATTGATTAGAACATAATTAGTTAATAAGGGGGGGGGGAAAGAACACTGAGGGTGGGTGTGTGAGACCATGGAGCAAACAGAAAAGGGAGGTGAGCAATGTGTGAGACAGTGGAAGCTAAGGAAAGAAATGTGAGCCATGTGTGGGACAGTGAGAGAGAATTGAAGGGAGATTAACGGTGTGTGAGAGGAAGAGAGAAAAGGGGAGAGTGAGAAGGGAACAGAGAGGGCAGGAAAAGAATTCTGTGAGCCGTGTGTGAGACCATGGAAGAGAAAGGAAACGTGGGGAAAGAAAACCAAGAATGAGATGGGAATGGAAGAGGAGAAACAGAGGGTGGGGACGAAACTCTGGCAATGGAGAGGTGCATGTAAAAGGACTCGGAGTTGGAAAATAACTGCGTGGGCTCGTGAGTGAACTCTGCCAGGCACGTGAGGGAGGGGAAGAGAGGGGGAAGGGAGGAGAGCACAGAGCGCGAGAGAGCCTCTAGACAGGGTGAACTGCGTGCGCGCGCAGTCTGCTCTTTTACTCGTGCTTGTGGCGCGCCCCTGCTCGCTCCCGCAAGGTGTATGCTGCCACAAGCACGAGTATGTGCTTTGAAAAAGAGCTGAACGACGGCTAAAGGTCTCCTAAGCAGCGCATTCGCACTGCATAGGCGAGACCTAAAAAGGGCTGCACCCAGCTATAAAAGCTCAAACAGTAGGAACCTATTGGCAAATGGCCTCCAAGACAAGCATGTTAAATCCAAATATGCAAAGAACAGCTTAAAGATCAGTGTTCAGGCCACCCTCTGGAGACAAGTTTGTCAAAACAGGCTCTTACTGCATAAGCTCATGCAAGTAGGGACACTTTGTCATCAAGGACCACTTTCAAACTACCTGGAAAAGATACTCCACTACCGGCAAACTCCTTCCTTAGCTCAGTGACCTGAACATAAAATGTCGATTTTCAATTAGGCCCAGCTTAGAACTAATTCTTGATAGTTGCTGTTCTGTAGTGTAACCAACACAGTGTTCAACACTTCCTCTGCTGGGTCAGTTCCCTTGTAGGCAATAGTTACAGCTCTTTTGAAGTGGACTGTTTGACGGTCACCATCCTAATCCATTTCCTTCTCCAGGAAGGTCTCAGTTGCAAACCTCAAATTTTTGCCATCTTTCACGTCCGTCCAAAAAGCTGAAGACTGGCTCCTCTTTTCCCATTTTCCAGTCTCTCAAGTCTGAGGATGTACAGGGCCTAACAGATCTGTCCTGGATTGGTATGTAGTGTCTCATCTTCAACATCCAGCATTTCCTGATTGCCAGCCTGGCATTCCTGCTGTCTTGTAACTTGTGTGCACCAATGGAGGTCTTACTGTTAGTTGCCAAGTATGCTGGAGGTCAGAGCTGACTACCCTGTAAACGATGCAGCAGGTTTTGCAATGTGATGCAATCTGAAAGAAAAAGCCAGTGAAGTTGTCTAAATATTTGTCATAACCTGCCACACAGGCGTGATGGAATAAACTGCAACATGAAGGACATAAGGTAAGTCTAGGACATGCCTTGTAGCAGTATTACCACCGTGTAAAGGGAATGGTTGTATGTCGCAACACCAAGTTCCTCTACCCCGCCTACCTTTACAACGCTTCTCTACAACGACCGCGTCTTAATCACTAAGGGGCATATGTATGAAAGCAAAAATTAGTCGCAAACGCTGCGATTCGCAAAAAACAGCGTTTGCGACTGATTTTTCGCTATTTCATATGTATGACACACTTCCAAACTGAAAAATAAGAAATCGCTAAATTAGCGATTTCTTAGGCTGCGAAACAAGAAAACTGCGAATTTCCTAGCGAATACCTAATTTGCGATTCCTTAGCGTTGCGAATATCGCTAACAAGAAATCGCTAGCTAAGAAATCGCAAACACATGTATGAAAAAATCGCAAATTGCGATTTCACGAAATTCGCTAATTAAGAAATCGCTATTAACACCAATTGCTTGCAGGTGGTAAACTGGTGCAAGGTACAAAAACCAGCCCACAATGCAACAAACACACCCACAATGGCTGCAATGTACGTGATAGCCAGGAGGCTGCGTATTCGGGCCCTTGCACACAGGAGAATGAGACAGGAACGTATCTTCAGGCTGCGCATCACCCTGTTCCAGAACACTGAAGAGGAGATCTATGACAAGTACAGACTGCACCCACAGACCATAATGGACCTGATTGAGGAGCTGAAACCCCACTTGGAGCACCCTACTCGCAGGACACAAACAATTCCCACACATGTGCAGGTCCTGTGCTCCCTGCACCTCCTGGCGTCAGGGAGTTTTCAACGGGTCATAGCGGAGGTTGGTGGGGTGTCACAGAGTGCACTTTCGCGCTTCTTCCATGCCTTCCTAGATGCAATGCTACTGAGGCTCCCACATCACATTTACTTCCCCACCACCCAACAGGCATTACAACAAACGATACTGGACTTCTACCAGATTGCACGTTTCCCCCACGTCATCGGCTGCATTGACGGGACCCATGTGGCCATCACACCCCCAGCAGAAACTGAATATGTCTACAGGAATCGGAAATGCTACCATTCCCTCAACATACAGATTGTGTGCAACGCTAAGTATCACATCACAGACATCGTAGCCAAATACCCCGGCAGTACACATGACTCCTTCATCTTCCGACACAGTGGAATACACAGACGTCTGAGTGCTGGAGAGTTTGGGGAGGGGTACCTGCTCGGTAAATACATTGCACACATCAATACATCCACTACATCAGTTGAGGGGGGGGACATTGACTCACCTATTGTGTTTTTTTCCATGCAGGTGACAGTGCCTATGCAGTGCGCGACTTCATCCTGACCCCATACCTGGATCCTGCAAATGCAAGTGAGAGGAGCTACAACAGGGCACACAGATCTACACGCTGTGTCATTGAGCGAACCTTCGGAATCCTGAAGAGCCGCTTCAGGTGCCTGCATAAAAGTGGAGGCGCACTGCAATACAGCCCTGAGACCTGCTGTAAAATCGTGGCAAGCTGTGCAATGCTACATAACATGGCAATGAGGAAAGGCACCACAATTGATGTGACCGATACAGACACATCGGATGACGAGCGCCCTGCTCCCCCTGCCAGACCAGCACCAGGAGTTGGGGCAGCTGCTGGACGCCAGAGACGGACTGAGATCACACAAAACTACTTTTAGGTGAGTATTGAGGAAATGAGACTACAAAGCCTGATGATGTGTCAAGTGTTTAATCACACTTAACATGAAAGAAATTGTAATTGTCCCCAGCACATGTTGTACACACAGTGCAGAGAAGGCACAAGAAATAGGGCAAACAGCCTTTTGCGGGTTAATGCACCCGTGTTGCAGTCAGTGTCCCCGCAGATGATCACCTCCGTCGGTGCCGTCCAGGGTGGTTGACCCCCATGGTGCGCCCTTGGCCTGCTACCTGTCTGCCACTGCGGCGTCTTTCACCTGGCAAGGTTGGAGTGATGCTGCTGCGACTCGATGTGTCCTCACTCTCAGCAGAGGACATTAGTGCGCTGCCACCTGCATTGGCTGTCTGCAGCTGTTCCACAGCAGTGGTCACCTGCGCCAGCCCTCGTGCTATGTCCTGGCAGCAATGTGCCATGTCCACCTGCATGGTTACGCTTCTGCGTGTGAGTGCGCTGGTGGTGGTGCAGAGGCGGTTGACTGCCTTAGTATAATTGTTTAGCCGTGCATTGGCACGTCGTCCAGCCCTGTCATTGGCAGCTTGGGTGTCCCTCAAAGTGGCACAGAGCTCTCGTATTGCCGCTACCATGTTGCGATTGTCCTGATGTAGGCGGCCTAGCTGGCGATTCATTGACCGCATTGCCTTGCTTTGCAGGCGCTGTTCCTGCAACATGCACTGTTCCAAGCCGGAGAACACGGTGCCTTCTCCTTCTGTTGCAGTGCTGCTCCTGGGCCTTGACCTGGAAATGGCCTGTTCCCTTTGCCTTGGTGTTGGTGCGTCATGACGGGGCATGTCTGTCACACCCTGACTCCCCTCTCTCCTGTCGGTGTCATCGCCTGTTGCTGGGACTTCATCCTCAAATGGAGGCAGTGGGGGCACATGTGCGCGCTTCCTGCGCTGAATTGGCTGCTGCTCTGTCTCATCGCTGGAGTCCGCAGGGTCTGCAGGCTCCTCTCCCTCAGCGCTGTCTTCTTGTGGCATGGCGTGTGCTGTGGATGTAAAGGGGACTATATGAGTTTGTGTTACTGTCTGCATGTGGCACTCAATAAAGTTACAAATCTTTGACGGCTAACCTCTGACACATTTCTATTCAATGATCCCCAAAACACATATGTTGCATTTACTTGTGATGGTGTCATGGACACACAGTCAGACACAGTACTACGAGTACCATGATGCATTGCTGGGTGTGCTGTAAGACCTGGGCTGGATTGGCATGTTGGGAGTTAACTATGCGCATTTGGGGGAGTGTGCAAGGGATGGGGAGGAGTGCAGGGTGATTTGGCATGCATCTTACCTTGTCTGCTGGATGAGGGGTCGGAGCTGTCGATTGCAGCCACACCACCAACGCTCTCAGGCAGGAGGGTTGACTCCACGAGCTCCTCATGGGGGGTTGGCTGCTCTGCAGTGGATGGTCCTCCTCCAGTCTGAGTGGCATCCTTGAGTCTGGCTGCCACCCTCTCCTTGGACCTCTGGCGCATATCATACCACCGCTTGCGCAGCTCCTCGATGGTGCGTGTGGTGACTCCAACAGCATTCACCTTGCTCTGTATTTCCAGCCAGATTTTCCTCTTCCTGGCCTCTGGGACTTTGAGTGCCTTCTTCCCAAACAGAAGCTCATGGCTGCAGACCATCTCCTCAATGAGGACCTCCTGCTCCTTTTCTGAAAACTTGTGTTTTCTCTTTCTTTTTTCTGCATCTTTGCCCTGCTGGTTTTGTTTGGGATCCATTGCTGGTTGCTGTCTCCAGGAAAGCCTCCTCACACTCCACAAGCAGCCTCTGGGTGTGGCTCAGGTGAGCAGGTGCAGGCAATCACTACAGTTTCCTGTTTGTGATGTCATCAGCCTGCACCAGGCTTGCAGATTCCCGTTTTTGCGATTTCTTATTTAGCGAATTTCGCTATTAAGAAATCGCAATACGGGATTCTGCGAATTATTTGCGATTTTTAAGGAATCGCAAATGATTAGCGATTTATTTTATACATCCCGTTTAGCGAATCTGATTTTGCGAATCGCAAAATCTCGCAAATTAAGATTCGCTAAAGGGGAGTTTGATACATATGCCCCAAATTGCTTTACCACACATTTATTTTCCATGAATTTTCATGGTAAAGGCATGCATGGTAAACGGCTATCCGTGGTTAAGGTTAGCACCCACCTCCCTCTTCCCCTGAGCCCTAAATACGCACCCCAACCTCCTAAAAACTAACCCAAACCCCCCCACCCCTTAAAAACTACCCCGATCCCTTCCTACCCCCTAAAAACTACACTGAACCCCACTCCCTAAAAACTTCCCCGAACCCCCCACCCACTACAAACCATCCCGATCCCCCACCCCCTAAAAACTACCCCAAACACCTCCCACCCCCTAAAAACTACCCCGTAACCCCCACCCCCTAAAAACGACCCCGAATCCCCCACCCTCTAAAAACTACCCGAACCCCACACACCCTAAAATCTGCCCTGAACACCTCCACCCCCTAAAAACTACCCCTAACCCCCTGCCCCCTAAAACTACTCCAAACCCCTCTTACCTGTCCTGTTCGCTTCCCGACATTCCTCTATCCCCGCCCATCCCGAACACTAGAACGACTGCCTTAACCACGCACATACATGGTTAAGGCAAAGTCGTTGTTCGGACAAGTCATTGTTCGGCTTGCAGGCTTCTGGAACTCGTGGCTCTCACCTCGTAGTTCTGGATGTTTCCCAAAGGGAATTGGACAGAAGCTTGGATGCAAGTTCTGAAGTTTGTTTCTAGATAATAGTCAAAGAACTGAAAGTCCAGCCAGTGCTATAACTCCAGAGATTAATAGGACTTTATACAACTTAGTAAAACAAACAGTTAAAATATGAGACACAAAGTAAAACAGAAGATGTTAGCGCCTTTTATTATTGTGCTGTGAAACTGCCCGATAGCTTTAATAAATGGTAGATTGTCTTAGAAATTACACTTGAAATTATCCAGTAGCAGGGGACTCACAGAACCAGAAACAGCAACTGGACCTGAAAGATTCATCAGTTCCTAACAGGTACTAGAGTTTAGGGTTCAGATTAACCACAGCTACAGATGTAATCTCCAGAACCCTGAGGGCTATTGAGAGGGCTTAGTTTCTGAATCACGAGAACCCTATCCTTACTAAGGCCTATTGGGTCACTTGTAATGCGTCTTTATAGCTCCACGACCAACGTGGTGCTATGTCTTTGCTTTTCTAGGCCAGCTGGGCTGCCTTGGTCTAATGGCTTTTGAGTGGTCCCAGTTTCTTGAGGTGTTCTCATCTATGCAGATTCTCCAGTCAGCTTGGCCTTGTGCAGGTATACCCATAAATAGGGTAGCTTTTCACTTTACGGGTCGGACAAGCTCATCTTCTCTCTAAAGGTCACAGTATCTAGGCTTCTTTGAAGAGTACAGGCGTTCCACTATTTGTCTCCAATTTGAGTATATTTAACTGTAACGCATTTCCTCTGGGCTAGTGCACAAAATCCCCTGAATTGGCAACCGTTGTGTAATTTCCATAGGCAAGAGGTCCAATATTCGGGCCACAAGGAGGAAGACAAATTCAACCCACATGTGTGTCAGGATTCAGGGCAGATGCAGGTAATATAGCATCCTCAGCAACTGGAAAGGATCTACGACAAATGAGTGCAAACCCATGAGGCTGGGAACACTAGATTGCTAACTGCATGACATCCCATACTCGCTTCCTGGTGTGAACATGACATCCGGGTAAACAGAGGCAGACCCATACTTAAAATCATTGAAGGCTCAAAGTCTTCGCCTGACAACGTGGCATTAGTTGCAGTGTCCTGGGGCTAATGGCTGGATTCCTGGTGAGCCCAAAGCTCAACATGGCAACATCCGCTACCAAAACGGGTAAGCTTGCATCTTTAGCTGTGATTCTCTCTTCTCTCTGGCTAGTTCGATATACTCACTTGTCCGCCTCCGTTTTCCAGTCAGTGAGAGTGAACTATCTCCATAATAGTGCCATCCTCTTACAGAGTCAGTTCCATCTGGAAGCGAGCTCCAGTCCTGTCTCTCCCCAGACTCCTACCACTGATAGCACGTTCGTCTCTGCTCCCCAGTGTAGGTGTCCATGGACCGCAGGGATTTTCCGGTGGTCTACATCTTCTGAGCCTGACAATGAGACCATTATCAAAATTCAAACTCTTTAGCTAGTCTTGGAGAAGTGCATGCCTTTTCCCTTACTCGCCCCTCATCTTTTGCAAACCTCCTAAGCAGAGTCCTAGAATTGATCCTTTTGAATAGTTTAAGGTGGAAATGTAGGTTGCCTTTAGAGTCTAGCAGACAGCTCATTGTCAGGGGAAGGGGTGTGTTTCATGCAAACAGACGAAGATAGGAAGCCAATCCCTACCTGACACAGATTTACTTTCGGGATGGGGCCCGAGCACAAGGATGTGCAGGCTATTTTGTTCACCATACTCAAAGGACAACCTACAGGGAAAGCACCATTGTGTGTACACATGCACATGGCTTCCCGTTATATTCCACCATTCATTCGGGTTGCCATGAAACCTACAAACAACATAAACATAACATACACAATCCACGCGTCTCATAGATGGGGATAATCAAGAGAACCCACTTATGGAGAACTTGGGGGGTAATAACTATAAAGCGCAAGTAGGCAGCCAACTTATGGGTTCACTTTGGGTGACCGTCTGTCGTCACAGAAGCTCTGCTGATTAACTGTTTAGTAAAACGTGCAACACCTTCAGTGTGCTTGCTGATTGCCACAGCCTCGTAAGCTGAAAAGTGCGGGCAAGCCAGAAAAACATAGCAGGAAGGACTACACATCATTCTAACAACATTGACACTTTTAGGGTGGATAAGCAGTCTCTCAGTTAATTGATGCCGCAGAAGATGTGGGTCTCATTCAGTGGGTTTTGTCTGAGATTTGGAATTTGGACTTTGGTTCCATCAGCTCCCTGTTGGGGTCCCTAAAGCAGAGGAAGTATGTACCCCATCAAGTCAGTAGCTCTTACTTCATCTGAACTTTGAGGCAAAGCCCTGTTGCACTGTACAAGAGGGGTGTTCACCAGGACTCGGGCTCTTCAGGTTGCTGTTTCTGGAGTCTGCTGCAGGTCTTGGCTCCAGAGAAGCCCTGTAGCTGTGGCCTGCTCTAAACTAATACCGAAATGAACTGCCTGGTGTGGTGAGGGCCATGTGTTTGACGAGGATAACAAAGGACAAGGCCCGGCGGACTTGCGCTTCTCTGACTGGTCCGTTTTTTTTTACAGTGGCTCTTTCTAATATAGACTATTGCTATATAGCACTGCCAGCAAAAGTGCTATGCAAGGTCCTAATCTTGCAAAACTTGGCTGCCTGCATCATCTTTGGTAAGAGAATCATCATCCCAGCACTGATGTCTGTTCACGGGCTGTTAGACAATCAGAGGGTAATCTTCAAAATGCCGTGCAGCGCATAAGAACCTACATTTTTGGTTCCCTAAAAACCATCTAGACAATTGAGTTCAGATGACCAGAATCGTTAGTGCTCTCAAAAAGATACAATTGTTATAGGGCAGGACTTTTCTCTCCCGTGGCTTCACTCTTTGAAATGTCATGTCCTGCCACCACCTCGCCAGAGGACAGAAGACAGACTGCAAAAAATGTAAATGCTTGAAGACCCCCTTCTTCAGTAAAGCAAAAAGCATTGCATCTTCGCCCAATTCTTCTCAAGCGATGCCTCGAGAATCTAGGACTCCTTCACCTCGTAGCGTGTGCATGCCGGAACACCACACTACAGCAGGTATTCGATTGGTCAGAGGAAAAGTGACTCTGAGAAAGTTCCCTGTCATATACCAGCAACCTGGCTGGGGGAAGCCTTACTTCAGCTTTTTTTGTGGTACAATCCATCAGCAACACAGCCATTAAGTTACATCAGATGTCCATTTGGCTGCCATGCTGCATACATCCAAAACCAGTGCACCTGTCATTGGCCGCTTCAACCAACTGCATTCATACTTCAATAGCAGTAATTTGCCCCTCTGTGTCTCCCCCTTCCCCATAAGAGAACGTAGGGAAGGAAAGCATGGGAAAGAGACTGCTTACTGCACATGCACCAGTGAACAAAAATTCCAGAGCAGTGAACGAGAATGCTCCTTTGCCACCTGGTTGCCACGGCTTAAATCATGTGGTGGGTGGTTAACTTTCATATCACCTTTACTGGTCTGGGCTAAAGAGGTCCTAATTCATGGGGATAAAGATACTGTATAAATTGACTGAATCCTTCCCAGCGTAGAGCGGGTGTAGGAAGATTGAGGCCTATTCACAAACTGCACTCTGAAGTATGTTTAGTAGAACTAAATGTGTACCATTCCCTTCCTACAGAATGTTAATAGTAACCCTACCTACAGAGAACTCTGCTTCTCCTATTCTTTCTGTGCAGAGATCTCCACCTTATGTGCGGGGTAGTGGATGTAAGATGGGGAATACTTCCTCTGGATTGGGAGGGGTCAGAGAGAGGTAAGGAAGTGCTTAGGGAGGAGTAAGGAGTGGTTATGAAGGAATATGCAAATACAAACGCCCAACCCACAAAGGAGTAATCCCCTTGCAATTCACAAACTGTACTTCTAAAATTACCACAGCCAAAGAGGAACCAAAACAATAGTAAATGTACCCCAGCGCAGGCTGGAAGAAGTCCAGCATTACATGTGGACAGTCAAGGGTACTGCATTATAATCCCACAGAAAACAATGGAGGCAGGGATTTAACATACCACATTATAGGATTTTGAATTTTAAATTATGTATTTCTATTTTTTTAGTGTTAAAAGTTATATTCGATTTAACACTATTAAATAAATGAACATATACATTTGTGTTTAGAAATATTTAAACTTTGAATATACAATGAAAATTGTGCTCAATGTACTAAATAAAAATTAAACATAAAAATGATAGCAAGGGCGGGATGTTTTAAAGTTATTTGAAATAATAATGAAATTAATATATTTTACTTATTAAATTATCAAATATTGAATTTGCTGAGTTAATGTGATCTAACATTATATTTTTCTAGTTCTAGGTAAATCATTATTTTTTAGTTAATTTACATTTTATTTTATACAGAAATTTTACACTTGAAAAAAATATTTTTACACTTTATTATTGTTCACTATGCTTGGTTATATGAGTTCTCGGCCTCGATGGCGGAGGCCTCCACTTACATGTGAAAAGTTACCAGTGGTATCTTTACACTCTAATATCCTTTTCTGGCAGGCTCCACCCTTAGTTTTGTGGGGGTGGAGACATGTAAATCTGCAATTTAGTGGTACATTTATACTTAGAAATGGTGAATAACAAAAATTTGTAAAGGTATTAATAGGTGCAGTAGTAAGTTTATCTGTGAGTAAATGTACATTTACCTTTGTGAATAGCCCATAATTGTAGTGTAAATGTCCATCTCTCTTCTGACGTTGTCCTTCGGAATAACAAATGAGAAATTCCTCGCCACATGTTGCACAATTCAAGGTTTGCAATTCAAATGATGAAATGAAGGATTTAGATTATGGAAATGGAAAGATTCTTACCAAATGTGTGAATGTACAACCAAGGCTCCAATTAGGGCTTGCTGTACCCGGCAACCTTGAATTTATGTTCTGCCTTTATTATTGACAATATTCTAGGTAACCCAACTTATATTACTCGATGTTACGAGTCTTAGACAACATTTGTATATGTGAGGAAAAGTGGGACTACATTTCTTTGAACCTATTGATTGTTACCAGTTTAGGGTACAACTTGTAGCTTTGGGAAATTGGTGTATGTTCATTCTCGCAGATGATTGCCCTTTATTAAAAGAAAAGGTATGGGTCAACTTAAACAGTGTAGGAAATCTTTCAAATATCCAAAGTGTCTTTGAACCCATAATGTTAAATCTTTTAAGTTAGAAACCATAGAAACCACAGGGTATGCCCTCTGTTCTTCTTGCGAGATTTTAGTGTAGATCTGGGATCTCCTAATATGTGACTGAACACTAATTCGATTGTAAATAAAGCTGTAGCAATATAAATCTTAGTGAAACAAAAGTAATTCTTCTTGGTAAAAAGAATCCGCGTATAAAAGGGAGGTGGAAAGGGTGGAGACTAAACAGAAGAAATCAAACTTCTACTTTGGGTTGTTAATCATCCTTCCATACAATGGAACACAAATGATGAGCGATTAGCCCAGTAATCGTTAATGATTAACTAGAGAAAGAAGAGTTTTAATTACATCTATGGTGGTGACACTGTGCTTTCTAATATCAGCCAATATGAAAGCAAGGGGAGATATATTGTATATCGTAGTATTGTGGTAAGGTACTTGGACCACATTGGTTGCAGAAATAGGTGCTCCGTGTGTGGTTTAAGTGATCAATTCCACAACAGACTGTAGGAGCAGAATCTAACAAAAAGCATTACACAAGTAAAAACAGTCTTGCTGCTTCTCCGTGTGTTCGTCTTTCAGAAAATTACGAAAGTCTCATTGGGAAATTAGTTACAGCTGACAGAATTTTCGGGATTACTATGATAGAAAAGGATGGGAAAAGTGGGCGATAACTGAATGAATTTTTAAGGTAACCTTGAATGACCAAGTGAGACTAAACAAATATTTTCTTTAGCTAACCTTTTCATCAAGTAGATCACTCTAATTTCCCCAGTGCTCTCTGTATGGATTGCTGCATTATGTGACATTTTGTATGGTTCAATACACTGTTCTATTGCTGCCCAGGGCATGCCTTGGAGTCTGTAGAGAGAACCGCGGTGCCCTCTGCTTTGGAGTCAATATTGACTACTTTAAGCAATTCTGTTTAGTTGTATAGCATTAGAATCACAAAGTTCTAACAGGTTGATGTGAAGGACCTGTTCTTCCAGAGACCAGATGCATCTGATCTGTAGATCCTCTAGGTGGACTCCTCACCCTAGGGAAGAGGCATCCATAGCTATTGTAGTCACAGCAGGAGAGGGAACTCTCAAGCCTTGTTGCAAGGATGGGACCATTTCCTAGATGTCACTGATCCATCACTCTGGCCATCAAATTGGCTGTATCCAACCCAGAGTTTATGATACGCCAGGAGGCTTTTCAACCATCTATCAACACCTGGAAGTGCTGCTGCATTCCTTCCAGCACATGAGGGACCATAATCTGGGCCATATCCCACAAGGCATGGTTGAAACGTTCCAGAAGACTGTATCCAGTAATAGATTTCAGGTCCATCCTTCCAACTGAAAAAGCTTTCTTTCCCAAGGCCTCCAGTTGCTTTGATTCCCTGTCAGGAAGGGTTGTTGGGAAGTCTCCTCCTGACTGTCCATGGTAGGAAGCTTGTATGACCAGGATGAACGAGGAGTATTTGGGAATCACCTGGCGCACAATGGTAACAACGAGCTACTAGTCTGTTGACCACTTGGGTCAAAGATGGCTTCTCCCACACTGCCATGACCAGTTCTAAGATGGTCTCATAAGAGGGAGCAAGGGCTTTGTCGCTGGAGCCAATGGCAAGAGGACTTCTGTAAGGACATATGTTCTGTCATTCGCGAAATGAAGCTGCAGGTCCAATACCTCTAGAGCTTTCAGCATAAACTTATTTAGGGTGCCACTTCAAGTGTTGGGGGGGGGGCACTGGAGAAATTCATGGCCAGTTTAAGGGGGGTGTCCAATCCACTACCTGAGGATAGACCCTGGAAGTCTCCCAGAAGATCCTCACCAGTGTCCCCAACAGAGCAGCGATCCAAAAGGTTCGAATCAGTTCCACCGGTGTCAGGGAGCGACGCCGGTGGCGTTGTATCTGGCATCCGGGGCAGAGGTGGTGCTGGTGGCAGCTGCACTGTCCAAGGCATCTTATTTCTTAGGACTGGGTCCGAAAAATGCCAAGTCAGCATTGAGGGCGATGGTACAACACCTGTTGGCGTCAGAGCCAAAGGGAGGAACATTGGTAGTCCATATGGAGCCGATGGGCTTGCAGGAATGCTTGATGGCATAGACGCCCTTGCAAAAAGGGAGTACATGGAGTGCCACTAAATCCGACCCTGGCATTAGAAACTCAGGGATAGCCAGTGACGGCGTTGGGCCAGGAGCGCCGGTTTCAACACCAAAGGCTCTATGGAGCCCGAGGCCAGGTTCGTTAAAGTTAATGGAGCAGGGCCGCTCCGAGGGGAAGTCACCAGAGGCATGTCGACTAACTCCTGCTCTGAAAACGAATGTCCTGTGGGAGGTGTTTCTTGGTCTTCTTATGCTTCTTCTTTTTGCTTCCAGATGAAGAAGATGGTGAACAGAAGCGTTGTATGGAACGCTTCCTACTCCATCGGTCCTGTGGCGCATGCTACAAGAGGAACAGGCCCAGGAGTTGTGGTCTAACCCCAGGAACCAGAGGCAAACAGTGTGGGGTATGTGATGGACATTTGTCCTTCACAGTCCCACCAAAGCATAAACCCCTGCTTTTTAAGGGGTGACATGGTACTGCTTGTTTTCTAAATTTATGGTGAGGAATCAGTCTCTCAGAGAGAGCTGAGCTCCAGATTCACATCAAAGGCACAGAAAGGAAATTGACATTTTTATGCCGGGGCGTCGGGCGAGCGCTTTATTGCTTCGATGACGTGACCAGACGCCTACTTCCAGCGTCAATACGAAGCCAGCACCCTCTACCAGTGATGTAAGAGTTTCCAGATACAGTCTGACACTTGACAGAAGAGTAATTATGTTGAACCCAAGTTCGCATTTGGTTACATGAAACACAGGAATATTAGATCGATTATTCTGAACGATTCCTAAGCCCTAAATAGTTTGAATTTGGGTATTATTTTGAAGGGCCATTTCCATCTTTGTGCCCACAAAGATATTTAAATGCAGGTTTTTCATCTTTGCTCTGTCATACCTTACTGAAGTTCTGCTTTCACCAAGTGTTTTTGAAGGTGAGAGGAAGGTAGCAAAATATGGCACTCATCAATATACACTGAAGATTATGCCACCTGAAATTAGAAACCTTCTCTCATACTTCCAAAATAAGTTCAGGAATGCCCAGTTGCTTTTAAGATTTCATACTTGTGTGATTTGTGTGTAATGTTATGGACTTACACTCCCCCTCTGCATTAGAGACCAGAAAGGTGTCGGTTGGTTCACCCTCAGGTTCGGCAGGGGCGGCTGGTGACATTTGAAAGTGGTAGGGCGTAAAAGTTTGAGTTCCTATGGCGAGTGAGCGTTGGGAGCGAGGCTGACCATCATAATAGGCACATGGAACTTAAGCCTCAGGTAGCTGCTTCTCTGCCCCTCAAAGCTCCTAACAGCCCCCGAGCAGCATCCTTGGAGACCCCTGTGCACCCAACGAGCATGTCTGTGCTCCAGTGTGTTCCTTTACCACACACAGCTCATGAGGTGTCAGAAACAAGTCAAAAAGCAACTACTGTACCACAAAGTGTCCATGGATTCCTAATGATGTACCTGTGCCCAAGGTAGATCCTATATAACTAAGTTCCACAGGAACACTGTACAGGACAACTGCAATTACCTCCAGAACTGTGCTTTACAGAGTTCAGGTGCACAAATTGTTTTTTTAAACTATATTCTCCCTTTGTTTGTATGTTCACTGTCACTGTATATCACACTCTAAACGTATTTTGCAGGGGCTAAAGGGGATGCGATGATAAACATTGCCTTCTAACAGTTTACAACTTGTTAGGCAGACTAAAAGACAAAGACCTGACACCGAACAGAGTCCATATTATTTCCAATAGTGAGCTAAATAGGGCAATAATGTGCCAGGACACCCTCCACTCAACAATTATTCTTACAACAAAGACCTGGCACATACGGGCACTTAAAAGACTGGGAAGAGGGTAGATATCTTTATCAAAATCCTCAGCCAACTATTTTATAGCTTACTATTGCCCAATCCTATGCGCCTACTAATCTTAAAAAAAGGTGAAAAGAAGGTAGAGAAGAAGTTGTCAGTCAGTACTCTCATTTTAACACATACCCCCGGTTTCAAGTGTATATGTGCTAAACAAGTAAAGAGAAAGGAGAAAGTACGCGAGGATTTTGATAAAGATATCTGCCCTCTTCCCAGTCCTTTATCTATATATATTAAGTGCCCGTATGGGCCAGGTCTTTGTTGTAAGAATAACCGAACAGAGTGCGCCAGTGAAGGCCACGGAAACATGGAAACACGCACCGGCACACACATTAGGACTGCCTTGGTTCTGCTTCACAAGTAAACACGACGGAGGTGTCACTTGTCAGGTTTCGTGAAGGCTCTCGAAGCGATTCTATTTTGAATCAGTTAAAGTTCATTTTGAACGTTAAAAATAAATTTACACTTCAACAGCCTGAGAGTTGTACAAAAAAAGCAACAGCGCACAACAAAAATTGTACTGCAACTGTTCGCAATCATTCGGTTATGTCTCGTTGCCAATGACACGACATGAATAAATTCCATATACTGATTGGAAACGTTTCCCCTCGGAAGCCGTTTATGCATCAGGGGCTTGTATTTCAGAAGTATTTGAGAAAGAAAGCACCTCATTTGGAAGGGGGAGAATGCTAGTTTATAATTATTTTTCAACATATGCTGACCTCAAAAGGCTACTTATGTCTAGGTCAAAAGTGCAAAATAATCAACCTCAGTTGTAGCCTTTAGCAGCAAAAATGCACCAAATCGCACGATTAATTTGGATTACTTTTCTGTTTGTGAGATCACGACCCTTCAAAACAGTACTAGATTTTTACGTTTGTACTGACTTTATAGTTTACTTTTGTCAATGACTTCAGTGATTGAATTTTTATGCGCACATAAGCACTGCTGAAATGTATTCATCATCACGTCCAATGATTGTTAAGCACAGATATACAGAACACAGCTTCAGAATGGCATTCCTGTCCCCCAGGAGTCCCCACAATTCTCCATGGTCAGTGACTGGCTACCACCCTCCCCCTGTAACCGCACCACCCCCGGACACAGCACATAGACGTGGTATCTTTGGAAGGCGGGAGGTCGCGAGACCCCCCGGCCGTATTTATTAAGGACAAAACAATACATTTTTAAATTTGCATGATAAACAGTTATACAAAAATTCAGCAGGACATTAGATACATCATTGTCAACAGGTGTGAGTGACTATCCTTAACAAAGACTCTAATACAGATTGTTTCCTAACCGAGTCTAACATCCTCCTCTGCATTTTTGTATACTAACATTTCTGGGCCATATGGCAAGGTCGCTAACCGGTGTCAGGTCCTACTAGCTGCGCCTCCCCTACAAGGTGTGCGCATGCGCAGCCGGGCCCGGTAATTACCCGGTCCACGCCGTGAACTTCATTTACCCACTAAAGGAGGGCCCTTACTCTGCGCCATCCGGTGACGTCGTGAGTGTGCGCGCGCGGGGTGGCTACCAGCCTAAGGAAAGCGTGACTCCCCAACCCGCGCCCCTTTGAAGCACCAGTTACCTTGCCCCTGAAGTTCTAGGAGGGGCAAATAGCCCCTCCCCCTGGGCGGGCACCTCCGTAGGATGATGCCCGCCCCCTCAGACCTTCAAATAGTTGCTCACCGGTCATGACCTTACCGCCACAGGCCAGCATTGTTCACCGACGATCTGGCCTCCCCCTTTACCTAGACCTAAACCGAGAGCGCGCTTATTTTGCAAATCCCTCCAACCAAGCCCAGACATTATTAGACCACAAGACGTTCGCTGCCTCCGTCAAGTGCACCCCGTCCCTCAAGTAAAATTGCTCGCCCCAGATACACCCATGTGGAATCGTCTGCAACTGGGGGGTCCGAAATAATTTGTCCAACTGTGTGTTGACCCTCCGTACCGAGTGGTTCAACGCCCTGACCGAGACCCCCCCTCGCCACTGCCACCGAGGGATAAGTTGAGACCAAACTACTGTGGAACCCGGGCAAGCCCTGGCCACCCACCCCGCAGTGGAAATGATCTCCTCAATAAGCACGCGCCTCCCCAATTTTGCCAAATCATTCTCCCCCAGGTGAAGTATCACCACTGACGGGGGGGGGGCCGCTGCTGAGCTAAGAGTCCCTGGAAAAAATCCCGAAACTGGCTGAGGCATAAACCCCCCCTCCCAAAAAATGATATAACAAACCCCTGTTTGAGTGCACGCGTCCTACGGTCTCCTGAAAGAAAAACATGTTCCGCCCGCCTAACATAAGAGTGGCCCACAATCCAAGTCACCAATTTCTTGTGTCCTCCGTGCTGTGCCGATCTCGGTCGTTGGCGCCCGGTGACGAGTTCCTCCCCTGCGTGACAGGTTTGAGAAACTGCAAAAAACCAGAAACATAACCGGCGTGAGCACCATTCTGTCACAACATGTCAATTCGTACATAACTTTTGTAACGTTCAGACGACCATCTCCCCAATGTCTTCACATTCTCCACTGAGAGACCCCTCGCTATTGCCTCAGTTGCTGCCCCAATCCTAAATGAGTGGGTGCCGAATTCCCTTGGATCGAACCCTGCCAAACTGACCGTTAACGCCAAGACTCGCCTAAACTGGTACCTAGTCAATGGTGTACCATCGGCGTGACACAGCAGCGTGTCCCCCGCTGTGTACTCCCGTTGCCTGCAGAAAGCCTCCACGTGAGAAACCGGGCAGCAGGGGTTGGCCCGCGCCCGGTGGAGCACTATGGTGTGACCCCGAGAGTCCTGATCAGTTTTCGATCTCTGAATTGTTATTCTCATAACGTCGTCCCTGATCTCCACACCGGCCCACCGTAGACCGCCCACTCTGTCTGCTTTTGACCCAGCAACTAACTCCCCAACCCTCAAAGCCCCGTAAAAGGCCAGGGAAAATGCCGCCTTGAACAAGATAACCTCCCACTGGGAGCTACAAACACTGTGCAGCGCCCCCAATAAGGCCGTCAGCCGTGCCAATCCAATGGGCCTTCTCCTATCGCCCCGATAACCCTGTAAACGGCGCCAACCCCTCAAGGCCTTGCGCACCAGAAAGGTGTTAGTGGGATCACGCATACCCTTACCCTGCGCAAAGAAGGAGACCGCTGCCCTATGTCTGTTCGCAGTCGCCACTGTGCGCCCTTCCCTGTGCATTGATTCTAGGTAAGCTGCAAAGCTGTCCTCCTGGGCCCACCTAGCCTCCCATTCCTGCCCCAAAAAAGCCCGGTAAGACAAAAACGCCCCTTCGTAAGCTGTCTTGGTCCTGGGGGCTAAGCTAGCAACCACGAGGTCCTGTAATCTGGGGCACCAATCTGCCAAAGTACTGCCGGGAATTGCGCCGGCTGGGGATCTGCCGCCGGAAGATGTTCCCTGAAAACCTGCATTTTAAAGCGAGAAAGGGAGTCAGCTGCATTATTGAGGACGCCAGGGACATGCTTGGCTCTGAATACCACATTCCATTTTAAGCATTGCAACACAATCTCCTTCAGTAAACGGAGTATGAATGGACAGCGTGCCCCCTGCTGGTTTATGCATTCCACAACCGTCATGTTATCCGACCAGAACACCACGGATTGGTTGCGTAAGTGTTCCGGCCAGACCATCAATGCTACCCAGATCGGAAAGAGCTCCAGAAAGCCAATATTGGTAGTCAGTCCCTGTGTTCTCCATTCCGCTGGCCACCGCTGGGCGACCCACCTGGTACCCAGAATGGCGCCAAAGCCGGTACCCCCAGTAGCGTCCGTCCATAAGCCCAATTCCGCCGATGTGGAGGGAGGACCCGGCCACACTACTCTGCCATTAAAATCCTCCAGAAATGCCATCCAAATAAGCATATCCTGGCGAACCTCAGATGACAACCTCGTGCGGTGATGTTTCTCCCGTAGCCCTTTCATAGCTTGGGCAATAGAGCGTGAAAAAGGGCGTGCCATTGGGATGACCCGAAGCGCAAAATTCAATTGCCCCACCACCTCCTGTAGCTGTTGCAATGTAACCTTGTCTTTGCGTAGGCACTGCCGTAGGGCTGCTCTAAAGCTAGATACCTTAGCCATGGGTAACCTGAAGCATCCTTCCACTGAATCAATTTCGATACCAAGAAATTCCAAACAGGTGGACGGGCCAACCGTCTTCCCCGGCGCTAGCGGGACCCCAAAAGCCCGCATGAGCACACAAAATTCCTGCAACGCCCAAGCACACTCCTGAGATCCCGCCGCACCTAGGAAAAGGAAATCGTCCAGATAATGCATCACCTGCCGGTGGCCCGTGACCTCTCTCATGACCCATTCCAAAAATGAGCTAAACGCCTCAAAGTAAGCACATGAGATGGAACAGCCCATGGGCATACATTTATCCATATAGAACTTGCCATCGAACGTAAAACCTAAGAGATGGTGGTCCAGAGGATGGACTGGGAGGAGGCGGAAGGCAGATTCTATGTCTGATTTTGCCATCAACGCCCCTGGCCCCAGCGCCCGCAATAAGTCAACTGCCTGGTCAAATGAGGCATACTTTACACTACAAATCCCCTCATCAATCGCATCATTCAGTGACGCACCTCTAGGTGCCGATAGGTTGTGGATCAATCTGAACTCCCCTTTCTCTTTTTTGGGTACTACCCCTAGTGGAGAACACACAAAATCAGGGACAGGCACCTGCTGGAAAGGGTCAGCGATCCTACCCAGGGACAGTTCCTTGCTAATCTTAGCAGCCACCACTGCGGGGTTATGTTGCACCGACAGTTGGTTCCTGCAATGTGCGCTACCTGTGAAGCCCCCCGCCGGTATCCTAAAACCTTGAGAAAAACCTTCCTGCAGTAGAGTGGCTGCTGTGTGATTTGGGTACCTGTTCAACCAAGGGATCATTGCCAAAACATCTATAGGGGTTGGGATATCCCGAATATCTGCACTACACTGGCTTCCCCCTCCCCCTCTGACTGTGGTTGCCCTGCTTGGACCTGCAAGATGACTCGGGGTGGGAGGGATGACCGCAGATCGAACATGCATGCCTGAATTTACAGGTGCCCGTGGCCCTCGTGCAAGTGCGCTTATTAAAGTCCCAACACACCCCTTTCCTCTCAAACCCCCCCCCCCCCCTACCCCTACCCGGGACCTCACTCCCCTGAGCCGCCCGAAAGGGGTGTTGAGGTCTGGTGGAGTACCCCCTGACCGCAGTGGTGGACTGTAGTGGGGCAGAGCTCCCTGAAAACTGCCTATGCCATGACACAGAGTCCACCTTATCCCATGCCAATGATGCGTCAAATTCCTTAGCTTTCCTGAAATTGACATCATACTCCTTCCAGGCATCCCCCGGGTACTGCTCGCTCCACCCCACAATTCTACTCTGGTAGCAAGCCAATGGCGCCTGCACGTTAGGAGGCCGTTCGGCCATGATGGTCGTGAACACTGCAAAAGCCCTAACCCAATTGAGCAAAGATTCCTCTACCCTAAATCTAGCACACTGTGCCCTCCACTCACTTGGATGCATCCACTCCTTTAGTGTCTTTGCCTGTTCCATCTCCCTGTGATCCAGTAGCAATGAAAAAATGTAAACATATTTTCCCGCCCAAATCAATTCCTTCGTTGCCTGGGACACGTGTTGTGCCAAATTCTCACTCCTAGAGGGCAATGACCCATCGCCCAAGAGGGGCAGTGCCACCTCCTTACCATTTTCCTGCGCCGCGGCCGGTTGACCACCATCTGCCTTTGGTAGGGCTGGAACCTGCAAGTGAAGAAGAGGGGGGAACCGCAGCTCTATCCGCTGCCGCTGCTGATTTAATCTTTTCTACCAACTGTGCTGCTTCTGCTGCATGATCTGACGACGCTGGTAACACACCCCCCTTTTTTAGCCAAGGTAATAAAGCCGCTATCTGAGATACCAATTCAGGCGGGACCGAGTCCGGGCTATCTGCTGGGACTACGGGCACCCCGAGGGGCATAGCCGGTGGCACTGGCATGGTAGGCAAAGGAGAGACCGGTGGCGGCAGACCCGGCACTGGGAGCGGTAGCACGGGCGGGGAAGTAGGCCCCACAGGAGGTAGCGCCGGCGGCATGGCAGGAGCCGATGTAACGGGTGCCGGGACAGGTACAAGGGGTACCGAATCAGGTACAAGGGGTACCGAAACCGCGGGTGGGATTGAAACCGGTACCACTGGGGCACTGCGCCTTCGCTTCTTAGCCTTGGACGTCTTGGGCGGGCTAACAAAATCCCCTCTGGACAAGGGTGCCTTCCGCTGCCGCGCGGGCCTGCCTGAAGAAACTGGAGGGTCAGTAAACCTTTCATTCATGCGGGCCTCCAATTCATCCACCTTACTCAATCTCCTATTGATGCTGTTCATCTCCTGCATCATGGCCTGCAACATAGCCTCCATCCTGGACCCCCCTTCACCACCCATTGGCCCCGCCATGACTTGGGTGCACCGCCCTGCACTGATACCCTAATACAGGCGTAAGTACGCTTATTACCTTCACCAGATGGAGGATATACAGGGGGCTGTAAGCACCATGCAACCGTAACCGCAAAGCCCCGGCTTATCCGGTTTGTCAGGGGTGAGTAAACTCTAACGTAGACCCACCCGTCGGCTACCAGAAGCAATGCAATGCGAGCCCCCCGCTCTCCTCTTACCGTTCAGAATCCGGCGCACTTCCAGCCGGAATTTCGCCCGCGACCACACTGAAGTCCGCCACTCCGCTCGCCACGTGAGATATAGGATACAGCGTTAATGTGCCTAAAATAGAAAATGCATTAATACATGCTAGTATTAAATACAACCAGCCGGTGAAAACGGACTGCACCACGTTCAAACAAAGGTATGTAGCTTACACTTTAATTACCTCCCACGGCAATCTCACAGGCAGTTGGCTAAAGCTAGCTTGGACCTTCCTTAGCCACCCCTCCCGTGCCCTTAGCTGTTCCCCCCACCGTGGTAATAACACAATTTTTTTTTTTTTTTTTTTTGTAGCACAAGGCTAAACAAAGGAAATTAACAGGCTGTTGTGAGGCACTGCTGGGAAAAGAACCCTTGCCTCCTGGGGACCTGCAATATCACAGGCTAAACACACTCGGCAGGCAGTGACTCACGCTTTCAAGAATGTCCTGAACACCACAGATGCCTGCCTTCACTGCATGCCTGCATTCACAATTTTTATAAAATGCCCGCGCTTCCCTTGATTCTTAATTGCCCCTCCTTCTACCGTCCAAAGCGCCGCACACGCGCGCGCTCAACCATGAGGCCTCCTACTGTACCGAACACACCCCCTGTTCAGTAAAAGCGCTCCGGTGGCGCTGGCAGCCTGCCTTGAACCGCGATGTGTACTTACGGGAATCAGCCGCTACCTTCGCGTAGACCCACCCGGCACCGCTCTAACCACAAACTCAGAAGTTTTCCCGCCCAAACTCCAACAGCCGTCTCTCAGCGACGTCCGCGTTCGCGCTCCGCAATCCGGGTAGATGCAAATGCAGGAGCCGGATCAGCTGCCTTCCTCCGCGCGTGGGAAATTCGAAAGCCTCACCGTCCGGATTCGCCGCACCTGCAAGGGGGGAAACAAAAGAGAAAATTATGCGCCCTGAGCGCCGGGGCACGTCCGTTGTGTGGGGGAGCGTCCAGGCAACAAGGGGGTCACCTGGGCGCTCCCCACCTCTTTATCCCACCCCAGTGGCCCGCCCCCCCTCCCCTCCGACCCGGATGTCGATTAACGACATCCGGGTCACGTAAGCAGCCAATCGGTGGCAGGGGCGCGCCCCAGTGGACACGCCCCCACCACCGAGAGGTCCGGGGGAGGTCGCCGCACCGCCATGCAGGCGGGGGGGCCAAGAGCCCCCCCTTTCCATTCTATTTGTTACTGAATCCGTCATTGAGGGGGGAGCTCCAACAGACGGGGAGTGGAAAACGACGGAACACCGGCCCTTGGCCGCAGCAGGCCTAATGGTCCCCTCCCGGGCCGGTAGGAAATGCAAGCTTTAAATCGAGGTCCGTGCTCTGAACAGCTGTCAAGCGGGCAATAATTCACAAGCAAATAAGCAATGACCGGGGCCTACGTTGCTCTTGAGTAAACAAAATTATTTAATACCTTATGGTAACGCTCAAGTGAGCTCGACCTGAACAATATATACCCCGGCGCGTCACAGTCAGGGCCAAGGCACGCAGGACAACCCAAAGCCCCTCGCCCGGGCAGCCACTGGATCGGAGCCACTGTGTTATAGAGCGACAGTATAATGGCCCGCACTTACCGCAGCTAACCCGACGCCATCATATGTCTGAACCATGCAACACGACCACTCCTGCGGTAACTCTGAACTGGGTGAAGCCGCACAGCTGTCCTGGACAGCATGTCCAGGGGGCGGGGGTGGATAAAGAAGCATAGCGGGCCATTGAATGAACTGTTGTGTGCCTGTTCGAGTGTGAGGAGAGGAATCAGGAACTCATGCCCGTAGCAGCTGCCAAGACGAGTGACTCAGCAGAGGGCCTGAAGGGAGCCGGGGTTACTGTAAGTGTGTGCGCCCTACGACGAAAGCAAACACCGACGGGAGCCTGTGTGCCACCTGGCCCCGACTCAATTGTTCCCCCTGTATGCACCACTCCTGGCCCCAGGATGAGGAATCGCTACAGTAAGGACAAAGTGCAATCATCAGTCAGTCAGTGCACAGAACCAGTGGCTCACTGATCCAAACGATGAAGCTTATTTACACTGCACAGACTAAAAATTACAGTTAGGGGGGTGCAGAGGAATTAAATTATATAAAACAGAAAACTTACCTCACAGCCGGTCCGCGCCACCTCTGCTCCCCTTGGCGCCTTCGTGAACGGCACTGGAGTGGACTGGCAACCCCTCTCAGCTAATCCTGGTGCTGCCAGCACCGCCAGGATTGGCTTAGGGCACGGGTACTACTCGCCCGCCTGCCCATTAGGAGACTGAGGTTTGAGCCTTTGCTCAACCCTTGCTCTCCTAATGGGCATGCACCAGCCAGAGCAGAAACTAGTGCGCATGACTGGGCACGGCGCAACAATTCACCGACCTTCCCCACTCATGCGCAGTTGTGCTGCTACCTGTTGCCCATGGTCTGACAATCATGTCAGTCAACATGACGCCGGACCGCCCACCCCCTTCAGACTCTGAAGGGGGTGGGCGGTCCGACGTCATGCTGACTGACATGATTGTCAGTTCACCCTCGGCGTGAACTTAAGTAAACTGATTCAGTTTACTTAAGTTCAGAGACACCGAGCGAGCTGCGGGCGGGGGGACTACGTCCCAACGCCTCTATGAACGCACCGCGCCTGAGGTTCGGTGTTGTCGCAACAGACATTAAATTCAGATTAGAGGTTTAGGGAGTTGGAGTATCGGACTCCCGAATCGTTCTTGACGGTGGAGCAGGGCTTTAGGTTGCACTCTTTTGAAAGCTCTTCCAAGATTCCAGCATCATTTTTCTAATACACAGTCTGCCTGTTGAATGCCCTGATCCCATATAGTTTACTAAGAGGAGTTTGACCTTCTCCTTTCAGTTACGGGTCATGAATGGCAGTGATCGCATGAATGACCAAGGAAAGAGAATCTCAGTGGCTGGACACACTCCAACCTGGCGGGTTTTCTGTACTTCTGTGCAGTTTGTCACCCAGACCCCCTTGCTCCCATTTGATGCTTTCTTAATTTCTCCTTGGATTAGGCCTGGCTAGGCTTAGCCCTTGTTTTTTGGTGTAAACGTTTTATTACAGTTACTAGTTGTTTCCAGTAGGACCAGTCTCCTTCACTTACTCATGGCCAGCATTGTCTTGGCTTTGTAGTAGGTGAGTAATATACAAATTAATTTTGTCTGTCATAACGGCATTGTTTTTTATTTGTGAAATATATAAAACCTTTTTTTACCATGTCCTGAAAGTGTTTCTAGGTCCTTGAGCGTCCTACCTGCTCCAGCCATATTTGTCTATATTCTCATTGTTTTGTGTTTAAACAACTATCTCTTTTGTAGTACATTATGTATGCATAAAGTGTCCTGGGAGACGTGATTGCTGGGAAATTGAATGCTATCTGTCGGTGTTTTCCTCCAATATCTCTGATTCCTGGCAGTAATACAGAAAGATCACAAAGCCTGAAGCTTACCAGAAACTGTATTAATGTAACTCAGCTCCACCAGGTGCCATTTTCAAAGTAGTTGAATATTATTGTCTTAGATGAAGCAAAGCAGGAATGTGAACTCTTTACCACTTTTATTGTACATTCTTGATCTTAGATATATTACGTTGGTGGATTGTAAATGATCTTGCATACATGGTATGATTTTACCAAATACAATGCAGTTCTTACATACTCACATGCTGTCCTGAAACCTGAGGACTATTGCACAGGAACTGGATAAACAAAGCTACTTCATTTTGTATCCTTGACTAACTTAGGGGTGGTGTGTCATGCAATCAAGACTGACTCCTGGAGGTGGCCTTGGAACTTAGATATTGTATGATTGTTCAACACAGTATAAACACAATGCCAGTTACAACTAAATCTTAGAAAATGATTAGGGGCCTCATTTTAGAGTCAGTGCCCTTTAGGAAATGGAGGGACTGCCGATTGCGCATAGGAGGAGCCATTGGTAATGGCCTGTCTACTACAGGGCTGCCACGTTTAATAAATCAGGTCGTCCGCCGATATATTTATGGCAGTCCTCCTGTTGCAGAATTTTCCTACCGTGGCCTGCCAAGCAGAAAAAAAAAATGAACTATGGCCTCCACGTTCAGGATAAAAACACTCTCTGAGTGTCAGTAACATTGATTTTAGGTCTCGCCTGGCGTATACTGCGCACATGCGCAGTCTCGCTGGCGAGATTTAATGATTTTGGGTATTTTGTGTAAAGGGCATTAAGCCCCGCCCCTCTTTTCCATTGGCTGGCGTCACCGTTTATGCTAAACGGTGGCCAGCCATTGGAAAAGAGTTGGTAGTGACGTTTTCGTTCGGCTTTTTGAGCCGTCCCATTTGGACAGGCTCGTCTGCCTTCCTTGCACCATAAAAGGTTTCTTATCTTTATGGGGCCAAACACATGGCCCTATAAAGATAAGAAACCTTTTACTAAAGAAGGAAAGCAGGCGAGGCAGTGCTAGTGGGACGGCAGAAAAAGAGAAAAGTCCATGTCACAACCACGGCTGCCTGGCGAGCGCTTACAGACTTGTTCTACGTTGCCTTTGATTTCGGCACCGCTATGTTGGCGTAGAAGAGTTGTTTATTTGCAATTTATTTCACCATCCCCTCGCTAGCATTTGATTCCTCCTTTTTGAGGTGATATTAAGGTAAGGGAACGATGGAGGGCCAGGCCCGACACTGGAGGTGCTGCTCTGTTAACACTGCCCGTGCGTCAAGACCTTCACGTCCGGTCAGACAGGCCGGGTCCTTCTACTGAGCTGGGAGCAAGCAAGTGGCTGGGCACTTCCCACAGCCGTCTCCCGAGACTAGAGGTGCTACTCTCTGTTAACAGCCGCTGTCCGTGCGTCGTGCCCGACCGACCTGGAGCTGGGAACTATGGGGGGCTGGGCAGAGCTTGAAACATACGCTCTCTGTTTACGCTGGATGCGTGCGGCACTTTCCTTGGTAGAAGGCCTGAAGCTGGGATCTCGGAAGGGCTGGAGCAGATATTGCATTGCCGTACTCTACACTGCCCATGTGCGCGCCCTTCACGTCCGGTGAGACAGGCCAAGTTTATCTACAGAGCTGGGAGCAAGCACGTGGTTGGGCGCACTCCCACAGCCCTCATGGGCAGGTGTCCATAGCTGTGCGTGGAGTGAGGCCGGAGCTTTGCTGTAAAATGTTAAACACCGTTTGGGTTAGAGGCTAATATACGAATATCTAATCTAGTTGGGGCAATTAACTACGTTACCCATATGCAGGCAATGCTTCACTTTTCACCCCTCAAGCAGGACTCTATTCAACACAGCAGCAAAAGGGGACGGTGGTTAGTGCTGTGAGCTAACCAGAGGGCAATAAGGTGTTAATACCCTCCCCCAAAGAACCCCCCCATCCGACCCCTTAAGATCCTGGCTGAAAAAATAGTCATTGGTAACACAAAGAGAATTTGGGGTTGGGTGGCATACAACAAAGAGATCATACTGTACTCTAGCCAGGGCTTTAAGTGGGATGGAAAAAATGAAGGATCTCTTAAAGGGGCGTGACCAATGTAAGGGCGGGGCTTAAAACAAGTAAGCTAAACATCTTTGCTTAGTATATTGTGCCACCCGACTTGTATTTTGCGGTTTGTCATTGCATGTTGATATATGATACAACAAGTAACATCATACCTGCAACAAATCAGGACTATTGGCTTTGTCAATGGTTTTTAGTTGCATAAGATAAATAAGCAGCAACTATGGCTTCTATATAATATTGAAAAAGCTTCCACTTAAAGCCCTGGTGACACAATGACAATGTTGCTGCTCCTGAGTTTCAAAAAGAGAAGGGAAATCCAGAGACAGAGTGACTCTCTTTAAAGGATTTCCCTTCCCCTACAACGCTCCCCTGGCATGACGTCATGTCGTACCTTATCCACTAGTGAGAAGTGAGCAGTGTGAGCACGCACACATCATGTGCCTGCTGTCACTGCAGTCTGGAAAAAAGCGGACTGAAGTGACAGCAGGCACAAAACAGAGCCCGACAGAGACCTGTTTCGAGGCCCCCTTTAAAAAACTGCCGGTTCTCAGACCACGTGAGACCGGCCCACTTAAAGCCCTGACTTCTCTCTGTGTATATGGAGCGATCATGTCACCTCTGCACCTTCTGTTTGATGACCAATCGCATCAAGCTCTCTGAGCTGTTCATGATGACTCTCCCTGACACCTTACTCTAAAGAATCCATATTTAATCATAGCTGGCGAGTCTTCAACTTCTAAACACTGTGCTTGTGATAACATTTCTTGTGCCAATGAATACATCCGCCTCTAGAGTCAGCAGACTCTATTACTTCTTGCATTGGGCACTAAATAAGCGCAGAACACGTGGTGAGAAGTAATTTCTCGTCAGGGTTTATAGCACTTTCTTTTCATCGTTTCAGAATGCACTAGACTGCTCTTTGAGAGGATGGAGCTGAAACTATCACATTTAAGGATTGGACATTTAAGTAGTATTTTACTTATACTATGAAGTCCACACTAAGGATAATTCATTAAAAAAGTCCCATTCTCACCAATGTGTTAGGCTTTGGGTGTGATGGTAAGATTGGACTTGAGAATCTTTGGTGCACTTTGAAATGTGACTGCTGGAAAGTAGTTACTGCCTTTCCATGACTGAGTTACCAAAGGCTTTGAAGGAACTAGACAATTAGGCTTCCATGTGTTAAACAAAAAAAAAGGAAAAACCTATTTTACAAAAACATTAATTTTACACTCCAAAATCTCTGCCTTACAGAATTATCTCTAAAAATCTCTAGCTCCATTTCATTTGCTTTCCAACTCCAGTAATTGCATAATTTGTGGTGTTTGAATGTGGGATTAGGTGCATGCCTGGAGCTATGATATGCATAGAAGCTTGAGATTTTTCGCAGGCAATCTTTATTGTCAAATTTATTTACGAAATATGTTTTATTTCTGTTTTATGACCTATTCCGCTAATCTTGCAGCATGAAGTGTACAGTGTATATGTGCCCTTGTGTCTCGACCACAAAGTCTTTGGCACATTGTTAGATAAATATTATATTGGGAAAAGGAAAATAAAACTGCACAACCTTTTGTTCTAGTGACTTTTATGAATAATTAAAGCAATAAACATTGCTGTATAACTTAAACACTTCAATTGTTAGAAAACCTTGAATATAAATCTGCCCTAATCAGCTTATTCCCATCCCCGTTGTAGGCATTTACCAGAGAACCTACTTAAAGGTTGTCGAGAACCCAGGAATATGTTGCTCATTATGTACTGCCTTTACTGTGTTCCTTTTTTAGGTCTCGCCTAGCGTTAGCGCATGCTCTGCACGCTCGGCGAGACCTAAAGTGAGAGAGGAGATTTCAGAAGGGGACTTGAAGCCCCGCCCATCATTTTCATTGGGTCGCATCAGTGTTTATGCTAAACGCTGGCTTCCCATTGAAAAGGATAATTTTGGGCCACTGCCCTTTCTCCTTTTTGGACGGCCCATCCGGACTGGGTCGTCTGCTTCACGGCTGTCGTGAAGCACTTTCTTATCTTTAGGGGAGCCATCTGTTTCTAATTAGTTCATCGCTTGTTTTAAATGAGCTTTCACTTTTGTTCGCGAGGTGTGCGCAGGGGCCAACAGTTTTCTTTTCAGTGTTCCTAATGTGCTGTAACTAACTTTTGTGTTCGTATACCTAACATACATTTTTTTTCGTTGTTTTGTTAGCAGTCTGTCACCTTTCACACGCACTGAACTCCCTCCGTAAATAAGCGCCTAGAGACTTTCTACTTTTCAGTGTGCGCTAAACAAGAATGCTACTGTACTTACTGGCTCAGTACAGAGTATGCACCACATATCTCCTCAGGCAGGGGTAGTGAGCGTGGTTAAATGCTGACAAAATGTCCCGTCTGGAAACTGAATGGCGTGGATACTGCTGAATTTAGTACTCTGCCTTCTTTTTCTGCACCTACAAATATGAGAGAAACGGTGAAATCATTTATTGCAGTTGCGGGAATGGCTTGGAACATTCTGTGAGAGGTTTTTGGCAATTCTGTCCATCCCTCAGTGTGGGACACCCCTTGTAAAGACACCATTGGCTGCACTTGCCCCTCTCAGCTCTGTCCAGTCCTTTTGCTCGACAAGTCGCTTGAGAGGACAGACCATTCTTCGGATACACAAGGTGTACTCTACACTGGCATCTTCAGGCTATAGTAATATGCATAACATATTGAAGTGAATATAAAAGCCGGATCGCTTGCAAAACCACTTGGCACAAACAATTATTTTCCGCTGGGAAATGGTATCTCTTCCTTCGACTGCAGATATTATATTTCTTGCTTGGGATGTTATCCCTAATCCACCGGGCAAGGAAGATCCATCTTGCCTGCGAAATCCAGATAAAGGGAGCCTGGATTAGGAAATGGCGACTCAGCAGTCTCCAGTCCTCGGGGAGGCTTAGACCAAATTCTTGTCCAATAGACAAAGCCATTCGTTTCCAGTCATCTGTAATCAGGAGAGAATTGGCTTTCACAAGGTGTGCATTGTTGTTTAGAAGTTGTAGCATTCCATTCAAAGCACAACATCTACCATCTCCCACTGAAAGGACCACTGAGCTTAAATTATAGGGGCTTGGGCGATGGGCGGTATTTAAAGACAACATTGCGGGCGGTGGGGCAGCAGCCCCATTCTTTCCTGCTACTTGAAATTCCCATCCGCTTTTGTCGTGCGGCTTGACTTGTTTTGCATTTTCCTTGGCGCGTATTGCCTCAGATTCGAGCTCTTTAATTTTAAAAACGTTATTATGATCGTAGCCCTTTGAAGGGGCTAGGTACACATTGAAAAATGGAAAGGTTTAACCAAGTGGAGCTGACCGTCAGAATGCGCTAATTAATCAACTTCGTCAAGGAGTGCTGCTTTTCAGAGCCTCCTTTTTTTTTTGTGCTTCTTTTCTTTTTGTTTACAGCCACGCTTTGAATGGTTGCAGCTAGCAGCTGCCACGTCAGTGTCGCCATGTTTGTGTTTTCTGTACTTAAGTCTCTGAGATCCAGCAGAGTACACACAAGCTCAAACTGTAATTGAAAATAATTAATTTCTTAAATGCTTCAATGAATTGGAAAATCGGAGCCACATTATGCGCAAGTCATGGCCTTTCCATAAATTTTCTAATCAGCTGAAAAATGATGTGCTGGAAATGTGTGTGTTTATATTCCACAGTGCGTATGAAACTCGGGCCACTGTCTTTGACACACCCAGACAGAGATTGTCTAGGCTGCTTAATATTTGCACTGGTAGGACACACACTATCTTAATAGCCGGCTGCAGAGGCTACAGTCGTCAAAGACCCTCTACCAGAGATATAGATGCGCAAGCCTGGAATGAGGGAGAGGGCCTTGAGAGACCACCACAGCCCGAGGCAAAATGGCAACAATAATATTAGAACAATCCACTCACTTTAAAGGGAAGGAAACAAGCAGTCCAGCATTGGGAGGTTGGATCAGATTATTTATGTAAGCCATTGTTTGCCCTCGGCAACTCCATTGTCTTCCGGTGACATCTGCATCACCTCTATAGCTGCCACCTCGGCGCTGACATCAATTACTTTTTTTTACAATTTTCCACACCAGGCGCGCGGAGCCATGAAGTGCACTAACAATGGTGTGTCCAAACTAGGTCCCTGAAAGGGATCATACCTGACCCTAGAACTCTGTCTGCTGAATGGGGAGGATAGGAGGGTCGGTAAGAAATCTGTGGTTAGATATAGTCTCTACCAGATAAGGAGTTACTGAAGGTGAGTAACTTGTTCATCTGAGATAGACTTCAAGCCGCAGATTTCTCACCTTTGAATAGATACCCGAGCAATACCATCCTGGTGGTGGAACTGCAGACACATTTAACCAGGGAGTCCTGCAGGACCAAATGGGTGAAATGCCTGTCCCTGCAGACCTGATTGTCCAGGCAGTAATGTTTGGTAAATGTGTGCAGGGAAGCCCACGTTGCTGCCTGGCAGATATCCAGGACTGGGACTCCGTGTGCTAATGCAGTGGTTGCAGCTTTAGCTCTGTGGAATGAGCCTGTAAGCCTTCAGGAGGCTGCTTCTTTGCCAGTGAGTAGCAGATCTCGATGAAGAGAATGGTTCTTCATGATGTGGTCTATTTCTGCACTGTCTGACCTTTCTTCACACTAACATACCTCACAAAGAATTGGTCGTCCACCCAGTACTATCATGTGTGGTCAAGGTAGAACGACAATGCTCTTTTTGGGTCTAGATGGTGGGGGGAACAACCTTTACAACGCCACTTTTACAACGCACTACCATTACAACGAAACTGTTACAACGCGAGTGCATTGACAACGCAGGACATTACAACGCAAGTCTTTACATGGACTTGCACTAGATGGCGTGCTAACATTAAAAATAGTGTAGTTTACTATCCCAACACCTTCCCTACTGTTACGTGGACTGGAGTTGGAATAGTAAATTACACTTTTGTAATGTTAGCACGCCATCTAGTGCAAGTCGATGTAAAGACTTGCGTTGTAATGTCCTGCGTTGTCAATGCACTCGCGTTGTAAAACTTTCGTTGTAACAGCATGCGTTAAAACAGCATGCGTTGTAACGTCATACATCCAGATGGTGGAGTCACTCTTCAGAGGGATGTGGAGGAGCATACAAGGTGGGCAAGGTGACAGATTGGCCCACATAAAATGGTATCATAGTGCGGAGCACCAGTTTGTTTGGATAAACTGATAGGATTGGAGGCTCGGAATATAAACCCTGCAGCTCACTCACCCTCCGGGCCGATGCAATCACCACCAGAAAGGCTGTTTTGATGATGAGCATCCTGGGGTAATTAAGGTCTCACTGAGGCATAATAAAAGGAGAAGGGGGGAACATATGTACAAGGTTAATCAAAAATCTATTTGCAGTAGGGGACTTAAATAAAGAGAATTGGTGAGGCAGCAGCAAGAAAGCAGGCAGAGCACAAAGCACAGCTCCCGGGCAGCATCCTTGGAGACCCCTGTGCACCCAGCGAGCATGTCTGTGCCCCAGTGTGTTCCTGTACCACACACAGCTCATGAGGTGTCAGAAACAAGTCATAAAGCAACTACTGTGCCACAGAGTTCCCTGGATTCCTAATGTTGTACCTGTGCCCAAGGTAGATCCCATATAAATAAGTTCCACAGGAACACTGTACAGGACAACAGCAATTACCTCCAGAACTGTGCTTTACAGTGTTCAGGTGCACAAATTGTTTTTTTAAACTATATTCTCCCTTTGTATGTATGTTCACTGTCACTGTATATCACACTCTAAACGTATTTTGCAGGGGCTAAAGGGGATGCGATAATAAACAGCGCCTTCTAACAGTTTACAGCTTGTTAGGCAGACTAGAAGACAAAGACCTGACACCGAGCAGAGTGCGCCACTGAAGGCCACGGAAACATGAAAACACGCACCGGCAGACACATTAGAACTGCCTTGGTTCTGCTTCACAAGTAAACACGACGGAGGTGTCACTTGTCAGGTTTCGTGAAGGCTCTCGAAGCGATTCTATTTTGAATCAGTTAAAGTTCATTTTGAACGTTAAAAAGAAATGTACTCTTCATCAGCCTGAGAGTTGTACAAAAAAAGCAACAGCGCACAATAAAAAGTGTACTGCAACTGTTCGCAATCATTCGTTATGTCTCGTTGCCAATGACACGACATGAATAAATTCCATATACTGATTGGAAACGTTTCCCCTCGGAAGCCGTTTATGCATCAGGGGCTTGTATTTCAGAAGTATCTGAGAAAGAAAGCACCTCATTTGGAAGGGGGAGAATGCTAGTTTATAATTATTTTTCAACCTATGCTGACCTCAAAAGGCTACTTATGTCTAGGTCAAAAGTGCAAAATAATCAACCTCAGTTGTAGCCTTTAGCAGCAAAAATGCACCAAATCGCACGATTAATTTGGATTACTTTTCTGTTTGTGAGATCACGACCCTTCAAAACAGTAGTAGATTTCTACGTTTGTACTGACTTTATAGTTTACTTTAGTCAATGACTTCAGTGATTGAATTTTTATGCGCACATAAGCACTGCTGAAATGTATTCATCATCACGTCCAATGATTGTTAAGCACAGATATACAGAACACAGCTTCAGAATGGCATTCCTGTCCCCCAGGAGTCCCCACAATTCTCTTCTATTTGTTACTGAATTCGTCATTGAGGGGGGAGCTCCAACAGACGGGGAGTAGAAAACGACGGAACTCCGGCCCTTGGCCGCAGCAGACTTAATGTTCCCCTCCCGGGCCGGTAGGAAATGCAAGCTTTAAATCGAGGTCTGTTCTCTGAACAGCTTTCACGTGGGCAATAATTCACAAGCAAATAAGCAATGACCGGGGCCTACGTTGCTTTTGAGTAGACAAAATTATTTAATATAGCCTTATAGCCCACCGTAGCGGGTTATACCGGCTGTGAAAGGCCCGCTGCAGTGTTAAAGGCCCGAGCCGAAGGCGAGGGAGTTTAACAAAGCAGAGGGACTTTAAGAGCCGGTATAGCCGTGCTACGAAGGGCTATAAGGCTATTAGAACATTCTGCCACTAGAGGGCAGAATGTTCTAACAAAACAAAGCCTTCACGGAGCGCGGGGGGGATTCAAATCCCCTCAGGCTCCCTGAAGCCTTTGTTTACAGCCACAGCTGTGAACAAAGACACATTGGAATGTTGGAGCTCCGGGCTTATACCAGCCATTATAAGCCCGGAGCACTCCATTGTTTTCAATGGAGCTACCAACAGCATGTCCAGGGGGCGGGGGTGGACAAAGAAGCAATGCGGGACATTGAATGAACTGTTGTGTGCCTGTTCGAGTGTGAGGAGAGGAATGAGGAACTCATGCCCCGTAGCAGCTGCCAAGACGAGTTACTCAGCAGAGGGCCGGGAGGGAGCCGGGGTTTCTGTAAGTGTGTGTGCCCTGCGATGAAAGCAAACACCAACGGGAGCCTGTGTGCCACCTGGCCCTGCCTTAATTGTTCCCCCTGTATGCACCACTCCTCGCACTGCCAGACCGGGGTCGAGCAACTGGCTACAGTAAGGACAAAGTGCAAACATCAGTCAGTCAGTGCACAGAACCAGTGGCTCACTGATCCAGACGATGAAGCTTATTTACACTGCACAAACTACAAATTACAGTTAGAGGGGAGTGCAGGGGAAAGAAATTATATAAAACAGAAAACTTACCTCACAGCCGGTCCGCGCCACCTCTGCTCCCCTTGGCCCCTTCGAGAATGGCACTGGAGTGGACTGGCAACCCCTCTCAGCCAATCCTGGCGCTGCCAGCACTGCCAGGATTGACTTAGGGCACGGTTACTACTCGCCCGCCTGCACATTAGGAGACTGAGGTTTGAGCCTTTGCTCAACCCTCGCTCTCCTAATGGGCTTGTGCCAACCAGAGCAGACACTAGTGCGCATGACTGGGCATGGCGCAAAAATTTGCCGACCTTCCCCACTCATGCGCACTTGTGCTGCTTCCTGTTGCCCCTGGTCTGACAATCATGTCAGTCAACATGACGCCGGACCGCCCACCCCCTTCAGACTCTGAAGGGGGTGGGCGGTCCGACGTCATGCTGACTGACATGATTGTCAGTTCTCCCTCTGCGTCTTTGAACTTAAGTAAACTGATTCAGTTTACTTAAGTTCAGGGACACCGAGGGAGCTGGTGGCGGGGTGGCTACGCCCTCACGCCCCTATGGACGCACCGCGCCTGAGGTTCGGTGTTGTCGCAACAAACATTAAATCCAGATTAGAGGATTAGGGAGTTAGAGTATCGGACTCCCGAATCGTTCTTGGCGGTGGAGCAGGGCTTTAGGTTGCACTCTTTTGAAAGCTCTTCCAAGATTCCAGCAACATTTTTCTAATACACAGTCTGCCTGTTGAATGCCCTAATCCCATATTTGAAAAGAAACAAGGGAACCCAAACAAAGGTAATCAAGGACCTTGGGTAATAGTAATTTACAAGAAACAGTGGTCCTTAGAACCTTCAGGATACAAATGGAATAAATATAGTCCAGAATCGATACTATATTGGGGGATGTTCAGACGGACAATCCGTTTTAATTCTTCAATGAAACATTCACATATAGGACATCATACTGATTGTGGGACACAGTCCTGTATCCTTCAGAGAGACATGACATCACATAAAAACAAATACAAACAAGTGAACAAAAGGGCATTTCAGGCAAGACGGAAAAGCTTGTTTACATTATCCAATGTTAAAAGCTTTTTTACAACAACAAATGCACTTTTTTACACAATGGATTAATGTGCACGTTGTTAACTTAGGTCGACGACGTTTCGATCCTGTCATAAAATACTAGGATCATCATCAGGACATGAATGTGTGCTGGCCTGATCATAAGAAATTTCCCTATACACGCGAACAGAATAGTGTCCGGAGGAGGGACTGACTCCTGGAGGTGGCCTTGGAACTTAGATAATGTATGATTGTTCAGCACAGTATAAACACAATGCCAGTTACAACTAAATCTTAGAAAATGATTAGGGGGCTCATTTTAGAGTCAGTGCCCTTTAGGAAATGGAGGGACTGCCGATTGCGCATAGGAGGAGCCATTGGTAATGGCCTGTCTACTACAGGGCTGCCACGTTTAATGAATCAGGTCATCCGCCGATATATTTATGGCAGTCCTCCTGTTACAGAAGTTTCCTACCGTGGCCTGCCAAGCAGAAAAAAATGAACTATGGCCTCCACGCTTAGGATAAATACACTCTCTGAGTGCCAGTAACATTGTCTTTAGGTCTCGCCTGGCGTAGGCTGCGCACATGCACAGTGTCGCTGGCGAGATTTAATGATTTTGGGTATTTTGTATAAAAGGGCATTAAGCCCGTCCCTCTTTTCCCTTGGCGTCACCGTTTATGCTAAACGGTGGCCAGCCATTGGAAAAGAGTTGGTAGTGATGTTTTCGTTCGGCTTTTTGAATCGTCCCATTTGGACGGGCTCGTCTGCCTTCCTTGCGTCGTAAAAGGTTTCTTATCTTTATGGGGCCGAACACATGGCCCATAAAGATAAGAAACCTTTTACAAAAGAAGGAAAGCAGGCGAGGCCGTCCAAGTGGGACAGCAGAAAAAGAGAAAAGTCCACGTCACATGCGCGACTGCCTGGCGAGCGCTTACAAACTTGCTCTGCGTTGCCTTTGATTTCGGCACCGCTATGTTGGCGTAGAAGAATTGTTTATTTGCAATTTATTTCACCATCCCCTCGCTAGCATTTGATTCCTCCTTTTTGAGGCGATATTAAGGTAAGGGAACGATGGAGGGCCAGGCCTAACACTGGAGGTGCTGCTCTGTTAACACTGCCCGTGTGTCGCGCCCTTCACGTCCGGTCAGACAGGCCGGGTCCATCTACTGAGCTGGGAGAAAGCAAGTGGCTGGGCGCTTCCCACAGCAGTCTCCCGAGACTAGAGGTGATACTCTCTGTTAACAGCCGCTGTCCGTGCGTCGCGCCCGACCGGCCTGGAGCTGGGAACTATGGGGGGCTGGGCAGAGCTTGAAACTTACGCTCTCTGTTTACGCTGGACGCGTGCAGCACTTTCCTTGGTAGAAGGCCTGAAGCTGGGATCTCGGAAGGGTTGGAGCAGATATTGCATCGCCGCACTCTACACTGCCCGTATGCTCGCCCTTCAAGTCTGGTGAGACAGGCCGACTTCATCTATAGAGCTGGGAGCAAGCTCGTGGTTGGGCGCGCTCCCACAGCGATCATGGGCAGGTGTCCATAGCTGTGCGTGGAGTGAGACCGGAGCTTTACTGTAAAATGTTAAACACCGTTTGGGTTAGAGACTAATATACAAATATCTAATCTAGTTGGGGCAATTAACTACGTTACACATATGCAGGCAATGCTGCACTTTTCACCCCTCAAGCAGGACTCTATTTAAGACAGCAGTAAAAGGGGACGGTGGTTAGTGCTGTGAGCTAACCAGAGGGCAATAAGGTGTTAATACCCTCCCCCAAACAACCCCCCCATCCGACCCCTAAAGATCCTGGCTGACAAAATAGTCATTGGTAACACAAAGAGAATTTGGGGTTGGGCGGCGCACAACAAAGAGATCATACTGTACTCTAGCCAGGGATTTAAGTGGGATGAAAAAAATGGAGGCTCTCTTAAAGGGGCGTGACCAATGTAAGGGCGGGGCTTAAAACACGTAAGCTAAAAATCTGTTCTTAGTATAGTCTGCCGCCCGACTTGTATTTTGCTGTTTGTCATTGCATCTTGAGATATGATACAACAAGTAACATCATACCTGCAACAAATCAGGACTATTGGCTTTGTCAATGGCTTTTAGTTGCATAAGATAAATAAGCAGCAACTATGGCTTGTATATAATATTGAAAAAGCTTCCACTTAAAGCCCTGGTGACACAACGACAATGTTGCTGCTCCTGAGTTTCAAAAAGAGAAGGGAAATCCAGAGAGAGAGTGACTCTCTTTAAAGGATTTCCCTTCCCCTACAACGCTCCCCTGGCATGACGTCATGTCGTAACTTATCCACTAGTGAGAAGTGAGCAGTGTGAGCACACGCACATCATGTGCCTGCTGTCACTGCAGTCTGGAAAAAAACGAACTGAAGTGACAGCAGGCACAAAACAGACCCCGACAGAGACCTGTTTCGAGGCCCCCTTTAAAAAACTGCCGGTTCTCAGACCAGGTGAGACCCGGCCCACTTAAAGCCATGAACCTAGCGCTTATTATGCCTTTTCGAAGCCCAGAAGTGCTCATGCCCAACAACGAGTGAGGAATCCACGATGGATGACCTCCGATCACTGGACGCCACCCATCTCACGGTTCTTAAAGTAACCTTACTAAAGAACGGCCTGCACGAGTACATTGTTGGTTAATGCACAGCACAGGTTCAATGGGGACTACCTTCCAGGGAGACAGTGGAAAAGGAAGTTCATTTCATACTACTAGTGACCTGGAAGTAATTTCAGTCTTGGTATGAACTTCTCTCTGTGTATATGAAGCGGTCATGTCACCTCTGCACCTTCTGTTTGATGACCAATCGCATCAAGCTCTCTGAGCTGTTCATGATGACTCTCCCTGGCACCTTACTCCTTCCGTAAATAAACGCCTAGTGACTTTCTACTTTTCAGTGTGCGCTAAACAAGAATGCTACGGTACTTACTGGCTCAGTACAGAGTACGCACCACCTACCTTCTCAGGCAGGGGTAGTGAGCGCGGTTAAATGCTGACAAAATGTCCCGTCTGGAAACGGAATGGCGTGGATTCTGCTGAATTTAGTATTCTGCCTTCTTTTTCTGCACCTACAAATATGCGAGAAACGGTGAAATCATTTATTGCAGTTGCGGGAATGGCGTGGAACATTCTGTGAGAGGTTTTTGGCAATTCTGTCCATCCCTCAGCGTGGAACACCCCTTTTAAAGCCACCGTCCCCCGCATCCAACGAACGACCTACGGCGGCAGATCCTTCTCCTACCTCGCTGCCAAGACCTGGAACACCCTCCCAACCCACCTACGGCAGACCCAAGACCTACTCGCCTTGATTGGCTGCACCCGCCCCTCTCAGCTCTGTCCAGTCCTTTTGCTCGACAAGTCGCTTGAGAGGACAGACCATTCTTTGGATACACAAGGTGTACTCTACACTGGCATCTTCAGGCTATAGTAATATGCATAACATATTGAAGTGAATATAAAAGCCGGATCGCTTGCAAACCCCACTTGGCACAAACAATTCTTTTCCGCTGGGAAATGGTATCTCTTCCTTCGAGTGCAGATATTATATTTCTTGCTTGTGATGTTATCCTTATCCACCGGGCAAGGGAGATCCATCTTGCCTGCGAATTTCAGATAAAGGGAGCCTGGATTAGGAAATGGCGGCTCAGCAGTCTCCAGTCCTCGGGAGGCTTAGACCAAATTCTTGTCCAATAGTCAAAGCCATTCGTTCCCAGTCATCTGTAATCAGGAGAGAATTGTCTTTCACAAGGTGTGCATTGTTGTTTAGAAGTTGTAGCATTCCATTCAAAGCACAACATCTAACATCTCCCACTGAAAGGACCACTGAGCTTAAATTATAGGGGCTTGGGCCGATGGGCGGTATTTAAAGACAACATTGCGGGCAGTGGCGCAGCAGCCCTATTCTTTCCTGCTACTTGAAATTCCCATCCGCTTTTGTCGTGCGGCTTGACTTGTTTTGCATTTTCTTTGACGCCTTTTGCCTCAGATTCGAGCGCTTTAATTTTAAAAACGTTATTATGATCGTATCCCTTTGAAGGGGCTAGGTACACATTGAAAATGGAAAGGTTTAACCAAGTGGAGCGGACTGTCAGAGCGCGCTAATTAATCAACTTCGTCAAGGAGTGCTGCTTTTCAGAGCCCAGTGCCTCCTTTTTTTTGTTTTTTTTTGCTTATTTTCTTTTTGTTTACAGCCACGCTTTGATTGGTTGCAGCTAGCAGCTACCACATCAGTGTCGCTATGTTTGTGTTTTCTATACCGCTGTCTTAAGTCTCTGAGATCCAGCAGAGTACGCACGAGCTCAAATAGTAATTGAAAATAATTAATTTCTTAAATGCTTCATCTAGCAGCAAATGAATTGGAAAATCGGAGCCACATTATGCGCAAGTCATGGCCTTTCCATAAATTTTCTAATCAGCTGAAAAATGACGTGCTGGAAATGTGTGTGTTTATATTCCACAGTGCGTATGAAACTCGGGCCACTGTCTTTGACACACCCAGACAGAGATTGTCTAGGCTGCTTAATATTTGCACTGGTAGACACACACTATCTTGATAGCCGGCAGTAGAGGCTACCGTCGTCAAAGGCACTCTACACAGAGATATAGATGTGCATGCGCGAGCCTGGAATGAGGGAGAGGGCCTTGACAGACCACCACAGCCCGAGGCAAAATAGCAACAATAATATTAGAACAATCCACTCACTTTAAAGGGAAGGAAACAAGCAGTCCAGCATTGGGAGGTTGGAGCAGATTATTTATGTCAGCCATTGTTTGCCCTCGGCAACTCCATTGTCTTCAAAGGAGCTCCAAATAATTCAGTGTTCTAATTGTAGTTACAAAGCAGACATCAATTACTGTCAAATGTGGTTGGAGTGGCCGTGACCGGCTTTAAATTGACCATGAGCTTTGCATTCAGGTTGGTCTCTTCCTCATGTGTTCCATAAAGTACACATTCAGAGTGAGGATAAGTATACTACCACTTAACAACCTATTAAAACATACATGTTTGGGCACACAGGTGCAGAGCGTGGCGCCTGCTAGTAGGACATTGCGCAAAGGCACACATGCAACTCCAAAATTCTCAGTTAGTGCCTAAGTTGCAGACAACACAACAGAGAACCAGGGAGCAGTGGTGCAGTGCAGCTGTCAAATATCCAAACAGAAGTTTACTGACTTTGTTTTAATGTGCTAAAATGTAAATATTTTAGTTAACACTATACAACTTCAGATGGTCATTATTTTATGCTTCAACTAGCACTTGAGAAGCAGCTGCTACACAACCACCTCCGCACATTATGTATGCCGCAATGGAAATGGTCATTCAGGGTTGGACTTGCCTGCTGATGACAGCAGCCACTGTGAGAAATTGATTTATTTAAATATAGTACCATACGATACCTAACATTTAAAAGACAATCCGATTCAGATAAGACCTTGCACACCATTTGCTGGACCCCAGTTTTAAGGTTGTGTCAATGAGAATATAAACTTTATTTTACAATTTAATTTACAACCGCGCTGAAACTATAGAATTGTTGCAAAATGTTTAAGATGCAATTGTCAGATATTCCTTTTTATGACTGGCACATGCTGATGACCTTTGCGGGGGTCAACAGGAGGTAAAAGACATAGTCATTTACAACGCCATTTACTACGCCAATAGCTCTAAATTAAGCAAATGCGAGACCTATTGCATTTCCAATGCTTGTTTATGTTGTTTTCAGAAACAGCTTTGAAGATGTGTTTATGGAGAAAAGAAGAGCATGCCATGCAGACTGCCATAACACGTTGGGCCACCTGCAGTAGTTCACTTACAATGGAAACTTTCATTGGAAATTCACAGCCAACATGGCAGTCAGCCAAAAAGAACATTTACCCTACCTTTGTTAGCACATTATCAGGTAGAGACAATATCTAGCCGCAGATTCCTTACCTTTGAATTTCCACAGATGTCAGACTGGATCTGGAAGATTTTTCGTGAGCAGTATCCCTGCGTGCTGGTAGGTGGTGTCAATCGGCTCCGTGCGTCGGCAGTATCTGCGTCGCAAGTGACATCTGCGTCACCTCTATAGCTGCCACCTCGGCGCTAACATCAATTACTTTTCACAACTTTCCACACCAGGAGTGCGGAGCCATGAAGTGCACTGACAATGGTGTGTCCAAACTAGGTCCCTGAAAGGGATCATACCTGACCCTAGAATTCTGTCCGCTTAATAGGGAGGATCGATAAGGAATCTGTGGCTAGATATAGTCTCTACCAGATAAGGAGTTACTGAAGGTGAGTAACTTGTTCATCTGGTATAGACTTCAAGCCGCAGATTTCTCACCTTTTAATAGATACCCATGCAATACCATCCCGGTGGTGGAACTGCAGACACATTTTAACCAGGGAGTCCTGCAGGACCAAATGGGTGAAATGCCTGTCCCTGCAGACCTGATTGTCCAGGCAGTAATGTTTAGTACATGTGTGCAGGGAAGCCCACGTTGCTGCCTGGCAGATATCCAGGACTGGGACTCCGTGTGCTAATGCAGTGGTTGTAGCTTTAGCTCTGTGGAATGAGCCTGTAAGCCTTCAGGAGGCTGCTTCTTTGCCAGTGAGTAGCAGATCTTGATGAAGAGAATGGTTCTTCATGATATGGTCTATTTCTGCACTGTCTGACCTTTCTTCACACCAACATACCTCACAAAGAATAGGTCGTCCACCCAGTACTATCATGTGTGGTCAAGGTAGAACGACAATGCTCTTTTTGGGTCTAGATGGTGGAGTCACTCCTCAGAGGGATGTGGAGGAGCATACAAGGTGGGCAAGGTGACAGATTGGCCCACATGAAATGGTATCATAGTGCGGAGCACCAGTTTGTTTGGATAAACTGATAGGATTGGAGGCTCGGAAGATAAACCCTGCAGCTCACTCACCCTCCGGGCCGATGCAATCATCACCAGAAAGGCTGTTTTGATGATGAGCAGCCTGAGGGGACAATTGTGAAAAGGCTTGAAAGCAGCACACATCAAGAATGTGAGCAACCAATTAAGGTCTCACTGAGGCATAATAAAAGGAGAAGGGGGGAAAATATGTACAAGGTCCATCAAAAATCTATTTGCAGTAGGGGACTTAAATAAAGAGAGTTGGTGAGGCAGCAGCAAGAAGGCAGGCAGAGCACAAAGATAACCGTTCAGAGTGCCCAAAGCAGAGCCCTGCTGGGCAAGGTTAAGAATATAAAAGCAAAATATCTGTAAGTGAGGCAGAACGTGGGTCAATGGACTTTTCTGTACAATATGATACAAATCGTTTCCAATGGCAAGTGTGTACTGTCTTGTTGGAGGAATGCCTGCCTGCCAGAATAACACTGCAGACTTTGGGAGAAAGGTCGAAAGCTATCAACTGCCACCGCTTAACCTCCATGCAAGAAAACGTAGAGTTGACAGGTTCGGGGTGAGGACCCTCCCTTGCTGTTGCAACAGAAGATCCTTTAGAAGGGGCAGCCTGACCGGAGGATTGACACTCATGTGCAGAAGTTTGGGATATCAGACTCTCTGTTCCCAGTCCGGAGCCACAAGGATGACTTATACCGAGTTGTTCCTAATCTTCTTGAGAATGCTGATGAGGACTGGTATGGGCTGAAAGACCTACAGGACGCCGAGCTCCACTTGAGCCGAAAAGATTCTCTGAGCGAGAGCCGCTTTGGAAACTCCAGCGGACAAAACTGCTGACATTGTGCGTTCTCAGCAGACACAAACAGATCTAAGCAAGGCTATCTCCACTGCTGAAAGAGGCATTGCTTCCTCCGGGTGGAGACGTCATTCATGAACTGCTAGGCATCAATGGCTGAGTTCCTCCGCTCTGGCGTTCAGAGAACATGCCAGGTGTCGAACCATCAGGGATATGCCCTGTTGTTTCAGCCATGTCCAACAAACGCAGGACATCGTGACAGAGGGTCCCTGACCCAACCCCGCTCTGTTTGTTGCAGTACCACATGGCTGTGTGATGTCCGTGAACACCTGCACTAGCCTTCCCTTGATAGAGGGTAGAAAGGCTTCCAATGCAAGTCATATCGCACAGAGCTAAAAAATGCTGATGTGGAGACCCAATTACGCCAGAGACGAGAGTCCTCTGATCTCCATCTCTACCAGATTGCTGCCCTATCCCAGGAGTGATGCATCTTTCACTATTATGAGATCTGGTTGGGGAACTATGTCTCAGTAAATGACAAACTAACAACCGGAGTCTCAGACGGAAAGCGCATGATGAGCTAGCACATAAGATATAGCCACAGCACTGTGCGCCATGTGACAGAGCTATATTCCCCCCTTTCTCCCCCGTTGACTACACTCAGGCCCAACAATATGATGCAGAAGTATCATTCATCAGATAGTGGACAGTTTGGCAGAGGCATGCACCTGCTCACCAGCACAGCTATGTCCAATGCGCATGCGAGTGGACCAACAGCAAGGCAGTTAAGGAAGCATAGTTTGGAAACGATGTCCCATTATAAATACATTCAGTTCTTTACATGAGAGGAGAGAAACGTATTATTCACCCTGAAGCATCAATGTTATGTTGCAAACTGTTTAACAAAAAAAAGGATTTTGTTTTCATGGTAGCATACTGTTATGGACGACCGCTCAGACTACCTATTGATGTAACAAGGGAAAAAAGAAACGGAAGAGGGGCAAAAATCCTTACATAGTTATGTAACTACGGAACGGGTGTGTACTATAAAGTGAAAAACAACAATAAACAAATTTAAACAAAAAATAAATAAAAAGAAGAGCCCACATTTGCCACCTGGCATTAGTCACCAGCAGGATGCAGGAGGCCATGAGGCCCACCTGACTCTGTGTCAGTCTCACTGAAACCTAGGACAGAAACTGAAACATCGGTATCATAGCCTAAATGTCCTGGATTCACAGCTTGGGAGGATAAGCCCAAAACTGGGGTGTGTCCAGAAAAACTCCAATGAAACAGAGCGTCAGAGAGGGAGTCAGGTGTGACTTTGCCAAGTTAACAGTGTACTCCAGTAAATGCAGGAGGTTTGCTGTAGCCTGGAGGTGGCACACGACGGCCTGAGGCGAGCCTGCATTCAGCAACCAGTCATCGAGGAAGGGAAAGACTGGCACTACTGAACTGTGCAGATGAGCTGCGACCATCACCTTGATGAACACCCAAACGGCGCTAGTAAGGCTAAAAGGGAGCATGGTGAACTGAAAATGCTTGTGGTCTAAGGTAAACTGCAGGTAGCGCCGCTGGGCAAGCAGGATGGTGATGTGAAAATAGGTGTCCTGCAAGTCCAACACTACCATCCAGTCTCCTGGGACCAGAGCAGACAAGACCGGAGCCAATGTGAGCATCTTTAACTTCTCCTTTTTGAGGAAGTGCCATCGAAGGGCATGTTCATGAGGGAAGATTGGACATCCCCCGAAAAGCCAGATGTTCTCATCCCGGCATGGCGTCTGAGGGCCACCATCGATGAAACCGCTCTGCCCAGCAAGTTGGTTGTGTTCAAGCCACAGCTTCTAGTCAACTTCACTGCATCTCTCCCATCTGTAACTGCTTTGGAGAGAATGGCCTGGGCATACGCAGGGACCTGTGGCAGCACTTTTTTTTTGTAAACAAATGTTATTGCCTTTTACATGTCATATGCATATCCACTTTCAGGGTGTCAATGTACAAAAAAAATAGAGCACTACCAGGCGAATGCATCAGTTGTTGCCCCTACTTGGTCCCATCTGCAAACGTTTGGCTGTAACAGTCACACCGCTATCTAATATCGGATCGGCATACATATGAGAAAATTCTCCCCTCCCCTCCTCCCCAACACATAACTATGCCTCCCCCTTCCCCTCCCTCCCCGCACTGCTGTCTCTCCTCTACCACTGTTGGGCTCAGTTAGTAGACTCTCTTGCACTCGAAGTGTGTCTAATGGTGCTGCGCCGGAGCCTTCCATCGCAACTCCATCCTCTCCTGTGTGTGTAGATGCCATGGAATGCTCCCATCCCTCTGGCTCTACTGTGTTGTTCCATCCTAATCTGGACCCTGGGGGTTCTCTACATTTGTGGGTCTCTCTGGGGTGGAAGCCTCTGATGCCCCGCCATCTTTTGTTAAGTCCGCCATCAGCCCTTCCTATGCCTGAGCTCGTTCCGGCTTGCCCACTCCGCGCTATGCATTCCTAATCAGGACCCTGCCCTCACATCCCACCCATTTCACCAGCTCTCGTTTCCATCTGTGCACGTCGAGGCCCTCCGGTTTCTTCCAGCTACTAGTTATTTCTTGTTTCGCTAGGCTAAATGCCAGGTCCTGAAACCTAGATGTGGTCTTGGTTTTGGCCGAGTGTGGGAACAAGTGGAGCAGAACGTGGGCAGGTGTGCAGAGGACCACCCTCTCCGTCACCCTCGCTGTCACCTGTGTAACCTCCTGCCAGTATTGCGTTAAGGAGGCACAGCTTCACACCATATGAGTGAAGGTCACCCTCTGCGCATGACATCTCGGGCATCGAGCGTCCGCGCCATCAAAGTAGCAGTTAATACGTTCTAGGGTGAGATAAGCTTGATGGAGTATATGGAAACTTATCAGGCTAAACTGGGCGTTTGAGATACTTTGGCAGTTCGTTCTAAAATATTGTCCCAGTCCTTGTCGTCTAGTGGCCTGTCAATGTCGTCACCCCATTTGTGTCGTAGTCTGTCCAGCGGTTGTATGGAGTCTCGCCCTATGGCTCTGTAGAGGCACGCCACAGCCTTAATGGTTCCACCCGCCAAGCTTATGTATTCGCAGGTGGCGTGTCGCGGCGGTTCTGTCGTCACCGTTCCCAAATGTCGTCTCACTGCTCCCGTGACCACCCCATATAGTAGGAAATGCCCCTGTGGTATGTCCCAGTCAGCGCTGAATTCCTCAAAGGAGAGAAGCTCCCCGTCCCGGTGCTTGGTTCTGGTTTTCTGCAGGCATCTGTCCAAGCAACGATTTATCACTCTATGTTCATTGCTGCGGATCTGTTGGGGCATGGCCGTCCTTAGTAGAGTTCAGAACATATCAGCCCTGTCCGGGGTGAAATGTAGCGCCCCCCTGTCCGGCTCCCTGCTTACCACCACCCACTGTGTGAACCTCTGCAGTTGTCCTGCTAAGTAGTAGGCCTCCATGTCAGGCACCGCCATACCTCTCCCCAACGTGGGCCGCTTTAACGTATTAAGGGCTACCCGTCTGCGTCCTGACCCCCATATGAAAGCCGACAAGCAGGAGTCCAGCTCTCAGAACCAAGCCGCTGATATCCAGATCGGGAGTGTTACAAAGAAGTAAAGCAGCCAAGGAAGAGCCACCATTTTAAGTAGTGAGATGTGGCCCATCACCGAGAGGGGAAGTCTCCCCCAGAATGCCATAGTGTCTTTAAGCGAGTGTAGCGCCCTCCCTACATTGCCTTCCTTCACATCCTCCATAGAGTGGAAAATGTGTACTCCCAAATAGTGGAAGCAGCGAGGCTCCCACCGCAGATCTCCCAAGTTCAGGGGGGGCCTCACATCCCTCATCAAAGGGAATAATCTGGACTTCAGCCAGGTCACTCGTAGCCCCGACAAGGAGCCAAAGTGCTCCATCATAGCCTTTGCTCCCGGCAGATCGTCCTCCGCATCATTTAAGAATAGAAGGAGGTCATCTGCATACAGCACTATTTGGTGCTAGGGCGAACAGCAGTGGGGAGAGTGGACACCCTTGGCGCGTCCCCCTCTCCACCCTGTACTGCTCCAATATTGTGCATCCAGTGCGGACCCTCGCCACCGGGTCGATGTATAGTAACTGCACCCAGCGTGCAAATCCCAGCCCTAAGCCCATTTTGTTTAATACTGCATACAAGAACCCCCATTCAAGGCTATCGAATGCCTTTTCCATATCTATGAAGAACACCGCCCCTCCCTGCTCCGCCGTCGTCCATAGTTCGATGATGGACAGTAGTCGACGGATATTATTATATTTTTTTTTTTTGGGAAAAACTTTATTGTGCAGAAAGCGACATTACAAACGTGGGCCTACAACCACCAGGGCCGGCCGCTAGCACAGGCATGCCAATTATGAGACGTCACAAAGCAGCGACTGATCCCCAGAAGCGCAGCAGGATTACAGAGTTATGTTCGGCAACGCAGAAGTTAGGCAGAATACTGACATTTTAAATTTTAAAAGAGAAAACGAACAAAGAAGAAAAACAAAACTCAAGGCGAGAAACAATCTAGACAGTGTCAAGCGCCAACGGGGGGACCCCCCCCACCAGGTAAAGAATCAGGAGGTCACTAAAGATTACCGGGGGGGGGGGGGGGAGGCAGCGGGGAGGCCAGAACAATCAATGTAAAGAGTGCAGTAATCAGGGAACCTCAGGATCAGGGGGACAGGGAAATATCAGAAGTATCATCGAAAGGGGGCGTACAAATGTTACCTCGTTAGGCGTTCCACTGACCCCAAATTCTACCCCACACCCCAGGCTTGCCCCGCACCAGATAGACCGTCTTCTCTCTGAACATACACCAGTCCATGTTCTCCTTCCACACTGACACGGCGGGAGGCCGTCGGGCGCCCCAAAGCTGCGCGATGTCCCTCTTTGCGATCATGTTCCCAAGTGCCGCCCACCGGGCCTGGGCAACGGTATAATCATTCGGCTCCCATACATTCAGCAAGCATCGACGAGCCTCAGGCAACAGAGCAACCCCAGTAACACACTCCATTACCGCATGCACACGGCGCCAATAAGCCGCCACCTCGCGACACTCCCAAAGGATATGAAGGAAGGTGGCACTCATACCACAGCCGCGCTTACACAGCCCATCCACAGAAAAACCCATCGCAACCAAACGTGGACCCGTCACATACACACGGTGAAGAATTTTAAGCTGGACTAGACGGAGACGGGCAGGAATGGCGACCTTTTTCGGGGAAGACACTGCAGACTGCCAGTCCTCGTCATCCAACTCCAACCCATCTCCGGTCCAGGCCTCCCGAAGATGCCCCAGGAGGTCCGCCCTACTGTTGATTAACTTCTTATAAATCAAAGAAATCGTACTATCGGGCAGATGACCATCAAGTATACGGTCTTCGAGCGGTGAAGCCACGGGGATCGTGGTACCGGCCTTGAAAACCGACAGCAAAGCGTGGCGAACCTGTGCGTACCTGAAGAACTCCCTCTCACTCAGCTCATACTCACTCTGAAGCGCCGAAAAGGACTTGACAGAACCTTTCACCCAGAGATCACCCACTCTGCTGATACCAATCACATCCCAGTTCTCAAAACCTTTCGTCGTCCAGAGGCAACCCAATACGTCCGACGCAAACAGAGGGGTCGCTCGCGTCAGGCGATCATTCCAACGCATGGCCACATTAGCATCCCTCCACGCACGCACTGCAATCTTAGTGGGTCCCGTTAGGTTCCTCCCTGCCGTCCGAAAATATAGCGCTCTATTGAAGTTGCCACCAGGCAACTGATATTTATCCATCTCGAAAGCCGGATTTGGGCCGGGGGCATACGTAGCATGGTTGACAGCGGACAGCTGGGAGGCCCAATAGTACCTCCTGATGTCCGGGAGCGCGATGCCCCCGTCATACCAGGGGAGAGTCAGTTTTGCAAGAGCGATACGTGCGCGACCGTCCCAGATAAGTCTCCTCTGTAGACCCTCCACCTCCCGGAAGTAGGTCACCGGAATAACATCAAAGGAGTTCTGGAGTGCTTAAAGAAATCGGGGCAGGGACATCATTTTAAAAAGTGCCGCTCGACCGAGTGGCGACAACGGCAACTTACGCCAACGAGCCACATCCAACTTTAGTCGCCGGAGAGGAGGAAGGAGATTGTGCTCATGGCGGACCGCCGGGTCCAACGATACGTAGATCCCCAAGTACTTGAAGCCGGAATGCGAAATTTGAATGGGAAACCTATTCGGCAAAGGGGGGAAGGTCACCGGAAATAACATACACACAGGATTTGGACCAGTTGATGATCAGCCCAGAGTTTTTCCCGAAAGAAGTGAGGACGTCAAAAAGGACATTAAGTGATTCACGCGGGGAGGTGAGGTACAAAAGAATATCGTCGGCGTACAACGAGACTCGGTCCTCAAAGCCAGGGGCCCATTGAATGCCCTTCATCGACGGTTCCCATCGAAGCCAAGCTGCGAGTGGTTCTAAAGCAAGAGCAAAGAGCAGGGGGGACAACGGACACCCCTGCCTAGTACCCCTCCCGAGAGCGAAGGGCCGGGACACCCTCCCATTGACAACAACCTGAGCCAGCGGATCCGTATATAAAAGTCTGGCCCAACTAATAAATCCCGGCCCGAAACCGAACTTCGCCAGAGTGGCCCAAAGGTATGACCATTCTAACGTATCAAAGGCCATCGTGGCGTCCAAGGAAGCCAAGATGGCCGGCTCAGAAAGAAACTCCGCCCTGGCGAGAACGCCATGCAAAAGCCGCAGGTTGAGCGCGGTGTTCCGGTGCGGGATGAAACCAGACTGATCCGGATGAATCAGGTCACAGATAACAGCGAGTAGGCGATTAGCGAGGACCTTGGCAAGGATCTTTGGTTCAGCATTCAGTAGGGAAATGGGCCTGTATGAGGCATAATGATCACGAGGCTTGCCCTCCTTGGGAGTCACAACTATGGTGGCAAGCCGCTGGTCCCTAGGGAGGGAACCAAGCTCACGCGACTCCAAAAACATATCACGAAGAACAGGTGCGACTTTATCAGGACACAATTTGTACAGTTCAATGGGCAGTCCGTTGGGGCCCATAGCCTTACCAGTACGAAGGGAGCGAATCGCGATAGCAATCTCGTCGGCTGACAACGATGCGTCCATGCACTCTCGATCCTCTTCCGACAGGCGAGGCAGCGCAATGTCCCTCAACAAGGAACAAGAGTCAACCTCATCCCTGTCGGACACCGGGGAGTAAACCACACGAAAATAATCAGAAAAACACTCCACAATCTCGCCAGGGTCAGTCACACGCACACCACCAGAGTCCTGAAGCACAGGGACCACACGGTTCACTCTCTCCTTCTTATCGAGCCACGCAATCAGTTTACCCGCCTTATCCCCAACATCATACAGTCTACCTTGCTGTTCCCTGTACAGTGTCTTGGCAGCGTCAGTGACAAGGGATTTGTATTCGAACTGCTTCAAGCCAAGGGCGTGGAGCCCATCCTGGGTGACACCCGAGTCAAGCTCAGCCTCCAACTCCAGTATTTCAGCCTCCAGCCTCACAACCTCCCCATTCCTAGCTTTCTTGGTCTCCGCTATTAAAGAAAGGGCCTGTCCACGAATCACAGTTTTGAAAGCTTCCCACAGGGACACGGAGGACAGGACAGACCCCTCGTTCTCCAGGAAGTAGTGATCAAGCGACTTAATGAGGCTGTCGCGAGTCCTGGGGTTGCGCAGATGCCAAGGGTTAATAGGGGCGATCCGCCCCGCGGCTTGCGTCCCCGTGCCAAAAAGCAGCCACACAGAGGAGTGGTCTGAAATGCCCCGGGCCAAGTGTCGAACCTCCCCAACATGAATGGACTGGGCCGCGGGCATGAGGAAGTAATCAAGTCTAGAGAGACTCCCATGAGCCCCGGAGTGGAAGGTGTATTGACATTGCGTCGGATGCATTAACCTCCAGCAATCCACCAGTCCGAAGGTGTCCAAGAACCCACCGAGCCATGATTGGGAAACGGGAAGGGCCCTGGGGGGGTGACGATCCAGGTCGCCAGATAGCACCGAGTTAAAGTCCCCACCCATGAGGAGAAGACTATCGGGGAGTTTGTAGTGGGTTCGGGGTACAGAGACGTCACACAAGGCGGTTGAAGTCTGAGAAAACGTAGGTTTATTTGTTAGATGGTACACAGTCTTTATCAGACCAGGAACTGTTGGAGATCTGAGGTACACAGGAAGGATGTCGCCGTACGTCGTTTGCGGGCTTCGGACTCGTCGTCCCGGTCAAGGCTCTCGGTTCGGTCTGGTCTCTCGTCACCGTTGTTCCGAACAGAAGGAAAAAGGAAAGCAAGTATTAGGCGTGCTGCCTCGCTTCCGCGAATGAAGGGGCCAGGAGTGAGGGACACCGTGAAACAAGGGGGGCTGATAAGTGCTCTAGTGCTCGAGGTGCTATGACAGGAGTGAGGCCGGTCGAAATTTAGCTGTGCCAGTTTTACAGGGATTTTCCCTTCCCCACCCAGCCTGCGACTTTCCCCCGTACCTGCTCCAGCCACGCTCCTCCCCCGGGAACGTGGCAGGGCGATTCGCCGGACCGTTGGCCTCCTGGCTTGTCGGGTGCAACTCCTGCAGCTTCCTCGATGTCCGCTCTTGGTCCTTCCGTCTGCTCCGGTCGCCACTCCTTTCGCCAGTCTGGTACGCTCTCCTCCGCTTTCCCGCAATCCTCCTCTCTCACCGCCGCTCTTCTCCTCCACTCCAACTCGTACTCCAACTCCGAGGAAACGCCGTCCGTCAACTTCCTGATGCGGCTCACCTTTGAAGTCCCGCCGCAGGAAACGTCATGTAGGGGAGGAGTCTCGTCCCACGGGATTCCTCTCTTAAAGGCGCCGTGTCCCTCTTCAGGCATCCAGGCTCGTGACGGGTAGGCAGTCCAGTCCTTGGGGTTATCGGTTACCTCGTCAGCCTGTGTGAGGACACAAAGGGGGACAGTGGGGTCTTTTGACCAACAGGGCCAAACAGGTGAGTCCCTCTCTGCCACCTCCCCAGCCCCGTCACATACCTCCCCCCCTTGCGTCTCCCGTTCGGGGAGAGGGAAGACACGAGAGACAAAGTCCGCATTCCCATTGTCCCGACCCTTCCTATGCTGCACCGTGAATGAATAAGGCTGGAGGGAAAGGAACCAGCGCAATATCCTGGGATTCAGGCTCCGATTTTGATAATCCAACGTAACGGGGCATGATCTGTGTATAGTACGAAGGAAGTGCCTTCCAGGTAGTACTGCAATTTATCGACAGCCCACTTGATGGCCAGACACTCTCGTTCCACCGTGGGGTATTTCATCTCCCTGGAAAAGAGCTTTCTGCTGACAAATAGCACAGGATGTTCCAACCCGTCCGACCCCACCTGAGACAAGACAGCCCCTATCCCCACGTCTGAAGCATCCGTGGCCAGAATGAAGGGTTTGTTAAAATCAGGGGAGGCTAACACCGGCTGGGACGTTATGGCTTTTTTCAAGTCTGCAAAGGCCCTTTCGGCTTCGGGGGAGGGGTGTATGAGGTCGCGGGTTTTGGCCGATTTCTTAAGCAAATCGGTCAAGGGGGCGGCCAAATTAGAAAAGTCAGGTATAAACCGCTGGTAATAACCGATCAGCCCTAGGAATGCTCTTAGATCTCTCCGTGAGTGGGGGAAGGGGGTACCCTCAATGGCCCTAACCTTCTCCGTCTGGGGTGTTATGGTACCCTCCCCCAACACAAACCCCAGGTACTTTACTCGATGAAAAGCGGCTCGAGACTTCTTCGCATTGACGTGCAGCCCTGCTTTCTTTAGCGCCGCCAAGATGGTCTGGACGTGCTGTAAGTGTCCCTCCCAGTGCGTACTGTGAATGACAATGTCGTCCAGATAGGCGGAACAGAAGGATTTGTAGGGTCGGAGTAGGGTGTTCATTAGCCTCTGAAATGTGGCAGGTGCCCCATGCAGTCCGAACGGAAGAACAGTGAACTCGAAAAGTCCCTCGTCCGTGATGAACGCTGTTTTCTTCCTGTCCTCCTTCCTAAGGGGCACCTGCCAATACCCCTTTGTTAGGTCAAGCGTGGTGATATATACCGCGTCTCCGAGTTTCTCGATGAGCTCGTCTACTCGCGGGATAGGGTAGGCGTCAAACGTCGAGATAGCATTTAAGGCGCGGAAATCCATGCAAAAGCGCCTGGACCCGTCCGGCTTTGGGACCATCACGATGGGCGAGGCCCAATCACTCATTGATGGCTGGATTACTCCTAATTTCAGCATCTCGTGTACCTCGTTGCGGATGGCCTCCCGTCGTGCAGCAGGGATCCTGTAGGGTCGTTGTTTTACTCTTTTCCCAGGATGGGTCTCGATAGTGTGTTCTACCAGGGTAGTTCTACCAGGGAGGTCCGAAAAGATGTCTCTATATGGTAGCAATGCATCTCTGAGCTCCTTCTTCTGTTGTGGGGTTAAACCTTCGTTCACGACTAGCTCTTCGATCTTGTTGGTCGGGCTATGACTCGTCGGTATGAGAAGCTGTGCGGTTTTCGGGGGCGGACCAATCCATTTCTTCAGCAAGTTCACATGATATGTTTGGGTTTTGGTAGGGGACACTCGTAGCCGGTAGGTCGTCTCTCCGATCGTTTCCAAGATCTCATAGGGTCCTGTCCACTCGCTTCTTTGTTTGTTGGCTATCCCGGGTAGGAGTAGCAGGGCCCAGTCCCCTTTCTGTAGTTTACGGAGCCTGGTTCCGCGATCGTAATACTTCTTCTGTCGGGACTGCTGTAGTTCCAGGTTAGAACAGGCGAGAGCCCTCAACTTCCCTAACTTGGATCGGAGTTGCGGTGTATAGTCCAGGAGCGTCCTTTGTTCTTCTTCTCCCTCCGATTCCCATACATCTTTTGTGATCTCCAGCAGAGATCTGGGTTGTCGTCCGTATAAAAGCTCAAATGCCGAGAAGCCCAGACTACTCTGCTTTTGTGCTCTCAGGACATAGAGTGCGAGGGGTAACAGCCGGTCCCATTCACGGCCCTCAGAGGTGAGCATCTTTTTCAGCGTGTTCTTTAGACTCTGATTATACCTCTCCACGAGGCCGTCTGTTTGTGGGTGGTATACGGAGGTTCGTAACTGGTGTATATCCAGCGTCTTGCAGACCTCTTTCATAAGTTTAGAGGTGAAGGGGGCGCCTTGGTCGGTGAGGATCTCTTTCGGGAACCCCACCCTGGCGAACAACTCCACGAATTTCTCCGATATTTGTACCGTAGTCGGGGTTCGTAGCGGAAAGGCTTCTATGAATCTGGTAGCATAGTCCACTACTACCAGCGCGTACACGTGCCCCTTCGCTGTTTTTGGCAAGGGTCCGATCAGGTCCATCCCGACCCTTTCAAAAGGCGTGCCGATGGAGGGTAACGGATGGAGAGGGGCTGCAGGAGGACGATGTGTGTTCTTCCTCTGGCACGTCTCACATCTCATGCAGTAGTTGTATACATCCTTGTACACGCCCGGCCAGTAAAAGAAATGGGTTATGCTGTCCGTGGTCTTTTCTTTCCCACTATGGCCGGCGGTCAGATGCGCATGGGCAAAGAAGAGGACTTGCTCCCTAAAGGAGACGGGAACCAATAACTGAGGAGTAGCCCCTTCTGCTCCCTCCCTGTATAAGAGCCCGTTTTTAATGAGAAAACATGGATACTGTTTAGTCCCCTGGGTGTCGGACGTATGGGCGCTTTCCCAGGCATTAAATAGGGTGGTGTCGTTGGCCTGTGCGAATCTAAAACTACGGTCCAGGACCCAGGGTTCGGGAGACATGAGGGCTGTACTAACTTCCCCCTTTCTCAGAGGAGGTACCCGACTAGACCCCGTAAATAAGGACAGAAACTCCGGGTTGTCTACCCCTAGTAACATTTCTTCGGGCAAGGACTCCACCACCCCTACTTTTACGGTACATGGTTTTATGTCCCGGGGATGGAGAGTGACTTGAGCCAGAGGGTAGGGCCTCACATCCCCGTGTACACAGCGGATGTGTACTACAGCCCCGGGTATATACTGATTGGGTAATACCAAATGTCTTTGTACCACCGATTGTCGACAGCCAGAATCAAGCAATGCCCTGACACCCCTACCGTTTACTCGTAAACTCACATAAAAGGAGCTCCCCATCTCCGCTGAATATAGTATGGACTTGGGCAAATATCCGACCTCCATCGGTTCCTCTGCGTTGCGTTTCCGGGGACAAAGTCTGGCTATATGCCCCCATTCTCCGCATTCAAAACACTGGGGCCCTCTGACCGGGGGTCCCTCTACGCGCATCGGTCTGGGCCTAGGCGGCTCGGGGATGCCCTTCGGTCTCTTGTCCCCTTTTCCGAGATTCCCCCCTTTGTGTCCCTTCTCGCCCTCCCATCCGGCGACTCTGGGTTGGGCTCTGGAGTAGTTGGTGGCCATTTCTATGGCTTGTTCCGGTGTCAGTCCGGAGTGTTGTCTCAACCACCTCTGGGTGGCGTATGGCAATGCTTCCATGAACTGTTCGAGGTATATCTTCGTCATTACCTCTTCCTTTGAGCTCGTCATGGGCTTCAGCCATTTGTCGGCTGCCATCTTGAGCCGAAAAAACAGAGTCTTGGGATTCTCCCCTGGCAACCCCTGTGCTTTCCGGAAACGTACCCTATATGCTTCAACGTCCAGGCCCAGGTGATCAAGGATGATTTCCTTCACTGTGTAGTATGGTACAGTTCCTGTCGGGTTAGCCACCTGATAGGCGAACTGGGCGTCGCCGGTTAGTAGGGGGGCCAAAAAGAACGGCCACTTTTCCTCAGGCCACCCCAGCGCTCTGGCGGCTCTCTCGAAGTTCATCAAATACACGTCGGGGTCATCCCCAGGAAGGTATTTTTGCAGGGCGATCCCTGACGGGCTCGGGACAGCATGAGGACGCTGTTCTACGGGCATCGTGAGGGGAGGAACAGCGCCGGCTTTCTGTAGGTGCTCCAACTGGGCATTAATCGTGGTCTGAAACACCTCTCTGTCCGCCTGGGCCGACGTCATCTGTCTTTGTATGGCCCACTCCAGTTTCTCCTGCCCCTGGACCAGGTGCTGGATGAGGGCGTCCATCTTTCCCATTCAGATGGTGGGAATCCCACTTCTGACACCAGTGTAGTGGGTTCGGGGTACAGAGACGTCACACAAGGCGGTTGAAGTCTGAGAAAACGTAGGTTTATTTGTTAGATGGTACACAGTCTTTATCAGACCAGGAACTGTTGGAGATCTGAGGTACACAGGAAGGATGTCGCCGTACGTCGTTTGCGGGCTTCGGACTCGTCGTCCCGGTCAAGGCTCTCGGTTCGGTCTGGTCTCTCGTCACCGTTGTTCCGAACAGAAGGAAAAAGGAAAGCAAGTATTAGGCGTGCTGCCTCGCTTCCGCGAATGAAGGGGCCAGGAGTGAGGGACACCGTGAAACAAGGGGGGCTGATAAGTGCTCTAGTGCTCGAGGTGCTACGACAGGAGTGAGGCCGGTCGAAATTTAGCTGTGCCGGTTTTACAGGGATTTTCCCTTCCCCACCCAGCCTGCGACTTTCCCCCGTACCTGCTCCAGCCACGCTCCTCCCCCGGGAACGTGGCAGGGCGATTCGCCGGACCGTTGGCCTCCTGGCTTGTCGGGTGCAACTCCTGCAGCTTCCTCGATGTCCGCTCTTGGTCCTTCCGTCTGCTCCGGTCGCCACTCCTTTCGCCAGTCTGGTACGCTCTCCTCCGCTTTCCCGCAATCCTCCTCTCTCACCGCCGCTCTTCTCCTCCACTCCAACCCGTACTCCAACTCCGAGGAAACGCCGTCCGTCAACTTCCTGATGCGGCTCACCTTTGAAGTCCCGCCGCAGGAAACGTCATGTAGGGGAGGAGTCTCGTCCCACGGGATTCCTCTCTTAAAGGCGCCGTGTCCCTCTTCAGGCATCCAGGCTCGTGACGGGTAGGCAGTCCAGTCCTTGGGGTTATCGGTTACCTCGTCAGCCTGTGTGAGGACACAAAGGGGGACAGTGGGGTCTTTTGACCAACAGGGCCAAACAGGTGAGTCCCTCTCTGCCACCTCCCCAGCCCCGTCACAGAGTTCCAACAACAGCCGGCCAACATCCGAAAAAGTAGAGGTCTGGAGGCCCGGGGGGAACATATATCGTGACCAAGGAAAGGGTCTTGCCCTCCCACCTCCCAGTTAGGGCAGCATAATGCCCTCTGTCGTCAAGGATGATCTTATCAATCTCTAGTGGGAGGGAAGACCGGACAAGAATACCAACCCCTCTGGAGCCAGTGGTGAACCCAGAGTGTGCAACCAATTGGTATCCCCACCTGTTCAGAGCATGACACACATTACCAACCAAATGCGTCTCCTGCAGGAGTACGACATCAGGAGTCGAACGACGCAAATATTGCAATACAACCCCCCGTTTGATACGGACCCCCAATCCATTGACGTTCCAAGATATCAACCTCAACCCATTACCCCCCATCCCCACAAAAGTAGCAGGAGTCTCCCCACAGAGAGCAGGACACCAGAAGCAAAGAAAGAACCAATATGTCGCCTTGAGAAGAAAACACAAACACAAACCCCCCAACCAAAACCCATTACAACTCCCCCCCTCCCTGCACCCCTGCAAAAAACAAAACCACCCCAAAATGCAGTGTGCCTGTCGCCCTAACAATCCCATTCTACAAAAAGACCCCGGAGGAGGAGAGAGGCCCGTCTCCACCCGCCGCCCAGACACGAAATACTATAAGACAAAATATACAAAAAAGGGTTAAACCCCAACTGAGCAATGTCCGATTATCAAGGTTAGGGACCGAAAGGTCACTTCTGTGGAGGCTCACCACCTTCGGCACCGCCAGGGTGCCCCGTTCGATCTCCCCGGCCAGGCAGGGAATCCAACCAGTCACTTACATTGTCCGGGCGTTCAAAAAAGAAGGTCCGTTCCTCATGTTCCACTCTAAGCCTGGTAGGGAAAAGCATAGCATACTTCAAGCCCAGGTCCCCAAGACGTCGCTTAACCCCCTGAAAGCCGATTCTCTGCCGCTGCACAAGTTGAGTGAAGTCCGGGAAAAAATTGACAGAAGAGTTTTCAAATTTCACCGGACCGTGCACCCTCGAGGCCTGCAAGATCGCATCACGATCCCTAAAATGAAAAAGTTTTGCAATGATAGGCCTCGGGGGAGCGCCAGGCTTGGGCTTGCCGCCCGGAACACGATGTGCCCGCTCCACAGCGAAGAACTTGCTGAGACCAGAAGGGGCAAGATGAGTGAGGATAAGATCCTCAACCAGGAGGTCAACAGAACGAGTCTCGGGATTCTCCGGAACACCGATGACGCGGATGTTGTTGCGTCTTGCCCGGTTCTCAAACTCGTCCAGCCGATGAGACAACAAGTCGTTGGCCGATTTCAGAGCGCCAAGATCTGTTGAAAGGCCCGACACGTCGGCCGTGAGGCTGGAGGTCTTCAAATCCAATGACTTCACCTTCTCATTAGTTTTCGACAGATCAGCCCTGATTAGAGTGACATCAATGGCGACCGTGTAAATTTTACGAGCCAGGGCCTCATACTGCTGGCCGATGGTCTCCTTCATGCCGGTGATGGCGCCCATAATGTCCTGCAGGGACAAGTCAACAGGGGCAGATAGGTCAGCTCTGGCGTCCTCCGGGGTACAGCTGGAAGGCCCGGGGGATCCTTTGGCTTGAGTATAGCGGTCCATAACATTTGTCTGGAACTGTCCCCCACGAAGAGACGTCTTGGTCTTCCGCTTTTCGGGTTCACCCCTACCCGCCATGGTGGAAGATGCACCCCGGAGGGGCCCACAAGACCGAGTGGGGTCCGGAGAGAGGCGCGACCTGACCCAGTACGTTGTGATAAGAGGCCGCGATGACAACAGAGGGAGGCTGGATTGGTCCCCGGCAGAGCGAAACTGGCCCTCGATCAGACCACGCCAGAGACCGAAAGCGAAACCGAAAGTGGGGACACGGCCACTGAGGAGGTCCCAATGCCGTTGTTGTTCAACTACGCCCCGGCTTCACAGATCACCAAGACTCCGGCACGGCCTCAATGTGGGCCTCAAAAGTTCAAAGTGTCGTAACTTCGGTCGCCCAAGTCCGATTCAAATTCTGAAAAGAGTTATGGACTCAGTTGAGGTTCGCCTTCGAAAGTCTGTCCAAGAAATCAGGATATCTTCAGGATAAGTTGCGAGGAGCGGCGAGGGTCCGGGGAGCCCTGTGCTCACGCGACCATCTTGGATGCGCGCTGAGTCGACGGATATTTAGGGTGGTATTCCAGCGAGGGATAAAGCCTGCCTGGTCTTGGTGCACCAGAGGTATCATGTAGAGGAGTAGTCTCGTCACCAATATTTTGCTTGGGATTTTAAAATGAAGGTTGAGCATTGACAGTAGCCTGTATGCTTCACACTCCAAGGGAGACTTGTCCGACTTCAACAGCGGTATTACCGCCGCCTCCCTAGTCATACCCGGCAAGCGGCCAGTCTCCTTCGACTCTGCATACATCTCCGCCAACCGGGGGAACAGTTCGTCCACGTATGCCGCATAGAACTCCTTGGGGAGCCCGTCCGTGCCCGGTGTTTTCCCTCTCGCCAGTGCCACTAGCTACCCGAATTACATGTTCAGAGATTTCAGCTCCTAGGAGCTCTGCATCCTAGTCTGTCAGGGCATGTATCGGAAGGTCCGCCAGGTATTCCTCGATTACCCCCCCCCCCCCCCCCCGCGGGGCCCGGCGCTCCTGTAAAGTCTCTCATAGTAACCGCAGATTCTGTCGTTAATGTCGTCCTGCCAGTATAGATGTCGCCCCTCCGGCCCTGTCAATTCTAAGATTGTATTCTCCCTGTGGGTGGGATCAGCGAACCACGTCAGCAGTCTACCCGCCTTGTCTCTCTCAGCGTGTGTTCTGTCCATATACACCCGGAAGTCAAAGCACCTCAGTCTCTCCTCCTGCACAGCCACCTCCTCCTTTGCCTCGAGTAGCTCCTGACGGAGGTCTGGATTAGTCAGGCGTCTGCGTTCCACCTCCCTCAACGCTCGGTCTGCCCGTTCTACGTAAGTCAGTAGTGTACGTCGTAGCGTTATGGACAATGCCATGCAGCGCCCCCTAATCACTTCCTTAAAGGCCTCCCATTCGGTCACCCTGGAGTCTGTGGAGTTTGCATTGTCTATAAAGTATGTGGTGATTTGCTCTTTGATCTCTTGGTGGAAAACCTGGTCTTCTAGTGCCTCCGGCCTGAGATGCCATGTGGGGATGGGCTGTTGTTTGTGTCCCCACTGTAGTCGAATTAATAAAGGATTGTGGTCTGACACCGTTCGAGTGAGGTGTTCCGCATTGTGAAGTCGGGTGTGCATGTCTGGGGAGCATAGAAAGGTGTCCAGGCGGACGTGTAAGTCATATACGTGGGAAAGGTGGGAGTACTCCCTGTCCAGTGGATGCACCTATCGCCACGTGTCCATCAACCCCCAATGAGATTGCCATTCCCTAAACACCTTAGCTGTCCTATGTACTGGAGCATCTCGAAGCGGTGGGTGTGAACGGTCCAGGGCCGGATCTGCTATACAGTTAAAATCACCCTCCATGATAATTGACCCCGTCATTTGTGGAGCCAGTGATCCTGATAAGTGCTCAAAGAATGTTCCTTGGTCCGTATTTGGGCCATAGATATTGATCAGTGTGACGTCCTGCCTGTCTAGGCGCCCAGTGACCACCACATACCGGCCCTCTGGGTCCACTTTGTGGCCGGTGTGTTGGAAGGGGACACCTGCCCTAATTCAGATCAGGACCCCTCTGGCAAATGCAGAGTACGTGGTGTAGTATGCCTGGCCTCTCCACCCATGGTGTAATGCCGCCCCCTCGGATGCTAATGTATGCGTATCCTGTAGCAATGCTATGTGAACCCCACGTCTATTTAGTTGTGAGGAGATTTTGTATCATTTGTGCATGAAGTGCTTCCCCTGGACATTCCAGGAGAAGAGATTATATTCTGTCTGAGTGGGCATTCCAAATCAGCCTATCCACCTCTGTCTGGCCTCCCCTGCCCCTCCCGACACCCGGCGCCCAATTTCTTATGGTGAGAGCCTCCACGCAATGACCCGTGGCCCCACGTAGAGATAGACAGCAGTGCCCCCAACTTAAAACTATATAAACATTCCAACTCCCCCTCCCCAGGACAAGTGAGAACGTCTCCCCCATCCAAACCTTGCACTCTCGTGCCTTAACAGTAAGAGTTCGAAAGTGGTGACTAGGCCAGTGTCCGCCTGGAGGACAGCTGTCCTCTCCGCCCCCTCGGTCCCCCCCAGTGTATAGGTCAAATACAATTGTACAGGGACCCCTCTTGGCGTTGTGTAGGGCGACGCTAGCGCCGTTCCCCGCCTCCCAACAATATAGTCCTGGCTGTACTTGCGTGCTCGATCTGCATCACATCAGGTCGTCTGCTGATCTGGGTGTTATGTGCGGTAGGACTTGGCTGGCACCTCCCACCGTGCTCGAGCTGGTCTCAGAGTCCGAGTCTCTCTGTTCCTCTCCGGACTGCAAGGGAGCATCCCGCGTGCTCGCTGTGCTCAGTGAGGCCACCGCTGCGATCGCACTTGCTCTGTCTCGGTGCGTCTCCTCCAACGTTGGGTGGCTCTTTGAGTTCTCCCCTCTGTCAGGGGAGCGTGTAGGTTCCTTCTCGGCTGGGTCTTTGTCTTCCCGTCTTCGGTCTCGGGGATCTTGCTCCTCGATCCAGTCCCATACATCCTGGGGTGTAGTGAAAAACGTGGTTCCCCCCGATCGCACTATACGGAGTCTGGCTGGGAATACCATAGAGTAGGACACCCCCATTTGGCGCAGTTTCCTTTTGACCGGGACAAAGGACGCTCGTTGCTGCTGCACCTCCCAGGAGAAATCAAGGAAAATCCTGACAACGCTGTTGTCCACTTTGAGTTGTCCTTTGAGGCCCGCTTGGCTCAGTACATGGTTGCTGTCTTTATAGAAGAGGAGGCGGGCCACCACCCGCCGCGGTTGTCTGCCAGGCAGGAGTGCTCGAGCGGGGACTCTGTGTGCCCACTCTAGGGCGAAGAACGTAGATAGGCCCTCTTCCACCACTGCTGTGCGCAGCCAGTGTTCAAGGAATGCAGCTATATTGTTCCCCTCAACTTTTTCAGGCAGGCCCGTGATCCTAATGTTATTTCGGCGTGCCCTATTTTCCGTGTCCTTCGCACGCTGTTCTAGGACCAGGACTCTTTTTTCTATGTCTGTGACTTTGCGTGCGGTTGCAGTTACCGGTGGCCTCAGGCTTTCTACCTCATCTTCCACGGCCGTAATCCGGTCAGCTAGTTTTCTATGGTCTGCTCGTAGTAGGCCCAGGTCTTCTGGGATTGTGTCGACCTTGGTCTCCACTGCCATCTGCGATTTTTCTATGGCCTGCAGGATGTCGTGGAGTGATATCTCCCCTTGGGGTGTCGCCTTTTTATTTCGGGTCCCCATGCGTGGGCATGACTCCCCATTATCGTCACTCGCCGATTCCTAGTGCTCAGTGTCGCGTTTCTTGGTGACCCGTCCCATGTTGCTGTTGAAGTATGTGTTGTCAGGAAGGGCCTTGGTTCAGGTGCACTCACTCGCAGGCTCACTAAGTGTCCCCAAGCTAGAAAGGCAGTTGGGCTTGCCGGATGGTGGTGTGCCACGCTATGTTCCGAAGTTGCGCTGTTTCGTAGAGGCCCTTAGGGTATTCCTAGTCACCCTTCTGTCCGTTACTGCTTTCCAGGGTGGAATTTCACCCTGCCCGTGGGTATCCCACTGAAGGGGGTTTGAGGAGGTGTCAGGTCACCGTGAGTGGTAAGGGGGTGATCGCAGCCCTGGCGTAGAGATCCGCTCCTGCAGGTATATAGGATTTGTTCGCTGTGGGTAGTGCCGTGCTGTGTCGCGTAGGTTCACTTGCCTAGTTCTTACTGGTCCGGGCCTTTGGAGGTTTTCAGCATGTAGGTAGTATGCGCTGTTCGAGAGGCTAATCTGCATGCCGTGGCCCCCGCTGGGCCAAGTTGTTTTTTTTTCCCCGCTGATCCTAGCGCATGGTGCTTGTGCCCCCTAGTTTATCTCCAGTCCCCCTGCCCCAGTGGGCACTCACTGTCCCTGGTGCGGTGATCAATGGGATGGGCCTGCGGTGGGTTGTCGGTCAACCGTGTGCTCTGGATGCCCTTCTTGCTGCCCCTGGGTCCCGAGTTCATTTCTGCGTGCTCTGCCTCTATGGATCAGGTAGGTGCCAGCTCTGTACTCTCGTCTCTCCCGTGTCGCTCAGCAGTGCCTCGCCGACGTGCAGGTGGCGTCTTCTCTGTTCCTCAGGCCCGAAGTGTTGTCAGGGCATTGTCGCTCAGACCCCACTCTCCCCTCAGGGTCTACTACTGCTGTGACCGATCACCTCCTCGCATTCAGAGGTAGTCCTCTCCCGCCGCAGCGCAGCGGCCCTCAGTCTCGGTTCCGCTGTCTATGTATTGGCTTGCGTGGCCTATTGGTGGGACCGAACACCTGGTGGCTGTGGGGATTTGGAAAGGCCGGGTCCCTCCAGGTCTTCCTCCGATGCCTGTTAGAGGGTCGCGGCTGCCATTTTGGAGCACGTCGCAGGTCCACGGACCGGTGCTCGGCCTAAGGGTGCCTCAATCCTCCGCAGCGGGAGCCATGGTTGCACTGTTTCCTCAGGTATGCGGCTCAGTGGGGGGATCCACCACGCGGTAGGCTATGCGCCCCAGTCTCGTGGCCCCAGAATCCCAGAGGCGGTCCCAACACTATCCTCCCTATTGCTGAGCCTGGTATGGTCCCGGGGCTTGCGTGTTTATTTCTCCCTCCTCAGTCTCAATGTAGGGTCAGGATGTGTGGCACTTCAAGTTTATTCCCAGAACCGGGCCCTCTGCCTGTGCAGCAGGGCGCTCACCTGCTCCTAGCTCCAGGCGTTACTCTCCGCTCGCTGAGTGCCGCTGCTTTCTCATTTGGGCTCCGCAGCCCGGCCCGTCAGGATTTTCCGCTCTCCGCTATGCATGGGTGTCCGGCTGTATCTGCAGAGCTCGTCCGCAGCCCTCAGCTGTTGCGGTGTGCGCCAAGCGTTTCTATTGATTCTCGGCCACCATTTTGGGTGGGCTCACAGCTCCGCCGTCCGATTCTCCGTTGAGAGTCTGCGCCAATGCCCCAGTGGTTCCGACGCTACATGCGCCGGTTTTGGTGTCTGGGGTCCCAATATATCGGGCTGGATGGTGCTGGAGAGGGGATCACCCGCAGGATCTCCGATTCAGGCTCCCGTCCCCATCAGCGTCAGGCCAGGTAGCTTGGGGAACTGCACATTTGTACTATATAGTGGCTCCCCCTCTTCGATACTTTCCTACTTGACCTATGGAGCCCGGTACCCTGCATGACTAGATGCTATTCTCTACTGAGAATCAGATGTTGGAGTGACATGCCTGAGGGAGGGGAGTGGGTAAAAGCCGAGGGGAGGGAGAGTTTCGTTATTTTATTGTTCACTGAGATTGTTATGAGTGAGGACTGGAACGGACACAGGGATATGAAGCATGGCTCGCCTGAGAACTCTGATGGGATTGATGACTACAGATGCCCTTTGAGAAGAGGAAATACGCGGAGAGAAGCCGCGAATGCCAATGTATGACCAATAACTATGATTGTCGATTAATATTATCAGCTGTAAGATGAACACTCTTAAATCCATTGTACTGATCCTAATTGAGTTGATGCAACTGAATAAAATATGTTTACAAAAAAAAAATAAGGCTTGTATTCTAAAGGGTCCAGCGACCCCCTCCCATTCCACTCTAAGGCCTAGCCCGTTGGAACAGGGCTCAGGCTCCGCCCAAGTACACAGGTGTCATGTCGATGCAGGAATCAGCGTTCGTCGATGTGGCTCCGTGTCAGATTCTGGGATCACCGATGGGTGCCAGCAGCACTGGGAGCATCTGGGCCGGGAAGGTCGGAGTGGCACAACCGGAGCCAGTCTAGATCAATGACTGGATCAATGGGGGCACGCCGGGGCCGGAGCTACTTGTGCGGGACCAGATGGGGCCCCCTCTAACCCCGTGGGGCCCAAAGGCGTGCCGGAGGGATCGTGCCACTCAATAATGAGACACATGGTCTCATAGAACTCTTTCATTTGAGCAGAGGTAGCTTCGGCTTCCAGAAAACTGGGGATGCGTCGAGTCAATGCAAGTCCCTAGGAACCAGGCATTGAACGCCGATGTTCCTTCGTTGTGTCAGCCAACGGACGATGAGAAGTCGAAGCATGCTTAATCTTTTTGTGCTTTTTGTGCCTCTTACCTAAGTGCCCCGACGATTTCGGGTGGGATGAAGAGGACTTCAGACTCCTGGAACGGTCCCAAGACCTTCCTCTTAAGTGGGACCATGACTTCCACGAAGTGGGGAGCTAGCAGCTTCAGGGACCACTACTTCAATGCCTTTGGCACTGTGGCCCAGCAGTCCGATGCGTCACTTTTCATAAATGAGGCCCTCAATTTCCAACCTCTAGAGTAGGAGAGCTACTTCTGATCTATGAAAACCATCTTGAGCTACTGCCTTATATATAAATTAGATAACAGCACAAAAGGACAAGACACTTAAGCAACACACCAAGTACATCCAGTCCTGCTGTAGTCAGCACATACCATTAATTGAAGAAGAGCTGTATCAGGAAAGGGTTATCTGTGTAGTCCCCAAGGACCATTTATGTCTCTTTACTCTTCTTTATGAAACTTTTGAGGATTGAGTGTCTCACTCTGGGTTGTAGCCGCTTGATAATGCACCATATAGGCTAACATCCATAAACTGGCTCTGTCTTAATGAGCACAATTAGATATATCCATCTAAACATATCACTGCCGCCATCCAGATACTGCTATGCATACCTCTAAAACAGTCTAAAACAAAGATGAAACATACATTAATCAATGAAGATCTTGGTTTAGGAAGTCAAGTACTTTTAAGAAAGAAAGAAAAAAAGAAAAGAAAGGAAGGAAGGAAGAAAGAAAGAAAAAGAGAAAAGAAAGAAACAAAAATGAGATAAAGTAAAGAAAGAAGAATATAGGAAAGAATGTGATAAAGAGAAGAAAGAAGGAAAAAAACAGTCAACAGAGAAAAGAAAACCTGAATGATGGAAACAGTGAATAGAAAAAAATGACATCCCTGAGAAGCAAAGAAAAGAGCAGAGAAGCAGCAGCAGGAAAATAAAGAACGACCAAAGAAGAGAAAGAAAGGAAAGAAGGAACAAATGTGAGATGGAGACAAATAGGGAAGAGGAAGGTAGAAGAAAGTAAAAGAAAACCAGAAAAAGAGCAAGCATAGGAACAAGTAAGAGAAAGACATAATGATAATATGAAAAGAGAAAGACAAAGAGAAGGAAGGAAAAGGGAGAGAGAAAAAATAACAAGAGGAAAAGACAAAATGTAGGAGAGAGAAGAAGAAAGAAAACAAAAAATGTAATAGGGAGGAAAAGAAAGATTGGGAGAAAATGAATGAGAAATAATGAAGGGAGGAATAAAAATGAGAAAGGATAAGATGAGCAAGAAAAAATGACAAAAGAAAGAAAAAAACTAAATATGGAATATAAAAAAGAGAGAAAAACAAAGACGAAAATAAATATTTTAATGTAATGTAGCTCTCCTCCAAATATATTTCTGCCATTGACATTAAGGAAATTAACTTCACATGGATACAATATTTTCCTCAGGGTAAAGGTTTCGATACGATGTGCTCCGATATGATGCATTTATTTATTGTTTCGTTAATGATTGATACCAACTTTCAATCCTGGACGTTCACATTTCTGTGCCTCACAGCCTACATGTCAAACTAGTCTGACAGGCAGCGAGCTACCGGTAGCTCAAGATTGACCTGTTGGGGAATCGCGACCCATGCTTGTGAATCCCATTGATTCACAATGCCTTGCTCATGCATCACAATGCAGTGGCGTAGCAAGGTCAAGTGGTACCCGGTGAGGAAAATTTCTTGTCACCCCCGTCTTGACAAAATGGCAAAAATATGTTGTTGAAACACATATTTTTGCCATTTTGTCAACCCCCCCCCCCCTCAGTGATGACACCCGGGGCGGCCCGCACCCCCCCTTCCTACGCTACTGTCACAATGGCAATTGCTTTCCCTGTGCGTGTTTACACACTGAAGTGGCAGGTTTAGCAATCACAAAGCGATGGCCTATTTACACAGTTTCAGCTTAGAGTCTGTAAATATTAGCCTCTATCTGAGTGCACTCCTGAGCTAAATTGCCAGCTTCTAACTGCTGAGGCACACATCATGAGACATGATAAACTTGGCATGCTGCCCACTTGAAGGAGCATTTGAGGTCTGAACCTCATAGGCACGGTGAGGCCTGCAGTTAATGTTCATGGAGGTGTTGTAGCATCCCAGAGTGCTCCTTGTGAAGGGACAGCATGCTGTCAATCATTGTAAAGTTATCCAGTGGCTGACCTGGGCTGACCCACTACCACAGGCTGTATCCTCTTGTGGGCGGAAATAAAATGTGAATGACACAATAACAGACCAGTGGTTAAACAGGGATGACTAAAACTATTCTGTGTAAGTGTACTATTAAAATCAAAAGGTCTTGGCTAATGCTAGACCAAAATGAGGGAGTAATTATGTTGTAAAATGCATCCTAATGCATCCTACTATATTTCTAACTAAGTTCTTACCTTCTAGAACACTTACTCGTGTTCTAGCTCTAGTTTGTAATTCTAGGAACGCCAGTTAGCGGTTGGTCAGCTGGCGATGAGTTGTTCTGTCTGCTTCTCCACAATTAAATATACGTTGTACCAACTTCTGCATCCAGCGATTTCACTTTCAACATTTTGGCGACGATTTAACTAACAGCTGACCGGCATCGAAGACTGATTAGACGAAACTCCCCTGAAGTCATTCTTCAACTTTCGTTCCGTCTGCAGTAGCAGAACCAACTCTTCGAGAAAAGAAAACGGATCCACGAAAATCCATGAATGCTTCCCTCGCGAGCAGCAGAGGAGTAAAGACTTTGAAGTAATTTTCATCTGAAAATTAACAACTAGAAGGCCACCATATTAACCGTGAGTCTTGCACAGCTACGCACGCAATCACGTCACCTAGCAACGCGTCATAGAGACTCAGCGCGACCATGTTTTATGTCTCTGTTGCCTAGCAACTTGCTTCGCGCTCCGTGTCTGCGTTTCAAGCCTCGACTTCAAGTCCATTGTCTTCTCTTACGAGAAAACATTACATGAGCGCAGCGCTTAAATACAGGCTGTGTCAAAAGACGAGCGCATGCGATATCAACGCGAGTACAGTACAGTCACCGGCAATCTACTTGTTTGACATCCTTCTTCTCACGTTTGAGTCTTCTTTCATCATAAGACTTAAAAGATTGTGTTCTCATTATTGGATTTTACAAGCGTGGCACTTCTACTGCATACGGTGACACGCACACCACACAAATTAAAAAACTAAACTAGGTTCACGCTACGTTGACACTCTCACCATTTTTCAACCCTCAACAACTTCAACTACTACAACATTAAATACAAGATGTTCGATTTAAGGCAACCACAAGCAATGTAGCTTGGATTTATTTATTTATTTAATCATTACCAATTTTTCACTTTATACTAGATCTGTGTAGCAATATACAAATAGTTTCTCTTCACAAACAGTATTATGACGCAACAAGTAAATGTTACTCTTCCACCATCTTTCCATCCTGATCCTGGCAATCCTCCTATACTATGGGAAAACTGGTTTATCATCTTTGATAACTACCTCGAAGCTTTGGATGGCCAAGAGTTTTCAGGAAGGCGCTAGAAAGCAATTTTACTTAGTACTCTAGGTAAAGAGGGTCAGCGTTTATTTAGATTTTTACCCCAAGCTCTACAAGCCAACGGACAAGCCGTACTTGATGAATATAAAGAAGCCATTTGCAGACTAGAAGTTTGTTTCTCGAAAGAAGAAAATCTAGTCATGAACAGATATAAATTTTACACTCATCGTCAGAAGAGCGATGAGTCAATCGATGATTTTGTTGCTCATCTCAGAGAGTTATCAGTTAAGTGCAAATTTGGAGCTATGAACGATGAACTCATCAGAGATCAATTATTAGTTCAATGCAACAACAAAAAGATTCAAGAGAGATTATGGGCGGCGAAAAATCCCTCCTTATCTGTAGCTATTGATCCGGCTAAAGTAATCAAAGAATCTGAGAGTTGCATGAAAGTAATTGAGACACAAAAGAAGAACAATAGTCAGCAATATGTTTCTTAAGTCTTTGAGAAACGTCCAGAAGGCGCCACCGAACAACCTAATGAAGAATCTGTTGCCGTTGTCAAGAACAAAGTCAATCTAATCACAAGGATACTCCACTGGGTGTGTGGAGGAGGGAACAAGAGGCGTGGGGTTTCTAGGAGCTAGCAGCCTCCAATACTAAATGTTTACCACAAAAGAGCTGCTCCTAGTGTGATAACCCAAGCGAGTTACAAGAACGTCGTGAGTGTGGACATCTCACAAAAAGTTACGGACTGGTCTCACACACCACCTGGTGTCATGCTTCATCATTGACCAGTCCTCGCCCTCCAAAACCTTCGTTTGATGGAGGGCGGGCATACACTTGACGACAAGGATGCACTTCTAAGTGACTAAGTGGGGGCCCGTGAATATGTGAGTGAGGTTAAAAATCATTATAGTAGTCAGAGGCGTTTTTTAATGTGAAATGAAAACTATATGATATTAAAATGTAAACGTGACGGTGATTGGGGTGGTTATTGTCCCCAACCGTCTAGTGGATGGTCGACATGTTTCTGCCCAAGCGGCCCAATTGGGTCCATGGCATTCATCAGGACCTAGAGATAAGAAAAGGGGCTCCGTTCTTACCAAATGTTGGTAAGATGTTACCACTGCGTGAGTGCGGCGTTGGTCACACTTCACCGTTTTGAACTGCTTCCAAAGGTGAAGCCCTAGTTAAATGGACAACTTGTCCCATGGGGGAAGGGGCGGAGGGAGTCCACAGTTTTGTCTCCTTATAACATGTGATGGATGCGCCCCGAAACCTGTACGTCCGCTCCCGGTCCTCCCGAATGTGCATCTAGGTCCTGATGAATGCCATGGACCCAATTGGGCCGCTTGGGCAGAAACATGTCGACCATCCATGGTGACAAAATCATTCCCCCTTCAGACTTAAGATCGAAACTATTCAACATTGCTCATGAGGGCCATCTGGGCCGACTCTGACCCAGCGCAGGCTTAAGGCGAATTTTTGGTGGCCTGGGATAGACTCACAGGTGGCTTCATGGGTAGAGAAGTGTCCATTGTGTAAAGAAGGTGAGAAGAGACTTAAAGTTGCTGTTGGTTCTTCCATGGGTCATTTGATCAATCCCAGTACTCCTTGGCACAGCATTTGTCTGGACTTTATTGGTCCCATGGAATAATTACCCTAAAGCAAACGTTTTGGTATTGTGTCCATTGACGTTTTCTCGAAATGGCTCACCGTTGCTTTTGTAAAGGACATCATCACCGAGAGCGCTATAAAATATTTTTTAAAAACTCTTTCAGGATGAAGGTTATCCCAGCGTTTTAATTACTGACAATGGGACACAATTAGTCTCCTATGAGATATGTTCTTTTTCCTTCCAAATCTGGCATTACACATCATTGCACGTCACTATACAATCCACAGAGTAACGGTCTTTGTGAGAGAGTCAATAGGTTGGTGAAAGGGACTGTCCAACTTGCTTGCTCGAGTGGTACCTTTGACCAAGATATCGTGCAAGACATGGTTAACGCATATCGTACCACTGTTCATGGGTCTGATGTGAAGTCACCGTTTGAACTTATGCGAGGTAGACTCCCTGGTACTAGACTTACTCCTTCATGGATCAAAAACTTAATTTCCAATAATGGTGTGGTAGTCTCCACTTCCTCTGTTTCTATTAAACGTACCTCTGCCCCGCATATTTCAAAGGGTGATTTGGTTAAAGTTAAACCTGGTAGGATCTCTAAAGGTTTGTCAAAGTTCAAAGGACCTTTCTGTGTTAGTGAAGTTTTTCCCCATTACGTTGTCTTGACCAATGGAGAAAAATGGAATCTTAGGAGAGTGGCTCTTTATCAAAAGAGACCTTCCAACATCAGTCAAGGTCATTCAGGAGAGTCTTCACACTCTCAAAGTATTGATACCAATAGTGGTTACATGTTATTCACCATGGCAGAAGACATTTCAGCTTCATCTTCAACCAGCAGAAGTTGTGTCGGGGGAGGTGATGCCTCCGATTACAACAATGTTGGTTCTTCCACTACAGAGAGTATTTCTTTACCCTACAATAACTGAGTTACAAGGAATCATAGACCACCATCTTATCTTAGCGATTATTGTTGTGAATAACTTTTACTTTTGCTTTTATCATAGATTCTTAATGACTTTGTAGTTTTGAATGTTTTATTTAATTGTTGTTATTGCCAAGAACTTAATCAATTTGTTCCGGTCATAATTTGATTGTTCTCCTTAGTTTGTTCTGTTATGTTTTTTTTCTCCCAAAGGAAGAAGATATGTTGTAAATGCACCCTAATGCATCCTACTGTATTTCTAACTAAGTTCTTACCTTCTAGAACCCTTACTCGTGTTCTAGCTCTAGCTTGTAATTCTAGGAACGCCAGTTAGCGGTTGGTCAGCTGGCAATGAGTTGTTCTGTCTGCTTCTCCACAATTAAATATACATTGTACCAACTTCTGTATCCAGCGATTTCACTTTCAACAAATTACAAACGATTACAACTACGAAATAGGCCTAGGTCACATATAGGTACTGTGCACACTAGGAAGCGTATATATATTTTGAGCCGCTATTAAATAATCCACCTGGAGGTGGATCAAAATTGCACAGAAGTAATTGAAATAAGCAAAAAATTCAAGAATTTCAGCAATTCATTTATTAGGTTATCTGAAAACTCTGAATTGATCTGAATTTTTAGGTGTCTATAGGTGAAAGCCTCTTGTTGCCCATACCAAATACAGTGAGTTTCGAACCCGCTCATTGCTTATCACTGGTTGTCTTTATTGTCACTTTCATTCGCCTGCTTCTTATTCAATGACTTGCCTTCCTGTTCTTGTGTTTGTCCCATGCCTGGAGCATAGCCTCTTTACCATCCTTTTGATTGGTTGACTTGTACCTTAGACTGTTCACATTTAGGGAACTATTTTTTTCCTTTTCATTTAACAAGCACTTCATGAGAGTGCATGTGTTTTATTGCCTTCTCTCTCTTGTGCTGTTTCCCGCTTCTCAATTTCGCGCCTCTCCAATTGCTTCAACTTCAACTCTCCCCCACTCCTTCCTCCTTTTCTTTGCTCTTGCCTCTTGTGCTCCTTAAAAAATGTTTTCATTGGAATTTTGTTGGAGGGCCTGGCAGCTGCCAATTGTTGTTGGACTGCACCATCCTCCAAATTAAAAAAAAAATGTGTTTGGGGGGAGGGCCAAACAGCAACCATTATCAAAAGCACTTAAGCTTTAATTTTTTTTTTTAACGGATCCACATGATGTCCACCATCTTGGATGGTTAAATAAAAGTACCCACATCGTTCTTGAGGCATGTGCATTCATTGTGATGCATGCATGTGTATACGTCATCATGCATCAACACATGTGTTATCGCATCTTTTCTTTTTTAGCCAATACTGCTGTGGGGGAGGTGAAAGACAGAAAAGAGCATCGGTCCCACTGGATCCTACGCACAAGGTTAGTGCTTCCTGACTCCACATCCTGCTTCTGGAATAGGGCAGGCAATATGTTTGCTGCATTGAGGCCTGGCCCTGATTAATGAATGTGGCAGGCTCCAGTGGCAGCTGGTGCTTAGGGCATGAAGGCGCTGCCCCATCAGCACTGCTCTTTGCAGCTTGGGCACCAGAAATGAAAACTCACAATCAGACAGAATTGTCACTTTGTGTGTTTTGAAGTGTATCTCTTCTGCTGCTGGCAGGCAAAGTGCGCATGTTCGCATCACAGAGGCCGGTGCATCTGCTGGGTTCCATGAATGTACTGTATATGCTTGGGGCGATTTTCTTTTCAGCTCTCTTGCACCTTCACAATTTCACAGACATGCACTGCATGCTCAGAGCAGCTCCGCTGTTCTATAGAAAAGAAATCGTTTGGGTGGTGACACGTTTTTGGTAATATCGCCCCAGGTCCTCTCACAAGTCCGGATAGAGCGGGGCAAAGGGTCAACCCCAACCATGTCCTCATTTTCGGTAGGGATCCCATAGTACATGCACAACTTGACATTCACTCCTCCCAATTCATAAGAACTCTCAGAATCAGAGCTTGTTGTTTATGGCGTTGCCTTTTTTATTCACGAAACAGGTAATTCACCAGTGACCAAGACGAGAGTAACAGTATCCTTTTTAGATATAAAATTATTAAAGCATCACTCTTTAGCCGCATTAACATGACGAAGGCTGCAAGGCAATTAGGCACGACATTACACTTGAGCTTGGCCGTACACTTTAGCGGCCTTGACCTGTCAAAGGCAGTAAAGAAGATATGCACCACATTACTCTTGAACTTGGCCATACACTTGAACTTGGCCGTCTCGGCCCACCAAGCCCCCACTCTGCTGTGCACATTGTGCCAGCAGGCCCCAACGCGCTACAGCGAACAGTTGCACTACTTGAAAACCAGGGCCCCGCATGGCACACTGGCATGCCCACCGGGGTACCTGCACTCAGGCAGCCTCCCCAAGGTTCACCTCAGTCCATACGTTGTGGGTTAGGGCAGAAGAGTCCAGGACCACCAGCAGGTCAGTCCCCCCTTCCGCCTACCCTCTGCACACGTGGCTCCAACCCCCTCCTGGGGCCATCCAGTTGCTGTACCGCCACAGGGCGAGAAGCTCCCTGGCGCGCTCGCCCTCCCCCTCTGCGCTAACTGTGCGCCACAATAGCCCCTATTATTGTTTGCATAAAGAGCTACTGCCTTTCTACCAACATATGCCCTCCAACTTGATGCCACCGCTCCCTTTTATTATCTGGGCAGTCCTGTGATAAATTACCTGCACCCTCTCAGTGGCCATTGAGTTGTGAAGGCCCCCAGTTCACACTATCTCACGTTTTCCTTTAAGGAATCCATGCCCTTCTGCCCGGAACCTGTGACGAGCTGTATTTCCACCATCCTGTATCCCAAAAGGAACTACTACCCCAGGACCTCCAATAAATTTCTGCTAGCGCAACCCTCATTAGTTTCCTCTGGGCATCTGAGGTATTACTGATCGCCTTGATCAGCTTCTTCGCCACCTTGTCTGCGACCTTAACCGGAGTCCCCTTAACCTATACTGCCTGCGGTATTACTACCGGCCACATATAAAGACTTCCTTTTGGACCATTGGTCATTAAGCAGCGGCGTAATACCGAACCCTTTTACAGAATTGTGATAAATTACCTGGGCCATGAATGCTTTATACAATTACGTGCCAGATCCTCCGGAACTGGCACCTTGTCCAGCAGCCCCTCATAGTGCTCATCGAGTTAGGAAGGCCCCCATTACACTATCTCCTGGTTTACCTTAAGACATCCACCTCCATTCCCAAGGGAACTAATGCCCTAGGACCTCCAATCGACCCACCTCCCAGCAGCTCGAATCCCAAAGAAGAACTGCAGGCGACCACCGGTAGGACTACGAAGTCTATGCCCCCAGCATGACAATCCCCTTTTCCTTCAGCCAGACCCCGGGCTCCCAATACCCTCACCTGCTGACAACAGCCATAGTCCCTTTACCAACCTGGCACCCCCTTGTGTATAGCAACGACTCAGCTATGCTGCATATTTCGTGTCCTACAAAAGACCCTCTTGTGCAGGACTTTTACACGTAAAAGGAAAGGAAAACTGTGGCCATCGAGTAAAGCAACCCTAATGATGTTTGATTTGGTAGCAATTCCATTTGCCCGGGGATTACGCCACAATTAAATCGTCACCCGATATTGGGATGCATTTTAAAATGCATTTCCTTCCCAAGGCCCACTCCACGTTAATTGTGATGCACACCACAAGTCCTCCCTAAGGATTGCTGACACTTAAAAGGAAATGAGAAGCTCTGCATACAAATATTTGGCCACTCAGCATTTCCTTCAACAAGTCCACTCCGTTAATTGTGTTGTACACCATAAGTCCTCACTATGGTCTGCTGACACAATTCCCCACATTACCTGTGGATTACATCACAAATAAATTGCCACCTGGTATTGGGTTGAGTTTTGAAATGCATTTAATTCCCAAGGCCCCTTCTTTGTGAATTGTATTGTACAGCCTAAGTCCCTTACAATAGACTGCTGTAGTTGAAAGGAAAAGAGAAGCTCTGCACAGAAATATTTGGCAATTAAGCAAGCCCCAATGAATCTCCACATTTTATTGGGATGAGCTTTTAAAATGGAGTTCCTTCCCAAGGGTCACCCCATGTAAATTGTGTTGCACACCCTCAGTCCTCACTAAGGACTACTGGCACAATTCCCCACATTGCCTGCGGATTATGTCACAAATGAATCCTAGGGATTATGTCACCCATACCTTTTTACACGTTATTGGGATGAGCTTTTAACATAAGTTGTAACCTCCTTACTACCTCCACAGGATAATGAAATGCATAGGTATTTGGCTGTGTACCCTGGGGAGATGATCTAGTCATTGGCTACCCCTTACCCTTTTCCCTAGACAAGGGGGGGTTGTCCCCCTGCCACCAAAGTGACGCTGGTAGCATCTAGCACAAACCTTGCCACAACAGCAATAGATGTGGTTTTGCGATGTTCTGTGATAGAGTATTAAAGCAGGTGTTCTGACCATCTGCTTGCGGCTATAGTGCTCTATATACTGATAATTTACAACAAGAGAGGGCATCAGCAACTGTCTTGTCTAAGCTTTTCGTCCAAAAATCCCAATCATGTAGATGGTAAGTGCAACTGAGAGCCAAGTACAACAGCTCCCTTAATGACGCACACCAAAACGGGGATGCCCCTGTGCCACCAACCGTTGGCTTCCTCCGCACCATAGGTAACTGTAATTATAATGTAATTAAGCCCGCAGATGGTAAGTACAACACAGAGCTAAGTACGCCAACTCCCTAATGCCACACCCTAAAATAGGGATCCCCCCATGCCACTAACCATTGGTTACATCGAACCATAGGTAACCATAATCAAGGCTAGGCATGAGTTCTATCTTTGTATTCTGGGCATAAAGATACGTGATAAATGCTTATGTTCACAGTTCAACCCTACTGTACCCCCTAGCGATTTTAGTTGCTTAACATAGATCGCCCTACTAACCTCAGACGGTCACCAATCTGAAGACAAATGAAATATAATAGAGCTTTGGAAAGCAGTAGCGAAGGGTGTAGACTGTCACTAATCTGAAGGCAAATGACATATAACAGCGCTATGGGGAGCAGTCACGAAGGGTGTAGATCCCTGCATTATTCCCCCATAGTAGCCTAAAAATCCGCACCGTATAACCTACCAATTGCCTACCAGCATGATAGGTGTTTGTGATGAAAGGAAATCATTGTTGCTCATTTTTCAATAAATGAATCATACCAAACGGTCAATCTGTGGACGGGAACCCCTGAATATATCAGCAGGGAAATGTTGTGCCTCAGGGCTGTAACCACGTTCAAACCCCCCATCCCAACTACAAAAGGGTTACTACCAGGTTGCAGCAGCCCATCCAATTTTGACATATAGCACGACTCGTATGTGCACTGTGCACTTCCACCCCCAAAAAGTGGGGGGCATCTTGCCGTTGAATCCTAGATTTGAATGGTGATTAATTTGTCTACCTCCCCCCAAGATACAAAGCTAAGTGTGCCCACCGGGAATGGCCCCTGGGACCTTAAAGAATGCAAGTTTACAGCATCCATGGCAGGCCAGGAATTATGGTGCAGCTAAAATGAACAAGTAACTCACCGTCTTAATTTGAAATGTAAATAAGAACAGCATTGTTCCTTAACCGTGGGAACTGACTGCAGACGCAGACCAAGTGTGTTTAAGCACATGATGCAGCAATGAGATGCACTTCAACGTGCAGCGCATGTCAACTGAGTGTGCATGAGTGACCAGCGTTATTACGAATGACACATATTGAATACCCCGTCAGCCAAGACGGGTTTTGCTGGCCAATAATAACCGCACAGAATAATTATAGGGATTTCCTAATGATCGACGAAGCAGTTAATTCACCGAAGCTGTATAAGTGTGTTGAAGCACACGTTGCAGAAATTAGATGAACTGCAAAGTGCAGCGCATGCCAACTGAGTGCGCATGAATGACCAGTGTTATTACGAATGGCACATATTGAATACCCAATCATCTAAGACGGGTTTTGCGGGCCAAATAACCGCTCAGAATAATTGCAGGGCTTTCCTAATTACAGGCGAAACAGTTAATTCACGGACTTGGACTGCGCAAAATGATATTACATTGGAGACTTCTACAAAATCAACGCCATAACCTGAATGCATATACTTAAGACCTCTGCCTTGTCCGACGCTCCAGTTCTACCAAGGCATGACGAATCATAACGCATGGATGTACAGCAAGTACAGGGAGCCGACGACATGATGCGCTGCAAAGACTTCTGATACCATGAGATACAACTACAGCCATTATACATATTGTTATACATGTTTCGCTAATTATTGTGATATAAGGAAGTCACTGTAATTCAACCACCAGTACTCAAAATTACAGTTCGCCAGGAAAATAAATACAGCAAATACAGGAAGCCGATGGCATGATGCGCCGCAAAGACTTCTAATACTATGTGATACAACTACATCTGTTACACATATTGTTATACATACGCATTGGCAGCAAAAATACAGATCACAAGGAAAATAAATACAAATAACCGGACTATGGTGCCTTGAAGAACAAGTTACCTACCTTCGGTAACGATATATCTGTAAGAAACATTAGTTAGTTAGATTCCTCACCTTAGAATATCCCCAGGCGTCAGGCTGGATCCGGAAAGCTTTTTCGTCAGCAATACCCTTGCGCGTCGCTAGGCGTCGTCTGCGGCTCCACGTCCGTCGTCGGCGTCGTGATCGCCGGGATGACGTCGGAGTACTTAGACGCCGCCCTCGCGCGCTGATGTCAGTTCTTGTACATAGCTTTCCGCGCCAGGAACGCAGGGCCATGCAAGGGACCGACACTGGTGCCAAGAATCTAGGGCCCTGAAAGGGATGACCTTAACCCTAGATATCGGTTCGCAGAACGGGGAGGATGGGTGGGGCGGTGAGGAATCTAACTAATGTTTCTTACAGATATATCATTACCGAAGGTAAGTAACTTGTTCATCTGAAAGAAACACGTTAGTTAGATTCTTCACCTTAGAATAGATACCCCAGCAATACCAACCCCGGTGGTGGGCCTGCGAACTAAGATCACACCAGAAAGTCCTGGAGAACAGAACGGCCAAAGAAGCCGTCTCTCTGGACTTGGCTGCCCAGGCAATAATGTTTGGCAAACGTGTGCAGCGAGTTCCACGTTGCTGCCTGACAAATGTCCTGCAAGGGGACTCCCCGGCCCAGGGCAGTGGTCGCCGCTGTGGCCCAAGTGGAATGGGCCCTCAGCCCTACAGGAGGCTCCTTTTTAGCTAAGGAATAACAGGCCTTGATACACAAAACGACCCACCGAGAGATGGTTCGCTTGTACACCGCCTGCCCCTTCTTAGCACCCATGTAGCCAACAAAGAGATGGTCGTCCACTCGGAACTGTTTGGTGCGGTCCAGATAGAAGGACAGCGCCCGTTTTGGATCCAGACGGTGGAGCCTCTCTTCCTCTTACGAGGGATGCGGAGGTGGAAAGAAGGTGGGCAGTGTAACAGACTGGCGGATGTGAAAGGAAGTTACCACCTTAGGGAGAAAGGAAGGACGAGTCCTGAGAACAACTTTGTCCGGATGGACAGAAAGGAAAGGAGGCTTAGAAGAGAGAGCCTGGAGCTCACTCACCCTTCTAGCAGAGGTGATGGCAACCAGGAAAGCAGTCTTAAGAGTCAGAAGACGAAGGGGACAATTAAGAAGTGGCTCAAAGGGAGCGCACATCAGATAGGTCAATACTAGATTCAAATCCCACTGAGGCATTACGAAAGGGACAGGAGGAAACATGTGAGTAATGCCCTTAAAGAATCGAGAAACAACAGGGGATTTAAAAAGAGAAGGCTGATCAGGAAGCCATAAGAAAGCAGAAATAGCCGAAAGGTATCCCTTGAGGGTGCCCAGAGCAGAGCCCTGCTGGGCCAGGGAAAGAAGAAAGAGGAGAACCTCAGAAAGAGGGGCGGAAAGGGGATCCACAGCCTTTGCTGTGCACCATGCCAAAAATGTGTTCCACCTGCAGGCGTATTCCGATTTTGTGGAGGGACGCCTGGCTGCCAGAATAACATTACAGACTTCAGGAGGCAAGGCAAATGGCATCAACTGCCGCCACTCAATCTCCAGGAATGGAAGTGGAGGCTGGACAGGTTCGGGTGGAGGACCGTCCCCTGCTGCTGCGACAGAAGGTCCTCCTGAAGAGGTAGTCGAATCGGGGGATCGATCGATAGACTGAGTAGCTCAGGATACCAGTATCTTCGTGCCCAATCCGGAGCCACAAGGATGACTTGGGCCCGGTCGCGCCTGATCTTTTTCAGCACTCTGGGCAGAAGTGTTATAGGCGGAAAGGCGTACAACAGACCGCAACTCCACTCACGACGAAAAGCATCTCCGAGCGAGTGCCGCCTTGGAAATTCCAACGCGCAGAACTGCTGACATTGCGCATTCTCTTCGGTGGCGAATAGATCTAACCAAGGCTCTCCCCACTGCCGAAAGAGGCCTTGCGCCACGTCCGAGTTCAGACGCCATTCGTGATCCATCATGCACCGGCGGCTGAGTTCGTCCGCTGTGGCGTTCAGAGAGCCCGCCAGGTGTTGAACCACCAGGGTGATGCCCTGATATTCCAGCCATGTCCAGAGGCGCAGAGCCTCCTGACAAAGGGTCCACGACCCCACCCCGCCCTGTTTGTTGCAATACCACATGGCGGTGGTGTTGTCCGTGAACACCTGCACTACACTACCCCAAACAGAGGGAAGGAATGCCTTCAGAGCAAGCCGGATCGCCCGCAGCTCCAATAGGTTGATATGGAGCCGGGACTCTGCCGGATACCAGAGGCCTCTGATCTCCGCCTCGCCCATGTGGCCCCCCATCCCAGGAGGGACGCATCCGTCACCACTACGTGCTCCAGTTGGGGTTGGGAGAAGGATCTGCCACTGACCCAATCGCGGTCCGTGAGCCACCACTCAACTGGCTTGCAGTGCCCTCTGAGATCAGGACATGGTCAGACAGGTTGCCCCGATGCTGAGCCCACTGGAACTTCAGGTCCCACTGCAGAGCCCGCATCCGCCACCTGGCGTGATGTACCAGCAGGATGCAGGAGGCCATCAGACCCAGCAGCCGCAGCACCAACCTGACCGAAACTCGGGACAAATGCTGAAAGATCGGAATTAGAGTCTGAATATCCCGAACCCACTGTTCCGGAGGATAGACCCGGAACTGTGCCGAGTCCAGAACCGCTCCGAGGGACTCGGATGTGACTTTGGCACGTTGATGGAGAACCCCAGCAAATGCAGGAGGTCGGCCGTAGTCTGGAGGTGGGAGACGACTGCCTGGGGCGAGCCTGCCTTCAACAGCCAGTCGTCGAGATAGGGGAAGACTGGAACCCCTAATCTGCGCAGGTGAGCTGCAACCACCGCCATCACTTTTGTGAACACCCGAGGGGCACTGGTGAGGCCGAAGGAGAGCACGGTAAACTGAAAGTGCTTGTGGCCTACCATGAACCGCAGGTAACGCCGGTGGACCGGCAGGAAAGGGATGTGGAAATAAGCGGCCTGCAAGTCCAACGCCACCATCCAGTCTCCAGGGTCTAGGGCAGCCAGAACCTGAGCTAAGGTGAGCATCTTGAACTTCTCCTTCCGGAGGAAGGCGTTGACGCTCCAGAGGTCCAAGATAGGGCTTAGGCCCCCTTTGCCCTTCTTGGGAACCAGAAAGTAGTGGGAATAACAACCACGACCTACATCTGGACCATGAACGCGCTCAATGGCCCCCTTGGCCAAGAGGGCCGTAACTTCCTCGTGCAGAAGTCGCAAGTGATCCCCCGAAATTCGGTGGTACTGCGGTGGCATGGCTGGAGGGGTCACCTCGAAGGGGAGGGAGTAGCCCCTTAGGACGATTTGCAGCACCCACCTGTCCGACATGATGGTACGCCAGTGGAGCAGGTGATGGCGAACTCTGCCTCCCACTGGTGTGGAATGGGCTTGAAAGCTCGGACTAAGAGGGCTTTGAGGCGGATGCTGCTGGGGTAGATGTGGACGGACCGGCTCGTTGTCCTCCTGCTCCGCCTCGGTGGAATCCACGTCCGCGTTAGGGCTGGTTCTGCGGCCTGTGGCTAGACGGATGTGAGGGGGCGCCCCTTCCTTGGCCTCGAAAGGGGTGAAAAGCGGAAGTTTGCGGGCGCGTGGCCGATAGGCCCACGGACTTGGCCGTAGCCCTTGAGTCCTTAAAGCACTCCAGCTCACTATCCGCTTTGTCGCCAAAAAGGCGACAGCCATCGAAGGGCATGTCCATGAGGGTGCTCTGGACATCCCCGGGGAAACTTGTGGACCTTAGCCAGGTGTGGCGACGAATCGCCACCGTGGTCGCAATTGCCCTGCCTAGCGAGTCCGTTGTGTCCAGTCCACATCGGATTGAATACCGTGCCGCATCCCGCCCCTCGGCAAGAGCCTGGGCGAGCCATGTCCGGGCCTCCTCCGGACACTGAGGCAGCACGTCCTCCACCGTATCCCACAGGGAGTGGGAGTAACGGTACAAAAGGCACGCGGTGTTGATAGACCGCAACCCCAAACTAAGGGAGGAGAACAGTTTCTTCCCAAATTGTTCCAACCTTTTGGATTCCTGATCCGGGGGAGCGAACGGGAAGGAGGTCTGGGAGGTAGAGGCCTGGATAACCAGGCTCTCGGGCGTGGGGTGCACCGACAGAAAACTGGGGTCGCCCGGTGCAGGGCGGTGGTGCCGGGCCACGTTCCGGTCCACAGGAATAACTGTGGAGGGCTGGACCAGGTGCCCATCAGAACGTCGGTCAGTGCTTCATTGAACTGCAGCAGAGGCTCCGAGGAGCTTGCTGGCGGTTGAAGCACTTCAGTGAGGAGATTAGTCCTCACGGCCACAGCAGGCAGCTCCAGCCCGAGGTCTTCGGCCACCTTGCGCAGCTCCACAGAATACGTAGCACCCTCCTCCGTAACCACGGATGGAGGAGAGATGAAGCCAGTGTCAGGGGAGGTATCAAGACCACTGGCATCCCCCAGTTCGTTTGCCCAGTCCTGAGATAACTGGTACTGCTGTGCCAGAGGGTCCTCAGACCCCTCTCAGTCCTCTCCGTCATCCGACTCCTGGCATACAGGTGGAAGGGTCGGAGCCGGGTGGTAGATGAATCTGTCATCCATCGGCGCCGGATTCGGCGCCGGACGGCGCCGCTCCGATGCCGGGCCCGGACCGGGACTAAATGGGGAATGGCGTCGTCCAAAGGCAGCGCCGAGGGCGGCACTGGAGGGGTCGGCGCCAGCGGAGGGGTCGTAAGGTTGACCGGCATCGACCGGGATCCAGGCCTGGATCTCGCGGGGGCCTGCGGTGCCGGGACCGGAGTCGACGACGGCGCCGGGGCCGGAGCCGCCGGCTCGCTAGGCCTCCAAGTTAAGCCCGCAGGCACGCCGGCAGGCATCGACGGCGGAGCCCGGATCCTCATGGCCACGAGGAAGTCTCTGATCTCCGCCGGAGTCACGTCTGACCCAGGGACCGGAGGGTATGGGGTCGGACAGGACTCCTGCAGCTCCGATGGAGCCGTGCGGTGGTGCCACCCGAACCCTCAGCCGAGTCGCACGACCGGCGAGGGGAGTCAGAAAAGCGATGTCGCCTCTTCGACTTCTTCTTACTGTGCCTCGACTTACCTGAATGCGAGGACTTCAACCCCGACGAGCGGTGATGGCTGACTGCCGGATCTCGAGCAGCTTGCGGGACCGCTCCTGCCCAGCCTTCGAGGTCAAGGCCCGGCAGTCGAGGCACGACTCGGCATCGTGGTCGGCCCCAAGGCAATAGAGACACCGGCGGTGGTGATCTGTGACCGACATCAGTCGGTGACCGGCGTCACAAGGTTTGAATCCAGGCATCCCTACCAGCACCAGAGTCGAGGTCGACTGGAAATGGAACCAAGAGTTCAAAAAGTTTAGTCAAAAAGTGACTAAAAGGGTATGCTCTTCCCGGATCGGCGTTTACTGGCGCGGAAAAAAGAAGAACTGACGTCAGCGCGCAAGGGCGGCGTCTAAGTACTCCGAAGACGTCATCCTGGCGATCACGACGCCGACGACGGACGCGGAGCCGCAGACGACGCCTAGCAACGCGCAAGGGTATTGCTGACGAAAACTCTTTCCGGATCCAGCTTGATGCCTGGGGATATTCTAAGGTGAGCAATCTAACTAACGTGTTTCTTTCAGATAACGTTCTTTGGCATGAAGCGCACTGGCAGATCTAATGGTGCCTTGAAAATGTTCTTTGGCATGACGCACATTGGCAGATCAAAATTACAGATCGCAAAGAGAATAAATACAAAGATTCGGACTAACTAAAAAACAAAGGGGCGCCCCCGCACTTGATAGCGGGACGCCTCGCACCATGGGCCGCATCAAAGGCGCATCCCCCGCCTTAAGCCAAACAACCAGACAATCCATGATGTGAAGAACAGCAATATTATTCAAAACCTTTCGCGGGAATCCACTCGACAACAAAGGGCGCGTCCCCTTGCATATAGCGGCGAGACGCCTCGCACTACGAACCGTATCTTTCCTGTAACAGCGCGGCCCTCTATAGGAAATACACACGAAAACAAAGGCGAGTCGCCCGCATATGGCAGCGGGACGCCTCGCACTCTAAAAGGAAATATTTATTTAAATACACGATCGTCAATGTATCATAAAACTAAAAAAAAAAACATGTGGGCGAGCTACGCCTAGGCCCCCTCAAACCTCCTGAGCCACACTCCGCACACCACCGACTCGAACTCTCTCCTCGTTGATGATGCGCCCCTGCAGCTTGCCGGAGGTCTAAGGGGACAAAGAGGCTGAAGATCGTGGGGCGCGGACTTAAATATCCTTCCAGCGCATCCCGATGACATCACCTCATCCAGCCCACCCTTTTCGGCCCCGGAGGAGGCCCAGTCTCGTGGCGCTACTAAGGGCGCCCCTCCTCTAGGTGCCTGTCATTTTGGCTTTAGCCCATTTCCGGTAGCTAGGGCTCCAGTTTCACTCAGAATGCTTCCTACCAGAAGAGGGGCTGGCTTGTTGTGTTCCTCGCCTGTGAAGCCTGATGTCTGTAAGGAAAGGGGAACATTTCTCCAGTTTTTAAATATTTGTAATAAAAGAACTTCCAGTTACAGTAAATTAGTTTCATGGGTGTGGGCTTGTTATCCCATGTGGATTTCTGAGTGAGGAGGGATGAAAGGCTGGATTTGTTACTGGGTGAAACACAGATTTTAAGAAGAATGCATGTGTGATTTGGTTGTTTTCAGGTAATTCGGGCCATATGAGAGCTCGGTAAGGGATCATTGTAGTGCATGACTGAAGGGACAACAGCTATTCTGCTTGGGTGTTTCATCTCGTTTTCTTTGAGCAATGAATTCATAGGACCATATACTGTAGCACGTCAACTGCCTGTATAAACATGAACTAGAAACTGACTCGCGTCTTAGAGCAGCCCTGGGAACAGACACAGAGCTGGGTAAGAGGTTCAGTCACTTAAGTATCTATTCTCTTCCGAGCACTGAGCGGAGTTGAAGAAAGAATATTGAAATTCCCCGTTGACTAATCAGAAAGCAGCGATAAACCTTTCAAACTAGACCTTTGTTCAATGCCTTGAAATAACTCATATTGTCATTCTGCTTTGAAGAATTCTGATAGATGCACTGAATACAAAAGAGACTTTACAGTCACATGGCAAAGCCTATCTTTCGCCAAACGACGGACAGGATTTCAAGTAAATCAGATGCATATCAATACATTGCCCACCTAAAGGAGGGAGTTCACAAAATACAGATAGCGCCAGATGTATCAAAAGAGCATTTTGTGATTCTCAAACAGCACTTTTTTACCGAATCGCTATTTGGGATTCGCAAAATGCTATGCATGCAGGAATCGCCAAATATTTGGCGAATCCGTAATATTACTTAATAGTGATTCGGTAAATAGCAAATCGTTATTAGGTAATATTACATTCGTTCCTATGGGTTGAATAGTTTTGCATTAGGTGCGAATGGTTTTGCATTAGCTAATTTGCAATTACCTCATTGGTAATCACAAATTAGCAAATGCAAGGGGTGCCCGGGGGTCTAAGGCTCCCCTGAGGCACCACCTAAATTTTAATTGTGCACATGTAAAGCGGGCATGTGGGTGCAACATGGCACTTTGAAAAATGCATTTTTATGCATTTTTCATAATTCGCACATGGTTACCATCAAGTTGAAATTTATGGTAAGTAGCGTTTCCTAAATGCCCAGTTCACAATAAGGAAAGGCTTCTACATGTACAATAGGGATTCGCAAATTGCGATTCCCTATTTACATTCGCAATTAAGGTAATCGCAAAAAAATGCAATTACCTAAATTGCGAATACAAAGCCTTTCATACATAAAAGCCATTTTGCATTCGCAAACAGGCGAATTTTGCGATTTGCATCGCTTGCGAATGCAAATTACTTTCATATATATGTTCCATAGTTGTTTCATGGCATAGTTCACCATTGTAGTAACAGACTACAGGAGATTACCCATAAACTCAATAGAGACAAGGGTAAATATTGTATAACATAGACAATGTCTCGAAGTGTATCGTTTGAAAGGGAAGTAGTTAAAGTGCACAATAAATTGCAAAGAGGGGGCGAGGGGCATAGGGAAACAAAAGACCATGGAGCCAATTGATTTAAGGAAATACTTTCCACATATATTTAATTGTATTATATGGTCAACACATAAATCAATGAATAGACAATCATAAATGCACTGTGTTACATTAAATGTCATGTAACCTGTGATACTGTGCACAAGTGCTCGTGAGAAGTGAACGGCGCTTGTGACACATGAAGGAATATATACAGCAGGAAAAAAGAGGCGCAAACAAGGTTATATATACAGTGAGGTCCTCTGTGATGCCCGTACAGTTAGTACATTTATGGACAAGGTAGTACTTCTGGGCATTCACAGAGAAGGTGCAGTGAATTACGCTGTGGGGGTTGACGGCGTTTCGGCCTTTGTACAATGTTAGGCCATCATCAGGACCAAGTTACAAATTTGGGATACAGTGCTGTATGAGAAGATAATGGTAACATTCAATGGTGGACCTTAATTGGAGTGACACATAAAAGATTAGAAGATGATAGTATAAATGCCATGGAGGCAAAGTAACGAGCCAAAGGTAAGTAGATAGTGTTAGCGGTGGGCCAATAAAGGGCCTTAACAAGCCAATTTAGGTCAGGCAAATGCGTTGAATTTGTGTTTTTGAAATAATATAGTGTCTAGTCTCAGAAAGATGGAAAAAATAACACTGGTGAAAAGAAGTAATTTTAGATAATGGACTCAAAGGCCGGGTGATGATAGTAAATTGTGGGAAGAGAGAGATAGAAAAGGAGACAGGAGGGCCACTTACTGGATAGGAACTGATCGTGAGTCATGGATGGTATCCGGACTGGCGGCGTGTCTGTAGGGTAGGCGTCAATGCGCTTTCTCGGGGGTCAACTAGGGTAGATGAAAAGTCGAGAATCAGCTTGAGGAGGCGTGATAAAGGGAGGGGAGGATAAGGAGGAGGTAAAGACACTTACTTAGCTGAGCGATATGGGCTCGCAAATGGAATTGAATTTGTGGGTGCGGTCAAGTATGAATTCAGTCAAGGACCGCGAATGCACAATTTTGTAGAGCTGGGCGTCTAACTGAAATGAAGAAAAGGGGCTAATGGTAAGGTAGAAGTGGGAGCAGGGACGTACGTGTGTCAAGGATATTCGCTGGGGCATCCAGAGTCAATCGGCAGGGGACTGGAGCAGCCAGGTTCAGTGTGCTTGAAGCCAAGTGGGGCAATGCCGATCCGGCATGAGTCCGGAAGAAACTGGATTACTGAGAGTGCGGAGTCACAGTGGTTAACAGGAAGCGGCGGGATGTGTCTCCAGTGACGTAGATACGTCAGGAAAATTAATGGAAATAGGAGAAAGACCCAGAAGGAGGTCCTGTCTGGGAAAGGAAAAGTGTATTTGGAAAGAAGATCCAAATAAAGGCAATTAGACTCGTTAACCAGAGTTAAGAAAACAGAGCCTCAATAACAGCGATTCAATTTCAAGGCCATAATTACATTGGTCCATTTTAAATAAAAAAACACCAATTTAAAGGGGTTAGGGCGATTGAGCAGTATTTAAGGCAAAAACATGTACAATCGAATTATTGCATGAAAAACTGTGAATGAAAAAGGTTAGCACAGAAAATTAATATCATAAATAACAAGCCATGTAATTGACAGTAAGATTACACAAGCAAAATGTGATGCATTCAAGAAAAGTATACATATACTGGATAGATGTATATATATGTATAAAGATATAAAGTGAACAGGGATGGCTGAGTAGGGCCCACGAGAGTAAAGAGTGTTCAGAGGAAGTGCAGACACAGGGGAGGACAAGCGTGTCTATGCACTAATAGTAGGCAACACCCTAACAGGTAATGGTGTTGTTCCACTTGTCCAAGCTGTTGAGGCCATGTTCAACTGTCTGGCAATGAGCTATCCACCTACATTCGCACCTGCTCAATAGCTGTTGTAGGTTTCCACTATTTGGTGGTAAGGTGGGTTTGTCTATGACTTGCCATGTGAAGTCTGTTTCCTTGTGGTTTTGTTCTTGGAAGTGTAGTACCAAGAGGGCATTCAGTACTCCATACCTGATACAGCTTCTGTGTTGGATTATTCGGTCTTTGATCATCTGGGTGGTTTGCCCGATGTAGAAGAGGTTACAGGGGCATCGAATGGCATATATGACGTTGCTGGATCTGCAATTTGTGAAGTTCACCGTTGGTTACCCAACAAGTCACAACTTTCACCAAAGCCATCTTTTCTAAAAAGAACAGCACACAACTCCGCTTTGTGAAAATGTATACATTTTTACAATCTGGCTTCAGAATTGTAATAAGCAGCAGTGGAATATAGTTTAAGAATTTTCAGATTAATTGTTTAGATACTTTTCTAAGTATGTGGGACTATCTGGAAATAAAGTTGGTTTGGGCGCTTTTGTGATACTCTAAGGCACAGCTTTAGTTTACGTTTGATCTCACAGCGGCAATGCAGCAGATCTCATGCAGATTACAGAGTAATCCCACCCACTGCCATGATTATTATATTTAGAGCTGGACGCCCTCAGAAAGTGATCAGCCTGTAGATGAAGGTAGCAGCTGTGAGTGCAGCAGCTCTGGCCAGTAATCAAGTCACAAGTCTGACTGTCTAAAGAGTTCAGCACTATCACAAAGAGAGCAGTTTACAAGTTGAAGACCTAGAGAAGTATTGTTCTTACATCCATGAACCACCGGCAAGTCTCTCACTGCTTCACTGCGACATTATAGGATCCCACCCGATCACCATTTCCTGCCCTCGCTGCTGCTGCTCCCAGCACCTTCTCTCTTTTGTTGCCTTATCGTCCCCATACTCTAGCCACTGCTCACTCCTCTCAGTACAGGCCAGGCAGTTTGATAATTTCCGTGGATGGTCCCATGGGTAGGATTTGACAGAGAGCACCCTCTACCCTTAGAAAAGGGTGGTCCAAATACATCTCTGTTGTATCTCTGTCTGAAAGCAATGTATTGGTTGCCTATGCATTATCTGCATCAGCTACAGACAACATAGCATGAGAATGTACGGACAGCCAGAACAGTGTGGTACAGTATGCTACAGTACCTTGCCCCCTTATCGGCGTGCACAGTTTGCAAAAGTGGGTACCTCGGTGCTCATATAGGGGGAACTGTAACCCGAGGTAAATGAGGTGCCTTCTCATTATGTTCTACTTCTGGTAGGAGCCAAGACAGCCTTATAGTGTCATGATGTAAGTGATCCAGGTCAGCAATGCCATGCTATTTGCAACGTCCTTATCTTCAGAGACTTTTCTAATCATGTATGGCATAAAATCTGCTTTACTTCCAGGATAGTGGTCAATGATTTAGTTGGTGGAGTAAGATACCTTAACTTTTCATCCAAACAACCATAGCATGCATATGCTATGTAGCAATCAGTGCTACTGAACGGTTATGAACAAAGCCTACAACTGAAGGCTTATATTGCAGCAAAATGACCATGCTTGTAAGTCGCTCCTGCCGCAGCAGATGTGGTTGGCTTTTGTATTTTTCTGTCTGGTATCGGTGTCCTTCCCTGTTCTTTTCCTTATCATGAGTCGGGGAAGCCAAATGAAGCTCCAACAAAATCGACCTGGCGAGCATCACAATTTGCAGTTGTGTCTCATCCCGCTTTTGGGAGAATGCCTATACAGAACAGTTTGTACTCATCTCTTGTGAACACCTTCAGAATTACAACCATTTTACACGCCAAGAAGGGGCACAAATGGTCTAATTAATGGTAAGAAGATGGGGCAACCTGATGGCACCTTATAATCATTTCTCTGAGGCAAAGCCCATTTTGTCCAATACAGACCTTTGTAAATATCTCTGGCAAGTCTGTAAACCAGCTCCCTCTGCTTCCATGAAGATCTCAATTACTGCTCCTAATATGGCAAATCACAGAGGTGGTAAAGGCACGGTTGTTGGGGAGTGTGCATGCTTCTGTGTGTCTCTCACATGGGGCGAGAGTGAAGGCCCCGGACCAATGCAGCTAGGGCCTTGGGAGTCCAAAGCCATAACCTGTCCGGATACCCAACAGCAGTAAACTGCGTCCGGTGCCAGGAAACTATGACAGAAGCCGGGGTCCAGAAACAGCGCGAAGTTCAGCGTGCACCATGGGTCGGCACCAGGTGGAAGACGGGAAGTCATTCTTTGGTGCCTCCCTCTATCTTTAAATTGGCCAATTGGGTGGGGGTGGGCATCAGCACTTACGTGGGGCAAGCAGTCAACAACCGACAACAAAGCAAAGAAGCCAGTGTTGAGGGTGCAGCAGTGACAGCAGAGCAGAGCAGACCGACCTCGTCAGGGGAAGTCTCAGGGAGGATAGAAGCACCACTGGCAGGACCACCCATGGCCGGCACAGGCGAAAGACTGAGAGCCCCCCAGTGCATGGGGACAACAGAAATGTTAAGGCAAGTATCATTCAAGACCCACAGTCTTCACACTAGACCTCAGGGCGCCACGGCCCCAGCAAGCAGAAGACCGGCATGTGGCAAGTGAAGGCAGGCGTCATTCAAGCCCCACAGGCATCGGTGTTACATCTTTTTCTCATGTCCCCCTTTCTTTCCTCATGCTTCCCCTCCTTGGAATATGGAACCATGTACCTGCGTTTACAATCCTTGTTCCATGTTCCAGAGCTCCTAGTTGTCAGTTACTGCAGTCCTTCGTGATTCAAAGATGTACTGTGCCTCTATCGAATAAATTACAAGTTTTACTCACTTTTTGGACCTCGTCATCTTTTACATTTGGCGACGTTCTACAGAAGACTGCGCTAGCTACTCTCTTTCAGAGGCACAGGTGCTGCGACGTCTTCCCGGACCTGTGTTCTTGCTGTATTTCCTCCTGGAGTGCCTCACCGCTGTTTCCGCTCGACTGCTGATACCACTGCTGTCCAAACCGTGAGTTTGTCAGCCTTTCTGCGCCTTGTTGGCTGAATTTTGACATTATTTCCATTTTCTTGGAGCAACAGCCATTGCGTAGACTGTTCACCCTTCTCTACGTTTCCAACTTGTCTTTTGTGACGTCTGTTCATTCTCCGCGTCAAATCGTTGCTTAGCTGCGGTATAGTACCCCCAGGGGCACCCCGCTTTCCCCCCTCCCCCAAATTAGGTTACCCAAAGAAGACACAAGAAACAGTTGTAACTGGGTAACAAATGCTGCAGGATTTATTACATAATTCCAGGATATGTAATAGGTGGGTTATCTTACGGGCGATCCAAGGGCAGGCGGCCATCTACTTCACCTGCCCCGCCTGATGAGCCGGGCAGCACGGGAACGACCCGCAAGTGCTGCCCCCCAAGTGATTCTTTTTTCGATCACGTGCCGTTGAGATTCTACTCACACCCCCCCTCTCGGGGCGGAGCGTCGCATAGCAAGCCCCCGGTTGTCCAGGCCCACAACCGCCCACAGGCCTAGCGGGGCGCCGACCGGCTTCCGGGACCTCTCTGGAGGCTCCTCGTTTTGGCTCAGGCACCAAGTGGTGCCGCGCAGAGGTACCCTTTGTACCGGCCTGCTTCCAGATCGCCCTGTAACTCCGCCTGCAACGAAAAGAAAACATTAAAACGTTCAGCCAAAAACCCCGCCCCACCACACCACGCCGGGTAAGCGGTAGGGAGGGTAAAAAGGCGAGGTGGGCGACAAAGAGGTCGCCAGTGAGGGTGGGGGAAGGCTAAATAGCCTTCCCCTCACACCTGGGCCCGGAAGTGACGCGCCTTTCGCGTCACTTCCGGCCCTCGACACGGAGGGGGGCAACAATCGGGATCCCCGCCCCCGCCCCCCCCCCGAAGGAGGGAGTGGGGAGGGGTGACCGGGGCCCCGGGGCCACTAAGGCGCCGACCGCCGAGTGGCCCCCTGCGGGGGCCGCGGTCAGCGGCATAGTACCCCCAGGGGCACCCCGCTTTCCCCCCTCCCCCAAATTAGGTTACCCAAAGAAGACACAAGAAACAGTTGTAACTGGGTAACAAATGCTGCAGGATTTATTACATAATTCCAGGATATGTAATAGGTGGGTTATCTTACGGGCGATCCAAGGGCAGGCGGCCATCTACTTCACCTGCCCCGCCTGATGAGCCGGGCAGCACGGGAACGACCCGCAAGTGCTGCCCCCCAAGTGATTCTTTTTTCGATCACGTGCCGTTGAGATTCTACTCACACCCCCCCTCTCGGGGCGGAGCGTCGCATAGCAAGCCCCCGGTTGTTCAGGCCCACAACCGCCCACAGGCCTAGCGGGGCGCCGACCGGCTTCCGGGACCTCTCTGGAGGCTCCTCGTTTTGGCTCAGGCACCACGTGGTGCCGCGCAGAGGTACCCTTTGTACCGGCCTGCTTCCAGATCGCCCTGTAACTCCGCCACAGCCCTGGAGGCGGCTAACCGTCGCAGCCAGGGCCCCCCACCAACCTAGCTCTTTACCTGCACCCTCTATTCACCAATGCTTCGCTTAAATCCAATAAAACAGGTCCATGCCTCTTTGGGAGAGGTGTACTCCATCCAAGTCGAAGTACCCCTTTACATTCCCCCGGATCATCTCATGGCGAATAAAGCCCAAAACCCCTTTGGGCGGGACTCAAACCCTGTGAGATCCCTTATAACCACAGGCCCAAGACATACCAGTGAGCTATAGCTCCTGGATTGTAGATGGCCCCATCTATGTCCCCAATCCCTAGACGCTATCCCAATCGGATGGGGTCTGTTGAAATAGAGGGGCCTGTGAAGATGTGCGATAACTATTCGCCCCCCAGCGGGAAGGTTACACCTATTCACAATCCTGGGCCTGCCCGCTTTGACTATTATGACGAGAAGGGTTACTTAACATTTGTACAGTCCCCTCAGATAGTTAACCTGGGGCACAGGAGTGCACCTCACTGCCAGCGCGTGACCATGGGCAAGGGGCGACTCTTGCCCCTGCCCACCATCCCTTATACCTTATAGGAATTATGCCCCTGCGGATCCCTCAGTGATGATCCCTTAGGCATACCAGCTTCGGGAATCTGTTTGGCTTAAGCGTTGCGCGCTGTCATAATGTCCCCTTGTATTTGCCCCGCTGACACCCCAGATATTGGGACAGCAGCACCAGTCTCCTGCAGCTGCCGTACGCGACCAGTGATTCCGGTGGGGGGTGCCACCAACCGCAATGGTCCTCCAAGCATTACGGAAAGCCCCTTTTACCTGGGCCTCTCTTCAATTGATGGTGATTACACCCAGCTGAAGGCCAGAGGCCCGCCTAAGGAGCCTATTCACTTGTTTTGCTACCCGGCTCCCTTGTGGGAGGGCCACAGAGTTAGGGCAACGCGTGTGCTCCCAGGGCACGGAGCTGCTGGAAGCAGATATCTGATACTCACACGCTGGTATCTTATCTGTTGCTAAATGCCCTACTGCAGGAAGTTTCCCAAGAACCGTAGACTTCGCGGTCCCACCTAACTTGATCCCATCACCTGGGGGGAACCCAGTGGTGGCAGGACCTGCATGGTAACTCCATCCCGGCGTAGCTATCGCTTATTTGTGCCGCCGAAGCAGGCAATACCCCCTTAGTCTCAAGTTCTACCCCTAGAGGATAACCTTGGGAGCAGACAAGTCTGTGGGAACCAACCGGAGACTTTGGTGCAATACCGGCCCTATTCTGAACGTAGCGAGTGCTGCACGTTCAATAATGCCCTGATGCCCTGGGGCTCTACGTGGTCTTTACCAAACTTTGAACGACCGCACACTTGCTATATAACAACCATACCACCCACCAGCCGGGTGGAAGGTCTTCATTGCGCAACCCGAAATCTGTCTTTGGTTGCAGGGGAATGCCCCCCAAAGTACATCTGGACCTATTCCTATATGGTTCCTTCAGCTAATCCTCCTGCAGGCCTAACTCTTGGTTATGGTGCCCAGCTCAGTGTTCTGCAGGCCAAACGGCTTAACCATGAACTATCGGTCGATTTGAGACAGAGGAAAACCACGGGTTGCAATCCGCTCGCGAGCGGCGCACCCGCAACCACTTGGACAATCACGCCGGTAACCTTGCCGTGATTTAGGCCCTAGTGATGCGCTATGTGGTGACCACTTATTCTTTTGCCGCTGTGCCAGTGCGTCCCCGAATTCAATGGGATTGGGGCGCTGAGCTGCACCCATATCTACACCATCTAGTGGCTCAATCCAGACTTCCTTTAGCATTAGATAATAACTACCATTCTATCTCGGTTGCGTTGCCCTGCCCGACTAGGCACCCACCCGGGTGTCTAGGTTACAGTTAGATATGTGTGAGTTCCCCATATCAGTGACCGTTGAAGGCGGCCCACATAAGCAACCCGAACTCTGTCTTTGGTTGCAGTGGAATATGTGTCTGCATTATAGGAAATCAGCAATACATGCTGCATATTTATCTAGCGTGAACTCGACCCGAAGGTATCAGAGCAAAGACTTGTGAACGATGCCTGCACTTTTATCAAGTATCTGCCTTATAGCAAGCCAGCACATACCTGTTGCATATTGTATAGCGCGAACTCGCCGCCAAAGGTATTGCACCGCTTCACATGAGCCTGTATTTACGTTACACGTACAGGCACGGGGAGCGTGAGAAATTCGTACCACAGAACACGAAACCCATTCCAGGTCACGCGAACACCGCACCCGATTAACCCTTGCGGTGCGTGGAGGGATTAGTAAACCCGTAATCGCATGCTGTGAACAGTGCATGTACTGGTATCATGTATCTGCCTTATCGGAAGCCTGCAATTACATGGTGCATATTTATATAGTGCGAACTCGACCGGAAGGCATTTGGAGCACTTTACATGAGCACCGTATTTACAATACATCTTTACGCAAGGGGTGCTTAAGAAATTCATACCATATTACCCGCTCCCCAACCGGATCACGCGAGCACCGCACCAGATTTTCATTGAGGTGCCGGGGGTTTATTAATGCCCATAATCGCGTATGTGAACAATGCACGCACTTGTGTCATTTAACTGCCCTATAGGAAATCAGCAATACATGTTGCAGAATTATATAGCGCGAACTCGACCTGAAGGTGTTGGAGCGCTTTACCTGAGCACCTTATTTACATTACACATTCAAGCGCGGGGGGCTTACCAGATTCGTGTCATACTAAACGATCCCCGAGCCAGGTCCATTACGCCTGCCGCACGCAGCCCACTGCATGCCCCCCCCCCCACCCTCGACGGCAGCGTAGCCGACTGGAGGGGGGGCGATAACCTTAACCTTAACCAGGGAGAGCCACAGGGGTTGCACTTACCGCGATCAGCGGGGACCCAGGCAGCTCCCAGCCTTGCAGTGCTGGTGCCTTGGGGCTGTGAACCCACACTAGTCTCCTACCGGCTCCCACGGCACAGGGTATGCGGCTTCAAGCCGGCCGCACCCCCGTTAATTTACTTCGCTCGCGAGGGCGACCGCCATTGTGAAGTATGCCCCGCGGGCGATCACTAACCTGAATTTTGCCAACTTATGACTTATGCCCCGGGGCCACTAAGGCGCCGACCGCCGAGTGGCCCCCTGCGGGGGCCGCGGTCAGCGGCAATTCTCACGCTTTCCTCTTCCTACTCCTTACGTTGAGCACCCAGTGCGTCATCACGCCCGCGGCCATCTTGGAGCATTTCAAAAGGATCTATCAGAATTTACCGCCTTCCGGCAATTTTAATTACACGGACATTCAAAAGTCCGATTTCAGTCACTGCGCACGCTTTGGAAACTTCGATTCCTACAACTCCAGTAACCAGTTTTCTACATCGGTTACGAACATATCTTGCCAGGAGCTCTCTCTCGTATTCTCATTTGCACGGTGATGAGCACACCTTTCATTTTTTAAACAGGTAGGAAAGCCTGTTCTTCATCGGTGACAGGCACACCTTTACCTTTCATATGCCTTACAATCTACTGGCCCAGTGAGAAGCACACTATATATATATTATCTCTTCTAACTCCTGCTTGTCTGCGGTGACAGGCACACCATCAGCAATGTACATTGTGGTATTTTAGTAACCATTTTCCTTTAGTTGCGGTTTGTGCACTTATATATTTTCCTCTATATTTCAAATTATTTCTTGAATGCTATACTATACTTTAAGTCATAATAATTTGTGTTTACAAAGTCTCACCTGCATAGTTTTAAACAAGTGTTTTTTTTTTACTTTATTGTCTATTACCTCTATATATATTCAAATGCAATTTGATCCTCCCTCAAAGTTTCTACAAAATAAGGGAGAACCGCCTATTCCACTGACAAGATGGAAGGAAGAATTTATCACCTACTTGAAGGCTATTGATGGTGAACGCATGACTGCAGAGAGGAAAAAGAACATTTTCCTTCACTGTCTAGGATCTGAGGGACAGTTAGTCTATAGAACTTTACCCCCTGTTAGATTTGGTGGCGATCACAATGTATGCAATGAGGCTATTTTACGGATTGAGAACAGGTTTAAACCAACCACTAGTGTTGCCCTGAACAGATTTAAATGTTATACTAGGATCCAAGAAGAGGGAGAGACTTTTGACGAATTTTTAACCGCTCCCCGTGCCTTGTCTATGCACTGCAACTTTGGTTTAATAACTGACGAGATGATCCGAGACCAAATCATCGTCCATGTGAGAAACAAAAATGTACAGGAGCAACTTTGGATAATGGGAGACCCTAATTTAGAGGCTGCCATCAGTTCGGCCAAGGCATTAGAACAATCCGAGGACTTAAAGAGACAAAAATCCCACTTCCAGTGAAGTTAACAGTGTCAATTCCACCACTTCAAAAGACTTATCCATCAACAAGAGTAACCTTAACCAAAAAATAATTCTACTGTTACAGGTGTGGTAATCCGGGGCACCTGTCATCTTTCCCACGTTGTCCTGCTATAGGCAAAGAATGCAGTACATGTGGATGTTCAGGCCACTTTTCCAAGATGTGCAAAGATACCAGTAAGGGTGTTCCTGACAGAAGAAAGAGTTTTCCATCTTCTTCCAAAGGGAAAATGTTATGTGTATCTTGTGATACTTTTAGTTGTGACCATGCCCAGGGAAATTTAGAGTCTGAAATTGTAGTTTCCATTCAAGATTCATTTGACCTCTCTGATGTTGACAAGATTTGTTCCCCAAAATGTTTGGTACAAGTTCTGGGGAGGGCACTGGAGTTAATGGCAGACTCTGGGTCACCTTGGACCATCATCACTACGGATTATTGTTTAGAATCCTTTGGGGATCTGTTTGACCTAAACACTTTGTGCAAACCTGATATTGTGGCATATAATTTTGACGGCTCTACTATTGATTTCATAGGGTTCAAAGAAGTACTTATTGAATTTAAAGAGAACACGGCTATGATCAAACTTTATGTAGCGGTCAAAGGTGTTAATGTTTTAGGGTGGCGAGACCAGGCCAAGCTGGGTATTATATTGAACCCCAGGGACAGGGAGCCCGTGTCTGTTCTAGCACTTACCTCTGCTGGTCCTGATTTTATTAAATTGTTTCCTGATGTGCTCTCTGAAAATCTGGTAAAACTTATTGGATTCAGCCAAAGGATCAAAGTAAAAGAAGGATCGTTACCTATTAAGCAGAAGCTAAGAGGGGTACCCATCAGCATTAGAGCTGAATTGAAGAAAATGTTGGATGACATGGTCATAGGTGGGATCATTGAGGAAATTGAGTCCGAATGGGTTTCTCCAATTGTTTTAGCCCAAAAACCTGACAAGAGTATTAGGTTATGTGTTGATATGAGGTCATTAAATGCCAATTTAGTGGCCGACTGCCACCCTCTTCCCAACATAAACGAAATGGTGTGCATGCTGGATGATGCTTGTATTTTTCCCACACTCGACCTTAGGTCTGCGTACCACCAAATTGAACTTACTGAAGACTCTAAAAATTACACCGCCTTTATTACACCTCATGGGCTATTTCAGTTCAAGAGGATGCCTTTTGGGCTGGCATCAGCTGCATCTGTATTTCAGAGGGCCATGTATCATATTTTTAAGGATGTCTGCAATTTTGTACAATGTTTCCAGGACGATATCCTCATTTTTTTCTAAAAGTGAGGATGATCCTTCCCAACATGTAAAAGAAGTTTGCCGAAGATTGAGAAAGTGTGGTTTGACTCTTAAGGCTGCAAAATGTAATTGTTTTTGCAAATTAGTGGAATATCTTGGTCATACTCTCTCAGGGGATGGTGTAGTACCCAAAAAGTCTTTAGAAGATGCCATCATCAATGCACCCTCTCCTGACAATAGAGAGAAACTTTTTTCCTTCACGGGTTTATGTGAATATTACAGCAAATTCCTACAAAATGTTGCCACTAAGATGCAGCCCCTCGGAGAGTTGACCAGGAAGTCCACTGAGTTTATCTGGTCTCAGAGACAAGATACAGCTTTCAAACAACTCAAAAACGAGAATGGCAATGCTCCCACTCTTAAGTCCTTTTGCCTCAACAGAAAATGTGTTATTACCGTTGATGCTAGCCTTTACGGTTTAGGTGGAGTACTAAGCCAGCACTCCAGGAAAGAAGAGTGGTGCGTAGCTTTTGCTCCTAGGACTCTTTCTGTTACTGAGAGAAGATATGCGGTCATCGAGAGAGCATTGTTAGCATGCATTTGGGCCATTCAACATTTCCGCAACTATGTGTGGGGAAACAGATTTACACTAAGGACTGATCATAAGCCCCTGTTTGGTATCTTATCTCCTGGGGGGGGGGGAGGGTTGGAATTCTACAGCTCGCATTGCTCGTCACTTCCAGGTTACAGGAATATGATTTTGAAGTTGTTTATATCCCCGGCAAGAGCAATGTTACTGCCGATTTCTTATCCAGATTACCTTGTTCTGATGTTGGGGTATCTCTTGATGAACAAGAGGTGGACATAGTTGCAACCATCAAAGATTTTGTTACTCAAGAATTTTTGTGTTTGTCAGAATCTGAGTGTGTGACAGAAATGAATAATGATGTTGTGTGTCAACCGGTTTTTGAGTGTTTGAAGAAGGGTTGTACCCAAAGAAAAATGTGTCACCAGTGAAATTGCTCCTTTTTGTCATGTCTCAAGTGAGATTGAAGAAGGTGGTGGATTGCTCTTTAAAGGAGGTAAGATTATTCCTCCTGTTTCCATGCAAAAGAACATTCTATCACTTGCACATCAGGGACACCTAGGTATGTCCTCCATGAAGCGCCTTATCCTGGCCAATTTTTGGTGGCCTGGTCTCGACAAAATGGTTGATAGAGCTGTAAGAGAATGTCCAGACTGTGTCAGTAGTGACAAGATGCTCCAGGTTTCTTCTTCCCCTCTAAATCCTGTCTCTTGGCCTGAGTGTCCTTGGCAAAAATTAGCATTTGATGTTTCAGGTCCTTTTAGACATTTGCCTTCTAATGCCCGTTTCGCCCTTGTCATGATAGACTATCATTCTAAGTGGCCTGAGGTAAAGTTTGTGGCTAACGCCTCCACTCAGGTCATCATTACGTTTTTTAGAGAAGTTTTTGCTCGTGAGGGTTTCCCTGAAGTCCTAGTGACAGACAACGGGGTACAACTTACGTCTCAGGAGATGAAGAGTTTCCTTCATATGTGTAGCATTAATCATGTGACCACTTCCCTGTACGAACCAAGAGAGAAAGGCCAAGTGGAGCGGTTTAACCGTGTTCTTAAGGATGGTATTCAATCTGCTAGCATGTCCAGTGAAACTTGGAGGGATGTGGTAAGAAAGAAGTAGTGGAGGTACCTTATCACTCCCCACTCTGTGACTGGAGTGTGCCATTTCAGACTTTTGAAGGGCAGAGAACCTACCTCAGATATTTGCCCTTGGTGGATTAAGAAAGTTAACAAGGTTGATAACAGCATTGATATTAATCTTGTCGCTAAATATGTGGAAGAAAAGCAAAACAAGATGAACGTTTTGTTTGACTCTAAAATGAATGTGAAGGTACCTGATTTTACTGTAGGAGAGTGGGTTAGGATTAAAAAACCCGGGTTTTTGACAAAAGGGATTTCCAAGTTTGGTCATCCCATCAAGATGGTTATGGTTTGCAAAAACAGTGTCATTACACAAGATGGGAGAGTGTGGAATGTGAGGAGAGTTGCCAAGTGTAAGTCTTTTAAGTTCAGCACAGACAGAGATGTTAATTTACCGTTGTCTGACTCTCCCAATTCTAATTGCAACTCCTCTCATCCAGCTCATTCTGTAGCGTCCAGAGTCAAAGGTAATAGCAGACCCAGGTTGTTACCGGCCAGATATTGGTCTTAATTATTTTGTTGCTAGATATTCGTCTTTGTTATTATTTTTTTTTTTCCTTCTTTCCTCCCCTTCTTCTTTTGTTTTGTTAGGAAAGAGATGTGTTACATCTTACCATAGATTATCCGAAAGATCTGTTCCTTGCCGACTGAGAGGTGATGGGAGTTAGCATTTAGTCAAACAAATCTAATTAACAACATAACCCATTTGGGTACACAATAAAGGACCAGGAATCAGTAAATAAAGTCAAGATGTTTTATTACAAGTTAGCAGTTAAGTTAATGTAAACGAATCTCAATACCATGCTGTAAAGGTACAGAATAACAACTGGATAGCCAAACATCCTAAAAAAGTTAATGTGCATCAGTATGAGACAGACATGAATTTCAGTCACAGCAATACACAGAATTACCAGTAAAATATGTTGCTCAGAGAAGAGTCTTCAATCTTCTCTCTTAAAAATGAGTAATGTTTTACGTCATTTAATTTAAAGTCTAAAACCATCAAAAGTGATTACAACTGAAGAAATCTCAAAAAGTTGGGGAAATGCAGAAAATGGAACAAATGTCAGGAAGTGTGGGAAGGTGTCAGCATTTCAGAAGCTCGGTCAAGAGTCTTCTAAGTATTGGAAAATAAGTGTTAGCCTAAGCCAAATTCAGCAAAGAATCAAAGGGTAAGCATTGAGGACTGTACCTCTCCAAAGGAAAAGTGGCCACCATCAACCTGTGAGAACACCAGTTTATACCACACGAATCTTCTGGGTTACATCCTTTGTTCACACCATCGGGGGCTCCATTGCCCTTTCCATTGTCACATTGTGACCTGCAACATTAGCAGATTCTCCCAGACCAGTCCTTTGAACTATCTCGTCCTTGGGAACCTGCAACCTCGATACATTACTGAATACAGATTGTCAATTAATGCTCAGGCTCTCCATATTCTTTGTCAAGGTCCTCTTCTCGGGCTCTCTTTCACTAGTACATTGTTGCATCTATTTTCAAACTAACAAACCATGTGAACTTACCTACAAAGAAAAAAGCATGCAAGCAGAATGGAAAAGCAGTATTTTATGCAGATAGAAATACAGGCCTACTTAAGTCAACTTAAACATATAGTTTAATGGTGCACATTAATAGGTTTAAATTGTGCACATACAACTACAAATAAGTGACATGTCAATACATAAATTCAACATTAGATTCACGAAACACCTTAATTAAATGCAAGGTAACTTTAACTACACAAACATAAGTGTGACTGAGAACTACATTACAAATGCTAATGTGAAAAGATGAGTGCACCCGTTTACATAAATCTTGTTGCAGCCTCTGCTGGTGATCATTGGCTTGGCAATCCAGAGCACATTGTTAGGTAGTGCAGCGTCAGGAACAGTGAAAGAGACAGTAGGGCCATCGGAAGGGGTCCAATGCAAACCCTGACCTATCAAGCCACGGCAGCGCCAGAGCAGCATTGCAGGGAGTGGTCTACCCAGCAAGTCCTGGGAGAACACCTCAAGGGGCAACAGGAAGGAGCAGACACCAACGAATGGCAATGTGCCATTTCAACAGCAGTTGAGATACCCAGGAAGAGGCAGCGTGCAGCCAAGACTACTGGCAGTGGTGTTCTAGGCCTAAGGAAAAAGAAGGGAGCTTGCGACCAGGTGCCTGGAGACTCCATAGCTGCATCCATCCAGGGCCATCAGAATAAGGATGAAGCACCAGAACCCGGGCAGAGTACGAACCATAGCGCAGCAGCACCCACACAGAAGCCAAGCAATGTGCTGCGAGGGGTACCAAGCAAGAACTGGGGGGACATGGTATTAGCGTACAACAGCAGCTTTGGCACGCAAATGGGCATGCTGCATAACAATCAACACAACGGCATGCAGGCGGGCCCGCTGCACCAAAGCGCAGCACTGGCTAGGGCACAGTTTAAGCAACAAGGGGGCAGCAGGCCGAGACAAGACAACTAGGGGAATAGCAAGCACAGGCGCAGCAATAGGGGGAAGATTATGCCGCAAGCATGGTGCCAGGCACCATTTGCCTCTTTGCTGCTTTTGGTTATTTGTCCAGGTTATGGCTGTGGGTCCTCCTCAGCCCTAGCTGTGCTGGTCTGTGCCCTTCGCTCTAACTTACAGTCTTACCAATTACCTCCCCCTCCTGATATCCCCCAGTGAAGCCCCCTGCTCCCAGAAACCACAGTTAGTTGCTGTTTGGAGGAAAAAAGCAGCAGCCCGTCATTGCACATTTAAAACGATTCTTGATACATCACCTATAATCAGTCAATTACTTGTTGGAAGGAGTCCTCTGAGCAGGAGCGCCCCGTGTCAGGGAAAAGAGGAGAGGTGGTTGGGACACGAGGGAGCCATCAAAAAATAAAAAAGAACGTCTGTGCTGCCCTCTAGCATTGCGTTGCGCTCTTCTGCTCCTCTTCTCTTCACTGCAGGCAGACACCGGCTCCTGGAAAGCCCTGCGGCCATTTCTGAAGCTGCTCTTGTGCATGAGAGAAGCTTCAGGATTGGCTGGAGCACCGATGATTTGTGCTCCAGGACAGACTGGGAGCCTGTGCCTGCTCTCGCCAACCCCAGCAATGCAGCTGGGGTTGGAGAGAGCTTCACTGCGCATGTGGGTTTAGTCGGCTTAAGTTGGCCGGCCAAACTCACATGTGCAGTGAATGCCGCTGCCCGCGTCCCACGCAGTGGGACATCAGCAGGGCAGCTCCCTAGTGGCCGCCCGTCGCAGCCTTCCCCCTCTTTTGCCTCGCGCGCGAGGCTACGCCCAGGGAGGAGACCTCCCAATAGTGTGTAGGTGGAGGCGGGCCGTTGGGGGTGGGGGGCGAGGCTAGCCCCCCTACTTAGGCGGCCCTCTCGCCCAGTTCCTCCTCTGCTTTCTGCGCGCCGCTCCAGCTCGGACACGCGTGATGAGAGTCCATTGTCTGGCGTCGGTTCTTCCCCTGTCGGTTCTTCCGCTGTCGGGTCTTCCGCTGTCGGGTCTTCCGCTGTCGGGTCTTCCGCTGTCGGGTCCTGGCGTCGGCATTTTCCGGTGAGTGCAGGGGTGTTGTTGCCCCCTCCCACGTAGTCTTTTCCCGGCGGTGTGGTCTATGCGGGGGACAGTCGGGCGCCGTTGCAGTTGTCCCGGGCCCCATTTGGAGTGGGGGTCGGATTTGTCCAGTGAGTGGTTCCCTGGTTGCCCGTGTGGGGTCCTTTAACCGAATCCATCCAGGGTCAGCGGGGTTTAGGCGCGGCAGCAATGGCCAAGTGAAACTTGGTGGGGCGAGAGAGCGAGAGCGGGGCAGCTGTCGGCGCCTGTGGCTTCTGCTTGAACACTGCCTCCGGTTGGGTCGGTCCACGTGGGTCGGTCGGCTATTAGGGGAAGCCCCTTTAGAGCGCGAGCGATAGTGGCGGGCCTACTACCCCCCCTGGTATTGCACGCCCGCGCTTCGGGAGGTTTGCACCGCGCTGTATGGGTTTACTTACAATTCGATGTCGGGCGGTGTTCGCGTACAAAGGGTTGGGATTTCTGTTGACTTGGTTGTTTGTGCGGAGTATTCTGCCTGCTGCGAGGCGCGGGTGCTGATAGTGATGCGATTTGGCCTCGTGGATCGTCCCTGTTGGGACAAGGTGGCGTCGCTGCGCTGATCTCCGGGCGGCAAAGAAGCACGTGGTTCAGCCCAGCATGTGGGATGTTGACGAGGCAGAGTTCTATTTTTGGCAGTTATGCCAGTGTTCGATGCCGATCTTCTTGTGAGGAATGCACTTCATTTCTTCCAAATGCGTATCTGAATGTGCGTCATTACAGATTCACTCAAAAAAAAAAAAATAGATATCTTGTGCCGTCAAAATCCAGAACGATCCTGCCGGGCTGACTCAATTAGTATGAGCAGTAGGCCCTCCAATGGCGTCCTCCTGCCCTCCTAGCAGCCCCGAGAAAATAGGTCTGAGGTTAAAAATGTAAACATGCTCAATCCTGCAAGTCTACTGGACTGGGGATCACCACAACCTACCCACTGCAGCACACCACACGACCCCATACCCCACGCATGAAATCCATCTGTGGGCTCTCCAACAAGGACACTGGGCTTCTGTCACGGAGCGGTTTAGGGCCGTCTGCGAGGGGATTCGCTATGCACTTGCATCTACTATAATTAGGTCATAAAGCATACACACATTCTTACCTGTGATACATTCTGTATGTTAATATATTCTGCTTGAGGGTAGTTTTCTCTCGCAGGCACCTGGCTTTGCAGATATTTGCATCTACAAAATATAACACTTAATAGGTCATGCAGCCACACCAGCAAGGACCTTGACAATTACACTTGGTTTAACTAAATGTCCTTTTAGTAGGAGTAAATTAAAATTAAACTAAAGATATATAATGTATGCTTTGGTCTGCTCATTTGCACAGCATCTCAGTGCAACAACGTCTCCTGGAGCTTTAGATTGCACCAATCCCTATATCGCGATATTGCGGCCATGTTGCGAGGTTGCTGCGTGGCTCGGCCCGGGCGATGGTCTCAACCCCTCCCGCGAGGGTCATATGGCGCCCTGCGCGCGGGAATATGTCCGGGTCCTGGGTTAGGGCAGATTGTTATATGTTGGGGATGATTGACAGAATGGTGATTGCAGCCGACCATGAGCTAAGTCGTCAGCTATTCTGGGCACGTCAAACAATCTCCCGATGTTGGAACTGTATGGGGTTCCCCGGGGTTGCAGCCAATCGTTCACTGTGACCATCGCGGCACTAACTGTCATGAAGATATACGGGGCACGCATGAGACAGCTCAGCGCGGGAGTATGTGTTAACAGTCAACCCCAGACATACGTCATGTTAGTTAGGTGTGTGTACTACAGCTCCTGAAGTACGGTGAATATGCGACCGAACACAGCTGCCGACTTTCAAATTCGGTAACTAAGTTTAGATCCCAGCGTCTGGTCACCACCCCGTGATTCTAGACATAATCTCTTATTCCTCCCGTGCCGAGTAACACAAAAGCACAAAACGAAACTGACCCTATGTACAGTAATCCGGTGCTTATGCAAAGCGGTGTAAAAGACTTGATCGGAAATATTTTATGACAATCATTTTTTATTAAACATGCTATGTGTGAATGCATTTGCTTTGGGTTATTGGTGACTAGTTGACACAGATAAGAGGTATGCTTTTTATATACCGATGTGCTGACCCCGTGATAAAGGCAATAGGCCCACTTTTTACATTGTACTGTTCTGACCCTATGACAAAGTCAGTAGGGCTACCATGAATAGAATGATATCCTTCATACTGTTACATCTTATAGTCAGACGGACGTGCCTATCCATCCTCACGCTGTTCATAGCTGAAGGGTAGGGTGCCCAGAGGTGGAGAGGTGTGGCGCAGTGGCCAGAGCGGCTGACTCCAGAGCGCAGGGCTCACGGTTCGATCCCCGCGGGCAGATCATGTCAGCACCCTGTGACCCTGGGCAATAGCTCCCTTAATCTCCCCAACGGCCCCCATTTCGCGATCTATAGATACCAGATACAGATACACAGGGTGTTTTGTGTGTGCGTGGGGTTGGGTCCGGGGCTGGGCCACACCATGTGCCCACGCCCTGCACGGCCCGGTGTCCGGCCGGGGTGTTGGGTGTAGGGCCGGTCCTCCATACTTCAGTACATCAGTGAGTGAGCGCGGGGCTCTCCAAGAGCGGGTGAATGATGTCACAGTCCTTGATTCTACACCTCCAGCACTCCGTGCAGGGAGTGTCACGGCTGCAACCAGTTTCTTGAGTGCCAGGGAGGAAGCACCTTCTAATATCCCGGTTTCAGGCATGTAATATCCTGGGGCCAAGCTCGCGCCACATAATACTGCAAAATCAAAAGTATCTTCTGTCCTCGAATATCTCCGGCTGTCTGATTTCACACAAGAGCAATCACTTTGCACTCAAAGCCCCCCCCCCCCCCTGAACCTATTCATTCTGCAGTCCCGAGGGGAGGAGGAGAGGGGGGCTGAAGGGTATGAGCTATGTCTATAGAGAACACTCGTAATGAGCTACTTTGAAATATCGCGACGAGTTTCCGTCTCTTTATGCAGGTTATGTTGTTTGTAATTATACATTGTATATTTGTTGACAGCTATGTAGAGCGCCCTGACATGGGCAATGACGAAGGAAACGCGTTTCAAATAATTGAATGAAGGTGTTTATTTCCGGATGCCTTCTGTGTGCTTGTTGTGCCCAAAGGCTGTTCCTGCAGTGCACTGTTGGTACACCTTGTGCCCCGGTGTACACTGCATAGTGTGTGATGCAACTTTAGCTCCTATGTTCACACACTGACTCCTTGTGCACGTTCACGGGTCATCCTGAAAGTTACGCAGGGTCAGGCCTGGCTAGTACTTGGATGGGAGGCCCAAAGGGGAACACCGGGATGATGCTATTTTGGAAAGAGATTTTAAAGGTATTTTACTGCTCTTGTCGGTTTGGCGGCTATGCGCCTAGATCAGAGTGTGTGTTAAACCTAGCAAAGGTGCTTGTTGTTTTTTCAGTCCTTTGGCCTTTCTTTTCAGTATGCAGATGCTTCCACCCAGGCGCCCCCCTTACCTGTCGCTGGTTTCTGATGGTGCTGTCACTTTTGCTACCAGGAGCTATAGCTCAATGGTAAGCCTTGTGCCTCTGGTTATCAAGGCTCTCACAGGACAAGGGTTCGAGTCCCGCAAACGCTGTCAAAGTGTCATAAGTTGGCAACATTTCAAACTCTTCTTTACAGGGGAGTATATGGCAGCGGACACAACGGAGCAAATAGCTATGCTGCTGAATCCTGCATTTTCACGCAGCTTAATGAGCCTATCTGTAATATGCTCTGCGAGATTCTCGGGCCTGTTTTGCTCGAAGGGTGTGCACTCTGGTGTGGAGGTGCTAGCTCCACGCCCTCTACTGAGAAGGCCATCTCACGGAAGCCGCTTCTGGTGGCCATGGTTTACTTAGTGTTAAAGTGCGGCGAAGTTTGTTAGGTGTCACAATGTGTTGACCTTTTGTGCAGTGTGTGACTCATAGGCCACGTATACATTGTCAAACTTGTTGGAATGGCTCTTGGCCGTGAAGGAGGTGTGATTTCTCGGTTATTGCTTGCGTTGGGACAGGCAGGATGACCTAGTGCGCGAGTTCTGGTGTGGCCAAGTGCAAGCATCTAGCAGTATCCACTGCGTTACCAGCCCCTTGTGTAAGTCGTTCCGTTGCCTTGCAATCAGAAAACAGCTGGTGTAATGTTTCTTTCAAACCAGTCATAGTGGCAGCTCAGTCTATGCAGAAAGTCAGGAGCCTGCGCTGTTTTTGAGACAAGCTGAAGGCCGGGTTTGTGGGTCATACAGAACATCTGAAAGGTATTTATTACCGTGAGTGCCACGCTTAAGTCAAGAGATGCTGCCGCTTTTCATCTTTAGCCTCGCTATTCTGAAACAGCTGGTGTAATGTTTTCTGCAACTCGGTCATAAGTGGCAGTTAGTTCATACAGATTAATTGATTAAATGAATAAAGTTGCATGTTCTAGCTCGAACAGAGCAACTGTTACTAATCGCGATGACATGGGTTCCCACAGACTCGAGAGCCCCCCTTTGCATTTATCCCCAGGTAATTTCGTCCCAAAATGCAGCATTTAGTAGGATTATCCGGTAATAGGGGGAATCTCGTTGGCATTAGTTCCATGCCGGTGGGTACGAAGGGACGAAGTTGTGTCCCAAGTGGTGCAACAGGATAAGGGCAGGTATATAGGTAGATATATGTCCCCTGGCAGCAGGTGTACAAATATGTCAATGTTCAGCCTAAATCCCAGTCTCAACCATGATGCAATGGTCAGCTTGTGGAAAGGTGTAACACAGTAATTGAGCGACCAATGTTATTAGTGTAAGTTCAACGCTTGAGTCAGGAGATGCTGCTGTCTCATCTTTGCCTGGCTATTAAAAAACAGCTGGGGTAAGGTTTCTCTCAAATTAGTCATAGTGGCAGCTTAGCGTATATGGAAAAGTCAGCAGCCTGTGCTGTGTTGAGGCAAGTTGTGGGCTTGGATTTGTGTATCATACATAACATCTTGAAGGTATTGTGTAGTTCCACGCTGAAGTCAAGAGATGCGGCTGCCTTTCATCTTTAGCCTTGCTATTAGGAAACACCTGGTGTGATATTTTCTGCAACTCAGTCATAGTGGCAGCTTAGTCTATATAGGATAGGCAGCAGCATGAGCTGTTTTGAGATAGGCGGAAGGCCTAGGCTTGTCTATCACACTTAACATCTTTGAGGTTATTCTCCCTGTCCACAGGGAGGCCAGGGAAAGCACAGAGTGACACGGTTGACCGAAACTTAGCCTGGCTTGCCGCTTCTGCGACCTTGTGTGGTTTGTTCATGTATTGTATGAAGGTGACAGAGGCAGTCACTGGTTTGATAGGCGCCAGGGCCAGATGACATTTAAGTGCATTATGTGAGGGAAACTAAGGAGCGAGTCCATTTAGTAAGCACAAGGAGCACGGGGGGCGTTCCTAGCTCTAAAAAGAAAGTTGAGACAACCAAGTTAAGTTTCAGTGCAAGGCCACATTTGGGGGGGCAATTCCAGGCGAAAAGCATTAAGCCAGACAGCCCTGGGAATTAGGCAGGCGTACGATTAGCTAAGATTTTGTTCAAACTGAGGGAGAGCATATCGACCACAAATAATTGTGGAACCAGAAAAAGCTTTACAAAGCAATGCTGTAGAATGATAGGCATCAGGGATAAGGCCATGACCTTTCTGGAAGGGGCATTCTTCTTCGAACTGGGTCGAACTGGGAAAGGAAGTAAGGAGGGCTGGATAAGTCTTTGTGCTACTTGCGTTGGCACATCTTGCCAGGAGTGAGGGTAAAAGGTTTTTGCCTTCAGCCAGCCTAGGTTATTGCCCACCCACTCCAAGCTAATTGTTCATGGTGGTATCGGGCCGCATTTACACAGCCCAGTATTTGGCCCCTGGGGTTGTCAGTGTCGTGACTTACTAAATTTCAGTGAACTGGAGGTGTGGCCGGGTTTTACACGAGCAGAAGTTTGGGAGTGCAAGCCTCCACCTAGGGGGTGGCTGGCCGAATCTGATGAACTACTTCAAACGGTGCACAGCACTGCACGTGGGAGAGTGGCAATGCCCTGTGCATACTGCAACCAGACACCCCAGAATGAGTGTCAATTATCTGTGCATACTTCAACCAGACACCCGGGAATGGCATGCCCTCATCTACATGGTAATAATTGAGAGAGCAGAGAGCGACCATACCTCTTGAATTTTGCACTTAAACTTTCTAGTAATGACAAGGGCTTATCACCTTCTGAAATAAGCATGACCAGAGATGTGCTGCTCTCCACTGACATTTGACAGGTTAATGGGCAAGGCTAGCGGAAAAGCCAGATGTATGGTCATGATTTCAGGCGGACGTGACCGAGGTATTGGCAAGATAGAGACACTGCCAATTATGGGGATATGAACGAAATCATAACTAGGAGCTCACAACAAATTATTTGATAGAAATTTAAGGTAACTTAATTTTCAAGTAGAGAGGCTAAAACGAGGAGATGTTGCTAAGATATGGGCCAGTTTGTAGTAAACAATAGACTAATACGATGTGAAAGGAAGCAAATTTAGGTAACCGGGATGTCAGCTTGTGTTTATATACGTAGGTGAAGTGGTTAACTCACACGTTACCTTCACCCTGCTTATTGTGCTGCAGCTGTTGGGAACACAATTCCAAGCCAGGTGGCACCTAATTTGGCCAATTGAAAAATCTTAATAGGATTGCAGGTCCATAAGCCCCTATTTCACCAATGCCTTGTTACCGATGCCATATTTTCCAGCCTGAGAACCAAATTTAGGTGTTGCTCTTCTCGCCCAGCCTTTCCTTGGAGCCAGGGAGGTTGGAAACGTTCACAAAATTTTGGGTCCTCGAGCTGAGCGATGTAGCTTCGGCAGCTCAGTCAGTCATATTGGCTTTATCCGGAGTCATGAAAAAAAAAGAATACACATCACCTTTGTAGACAAAGTGGAAATTAACACCTTAGTGCTAGGATATGAAGGGAATCGATGGATTGACGAATTCAGCTAAGGTTCAGTTCTGGCTCCATATGTAGGTGCTAGATCTTCCCATAATTACGTTAGGTAGATCTGCAGTGGCATCGCTAAGAAAGCTAGGAACTCCAGTCACGTCTAAGCTGAGCGGCATTGGGGCCTAAAGACATTCTTTGTTAGTCTGCCCTGGGCTTCTGAGTAATGTTGCAAATGAATGCCGTATATTTACGGTTACAGAACAGGACCCATTATTTAGCCCACTAAAAGCTGGCTCGCAGGGGCAGGGCACCTATAAACAGCGAAGGGAGGAAGGGGGGCTCTGGCAGCGACGGTAGCCTCCCCAGAGCTGTGGCGGAGTTACAGGGCGATCTGGATGCAGACGGGTACAGTAAGGGTACCTCTGCGACAGGCGGTACAGTAAGGGTACCCCTGTCTGGCACAGTAAGGGTGCCCGAGCCAAGGTCCAGGAGCCGAAGGGGGTTCTGGGAAGACCGCAACGGCGCCCCGTTAGTCCTTCGGGCGGTTGGGGGGCCTGACCAACCGGGGGTGTGCCACAACACGCTCCGCCCCTGTCAGAAGGGGCGGGAGTAGGAGACAGATCACGTGACCCAGTGGATGATCTGAAAATAATTATGTGCCACACTGCCGGGCATCGACCCACCGTGTGTGCTGGCTCACCAGGCGGGCGGAGCAGCTAGGGGCTGCTTGCCCTGGATCGCCCGTAAGATAACCCAATTTTATTGTCATACTATGTTGTATGAAATAAACCTGCAGCAGTTCTTCACCCACAAAGAAAGTGTCAGTGTAATCATTGGGTGACGTCTGTGCATGCGTGTTGATTGAAGCGGATGACGGTGTGGTCACTATGCCGCTGCCCGCGTCCCACGCAGTGGGACATCAGCAGGGCAGCTCTCTAGTGGCCGCCCGTCGCAGCCTTCCTCCTCTTTTGCCTCGCGCGCGAGGCTACGCCCAGGGAGGAGACCTCCCAATAGTGTGTAGGTGGAGGCGGGCCGTTGGGGGTGGGGGGCGAGGCTAGCCCCCCTACTTAGGCGGCCCTCTTGCCCAGTTCCTCCTCTGCTTTCTGCGCGCCGCTCCAGCTCGGACACGCGTATTCCCACCCTTTCCGCTTACCCTGCGTGGCGGAGACAGCGCGTTATTGGAATGTTTTAATGTTTTCTTTTGCGTTGCAGGCGGAGTTACAGGGCGATCTGGATGCAGACGGGTACAGTAAGGGTACCTCTGCGACAGGCGGTACAGTAAGGGTACCCCTGTCTGGCACAGTAAGGGTGCCCGAGCCAAGGTCCAGGAGCTGAAGGGGGTTCTGGGAAGACCGCGACGGCGCCCCGTTAGTCCTTCGGGCGGTTGGGGGGCCTGACCAACCGGGGGTGTGCCACAACACCCTCCGCCCCTGTCAGAAGGGGCGGGAGTAGGAGACAGATCACGTGACCCAGTGGATGATCTGAAAATAATTATGTGCCACACTGCCGGGCATCGACCCACCGTGTGTGCTGGCTCACCAGGCGGGCGGAGCAGCTAGGGGCTGCTTGCCCTGGATCGCCCGTAAGATAACTCAATTTTATTGTCATACTATGTTGTATGAAATAAACCTGCAGCAGTTCTTCACCCACAAAGAAAGTGTCAGTGTAATCATTGGGTGACGTCTGTGCATGCGTGTTGATTGAAGCGGATGACGGTGTGGTCACTATAGCCGTGCCCAACACTCCCACCCTAGCGTGTCGATACCTTGGCCCTGCTCCCAAGCCCCTCGCACACAGAAAAATAGAACAATAATGAAACGGGTTTTAAACCTGTTTTTTTATCGTTTTATTTTTCACGTTTTTAAGGGTGCTGGCGTTTTATTTTTCACGTTTTTAAGGGTGCGCCATAGCAGAGGAGCCGTCGCTGCCCCTGAGCAGCTTCCAGGCTTAATCCTGCCACTGATCACCCGTTCTCAGGCAGGGGCCCCCGGCTGGGCGGCAGGTTTTGTGCCGGTGTCCTCGTACCTCCCTTTCCCTCCCCGGGAGTCCTGCGCTTGGCAAAAACATACTGCTGCTCAACCGGACGAACAAGTTTATTGTCGAAAACATGAAACTGACAACTGTTGGTTTGAAAAGCCCTGCTTTTTTTCTGATCTCATATAACCAGTACGGTAAATAAAACGGCTAATTGTGCCATCTGAAGGGACCCTATCTTTCATACGCGGTGTCTGGCCAGGGACACTGGTAACCAGAAGCGAACAGCACCTTCCAGTGCTAAGCCTATTTGCGATAGGAGCTCATGTAGGGTCAGGCACGCCCTGGTTTGTTTGTAGGCGAGCCTTCGCTTCACAAAGGGTTAGCAGATTGTATCTGCTGAGGTTGCTACGGGAGCAGGAACAGAGTAGGAGATGTGGACTTGTGGCTAGAGCGTCTGACCTTCGAACATGGGCAAGCAGGTTCGAATCCCAGCCTAGGATCGACATCCTGTGATTCTGTTACGTCACAGCCTCCTTGTGCCTCACATGTGAACCATAGTCTGGTTCAGTTGTATTGCTCTCTAATGCCCTTGGGCCACGTCCGCACTATGGAAGATTAGCTTTATATAATCGTAATATTCAATAATTATTTCTCGGAATACATGTATAATTATTTAAATACGAATCCTAAAACGCCTTCTGTGTTTATGGCCTAACGTGCGCCAACATGGAAGAATGCCATTCTCACGGTAGATTAATTGTCACATCGGGGCTTCTGTTGCGGTGAGCGTTTTTATGAAGTGCACCGTCTGCCGGTGACGTGGGCTCCAGACACCGAGGGCTGTCTCTCTCGTCTTAATGTGTTGAACGGTGTGTGTCAGAGCTCGTCTGGTGTCCCTTTCTCCAGCTGTCAGTGTCCCTGTTTCCAGAGTCATTATTTCCCGGTGTCTACATCCTTTTCCTCCCCTCAACTGCCCTATTAGCTATATATATCACGATATCAAGACTTGTATAACGACTCACAGAGATATCACCATATTCGCGATATTGACTAACAGTAGAGCATCGCGGTATGCAGATCTGGAGTCCAGAACACACATCTAGGCTTCTGTGTGTATCCAGACGCGGACTGTCTGTTCATTCCGCCGGGCATTTCCCCGGTAGGCTGCAGGCACAGGAAACTGGCTTCTGAGGGCAAGGGCCGCTGCTGGCGCCTCTGCCACTTTCTCCAGCTCTCCCAGGTGCAGGCATAGCGAGTGCTTTAGATGAGAGAGTAGAAAAGGAGAGAGAAAAGGAGAGAAAGAAATAAGAGAGGAGGAAGGGACCAGGGCTGGTTTGAACATTGTGCCATGGCTGCTTTTGGTTCCCGGTCGGCCCGGCCTCTATATACTTACCTTGACAATACGCTGGCAGTCAATATTGTGAAAATGATATCTTTGCAAGTCTGTATAAAAAATTCCACTGTTGTGACATACCTTTGTCCACATCTGTGTGTACCATGATCCTGATGTGTTACTTTTTTCCCAGAAAGTTCCCTTATTTGTTGTATTTTTTGGCCACTATTCAAAGGGTCCTCTCGGTCATCCACTCAGGTCATTGGCTACAGGTAACTACTGGTTAAGGAGGCACTCCCATAGAAGTCCTCTAAAATTGTACTTTTATGTGGAATACCGCTCCACCCATCATGCTGAGGTCATAGATTGTTGCCAGTAGGATATCGTTTTTAGGGGTGCATTGTGTCTGTACTCCAAGGTTTAGACACACAGATTCCTTCCTCTGATGAAACATATTAAGTTAGATGTTATTTTCCCCAACTTCCAGGTGTTGTGCAGAATGTTTGTGTGCTGGGTGAATATACCCTGTGGACACAGCACCGTATGTGGGGGGCCTACAGCACAGTATCATTGCGGTCTCCATTCTCCATCCCTGCAGAACCCCCTCCCCCCACTCCTTCACTGTCCAGGGGTCTCATCAAAATGTTCTGCCTCAGAAGAGCCCTCTGAAAATGTGTTTTAATAAACTGGCCAAACCTACCATGTCTAAGGAAGCATTACCCAACAGTTACATTCCTCCTGCATGGCTCGGGCCTGGAAACCATTGAAAGATCCTTAAAAGCAGCTCCTTAAAACTCCAGCTTTACGGCAGTAA